>NC_136065.1:1065490025-1066690025 GCF_964261635.1 Lissotriton helveticus | reverse complement strand
TTATTGCACAATGGCGTGAATTACAGGGACTTTGGACGTATGTTCTATCCGCCCCACAACCACAGGACAGTTTCAAACGGTCAGAAGGCTTGTCATCGCTTAAAAGGGTGTCCCCTGGTGTACACTTGGCAGCTCTGAATCATCCTAACTCTGAAATTTTAGTTCTGCTTAATTTGAAGGCTCAAGATTGCACATTAAAACATCTTGGTCGGTAATTACATATTCAGTCCTTTCCGGACGAATGTAGCACTGTAGCATCTAACAATATCTGCGCAAGCAACAGTACCCACCACTTAATTTACACATCGTGTAGGCTAGTTCATTTTACAGTGTAGTTGCACGTGCGCAGAAATCAACTATGGAACCATGAGGTACCTGCGCTGTAATGCTCAACCTTCTTATATTTAAGAGAAACTCCCCAAAGCGCCCTTTTAACAAACAAATAATTTGGGGACCTTTGTTAAATCAAGCCCTTCTAAATGAAATAAAACATGTGCAAACCTTGAAGTGGTACAGAACAAAGTTATCACTATCTTCTCGACCATTAAATAAAAATACAACGCAGTATTGCCACACCCGGTTGTTGATCCAATGCAGCTAATTCGTTTAGTAGACGTGTGGCAGGGTGGGTGACAGTCAAGTGTAATGTCTCTCAGTACAAAAGCTCCTAAACTGCTAAACTGAGCAGGGAGTCCACAGCGCACGTCTCTGCTCCACCACTAACACCAAATGAAAACAAAAATAACAAGCATTGGCATAGCCAATAGGTCTCGCCTTTGGGACCTTATAAGTGTTTAGTTATCCAGCACAAGTGGCTAAACACTTATAAGGTACCAAAGGCGAAATCTATTGGCTATGCCAATGCTTGTTTTGTCAACTGCATCCCAAACCTTTTTTTGTAGTTCTACTCACAATAAAGGCATATGGCGCTGGAAAACCACTTTTGCAAGCGACAACATTAATAACACAGTTTGAACTACAATTTAAGAGGGGCGACGAGCCACTGAGTGGGTACAGTCAGAAGTGAAGGAAATGAGAAACCTACAGACTACATTTTGAAAAAAAATAATTAAAAAGATGTGCGTTTTTCGTTCCACAAGTATAAAGACTTGCTTATTTGTAAAGCGTTAAAGGCCACCGGAAGGTCACTTCAATGCGCTCCGTGGTGATAAAAAGCAATCGACCAAAAGAGATTAGCTTAAAAGGGTACGATGGAGAAAAGAGCCAGGCATACCGCGGTGGAGTGCTCGCTTCCCCGCATAAGCGAGTATGTCATCAGGCAATGATGATTACAGCAACTCTTTGACACACAAATAGTTCTGCCCCACAATTGTCACCCTTGTAGGAGTGTGATGGTCAGTAGTTGCGTTACTACTATCACTGGCAGCATAGAAAGGGCAATGGGTGGTGCAAGCTGCTGTGGCCTCCTGACGAGAGCCCCGACACATTTTATTTTTTACAACAAAAAAAAGTCAATTTTACAGAATAGGGTTTTAATAGGAAGTGCTCACCTGATGTTTTTGGCACTGCTACTGGACTCGGTACAGCCGTTCAGATGGTTTGTGTGTGTGGGGGGGGGGGGGGGGGGTTCACATGATGCTGGGCGAAAACAGTCGCTCTTGCTTAGCCCCATCACGCCAACTAATCATCGCTCACTAACAGTGGCCTCGTTTTTCCTTGATGGTAAGGGGCACTCAATCGCTGCCGTTATCCAAGCTGCTAAATCCTTGTAAAACATAGGTAGTCAAACAGGCAGCACTACACGCACTAGCAGTGGTAAGGTGGTTCCTCCTCTTCGTTAGTGGTAAAGGCTGGCATGTACTCCCAAAATATTACAGCAGCCTAGAGCCACTAGTGAGACTGCCAATGCTTACTGTGAGCTCTGTGGTTGTGTCTGGTCACTGTAGAGTGGCTGAAACTTCCTCACATTACAGCTGTGGTGCCAGCCAGGGGCATGCATCTTTTCTATTTCGACACTCACCCCAACAACAGGAGGGCAGCGCACCATCGGCAATGGATACATGCGTTCTTCTCCCTCACCACAAGTGTGGCTGAGGTCAGGGCAAGTGCTTGTCCTGTTCTATTACACCAGCATCAAGGATGTGACAGCAATCGGAGGTCCACAACTCTCCTGCTCCCTCACACTTGCACCAGAGGTGTGGTGGCAGTCAGGGGCACAGTGGATCCACACTCGTAGTCCATGTCCACCAGAGTTTGCATGTGCGTGCTCACAGAGTGTTCAAGGAGGTACCAGTCCCCGTCTGCCAATCTCGCAGACTCTGGCGGTAGCTCGGCGCCAGTATATCCCCAGTGTATCTCTTCATTGGGTTCCCCTTTCGCGGTAAGTCCCTTCCTGTGACGTGAGGCTCTGCCGCTTCTTGGCCTCTTTCTGCTGAATGCGTGGGTTTGGATCACCTGCAGCTACCCAAGGCGAGAAGAAATCGCGTTCACGGTCTCAGCAGATTGTCCCATGTCCAGTCTCCCAGTTACTCTCCACCTCTGTGATTGCTGAGGTTTTTCATATCGTAGAAGTGGAACTTTCGCAGGTGACTGTTGTAGGAGTAATCCGAAATGCTGAAAAGGCACTGACTACCATCATGTACAAAGTCGGTGACATGACGGCAGCTCCGATGGACGTGAGGCAGTGGGTGGATACTGACGAGTCCAGCAATGAGAATTTTTTTCTTCCTCCAGGAAGTTATGTGAAAGTTACTGGCCATTTAAGATCGTTTCAGAATGTGAAGAGCCTGGTTGCGTTTAAAATCGGATGAGTTCCGAAAGTGGAAGTGGGTGTGCCCACTGAATGTAAGCAAGGCACGTCATGACGCTCGGTAAACAAGTGGGAGGGGTGGGGGGAGTGCAGCCTAGAGCACACACACCGTTTCCCTTGCGGGAGCAAGCAGGGGCACCATCTGTTTGCAAGTTAATTACAAACAGATGTCGCCAAAGCTCGCTCCCCAAGGTAATCGCCAAACATGCACGCGTTGCCATTGAAAGCAATGCAATGCGTGCACATTTTTGGCCTAAAATGCTAATCGATTCCAGGAGGTCTCATCCTATGCAACGCATGCGCGCTGCGTAGGCGAGACCTAAAAACCAATTGACCGCATGCCCAAGCACCTCAGTGTAGACATGAAAGTGAACAAAATTAAGAGTCAGTGCACTGTGAAATAGGACAATAAGGTATAAACAAAGGCAAAGTATTGCATACTAAAAGAATTGTCACCCTAACATCGCAAAAAAGAAATCAGGCCATTCTGCAGCAGTATTTCCCTTTATGGTTCAAATCTAATTATTGAAAAGAAGTTTTAGAACCTACACTTACCAACAGCCCCAGACTGGTGTGGATGGAAGATGTGGTATGGAAGGCCAGACGGGAGCGAAGGAAGTTCAGGCTGTGTGGGTAATTCAGGGAGGAGGGAGAGAAACGAGATTCTATGTCAGGACTGGAGGAGAGGAATATGCCTTCTTTCTCCGCTTTATTCTCACAGCAGCGTAGAAACAAATAGACTACGTTTCCCATGGAACTTCGGGAAAAGGTAGTAAAGAAAAGAACATGGCAACAACCAATCAGGAAGGAGCACCAATGTCCAATCAGGGGCTAGAGAGCCCAACACAGTCCTCTGTCAGTGTCCCATTTTCCTCTTTCTTCGCTGCTCCCCAGCTAGAGATAAGTGCTCCTCAGTTTTTCTGTGCAGTACTGTGATTGTTTAGTGATTTCATGCTCTCGGACGCCGCTATATTAACGTTATGTTAATTGTTCCACACATTTAGCGTTATTGTTGCCTGTGGTGCTTGCCTTTCAGGCGTGTTGGTTGGGCTTCGCCCGCTGTCTATTGTCGGTCGTTAGTGCTAAATTGCGGCTTTGTTAACTTGCGGCTCGAGTTTGCTGTGCATTTCTTGCTTATTGAGCGCTTTCGCCGCTTCTCTTCTGTGACGCCGCAGATACAGGGTTTTCCGTACCTACGCGGCGTTTGCTGGCTCGCTCTGTGGACCACCCGCCGGCAGGTGGGGCGGGAGGACGGCTTCGGCACGACGCAGTGTTTATTCTCCTAAGGAGTTCAAACACCGCACACGAGCTTTAGAAACGGAGCTCTGGCCCGAGGTGAACGCCCGTTGGAGGGGTCTGTAGGCGGTGGTGCTCCGATTACCGCAACGCTGATTTGCATATTTCCACGCTCTGTTCCTAAAGCTAGTTGCACTGAGGGAATCTGAGTCAGTATTGGTACGGTTAAACAGTGACGCCTCTTCAGAGGTCCTGTATTGGCCTGTGAAGGCCTTCAGAGGAGACATATCCTGGCCCACTGTTACCCTTTTGGGTTTGCAGTCTGGATTGATCTTGTGATTTGGCCAGCATTTGTCCCCGGGGCAAGAACCCCATTTAATTGCGGATTTACCGCCCAAAGTGCGGGCTGCCTCCCAGCCTTGTAAGACAATATTGCGCCTTGGTTGGCCCTGTAAGTTCCACCCCCCAGTGTTTGTACCATGAAGTACTATGACGAATTTCGAGATGAGGAAGACCCTCTCGCAGACATGCCTTGGGGTGATGCCTTTTATGAGGTGGTGGACTCGTCTATTTACCAAGCGGTGGCTCAAGCTATTACCCCCTTGGAGGATAGCCTCTCTCGCCAAATTAATCATGTGTTTTCACGCCTGGAGCAGCGGATTGCTGCTGGCCCTGCCACGTCTGGTCCTCCGGCTACCGCTCCCTCCGGTTCCCCACCGGCCATACGTCCTCGGGAGCCTGGGGTCAATTTGGACGCTTTTGAGCATCTGCGACAGGTGTTTGTAAATAGCCAAAAGGTGCCACCGACAGGGATCCCCCCTCCTTCCACCCAGGCCCTCCAGTCTACTGACACGGGCCCGGCTGGTGACCCCGATTCTCCCGACCCTTCAAGGCCCTGGCTCCCTTCACGTCCTCCGGCTTCCTCACAAATCACTTCCGATATGTTGGATCCCAATGACATCGTCCATCCATGGTCCTCTGAGTGGGTCCCAGGGGAGAAGGTAGTTGTAAATGTGGCTGAACACATTCGCCGCCCGTTGGAAAAGGAGGCCCGCAATTGCCTCCAGGCGGAGTGCCCAAGCCCATCTTTGGAAGGGAAGGTAGTCCTGACCCCAGAGATTGACCCCCACATGTCCACCTTCCTTCAAAAGTTTATTTGTGACCCTAAGAAAGGGATTGATGGATCCTGAAGGGCTTGCCAGGACAAGCTCCTGTATGCCCTCAGCCCAGCTACAAAAATATTAGATATGGCTGGGGAGGCCAAAGAGTTTGGCTCAATTATCTCTCCGGTGGCCCTTTCATACTGGGCGCAGAGGGTGGTGATTGTTTTGGGCAAAGCGAACTGTGCCCTCTCCACCGAGTGCCTAGTCTCTCCTCATACTGATAGACCCAAAGTTAGGAGACCTGGCGTATTCCGAGGCGGCGCCATCGCGCAAGGGGGTTTGTTTGGCGAGCCCATTGTAAAAGAGCTCGGAAAATTTGTTAATACATTCACATCGCTGGACAGAGCTCAGACCACAATGAAGAAAGTTTTTCCCCGTGTTTTTCACGGGGCCGGCAGGGGCCGCTCTGACGGTCTCCAGCACCCCCAGGGCAACCAAAGAGGCTTCGGTCAGTACCAGGACCAGTCCCGTTTCGGGAACTTTTATCCCACCAGCGGACGACGTGGGAAAGGAAAAGGATTCGAGGGAGGATCCTCCGCCTCTAACTCCGGTGAGTGTTCACCCTTCTTCCCTGTTAAACACAGGGGGGGCGACTGGCAAGTTGTTGCCAGGCTTGGTTGTCTCTAACGCACGAAGCATGGGTTCTTTAAACAGTACATGGGTTTCACATAGAGTTCATGGGACTCCCAGTTTAAAGAACCAGACCCTGTCCCATCCAGTTCTCCGCGCAAGATGCGGCCTTAGTGGACGAGGAAGTAGCTTCCCTCCTCCGCAAGCGAGCCATCTCCCTTACCTCTCTGCATCCCAGGGGCTTTTTAAGCAATCTTTTCTTGGTGGACAAAACAGACGGAGGCAAAAGACCTGTTATAAATCTGAGCAAGTTCAACGAATGGCTAGTCTATCACCATTTCTAAATGGAAGGAATACATCTCCTTCGGGACATTCTTTGTCCTCAGGACTGGATGGTCCGTTTGGACCTGAAGGACGCTTATTTGGCGATTCCGATTTTTCCGCCTCACAGGTGGTTTCTTCAATTTGCGTGGCACCACCTCATCTACAAATTCACAGCTCTCCCCTTTGGCCTTTTCTTGGCCCCCTGGTGTTTCACCAAGGTCATCAAACCGGTAGTGAAGTATTTGAGAGCTCAAGGGATCAGAATGATAGTGTACCTAGAAGACCTGCTTTTGGTGGCTTCTTGTCCTCGTCAGCTGACTTCTCAGCTTCAGGTGTCTCCCTCCTCCAGGATCTGGGTTTCGTGATCAACGAGAGCAAATCTCGGTTACATCCTGCCCAGTCTCTTACCTTCTTGGGGTTCGTAATCGACTCCACAAACTCTACTCTCAGTCTCCCCTCCAGGAAGATAGCCAAACAAATTTCACGAGCTACATCGAGTCCTGTCTAAACAACAGGTTTCCTTCGTCAGCTGGCCCAGGTAGTGGGGCTTCTATTGGCTTAAATTCAGGCCATTTTTCCGGGCTCGCTACATTACAGAGCCCTTCAACGCCTTAAAGCGGTCTTCCTTCGGAAAGGGTTCCCATACTCCCACAAGGTCTCCTTGTGGGCGGAAGGAAAAGCCGAAATCCAATGGTGGCTGGACCACATGGCCGGGCGATTTTCAGCTCAGCCCCGATCTGGTAATCGAATCAGACGCCAGCAGACAGGGCTGGGGTGCCAGGTGCGGCGATTTGTCTACAGGCGACTTGTGGTCACCCGAAGAACAAAAGTTACATATCCACTGTCTGAAGCTTCTGGCGGGCTCCTTTGCAGTGCCTTGCTGGATGAGAGACTCAGTACAGTCCTGCACTGTTCTGAAAATGGACAATGTCTCCGCAGTCTGATATGTCAATCAACTGGGAGGTACCAGATCGAAGGCTCTCTCAGATCTAGCGGCGAGTTTTTGACAGTATTGCCTGGACAGTCAGATTTCAGTCACCGCGGAGTACCTGCCCGGGCCGAGACAACCTGAAGGCGGACTTCCAGTCTTGCCACTTCCAGGACTCCAGCCTATGGAAACTGGACCAGTCCGTTTTTGAGATGCTGGACAATCACTGGGGTCACTTTTCAGTGGATCTGTTCGCGTCCAGGCTGATTCATCAGATGCCCTGATTCTTCAGCTGGAGCCCGGATCCTTTGGCGGTGGCCACGGATGCCTTCCTTCAAGACTGGAGTCTGGAGCAAGGGTATGCGTTCCCACCCTTCGCGATGATCACATGCACCTCAGCTCAAGTCCGCAGGCAGACTGCGGATCTGGTACTGATTACCCCTCTCTGGAGGTCACAAGTCTGGTTTCCGGTTCTTCTGGAACTTTCTTGGGACTTTCCAATCCTACTCCCCCACTTTCCGAATCTTCTCACGAACCCGGACGTGATGCCTCATCCACTGGTCATTACGGGGTCACTATTTCTCATGGCGTGGCGGGTTTCAGGGGCAGATGGGAGGCCCAAGGAATTTCACGAGAGCCTCATCTCCAAGGCTTGGGCGGACAGTACGGTCAAAAGGTACAAGTCCGAGTGGAGCAGATGGACCAGTTGGTGTTTGCGACGGGGTTTCGATCCCTTGGTCGATGATGTCGTTCACGTCATGAACTTTCTGGCACACCTCGCTTCCAACGGTCTAGCATACCGTTCCATTAACACTTTTAGGTCAGCAATTTCTTCTGGCCACGTGCCGGTCCAGGGAGTCCCTGTTGGTGAGCATCCTTTGGTTTGCAGACTCCTGAGGGGTATTCGCCTTTCCTTACATCCGGAGCTGTGATATTCCGCTCTTTGGGATGTTAATCAGGTTCTTAACCTGTTCCTGTCTTGGCAACCTAACAGGTTTCTTTCCAGGAAAGAACTCTCGGAAAAGCTGGCCATGCTCCTCTGCCTCGTGCCTTGCAGGTGGGTCTCGGATGCCTGGGCTCTGGACATTTCTGGAAGGATGTTCACCCCTGAGGGAGTAACCTTCACATTGCTTCATCGTACCAAATGCCATACCAGGGTTATCTCCTATCCGGAGTTCCTTGATTCCCCGAAACTGTGTGTGGTTAGGTGTCTCAAAGCCTACGAGGAAATGACGGAAGAGTTCCGTCCACCAGGAGAGCATCTGCTCCTTATTGCGCTCCGGAAACCCTTTAAGGCGGTTTCTTCCCCCACCATCGCTAGATGGGTTCGTTTGGTGATCCAAGAGACGACATTAGCCTTCGTCACTTTGGAGCGCATGGGAGCCATGGCCTCGAAGGTGTTTGGCCTGGGTGCCCGGTTGGAGGATATCCTCAACTCGGCCGATTGGTCTTTGGACTCTACCTTTAAGAGGTTTTACTTTAAACCAGTGCTTAATATGGCTCAACTGGTTGTGGGCAAGCTTTGAACAAGCATAATCCTCGCCTCCAGTCCTGACACTAAATGAAAAATTTCCTAGCTAACATAACGGAAAGTTTCAATTCTATTAAGGACTCGGAGGCGAGGATTATCGTGCCCTACGCTCCAGGAGGAGACCCCCTCCCCGTATTGCAGTAAGTACTTGTCTTCCAGATAAGTGTGATGGTTTTTACTGTATTTAAGTGACTGCTACATGTTTCTTTGCAGGTTTCAGTAGTAGCTTCTTTAGGTAATGTGTTCCCTGTTTCAGGTTCTGATTCCCAGAAACAAGATGCCGGATGTGCCTAGGATGGCTGTCTTCGCGCTCAGAAAGAGGAAAAGGGGACACTGTTGGGCTCTCTAGCCCCTGATTGGACATTGGTGCTCCTTCCTGATTGGTTGTTGCCATGTTGTTTTCTTTACTACCTTTTCCCGATGTTCCATGGGAAATGTAGTCGGTTTGTTTCTACGCTGCTGTGAGAATAAAGTGGAGAAAAAAGGCATAATCCTCCCCTCTGAGTCCTTAATAGAATTGAAACTTTCTGTTACGTTAGCTAGGAATTTTTTCATTACCCGGGGGTCAGGGGGCACATGAAAATCACCCACTCAGGGGGGTGTGGCTTGCAGGCTGATGGAGGCCGACGTGTGAGCTCCGAGCTCCGCGCCGGCCCCTTGAATTATCTGAGTTAACGACTGCCCTGTCCCCGGGAGGTCGTCCCAGAATCCTCCCTCAGTAGCGTGGGGCCCGAGGAGACGATCGCGGCCCTTTCCTAGCTGATTGCGGTGTGTGGCAATGACGGCAGCCTTGAAACATTACAGGCTGAGTAAGGCAAGATGGCGCCGACCTGAGAGGACAGCGAACATGGCCTGGCCCACGAACCCGGTTTGTGACACACAGAGAGCACTGGAGACCAACGGCTGGGAAGTGAGTGACTGAGGCTACTACTTTGGCGATAGCGGCGCGGATTGGGACGAACTGTGGCCTGTGACCGCTGTACTACCTGGCGAGACCGACAGAGAGGGGCGGCGGTGCTTGGGCCGAGAAAAGCTGATCGTCGCCACCGGGCGGCGGTGCTTCCTGGTTTGGGTTGGCCCGGCTGACTTGCTACATACGGGGCCCCCCGTTTGAGACCCGGAGAGTTTTCCCGCTGTGGGACAGCGCTCTGGAGAGGTCACCGCGGCCCCGCGCAGCCGAATTGAGGTGCGTAGATGTGGGAGCGGCCTTGAGTGTCTGTGGGCCGCGACGGGGGAGCCGACGCTGGGCTGAAGGGAGCACGTATTCGAACTGTCCTGTGGGTCGCATGCCCAGCTTGGGACATTCTGGGGGCCTTGGGGGATACCGGCTGCAATTAATTGCTTGAGGACTGCATGAACCCACGCCGGTTTATTGCGCACAAGGTTCGGACTGCCTAGAAGGACCGCGGGAGGACCGGTGGCCCCCGGGGCATCTGAATTTAGGTCTGGACCACTGTCTGCTTGTTTGCTTGGATTAGCCTTTGAGCTGGGGTTGCCACTGACTTTCTGGTGGAGTGGGAGACCCGGGGACACCTGCAGATCAGTTGCTGCGGGCCCCATAACGCCATATTAGACACTGGTAGGGCGTCGGTGGGGGCTGGATGTGAAGAGATCAACACTGCAAGTAGGACGTGCCCTGGCCTGAAGAGGTAACTCTGACCCACGATTGCGCTATGGGGAAGTCTAGAGGGAAGCAACAGCCAGGTGATACAGGGGTGCAACAGCAATTGGCCCGTATACTCCAGGCCATCACTGATATAAGAGAGGCCCTGCATCAGGATATTGCTACAGTGTTGGTGGGCCTGGGGATGTTGCGAGCCGAGCACGCCAAATTGGCGGACAGAGTGGAGCAGGCCGAAACCTCCCTGGCAACCCTGGAGCTGGTGCTGAAGGCCATCGCTGACCAGGTGGGAGACGTCACTCGTAGACTTCCGGTGCTGGAGAAAAGAGCCGAAGACGCAGAGGGGAGAAATCGGAGCAATAACATCAGAGTTTTGGGCCTTCCGGAGGGAATTGAGGGGTCTAACATGGTACAGTATCTGGAGGACTGGCTCTAGACAAGGTTGCACCGGGGGGGCTAACAGTTCTACACACTGGAAAGGGCTCATTGAGTTCCGCCCCGCCCGCTGGCGCCGTGTCGCCCTCCACGTCCAGTGGTGGCCAAGCTCCTCCATTACAAGGATAGGGACCACCTTCTGCAGACTGCGCGCACAGCTTGGCCATACACGGTGGCAAGGTTTACATTTTTCTGAATTATACGCTAGAGATCCAGCTCCGCCCTGCGTCTTTCTTAGCCGTCAAACGAGCTCTACGGGATGAGGGACTTCAATATTCGCTGATGTTTCCGGCCCAACTATGAATTATCCTGGATGGTACAACACACTTTTGTGAGGATCCATCAGAGGCATGGGACTGGCTGGAAACATAAGACAGGCAAGAAGCCGGCTGGAGAAACTGAGACTCGCATATCCCCGGGACGATTGCCATAGCGCAGGCGAAGGCAGGGGTGGCGCCCTGTCACCCTGAAGACACCCAGCTCCTCCCAGACAGAGACTGGCACGGAGACAGATACATCTACTGCGGGCACGGACACGGACGAGTACCGGGCTAGTGGCCTACAGATGCCCCATGTCACACCAGGCACTGCTGATGATATTGTATGAAACTGTTAATCATGTCTCGTTGATTTGTTTATCTTACAGGCCTGCTGGACGAGTTGTGTGCCTTCTTGATATTTATAGTATCCGTATTTTGGTTTTATTGTGATATTGATTGAGGGCTAGGGCTGGGAGCGAGTTGTGTACTTCTGCTGATGCGGCACCTTCGGGGGATGGGTGCAAAGTGGGGCATAGGCGTGGTCTTTTCTTCATAATTGTATTGCTGGTAACTGACAGACTGCAACCACTTTCCCCCTTTGTTCCTCTGTAGTTACTAGAGGGAAGTCAGTTTAGAGTAGTTTGGATGGGGACTAGTTCCTTAGTGCCTGTCCTGGGTGGGGTTGTTGGGGTTGTTTCTTTTGCAGTAAGAGAAAGTTACAGGGGGTATGGCGTAACCTTTTTGAAACTAGCTGTGTGGAACCAGTGCGGATTAACACCATGGGTTCGATATCTGATTTGAAATGTTTATCTTGGAATGTCAGGGGTATGCACACCATGTTACGGAGGCACAACATACATGTGTACTTAGTCCGTAGGGGGCTCCAACTGGCTTTCCTTAAGAAAACACATATAGCACCAACAAAAGATGTGGCATTGCAGAGTAGATGGAGAGGGCAGATTTTTGTACAATGTACTCCGCCTTTGCACGAGGGCTCCGGATATGGGTTAGGGCAGGTGTCCCGTTTCAGCCCACTCTACAACTGAAGGATCCTGAGGGCCATTACATATTAGTTGCAGGTCGGCTAAATGGTAGGGATGTAGTGCTGGGCAGCATATATGCACCAAACACGGAACAATCAGCATTTTTTACACAATTGTCTGAGAAATTCGCTCCATTCTTAACTGGGTCGGTGCCTCTGTCACAGATGTCCTTTTTGGGTAGATCACATCCTCCCCTCCCGGACGCACCTACCCATGCTCTTTCAAAGACTAGGCAGGACTGGCAGCATAGATGGGGCCTGATAGACACCTAGAGTGTGCACCAAGCGGGACTATTCGCTCTTCTCTGCCGTGCACGACCTCCATGTTCGGCTTGATGCAATGCTTTGCTCTCCTGACATACATGCTGTAGCATAGCGAATACCTCACTAGAACGCTATCTGACCACAACCCTTTATTGTTACGTGTGAATTTATTGCCTGATCGCCCCAAAGTTCCCACTTGGTGCTTAAACCCAGAATTGTTGGAAGACCAAGCATTCCGCGAAAAGGTGGGGATTGGCATTACTGATTATTTTCAGAGTAACACTGGTACTGCCTCATCGTTGACAGTGGAGTGGGACGCTTTCAAAAGTGTAATACGGGGATATTGCATAGCGTATAAGTTAGGAGTGCATAAAGTGTTACTGCAAGATTAAGAGAGGGCGGATCAAAAGTTACGGAACGCTGAGAGGGAGAGACCTGAGCCACCAGGACCTACTAGTAGCATGGGAAGAGGTTGCAGAGCAGGTAGAGCGATTACGCTGCTTCAAGTACAAAAAATATGCTGCGCGGGCGCATGCAGAGCGTGATAAATCTGGGGCACTATTTGCATGGCTAGCCAATCCAGCGCGAAGAGAAGCGGTCATTTTAGAACTCCGTGCCCCGGAAGGGGAGGCCCACTATACACAGCAGGGGATAAGCGACCTCTTCTTTGCTTATTATAATGATCTATATCAAAGCAAAGTGGCCCTGACGAAGAGGTCATTCAGTAGTTTCTAGAGGCGGCAGATCTCCCAGCGCTAGATAGTGAGAGGGCGGAGCTACTGGGTCAGGACATTACCCTGGGAGTAGTCTGTGGCCCAATTAAGCATATGGCCCGGAAAAAGACACCTGGTGTGGATGGGCTCCTAATGGAATTTTATAGTGCATACGTCGACCTGTTGGCCCCTAGATTGGTGACCCTGTATAATACTGCGAGGAAAGAGCGTCTCTTACTTGCCACCACTCAAGAGGCGTTTATTATACTGTTGCTAAAACCAGGTAAGCCCCCCATGTCAGGACCGCCTATTGCCCATTATCAATGCTGACCACGGATTATAAAATCCTGAGTGAGATTTTGGCGACCCGCCTGCTCCCATATATGGTCTAATTAATACACACGGCTCAAGCAGGATTTATACCAACACGGAATATGGCTCTGAATGCAAGGGCCTCATTACTATTTTGGAGGCTGACACCTACCACAAAGAGTCTGCTGCCATTTTGGCAATAGATATCGAGAAGGCTTTTGATAGCTTGGAATGGCCATAACTGTTCTAAGTCATGCGACAATTTGGATTGGGAGATGGCTTTATACATTCGAGATCTCTTTTGTATAGACAGGCCACTGCACGGGTGAAGACGGGAGTGATGATATCAGACACTTGCTCTGTGGGTCGAGGGACGAAGCAGGGTTGTCCCCTCTCTCTTTTATTATTCGCCCTGGCCATGGAGCTGTTGGCGGCACGGGCTAGGAGGGGCTTGCATTATGCAGGATTGAGAGTGCAAGAGCGACTTCATCATATCGCATTATATGCCAATGATCTCCTTCCGTTTTTGGCTAATGTGGAAAGTGCCCTTCATGGCGCAAAGGTTTTATTGGAGGACCTTGGCCAAGTTGCCGGTCTAAAGGTAAATTGGGCAAAGACTTGCCTGTTCCACGCAGTGTTGCAGGCCAAGGTCCAAGTATATACGTAGGGGATACGATGGGATCGACAATGCCTGAGGTAGCTTGGCACTCAATTTCAAGTTACTTTATTCGGTTTTACAGATGTGAAAACCATAAATGCAACAGTACCACGATTAATATAAAACACAATTAAAACATGAACTGTAGCTATAAGCACAGACCTTTTAAAAATTCATTCCATTATAAAAAGTATAAAATATAAACAATCACCCATAAAATACTTTTAAGCTGACTGCAGATACAGTGTCAATAGTTTATGGAACTCTTAGTTCTCCCTACAATTTCTGGATTTTAGGGCCGATTTCAAGAAACCAATCACGAATAAAGTGATTTCGGGCTTTAACATTTGTAAATAGCAGAGGGCTGGGCAGACCGGAGTAAAATTCAGTTTTTTTAAAAGGGGCTTTAAAAAGAACCTCCGGGGTACATCATAGAGGGAACAAACAAATAAAAAGTGCACCAGGTCCTGCGGAGACACATTGTCGCAGCCGCAGGGCGGTAACACTTGACCTCTGTGAGAACCCCTCGGAACAGCTAATAATAGATTAAAGTAATCCAGCCAGAACCTTGTTAACAGAAACATCTCATGGCTTGATATAGACCATGATAAATATGGCTCCAGTAATGGCATGGTTTTAAGCATCACGTATTTACGGACGCTGAGTTTTACCAATTCCACCCATCTCTATTAAATTTTTTCATTAGTATAAAAGATTTTTTTACAATCTCCACATCTGCGGTGACAATCAAGTCTGGATTTAAAAAGGAGGCCCGGGCGCCCTAGCTCGGTGAAGCAACCTTTTAAGTATTTTAGCCATGGGATATCGAGCATGTGATCCAAGGACAATACTTATTTTAATAACTGATGGTTGAGGACCAGATCTTTGTTTAGCCAGCACTTCAGCCAAAATAATAGGGGCCGTAGTGCAATGGTATCGCCAATGAAGGGTAAACCAGTTTCCTCATGAATTATTACGTTAGAGTTTCCTTTAGGTACCCCAGAAGCGGTTTTAAAAAGTTGTTCTCAACCACCCGATGCCCTCGGCTGCTACATACCCCCATAGTTCACTGCCATAACTACCTAGTGCGATGCTTTTCGCCTGAAAAATCTTCAATAGTGCGGCGATTGAACGCTTGCCCATTTTCGTTGCAAAGTTGAAGATGGCAATATTTGCCCAAATTATCTCCCCTCGTTTCCGTTGCACCAACGGTCCCCATTTTAACTGGTCATCAAATAGGACTCCCAAGTAAGAGAATGTTGTAGTCAGGGGAACCTTCTCTGCATTCACCGCAAATGGGTACTGTTTCTTGGGACGCGACCCCACCTGCATAATATAGGATTTGGTATTATTAATGGCTAGGTCTCGATCAGTCATAAAACTACAAAAAGCATTCAGTAGAGACTGCAGGCCTCTTGCGGTTCTGGCCAAGAGGACGGCGTTGTCTGCGTATAGCAGAACGGGCAAACCCCTGCGCCCAACATATGGGAAGTCAACCCCAGTTTTAACCAGGCACTCATCCAACTCATTGATATATAAATTGAAAATGAAGGGGGCCAAAATACAACCCTGCCTTACTCCCCTGTCAACGTTAAAATCCCTGGATACCCCAAGGTCCTACGAATATCTAACGTTGGCCTTTGTATCCCTGTGCAGATCCCTCAGGAAAGTAACCACGGTGGCCTCCACCCCCATGGTGCCCATGGACTCCCACAATTTCCCCCGGTTGACACAATCAAACGGGGAGGAAAGGTCCATGAACGCCATGTAGATTGTGCCCCGTCGGGCTACGGTATACTTCCCCAGGACCATGTACAGATTAAGGCATTGTGCTAGTGTAGAGTGACCTGGGCGAAACCCGTATTGAATATCTGAGATAACCCTGTTTTCATCAGCCCAGGATGTCAATCTATTCAGCACTACTCCCCCCACAACCTTCACCACAGAGTCGATGAGGGAGATCGGTCTGTAACAGGTAGTGCTATTACGGTCTCCCTTCCTAAAGACCGGCACAATTGTGGAGGTACCCCATGACCTTGGGCAGCCAGACTCTGCTGCTGCATTAAGCACAGCCGTAAGGACCGGAGCCCATAGTGAAATTTTTGATTTGAAATGATCCGGAGGAATACCATCTGGGCCCAGTGCTTTATTGCTCGGCAGCCCTAGGATTCCTTTCTCAACCTCATTCGTGGTAAAATGGGGTAAAGTTGCATCTTGCCCACCACGATAAAATTCTAACTGGGGAGTATTGCTCTTAAATATGGAGCTGAAATGTGACACCCAATCATCTTCAGTAATATTGGTACCAACTTCATGCTCCCCTTCCCTTTCGAACAGTGGTCTATTAATTATGCCCCAAAATCTCTCACTGTTATTCAATGTGTTAGGGTCTAAGAGTTCTTTCCAGGTCATCTCCTCTAATTCAGCTTTTCGTTTTGCCAAGGCCTTTTTATAAGTTAGACGTAGGGACAGGATCTGTGAGTGATCTCTTGGGTTAGTTTTCAATGCAACCTTTAGCTCTCTGGCAGCTTTCGAACACATATGGTCAAACCATTTAGGGTCCCTAAGCAATGGGCCTGTTATGGGGACAGTTAATAGGGACCCTACTTTAGTGATAATCCCCTCAAAAGCTTGGAGGATGTCCGAGGGGAGGGAAGCAGGGGACACACAGGATGTTAATTCAGGGGCACATGATTTATGAATACTATCGTAAAGTGATTCCGAATTCACCTTTGACCACTTGAGTCGACGCCTTCCATCCGTAAGTTTCAAGACGCCGGGGGTTATCGACTTATCCTGTATGTTCAATAGATTACCACCCAAATGAACACAGACAGGGTTAATGTCGCTGTAAATACTTTCCAGGATTTTAAAGCCCGATATGAAGGATTGAAGAACAGAGATCAAAATATGGTCTATAAAGGACCACCCAGTATGGCCCTTGAAAGTGGGAACGGGCTGTTTACTACAAACATCCACCACAGGCATGGTGGAGACCAAATCAAATTCATTGAGTAGGTAATTCAGCGCATCTCCCCGACCAGAGTGTTCAAAGTGGAGGCCCCCCATCCTGTCACATCCCATTTCTCCCATGGCGGTTTCCGTTGGGTTCCCACACGGATGCACATTAAAATCCCCTGTTAGCATAATACAGTGGGAGGTACTTCTGCAGTGTTGTTTAACAAACTCTCCCAACTGAACAATCTTGCATCCCCCTGTGGTGTTCGCTGCATTATAGAAGTTAATCAGACACAACATTACATTCCCTCTTTTTAGAGTAACTGCTTGGATATTAATGTTAGCGGAGGATATTGGTTTGATTACAGATTTCAAGGCTAGGGCAGTATATATGACCAGACCTCCTTTGGCTCTGCCACTGGATGATGGTATGGCCGGGACAAAAAAGGCCTTGTATCCCTCTAAGAATAAATTGCAATCCACCATCCAGGTTCCATTGTAGGCAGATCACAGGAAATAACCTTAAAAGCTCTACTCACTTCGGGTCTTGAAACTTCCCCGCCAGCCCAGCAATGTTCTAAGAGATGACATTATGGGCCACTTGCCTTATAGGAACCACAGGAGGGCCCACTTTTATGCCCTCCATAAGATCAACTGGGCACCCCCGACCAGAATCTGTCCAGGAAGGCCCGCCCCTATGTGCTGAAAATGAGGACATGACAAGGGCACTCACATTTATCACACCCAAACTGATCTATTGGAGGGTAACGCGGGCAGGGCCATCAGCGCACTTAAGGGCTGTACTGAGTTTTGGGGAACGCTCCCATTTTCGGTAGCTGGGTGAGTGGCCATTCTCAAGATGGTAGCGCTCCCCAGACTGTTGTATTATTTCAGGACGCTGCAGATCTGGATCCCAGCATCTGTTTTCAAGCAACTTCAGTCGATGGTGGTTGGGTTCCTCTGGGCTGGGGGGCGGCGGAGAGTGGCTCTTAACACACTGAGACCGCGATCAGAGGGTGGACTGGCGGTCCCTGATTTCGATTCGTATTATTTAGTGGCACAACTACAGTGGCTTACTCAGGCAGTGGCACAGACGTTCCGTAGCGCTGATGAAGGGGTGAGGAATCAGCTACATAGACAAACGCTTTCCAAACTGCTATTGCAATTGACACTCCCAGCCTCTTTTCTAACTAGAGAGATGGGGACATTTAAGCTTTGCTGGAACAGAAGTCAAAGAAGCGCACAAATAATGCGTCCATATGCCCTGAGATCCCGTTGGCGATATGTAGTGCTCTATGTAATGTAATGTAATGTAATGTAAGCACACATTTTTATAGCGCGGCTATCGCTCCGAGGAGCATCTTGGCGCTCCACACCCAACCCTGATGGAGATGAATTGGTAGACAGAAGGCAGTGACACACTGTACAATTATTACACCAAAGCTCTGCAGGCTGCGTCAGAGAGCGAAAAGATCCATGTTTTCAATGATCTTCTGAAGTCAACCTCCTTGACTATACAACGGAGCTGAGCTGGCAGTTTATTCCAGGCTTTTGAACCCAGCACGAAGAGGGACTTCCCTCCCTTAGTGGCTAATCTAAATCTAGGGACAACTAAAAGGTTTTGATTGGCAGACCTCAAACATCGCGTTGGCGTGTAGTGTTGAAATCCCCTCCGAAGATATTTAGGGCCTTGGGACTGAAAGGCTCTGAAAGCAATCACGAGAATTTTAAAAAGAACTCGCTTATGAATTGGCAACCAATGTAAAGTTTTTAGTGCTGCCGTGGCCGATGATCTTTTTGGCCAGCGTAAAACCAGGCGAGCTGCAGCATGCTGAACCATCTGCAGCCTATGCAGCACCGTTTTATTGGTGCCTGCATAAAGACTGTTGCAGTAGTCCAGTCTGGATGTTATAAGGGCCACTGCAACAGTCTTCCTGGCCTCTAAAGGCAGCAAATCAAAAAACTTCTTCAGTGATCTGATGATCTGGAAACACGAGCCCGCCACGGCTACTGCCTGCGGTTTAAAAGAAAGTTGGGCATCAAATTTTACTCCCAAATTTCGTGCAGAGGCAATAGTGTTAGGGGGAGCTTCAGCGCCCTCAGGCCACCATTGTGAGGGGGAAAACATGTTTAGAGGACCAAAAGATATTATTTCTGTCTTCCCCGAGTTACACTTGAGGTGATTGTTGGTCATCCACTCAAAGGTAGCCCGGAGACAGTTCCTCAAGTTTTCTTCTGCCCCTGGCAGCTCCCTGTCCAGCACCAGGATCAACTGAGTGTCGTCAGCGTACGCTATGACTTCAATCCGATAAGACACAATCAGCTCTAACAAGGGGACCATATAAAGATTAAATAAGACAGGACTCAAACTAGCGCCCTGTGGGACCCCTGAGTTGATAGTCTTTTCCTCCGATTTGTAGTCACCTAGTACTATTACCTGACGACGCAGAGACAGGAAGTTAGCAAGCCATGCCAGCACAGTTCCACCCACACCTGCATTTTTCAAGCGGTCGATCAAGATTGGATGGGCGACCGTATCGAAGGCCGCCGATAGATCGAGTAAAATCAAGACGGCCTTCTTCCCCTGGTCCAATGCCATGCGTAATGTCTCGGCCGAGAACAAAAGAGCGGACTCAGTCGAGTGCTTGGACCGAAACCCCGATTGATTGGAGTGAAGGATGTTATTCTCCTCTAGGAAATTTGACAGTTGATGATTGACAAACTTCTCCGTCAGTTTAAATACTGCCGGTAATAGGGAAATTGGTCGCAGGTTAGACAGGGTGGTTGGGTCTGACAGGGCTTTCTTTTGCAGCGGCATAACCGCTGCGCATTTCCAATCCTCTGGGATTACAGCAGTAGCCAGCGAGGAGTTAATGATACTGTTGATTATTGGATTTAAATCCGCAACCAGAGTTCGAAGAACTATGGGCGGGCATGGATCAAATGGGGAACCAGATTTTATGGCCGAAATGGCTTGGTATGAGTCCTCCAAAGAGACCTGTGCAAATGATTCCAAGCAAGAGGTCCTGGATGTCAAGGCGTCTGTCCTCATTTTATCCGGACTAGGCGGAATGGGGGAGCTCGCTGGAAAATCCCTGACAATATCCACGACCTTCTTTTCGAAATAATCAGCTATATCATTACACAATGATTGCGAGGAGGGGATCTCCTGGGAAAGCGCAATGGGATTAGTAAAACTCTTAACTATCTTGAAGATTTCCTTCTGTCCCCCTTCAGAGGAAGAAATAGCCTCCAGATAGTAGGTTTTTTTTGCCAGCTTAATTGCCACGTGATAGTTGTTACGTGCAACTGTATAGATATGACGTGCAGCTGGCTCATATTTCCTTCGCCATCTGCGCTCCAGGAATCTTACTGCACTTAATTCCATTCTCAGAGCTAATGTAAACCAAGGGGCGCTCTTTTTATTTATGGAACCATGTGTGTAACCACACTTTTTCCTTGCATCTAGGGATGAGCCAAAAGTTGATAACCAATCGCAGTATTGCTGGTTATCTGTTAAAGTGCAACCCGTTAAACCGGGTTTGCTAGCCCTCAGCTTCTCAATGAGCAATGGACGCGCCAGGGCATTAATCCAATTTGGCTTGTGGTCGGCCGTACTTGAGTCTGCCTTAGGAATCGGAACCTTCTGTTTTGCAAAAAGGTTGAATGGAATGAGTTTGTGATCTGACCATGTCAAGGTGTATGGGGCCTTAACAGACAAGCTCTCCATGTTAGTACAGATGCAGTCCAGGACATGGCCCGCTGCATGTGTAGGTTCCGATGTCAGCAGAGTAAGGCCGAGTGTGTTTATGATATCCATAAAATCACTAGTTCCTGGCTCTTTAATGGAGTCCAGGTGAAGGTTAAGGTCTCCCAATACTGTACAATGTGCGAACCTAAGAGTGAGCTCGCTCAGAGTGTCTCCCACACTGTCCAGAAAAGCTGTCCGCGGGCCAGGTGGACGATAGATTAGAGCACCAGAAAAAGAGAGGGTGTCATTAATAGTAAGACAGAACGCCATGGCCTCAGCTTCTTTGATGTCAGGCAGTTCAAATGTAGAACATTTGAAGGTGGTACGATGGATAATGGCCAGGCCGCCTCCCCGCTGCACTGGTCTATCCCATCTTTGAATTGAGAAGTCATGGGGCAAGGCAACAGCTAAGTCCGGATTGCACCACGGCCGAAGCCATGTCTCGGTGACAAATAGGCAATCCAGGTCCATTTCGATGATCAAATCATGGACATGCTGAGCGTTTTTACATAGCGATCTGGCGTTAATAAGCCCCCCTCGAAGGATAGTAGGATGCAAATAAGCATGAGAGCCTGATATTGGATTGAGCTCAGTTCTACAATGCAAACATACCACTGTATCCTTCCATTTATCTGGGTTCAAAAGATTGTGACAAAAGGGAGAATGAGTATTAAAAGAATCCAACCAATCCCTGGAATTCACTACAGGTGTAAATGTGGGGGTGACCTCCCTTACCCTCGCCGCAGCCTCGACGCGGACGAGCGCAGACGGGCCGGACTCCGGCCGGACTCCGGCCGGACTCTGGCCGGACTCCGGCCGGACTCTGGCCGGACTCTGGCCGGACTCCGGCCGGACTCCGGCGTGAGTCCGGCTTTCCCGCTGCGCGTTCCCGCTGCGCGGCATCTGGCAGGTTTAAGTAGGTCCAAGTTCAGCCAGGCAAAAGACTAGGGCGCTCACCAAAATGGCGCCGCGTTTTTGTCCCTGCCTACCACCAAGATGGCTGGGTGCGTGGGTGTAGGGAGCTAAGTGATCCGCCAAACAGCGATGAGTTTTACCGTTTATGTGCAGGTAAGCGCTATGTGTGCTATAAAATTGGCATGGCGGTAGTTGGTCGGCGCTGATGGACTGGGTGGAGAGGGGGCTGACCACCATGGGGGATCTGTATGAAGATGGCTCCGCTATTCCATATGAGGTATTACAGGACAGATATGAACTGGCTCGGGGAGACTACTAGTTACACTTAGCGCTCGTAACGGCCATTCAGGCGCATTGGAAAATAGGACTCAAGGAACCGCCCACCTCCATGGTTTGTCAATATGTAGTCCTAGCTGCTGGCGCTGTCAAGGCAGTTACCTGCTTATATCGCAGAATGACAAGCAATCGATAGACCCCACTAGTAACGCTCCGGCAGCGATGGGAAGTAAATCTAGGTGACGAAATTCCTGAGAGGATATGGGCGGGACTGGTGGAACGTGCATGGAAAAGCACTAGGAATGCATGCTTTCAGCTAGTACATTTCTTTATTCTTCATCGAGCATACCTTACGCCTGAAAAAATAAATAAATATTTTAATGTGACATCAGCAATGTGCCCGCGCTGCAGTTTGGTAGGAGCGGATTTTTGCCACATAATGTGGAATTGTCCTCAACTTGGTAAATTTTGGGAGGAGGTGGTTGCTCTCTTACATACAGTTACAGACAGGGACATAGAATCCACTATAGGACTCTGCTTGCTGCACTGGTCCCCCCATACCTCTCGGAATAAGATAACAAGTAAGTTTATAGACTTAGGACTTCTGCTAGCGAAGAGGGAAATAACAGCACACTGGAAGGCCAAAAAGGGCCCTAGTTTTCAGAGATGGCGTACTGAATTTATTAAATGGGCGGAATATGAGGGAATCGCAAGACTGCAACTAGCAGCCCGCGCTAAAAGCGATAAGGCGTTGGAGCTGGCAAGGGCCTGAGAGGCACTAGTACACTTATTGAAAGCGCCGCATACTGATTCTGACGAGGACTTGAGCTCATCAGGGTTGGAGTCAAAGCCTCAAGGGATTTCACCTCCTTAACCTAGCCGCCGCAGTGCTAAGGGGGCGGGGCGGCCGCGCGGCAGGTGCATGCTGGTGGCGGAACCGCTCCGTCACCAGCCGCGGTTGCGCTGTGCTCATGACGGAGCGGTTCCGTCACGGCCCCGCCCGCTCAATAGAACGCTCAGCGCAGGCGCGGAATCCGCGCTGCGCAGGCGTGCCGAGCCGGCCGTGACGGAACCGCTCCGTCATCAGCACAGCGACCGCAGCTGATGACGGAGTGGTTCCGTCACCAGCAGGGGAGGGGTTAAGAGGACGGCTACAATGCTTTCACACATGCACTTACCTCTGACACCACAATGTGGCTTTCTGGTGTACTGTATTATGTACTTTTAATGTCGACACAGTTATGATCTCATTATCATTATTTACACATTTTTGTTACGCCATCAGGGAGGGATAAGTGGGAGGGAAAGAGATTGCATTTCGTGATATTTGAATTAATGATGAGTGAATAGTTGCAGATGTACGCCATTGGCAGAGACGTTTAACTCCAGAGAATTTGATTGATATTATGATGTTTTAAGACTTAACAAATATTATGGGCTGTATTTTCCATTACATCTAATGTATAACTGAGTGTACAACTGTCATTTGATATAAAATGCACTTGTTTTGTTTGGGGAAAATAATAAAAATATATATAAAAAAAAATATGGAAATCACCCACTAGGTTACTTACTTATGACTACTACCCTTCCAGGCTTATAGGACATCAACCAGGACTCTCCAGCCATCTTAGTCCTGGGCATTTCTTTCAATATGACTCCAGGTGTAACCCATCTCCTTGCAGTCTGCCTCCTCTTTTTCTTTTTCCTTGAGGGTTCCAGGTGAGGGCTTGCAGGCTTGCTAAGGGTGAAACCTATTCAGCTCAAGCATCTTTTTATGATTTCTTCATGAGCAGGGAGTTGCAAAGTCTGCTGCCACAGGTCGTTGTTGCTGATGTTGTTTGGCCAGCAGATTTGGAGTATTTTCCTCAGACAGGTGCTGATGAAGGTCTGGACTTTATTGGTGATGGTCATTGTTATCCTCGAAGTTTCTGCTCCATACAGAAGGGCAGATTTTAAGTTGGTGGTAAAAAGCCTGATCTTGATTTGCAGCGTTAGGTCATTGGAGCTCCAGATATTTAGTTGAATGAAGCCAACCCTTGCTTTGCCGATTCTTGCCTGGACGTTGGTGTCTGTGCCTCCCTTCTTGCTATAACACTGCCCAGATAGGTGATGGTCTCAAAATCTTCCAGTGCATCGCCTGCAAGAGTGACTGCAGTTTTGCTGGCCTGGTTAATCTTCCAGATCTTGGTTTTCCCCCTGCGGATGTTGATGCCTAGGTTGCTGATGTTGCCTCTAAATTGTCAGTCTTCTCTTGCTTCTGCAGATGGGTATGGGAGTGTAGGGCCAGGTCGACTGCAAAGTCCAGGTAGTTAAGCTGCGTCTAAGGTATCCACTGGATCCCATCTCTTGTCCGTGCTGTGGATGTCTTCATGATCCAGGCAATGGCTGGCAAGCAGGGAAAAGGTGAGAGGAAACAATCCCGGCAGACTCCGGTCCGAACTTGGAAGGCTTCCTTGAGTTATCTTCCATGAACTATCTTGCAGGTCATTCCTTTGTAAAAGTTCCTGATGATTCTTAAGAGATTATCTGGCACATCGTAGTGGTGGAGGAGTTTCCAAATGCATTCTCATAGTCAATGAACTTGACATAGAAAGTGGAGTTCCATTCCATTGACTACTCGATGATGTTATGCAGTGTTGCAATCTGTCTATGCAGGATCTATCTTTGCGGAAGGCAGCTTGCTGGTCTCACAACTGAGCATCGACTTGTCCCTTCATTCTGTTCAGGATGACCCTTTTGAAAACTTTGCCTGGGGTTAATGGATGAGTTATCCCTCTGTAGTTTGTGCAGTTACTCAGGTCACCTTTCTAGGGGATCTTGATCAAATATCCCATCCTTGATCTGGCAGCCTCTAGAAGTCAGACAGGGCCGAAAGGTACCCTGTGAAAGTGCCCAGAGCAGAGCCCTGCTGGGCAAGGGTAAAAAGAAAGAGAAGGACTTCAGAGAGGGAAGCAGAAAGAGGACCGTACTGTACAATATTTTTTAATTTTCTGTCACCGGCAGGCATACAAAGTCTTGGTAGAGGGACGCCTGGCTGCCAAAATCACATCACAGAGTTCGGGAGGAAGATCAAATGCTGTTAAATGGCGACCCTCACTCTCCACACATGAAGGCATAGAGTTGATAGTTTCAGGTGGAGGACCCTCCACTGCTGCTCCAACAGATGATCCTCCTGAAGGGGCAGCCTGATTGAAAGATTGATGCACAGTTGTAAAAGCTTGGGAAACCAGACTCTCGGTGCCCAGTCCATGGCAACAAGAATGACTTGGGCCCGGTTACTCCTGACCTTCTTGAGCACTCTGGACAGGAGTGTTATTGGCGGAAAGGCATGCAGGAGGCCTGAGTCCTACTCAAGACGAAAAGCGTCGCAGAGTGAGTGATGCTGTGTTTTAGACTTGGCATCTTTTGGTGTGTTTCTCCTGACTTTTTGCTTTCTGACCTCCAGTTTTTGACTGTTTTTGCTGGTGTAATGATTCTGTGCACTTTCCTCACTGCCGTCCAGTGGTAAAGTGCAAGTGCTCCTGTATAAATTGTGTTATGGATTGATGTTTCCATGATTGGCCTATTTATTCTATGTGTCAGTCCCTAGTAAAGTGCACTGCGAGTGCCAGGGCCTACAGATCAGATGCTGTTGGTGGGCTGTAGCACTGGATTGTGCCACCCAAGCAAACAGCCTGTAAAGTGTAATTCTGGTCGGCCATTGCAGAGGCTGTGCGCAGCCTGGGGCTGCCATGTCGACTTGGCAAGTGCACACACTTGCAAGTCCCTAAACCTTCCCTTTTCAACATGTGAGTCGCCCCTCTGGTAGGCCCAAGGTACCCCCATGGGCAGGGTGCATTGTATGTGAAAGGTAAGACATGCCCTGGTGTGTGTGGCGTGTCCGGATAGTGAATTACAGCCTACTTCGTTTTTCACTATTGCAAGGCTACCTGTTCCCCATAGGCCAGAATGAGCAGTTTGATTCTTACATCTTATAATCCTAACTGACCCAGGGAACATGGTAGAAATTCGAGTTTAGTATGCCTGAAGTCAGAATGGTAAAATACATCTTTTAGTGAAGTTTATTTTAACATTCTGGGTTTGAAAATAGCACTTTTAGAAAGTAGGTATTTTCTTGTCTAACCATCCAAGCCTGCCTCTGCTAGGTTGCGTATTTCTTGTCTGGAGTTTGAGCGACAGGGGCTGGGGGATTCCAGGAGACTGGGTGAGTCAGCACAGGGCTGAATAGTAAGATCTACATGTAGATGGGTGGGGGAGTTGCACCTGGGACATGAATAGGGCTGTGCCTTCCCTCCACAATGCTGGCTCCACCTCCTGTGGCGCGTCTGATGTCCCTGGCCTACACTGTGAAAAGAAAGAAGGAGTCTTGTCAACAAAGTGTTCCACGACTGACCAGAACTGGTTTGAACTAGGCAAAGGCCTCTCTGCCTTCAGAGAACAAAGAGAAACTGAGGATAAAAAGGGGGACCCAGACCCCAGAACTTTAGAACTCTTTTGGGATCAAGAAGACTGACAAGAAGAAGAGCTGGAGAAGCTGTGAGAAGAAACTACCACTTTGCTGTGTGCGTGGCCTGCAGTGGCTGCTTCTGTCTTGGGCAGTGAAAGGACTGAACTTTCTGCAATCTACTTTTGTGAGTGTCTCCAAGGGCTTGAGGTAGAGCCTGCCCCCTGTTTAAGAAGTCTCAGGAACAGCAAAGACTTCAAGCCCGACACGGTCTACGACGCCACCGCCGACTCCGTGTCCTGAAGGCACCGCAGAGGGCACCGCCGCAATGCGACCCTGGCCTCACTGACGATGCCTGCTGATGCCGCCACCGAGCCGCTGCTCGCACCACGACCTTTGGGCACTGCCTCGCTTCACGAGGTCACCTTGGTATT
Organism: Lissotriton helveticus; assembly: GCF_964261635.1. Lineage (NCBI taxonomy): Eukaryota > Metazoa > Chordata > Amphibia > Caudata > Salamandridae > Lissotriton > Lissotriton helveticus. Next base: position 1,066,663,417 of record NC_136065.1, on the reverse strand, counting down.
CCTGATGACGATGCTCCACGCCGGACTCACCGCTGCTGCTTGCACCGTGGTTCGAGGGCACCGCTCAAAAAGTTACGACGCACCGCCCTCATCCCGCAAAACAGCCTTGGCCTACCGACGTCGGTGCCATCGACTCCAAATAGTCAGGCGACGATAGCGCTTCAGTAACGACAACGCCGCTGCTGCACTGTGACCTGCCAGCACTGTGACGAGCACCGCCTTCATCTCACACCGCAACCCTGGTCTCACCGACAATGCCATCAGACGCCGCCACTGAGTCGCTGCTCGCAAAGCGACCCGAGGGCACCACATGCTTCACTGCTGCACATTGCACCCCAGCACCCGACGCCTGAGCTCCTGACTTCATCAGACAGGAGTTCGATCTGCAACGCGAGTGACTTAGAGGGCCCCAACGACCCCTGCACCGACCTCCGGAATCAACGCCTGAGGATGCCATGCTTTCGGCAGCTCAACGAGAGTTCATGGACGCCCTGCATTTCTGAAAGGTACTGTTTGGGGTTTGCCCGACACCGTAGCTGACCTGCAACGCCGCGGTCAGCCAGAACCCCGGACGGAGCTATCGACATCAAGGAACTGTGTTTTCACTGTATCTTTGCAATTTAAAGACATCTTGCAACACGTCTATTTTAAAAGTATTGTATGGTGGATTTTTATCAGATTTAGTCTTGTTTAAGTATATAAAAGAATTGGCAATTTTTCTAAACTGGTGTTGTGTCCTTTCGTAGTGCTTACATTGTAGTACTTACATTGTATTACTGTTGGTTATGTGCAAATGCTTGTGCAAATGCTTTACACACTGCCTCTAAGATAAGCCTGACTGCTCGTGCCAAGCTACCCAGGGGGTGAGCAGGGGTTATTTTAGAACTGTAACTCCCTTATCCTGACTACAGGGGTGGTTACTGCCTGGCTTTGGTGCAAACCATAGCCAATCAGAAATACCATTTCTAACACCTTGGAAACTCCAGCGCGCAAAACTGCTGACATTGTGCAATCTCCGCGGAGGCGAACAGGTCTAACCAAGGCTCTCCCTACTTCTGAAAGAGACCTTGCACCACCTCCGGATGGAGATATCATTTGTGATCCACTAGGCATCGACGGCTGAGTGAGTCTGCCCCGGTGTTAAGAGAACCTGCCAGGTGTTGAACCATCAGGCCTATGCCCTGCTGTTCCAGCCATGTCCAGAGATGCAGGGTTTCTTGACAAGGGGTCCAGGACCCCACCCCGCCCTGCTTGTTGCAGTACCACATGGCGGTGATGTTGTCCGTGAACACCAGAAACAGCTTTCCCTTGATGGAAGGACGAAAAGCTTTCAATGCCAAGCAAAACGCTTGGAGCTCCAACAAGTTAATGTGGAGTTTGGATTCCGCTGGAGACCAGAGTCCTCTGATCTCCACCCCTCCCAGATGGCCGCCCCATACCAGGAGTGATGCATCTGTCAATACTTTGTGATCTGGTTGGGGAAGGGAGAGGGGTCTGCCTCTGACCCAATTGTGGTTGGTCCACCACCACTGCAGATTCTGTGCAGTTCCCTCCGAGATCTGGACAATGTCGGAGAGATTCCCCTGATGCTGGGCCCACTGGAACTTCAGGTCCCACTTCAGAGCCAGCATATGTCATTTGGCATGTATCACTAGCAGGATGCAATGATGCACAGCAGCCTCAGACTCGGTCTCACCGAAATCCAGGATAGAGGCTGAAACATCGATATCCTAGCCTGAATATCCTGGTCTCGCCACTCAAGAGTATAGGCCTGAAACTGCACTAAGTTCAGAACAGCTCAGATGAAAGGGAGATTCTGAGAAGGAGTCAGGTGTGACTTAAATGATTAATTCCATATTTGTAAAACGCAAACTTATCACCCCTAAGTGTATCCAGGTGCTAGGGGACCATCAGGGAGATTAAGTGAGCTATTGCCAAGAGTCACATTATGTTGAGCTGAGCTGCACCAGGGATCGAATCATTAGCCCGCACTCCGCTGCACCACAAATCTTCTTGATAGTGAACCCCAGTGAAAGCAGGAGAGTTGCTGTAGTCTGGAGATGGGAGAGGACAGTCTGGGTTGAGCTTGCCTTCAACAACCATTCGTCAAGGTAGGGGGAAGACTAGCATCCCTGATCTGTGCAGATGAGCTGCGACCATCACCATTACCTTGGTTAACACCTGAAGGGCGCTGGTAAGGCCAAAGGGGGGGCACTGTGAACTGGAAGTGCTTGTAACTTACCGTGAACCACAGGTAGCGCCGATAGGCAGGCAGGACGGGAATGTGAAAATAGGTGTTCTGCAAGTCCAATGCTACCATACAGTCTCCGTGGTCTAGGGCAGACAAGACCTGAGGCAGAATGGACATTTTGAACTTTTCCTTTCTGAGGAAGTGGTTGAGGGCTCGCAGATCCAGAATAGGACGAAGGCCTTTGTTCTTTTTGAGGTCAAGAAAGTAGCGGGAATAGCAACCACAGCCTACTTCTGGCGTTGGAACCCTTTCTCCCTTGGCCAAGAGAATCCTGACTTCGTCCTGAAGCAAGTTCAGGTGGTCCTCCATCAGCTGGTCGTGTGTCGGAGGTATGGAGGGAAAGGTAGTCTTGCATGGGGAAGGAGTAGCCCTTTAGTACTGACTGAAGAACTCACTTGTCCGATGTGATATTTTGCCAGTGGCAGAGGTGATGGCTGATCCTGCCACCAAACAGCCGCCCAGGATCTTGAAGGGCTGCACTAGGAAGGTTTAGAGGCTGCAAGTGGAGGAGTGGACTGCTCGAACTCTGACCACCTGACCCACAGGGCCGAATAGAATCACTCCCATGGCTACGCAGAGGTTGCAGAACGTGCGAGCTATTGTGGCTGGGAAATGGCTGGAGCAGCTGAAAGCCTCTTTCGTGGCCATGAAAGGGATGGAGAAGTTTAATCGTGATCCCATCTGAGATATTGTAGGAATAGGTCATATTTATGAGCGGTCAGCACTTGAACATATTCTGTGTAATCAACGTTACTAAAGGAAGTGGAGTATTGCATATTTCAATTATTCCACATGACATCCTCATGTATAGAGCATGATTAATAAGTGTTTATGTGACACTTGCACATTTATGGGACAGGATAAGTTAAAACAGATGTGTTCCATTGTGAGATTATTACATTTGAATGAGGGTAAACTAATGTTTAAGGGCCCGATGTAGGAGCCCTAATACCGGTCGGAAACGGCCGAATTCGCCCGTTTCCGACCGGTATTACGGTTTTCTTATGTAGGGGGCTACATAAGTACAGATTCGGTAATTTTACCGATTCTGTACATTTACCGATTCGGTAAAATACCGAATCGGTAAATGTACAGAATCGGTAAATAGAGATGTAGGTGGCACTCTGAAGAGTGCCACAGGCCTTCAAGAGTCGGTATTTTACCACCCAATCCAATTGGGTGGTAAAATACCGAATCCAGGTGTGCATGCACATCTGTGCATGCACACCTGTGCCATGTGACACACAGACATGCCCTTAGGGCATGTATGTGTGCGACATGGCACACAAGCCTGTAATTGGGGTGCTAGAGGGTGTCAAAGTGACACCCCCTGCACCCTTGCAAGAATAGGTAATTACCGAATCGGTAAATACCGATTCGGTATTCCACATTGATTCCTATGGGCTTCAAGGCCCATAGGAATCAATGGGGGATACCGATTCGGTATTTACAGAATCGGTAAATACCCAATCTTACAGATTCGGTATTTACCGAATCAGAATTACCTACATTTCCCCCCCTCTAATTTACCACTGCTTAAATACCGAATCGGTATGATTCGGTATTTTAGAAGTGGTAAATTAGATTCACCTACATCGGGCCCTAAGCATTTATACAAGAGAATATATTTCATACAGGTGCATTTAGAATGACATCTTTGTAAATCTTCACAATTTATACATGTATTAAGATGCTGCATTATTCTATGCGCAGAAATCTGCATAGATTCTGTAATCATGTGCACTGCTAAAGTTGTTTGGAGTGGGCCTCGAGAAATAGTTTGGTCCATGCTCAAGTTTAGAGTTTAACATGTAATTCACATTTAACCTTCAATGCAAGATGTGTGTACTTGTATTTTGTTTCCACTGCAGGTATGGAGAGAGAAAGCCTCACTAGTTAGCATTGGACGTTTTTTTTTTTTTTTAAATAGCTAGGTATGAGAACACAAAGTTGGCAAGGAGAATTGCAGTAACAAGCAAGGAGGCCAGTTCTCATGAGAGAGGGGAGGAATGACTAGGGACAAGCGCAGTTGCAACTTATCGATGTACGAAAAGATATCCAGTTGTACTTGAGTTATGGAAATTCACCAGCAAAAATCACATGGGATGGTCTACTCTGACTGCAACTGATATATAATGCTGAATGAAGTGAGGGACAAGAGAATCATTTTAGGGTTTTCACCGAGAGCAGACCTATGCTTCTGCTTGTTTGGCTTTATGCTTTTTAACCCATGGTCTGAGTTCCTTCTACTGAAGACTCCGACAGCGGACACCTTTCTGATTTCGCCCTTATCGTATGATTCTTAGCTTAGGGTTGCTTAACGTAGTTTAGGGAGAGATAGCATGCTTATGCTTACTTTGGAGAGTTATCAGATGACAGTTAATACTCCATTCTTTTTCCTGATCATCTGCATCATCATCAAGTTAATTATTTGTTTTGTATTGTATCTGGTAAATCTCTACAGGAGATTTGGTCTCATTTTGGTCTTTCTGTACTTTTATAGGATTATGTTGGGATTGATCTACACTGATTTGTTTCTAAATGTATAATTAAACCCCCCTACTAAACTCAGATTAAGTTGTCAAGTGGATTATTGTGTTGTGGGTTACACTAAAATGAGAGGTTAACAAGAGATAGTTTTCTCCCTTTACCTCTCGTGCTGCTAGAAACTTCACCCTTTTGGCAGTGGCATAGCTAGGACATAGGCTGCCAGTGGTGGTCGAATCTAAGAGTGGGAGCTGATAATTCCTGCCGCTGCCGCCCGCGACAGCCACAGGTAAGAGCGGAGGGGGCACCGGTCCCCAAACTCATGCCGCCTGGGGCAGACGTCTCCGCCGCACCCCTTGCTACGCCACAGTCCTTTGGAGATAAATGTTTGACTGGGCCCAAGCTCAAACAGCTGGTAGCATTATCGGATAGTTAGCTCTCGAAGTAAAGGGAGTTAGAATCTAACCTGGAATAATCTAGACCCTAACCCCAGTGACCTTTCTCCAGAATCCAGGTTCGAGACGTGTGTTGAAACAGCGTCAGGGGAGGAGTAGGTATCAGTAGGGATGTGTGTATGAAGACTAGGATTAGCTTGCAGTACAATATTGAGTGTGTGATGTCTGGCGGAGATGTTGTGAGAGTTGTGTGAATGTGGTGTTAAGTGGTTAGTTGTTGAAGCTTTTTTCAGGTCTGATGTGACCCAAGATCCCTGGATATATAATAAATGTGCAGAACACCCAGTGTTGTAATTGTCTGCTAAAGTTTTGTGGGGTTTGTCGTGAGACGTCTTTGACGTCCCAATTGAGATAGGGTACGTTTGTATGCAAGCTAGAGTTGCAATTAGTGTGGGGAGCCTTTTACACAGAAGGAAACTTATGATTATTTATGCGATTCACATCTGGTTGAGATTACATTTGCAAATGTGTGTTCTTTGGGTAGGTCATTCTATCGATTCTTCTAGTGGAGCAGACCATTGTTAGTTAATGTTTTAGTATAAACAGAAGTGAAAGAGAGAGAGCGTGGGAAATATTGTGAAGGAGGATGAAGTGCTGTGAAGAGTGAGAGCGACATCAGAGTGTGCCTCCTTGGATTGGTCTGTTAGGGTAATGTCGCGCTGGGATTGGTTGAAATTTTCTAGAGTAATACGAGATATGTTACAAGGAGATGTAGGTGTGCCTACTAGAATTGGCAAGGAAGTGCCACCAGAGAGCCTGCCAGTTCATTATATGGTAACAAAAGTATGGCTCTATACTATCATATGGCGCAAGAATTGGCACAAGATCATGGAGAAATAAGGTGCATTGATGTTTCCGCACTACGGTACTTTCAATCTGAGAATAATCGATCATTTGAGAGGGATATTGTTTGCAATGAAACTATTACCTAGACCTACACAGTTTAAAGAGCTTAATCGATGAGAACATGCAGCACATGTAAAACAAAGAGACCGATATCAAGAGATGAAGAAAGCAAAGTGTGCATACGAAAACGAGAGATTGCCTGAACAACAGAAGATGTGAAGAATAGACATGATTATGGGAGTGAGATTATACCCAGCTATAACAAGCGAGGAAAATGATGCTGTGAGAAGGAGAAAGGAAATGAAATAGGAGAGAGAGGGAAATGCAGACAGTGACAGTGATGCAAGTGACAGCCTTTTGGATGGACTGTTAGCTGAACGTCCGTCCAACCCCATATAATCAGACGCATATGGAAAGTGGGGGAAATACGAGTCTTACTGGAAGTTCTGGAAGGGCTTCAGGACCAGCTACTTCTAGTCCTGCTGTTGTAGGGGTTATATCAACTGGCACAACAAAACTACAGAAGGAGGGAATTCAGGAAATTCTAGCACTGATCTGGCTTCAAAACTTTCAGATGCTCTTACGGTACCAGTTACTATTGGACCTATAGTCCACATGTACGATCCTAGTCCTGCAGGTATTGAGAGCTAGAGAGCACCTGCTTCTACAGAAGCGAAGGTACCAGAAGGAGGAGCAGATAACCAGAGAATACATTTTGTCCCCTTGGTTTCAACCAAGCTCACTGTGTGCAGTGAGTGCAGACCCTTCTGTACTACCGAACGGATTCAGACCTATAAGGTCTTATCCAGGACTGGCAGGTGTGTATTCCCTTGTATGGGAAACTTTCCCAAAAGTACGAAAGAGTTATTCCTAAGACAGCACCACACAAAAAAGCCACCAGAGTGGAACCCGATGGAGCCCCCTGAGCCTGCGGGATCTGAAGGCGCATCGAAAGGGTTAGGTCAACCAAACATGAGGCACATAGTGTAATAGAATTCTTTAAGCTAGGCTGGGTCGCTCTCGCTCCTAGAAAGACAGAGAAGCAAAGAGCCAACACAGGTGCATGTTCCACAGAATGAGGCCTAGAGCATCAAGACTCCTCCATCACGTCAGCTGACAGACAGGGAGAAGTTGTAGCACGCTCCAACTTCTTGAATCTTATCCGTCTTATCTAACCGACTCAATGACTTCATGCAGGAAGATGAGGACTTAGGACTCCAGGAATGGTGCCCGGACCTTCCTCTCGACTGGGAACGAGACCTCCGGGGCGAAGCAAGCAGCTTTAGGGACCGCTCAATCAAAGCTTTCAGAGCCACGGCCCGGCAGTCCGAGCACGACTTCGAGTTATGGTTGCACTCAGGGACAAATTAAGTGTGGATCCGTTACCGACATGGCACGATGGCAGACGCCACACGGTTTGATTCCAGAAGCCTTCAAGACATTGAGGAACAACCTACACACCAAAAATAGTCGAAAAAACGTCAGAAAAAGCCTATCAAAAAGTGACAGAGGGTATCTCTCTTCACAGGTCTGCGCTAGCTGGTGTGGAAAGAAAAGGTCTGGCATCAGTGCATCGAGGTGACGCCTATGTAGGTGACGTGGACGTCACTTCTGGTGCCAGGGTATTGCTCAAGCAAAAGTCTTCCGGATCTAGCTTGACACCTGGGAAATTGTAATGTAAGGAATCTGCAGCTAGATGTCTCTATCAGATAAAGCCTCGGAGTGGGACTCCTGAGAATTGGGCTACCAGTGGGGCTGAATCTGAATACTGCCTATAGTGAATGGGGAATAACCACTACCACTAGAGATGGGAGTTTTGGCTATCCGTGAAACACTAGAGCACTGACCTCAGGGGACTGTGTGTTTTGGTTGTGATGGGCATATTTTACTTTGTGTTTGTATATAAATACTCCTTTTTTTCATAAAGGAAGTATTTGACTGGACAATCATTTTGAGTTGTGAGCCTGTGTTTACTCCCCTACGTCTATCTCCCCCTGAGGAACCTTGGACTGCTCGACCTGTCTAGTGCTGAAGGGGTACTATGCCCAGTTGTCAGGATCCTTAGTAGGTCGGGCCCCGGGACTTTGGAAGTAAAATGCCTCAACACCCATGGTTGGGCCCAGTGCTACTGCTTTTCCAGTGGCACTCTGAATGGGGTTCTGGAAAGGCGTATACAAATACTGTCCCTTCCAGAGAACTCAAGAACTTTTTTGCGTTTGATGAAAGAACAAGGATAACTATTAGAAAGCCTAATGGACCCAATGAAGGAAAAAATATCAGATGATGAGGGTGATTTTATGTAGGTGAAGCCATTCTGCAAAAGGATAAGCAAAATACCAGTAAAATGTAGGAAACCTATTGTGCCAGGACTTGATTCAGAGAACAGAATAAAAGGACGGGTCTTCTCACAGCATGCCACCAACTAAGAGAGAAGTGTGCTTATTTTTTACGTTAGTCACCCAGTAACACTAAATGTGTTAACGGGAAGAAATCAATTCAATCTGAAGAAATATTACAGTGGAGGATCAGTCCACTAACTAATTGCGACAAATCAGTTCTGGTCTACTGTGATTTTCATTGTTTTAAATATGTGTCAGAAAAAACTCAGAGTAGCAGACTGCAAAAATGGTTTCGCAGGCCTTCACTTTTGAAGCTTGTGCCCCATTTGTACTACTCCTGCTGACTAGAGACGAACACTTGAAAGAGCTAGGTCCAAGGTTTTTATTTTATCTGTTTAAGTTTTAGACGTTTTTTGTGGAAGGGTTGTAAGGAGTTTTTAGATTTCAGGGATGGGTAGTATACAGAGGCAGTACAGAGTATTTAGGGTTCGTGGATGGTACTGTAGAGGAATAGCAAGGAATTTTTACAACTCAGGGATGGGTACTGTATGGGGCAGCAAGGCGTTTCAGGGTTCATTGATGGTTAGTGTACAGCTAGAGTGAAAAGTTTTTAGGGTTCAGTGATGGGTTGTGCATAGGGTAGGAAAGTTTTAGAGTTCAAGGATAGGTAGTGTATGGGGGAGTAAGGGGATGTAAGAATTCAGAATGGGTAACACTTAGGGGTCTTTTGAAATTTTTAGGGTATATGGATGGGTAGTATTTAGGGGTAGGAAGGAATTTTAGAGTTCTGAGATGGGTGGTGCACAGGAGTGCCAACAGGTTTTAGGGCTCAGGGATGAATAGTTTAAAATTACATTAAGTAAATTAAAATGAAGTATAATTAAATAAGCACTAAAAAGAGTTTTTAATATCTTTACTTTAGAAAGTATTTTACATTTAATTTAAAATTAGTTTAAGTAGAATACATTACAAATGGTAAATTATTAATTATAATAACATTATGTGCATGTAATTTTGCATATACATATATGGACACATTTCCATTATATATGTATGTATATGTTTTTTTTAATATTTAAGCTTACCATCTTACCTATAAAGTCGCAATGTAAATGATTGCGATGTAAAGGTACTCCTGAAGATCTGATCGAGATGCAATGACCCCATGTAACAGTACATTTTGTTTCTCTTTCCCCCAAATGATCACAGGATAACCAAAGTATTAACAGAGAAGAAAAGGAAAATAAGCCAAAAGAGGGAAGGAGTACTGAGGGTTTAAATACATGTAAGGGAGCAACAAAGAAATCTAAAAGAAAATATTCCAGGAAATGGGAAGAAAGGAAGAAAACCCAGATAAGAAGGAACACACTGCATGTGAGCTTCATTAAAGTGTAAGATACAAACTGTCATAACCCTAAATACAAACAACAAATTACCTAATTAAATTAATAATATTTTTTAGAGTGTTTGTAAAGACGCTAATTTAAGCCCTCCATTGCATAAAGGATAAACTTCTATGACATATTGTGGCTGTCCTACAACTGTCCAGGCAGGACTCACAGACTACAGAAGAGAGCATGGGTCCATTTTCAATACAGTTTCTACTCCCAGTACTTACTGGATATCAGCTGGCCTCCACCCAGTTGGAAGCAGCTGGTTCATCTAAATCAATTTAGGCTCATAATAGTTTCAATATTCTCGATCGGGTTAGTTAATAGACCACCTGCATTATCTATATTATCTGAGGTAGAGCCCAATGTAGATTACCCATCAGTGCATTAGAAATACAATGGGGATCCTCAAGAATTTCAAGGTTTCAACATCCATTGCTTATCAGCATCTGACCTAAAAAATATAGAACAAAAAAATCCAACGTAACCTAAATACTGATATATTTTGGAAGGTAAGGTTTTAAACTGGACAACCCTCATCATAAACTGCAATGATCTCAAGCTCCATGATTATGATGCCTTTCTTGCTGCCTTTCGGGATAGGCCAGAGCAGTCCCTCTATATCTTTTGTGTCTGATATTAATTACTAGATATAAAAGAAGGTTCTCAGGAACTGGTGGCCTGCAACGTCAAATTTAATACTCTTCTATTAAAGATTAAATAGGAAGAGAACACCCAAGTAACAGTCTTTATAGGAGCATTGACCAAGAGCTCAAATATACTTTATGTCAGATTTCATCCTGAAACTATATCAGGTTTAAGGTCCTTATTCCTATGAACAGAAAAGACATAAAGATGAAAGACTGGAGAGGATTTTCTTAATAACTGGAACCAGTGGCCCTCTTTGCAGCCACCAAGGAAAATCTGTGTGGGATACGAGAACATGCAATTCACCCAAAAAAGAAAGGGATATGCACAAAAGAAACAATCTGGGTTTTTAGTGTAGGGTGGGGCCATTATATCCAAAATTGCCTAATTCCAAACTCAAGGATCGGGATAGGTGTCTGCCTACCTATAAGGCTAAGTACATTGACAAGTGAACATCTGCATGGACATCATAAAAGTTTAGTTGCCCAAATTCCCTCTTTCCCCCACACCTGCTTGCAACTGGAGGTCACCTTTCAGTGATGTGCTCATTCTTCAGTTCTCTTCTGACAAGGCAGATCTTTATGGTAAGTTCTCACTGCATCTTTTTTTGATGTTCATGGTTCGCCAGCTTTTGGAATGTGTACACAGATTTCATAAACTCCTTTGTATTGCAAATGATCCATTGAATATTTTTGATGATGTTGATATTTTGTAGGATGTTTCACCTTGTCAATGCAGACTGATTTCGGCAAATTATGTGTAGTCAACTCCTTTCAGCATGTGCCACATACCTGAGCTTTTAGGCAGTTAATCGGCTGTACACCTCTCTCTCTTGCTCGTAATAGTATTCACTCCTTTTTAGTACAAGTAGAGATAGAATAGGAATAGGTGTTCTCGTTCCATTAACGATTGACAAGTCATACATTAGGGACAAGCACCTTTATCCCAGTGTGAAATTATGCACTTTGAGTTATCAAACAATGATGGACTTCCCGGTCCTGTACGAACTACCAGATACTACCTCGAAAAGATCTGGCATTATGGCCAGAACTACTGTCTTCGGAACCAGGATCGATGTCCGGCATCTGCTCGACATCCTGTGATTCTCTGCAAATAACGTAAGCTTCCTGTGCCTCAAAGCAATTCGGGAACAGGGCCTGAATGCGCCATCCTAGAGCTGCTGGTTGCTGAAAACAATCCTGGTACCAGCATTATTAGACTGTTCGGAAACAGGGAATTCTGTAGACAGTAACAACATTATACAAACTGGATATGTCCGGCTACAAAAGGAAACCACAAAACTAGCTCATTCCATCAAACTAGTCTCAGGAAAAGAATGTGCAATCAGATCCACAAAGAAACGAGTGGTCAGTGAAACAGATGCACTGATTTTCTGATTGCTTGGGATGCATTGGCATTATATAATGGATAATAACAGTGTCTGCTCTCCAGACGGTACTTTTTTTGTAACAAGGTAACCCAACAAGTTAGCTGCGGACCGTGGGTAAATACTATTATTCAAGAACAAGGGTCCTTAGCTTTTTAGATAAAACAAAAAATTAATTAAATATAGGCCATAATTGGAAACTATATTTTGTCACTGTCCAGCCGGACAGGACGTTTTATTTTTCAACAATGTAAGTCTTGTGGTTCAAATAATAACAAGGCACAATCCTGTACCACGAAAGAAAAGAACACAAAGAGCAAAGAAGAATTTCCAGAGTGTTGGAAAACAGGCAAAAGAAAGAGCAAATGTTGGCCACTTATCAAATCAGTGTTATATTCAAGGTATGCCAAGCAACTGCCAAAACACAACAGGTTTTAACACAATGGTTTAGGTTGTGAAGGCAATTTACAAAGTCGACGTTTCGATCCCTAGTGCTCAATTAATTGGGACCATCATCAGGACTGACAAGTTTACAGTATTTGCCTGTCAGGATAAAATATTTACAATTTTTGACAGCCTGTAGAAATAAAAGGAGGAAAAAGCGAGAAGAAAACTGTTTTAGAAAATAAACCATTTTGACATTAAGAGAGTGTTCATTAGACCTGAAGATTGTTGGATCATCTGAGGTAACAAACTCATGTACTCGGATTCGACTTATTAGTGCTTACACATGTGATACACTCGTGGGGGGTTTTTGTTTGAAGTAAACCGACGTGGTAGTGACTTGTGAATAGCTTCATGTATTATTATAAAACAATGCCTTATTGAGAATGTTCTGGTCGTAAAAAATAAACATTGACGCGAGCAGTTATTATGAAAAACTATCCGTGTCTAACACATGCAGTCGGCACCCGTTGTGGGGTGATCGGAGGGGCGGGCAGTGTGGATGGACTGAGCTTACCCTTGTAGTGTAGCTCCTATCTTCCCAATAGGCTCTGCGCATTGGAATAGTACCTACAGCAGTAAAGGCCTAGGCCAGACGTTAACTAGGTCTACTACTGTCGATACTAGACTTAATTTTTGGGTTTGCCAGCTAAGCTCAGAGTTCGCTAGAAACTTTCTCGAATGTTCAAGGAAGGATTAACTTCCCTGATTAGACAAGAAGGGATTTAGTTTCTGACAACCATAGAACATGACAACTTTGCTCTCCCCTAATCAAGAGTCAATCTCAAGAGTCGTGTGAGCACAAGGCAATTATTTTACTCAGTCAGTACGTGCATTCTTAGTCTCATCAGAATGTAGAGAAAAGGAAGAGACGGGCGTGTTCAATAAAAAGGTGTTATTTATTGATCAGTCTCTTTTCTCGTACAAGAGAAATGGATCGATATTATTGCAATACTTATAGTTAAGTAAAGTGCATACATTAGAAGCAATAGTATAAAATAATACTGTAAAAACATTGATATGGTTTCTGAGCCATATGATGTTTAAAATGATTAAAATATATTTACATACACATATACATTTGACTAAACGTACTCAACTGGTGTTTCTAAATACGCCTACCCCGTGTACCTGACCTAAGTCTAATGCGTGGGCGGGAATAGAAAGTTACAGTTTAAGTTAAGTTTGTTTTTGCCAAGTGAATAACTAAAGAATTCTCTGTGAGGGGTTATTCAGTTCTGTACCTGGAAGTTAGGATGAATGAGGAATGGTATCTCTTTCTCTGCTCTCGATATTCCAGGCTGCCTGCGAGGGCTGCCCAGAAGCGCCGGTGCTGGGTCTCTCGGCTTGAGATAGCAGCGCGTCTCTCAGCGCGTCAGGAAGGCGGGGCTGCTGCCAGCGGGGTCTGCTTCTGCTCTCGGCTTCGGCAAGTATGGCTGCTCCGTCTTGTCACCACGCGTGTGTTTGCATAGGGCAAGGTCGGCAATATTTATACCTTAAAGGTGCCGAGATTGACGTAAGGATGGACATAGGTACGTCAATAAAGATGTCATACGACTTGCTCGTTAGCACATTCTTTTGCAAAAGTTCTCTGTGAAATCAAAACAATGGCCGCACGGATTTTCCAGGTTGTCATAGGTTTGATTTGTTATGAGAACGTCGTATGCCTTATCAGGGGCTGGAGGAATGTCGCTTGTCTAATTAGATCTCAAGCGTTATGACCTAATCAGATAACACGTTCCTGTGCCGTAGTGTGACTGCGTCAGATAACGGTATCTGCATCATGGGGGTTTTCTTGCCTCATGGGCTGACTGTTAGTTAACTTGATAGTTAGTTTAACCAGAATAGGGTCAGGAATAGGGGGACTGATTCAGAACCTATAGAAATACACGACACCCACTCCACGCTAACTATGGTCATATCTACTAATCTATGCATAGTATAACATAGTACAACATACTATAGAGTATAGTGTATACCTTACCACCCCAAAATACATAAATGCATTTCGAAATTTTCAAATATACTGAAAAATTGCAGTCATATATATTGTATGCACTTAAGCTATGAATTAAATGCAAAAGTAAACACGCATTTGTATGCATTATTGCTTATTGGTATATGAGAAATACACATGAAATGGCTCTTAATATGGCTATACAGAAAGGAAGTTCGAGACCATTTCATCACATAATAAAATATTTGTGAACATACCAGCGAGCAGCTAAAGTCTATAAAGTATCTAAAAATAGAAATTTTAGTTCTCTAGGAATAGTTTCTTACTTTAAGCAGAAGATCAGTGTCCCGGGAAAAAATATGTAGAAAAATATTTTAAGGGGCATGCTGAAAAAATTGCTGTCCGTGAACTGGATTGTAATTGTTCATGTGACTTTATTTTTAAAGTTGAAGGCCGAATTCAGGGAACGCCGTGTGCGAGTTTACTCAAAAGTCTCTATTTCTGTTCTGGAGAGAACATCATATCATTCAGGCTTTCGAAAAAACTGTCAACAGCTTCATGGGAAAGTTCCACTAAGTCGGAAATAGGGGTAACCATGCATTCGTGCGCATGATTGTCTCCATTGACATTCTGATTTGCATTGCTGACAGAAGGTCGTACCTGTTCGATGCTGCTTTCATCTTGAACTTCACTACTCTTCAATCGTAGTGGTGAAGATTCCAGGAATGCCGTCATCAGGATTGGCAGCCTTTGAGGGCAGCACAAAGCGTGAACCTTGGTAGGAACCAACAGTGTATCTGCATCCACTGGCGCATCCGATTGTAGCGTCAGACAGGTGTCTAACACGCATTCTTCTCCGCATAGCAGACACCTTAGTACAGGTAAAACACACCTTTGCCACATTGGTCGAAATGATAGAAACCAAGTCATGTTCAGGTCTCTAAGCCGGGAGAGTCCCAGGATTTTTGATATCCGGTCCCGGTATCCAATGGCTAGGATCGTATCTTCCATTGTCGCGAGAGTTTGATCTGTGACATGGGTTGCCATAACGAAAAATAAGGACTAGGAATAGGATTCCTGCAATTAGTCCCAGGATCAGGGGAAGTCCGCCAAAAATCGAATGGACGAAATCTGGAAAAATACCCAGTATGGCTTTGAATGGTGTTAATGCCATCGAAAATACTGTCTTAAATACCTTTGAGACCCCAGTGGTATCAGAAATATTTAAGATTTCGCTCAGGATTTCCGCGAAATGTACGGGGGAATTAGTTGATAATAATGTATGTATCTCTGCAGTCGTTCTTGCGACTTGTAGATCATACGTTTCTTTTGATGACGTGAGCTTTGTAGGCGTCTGAAGAAGCACTGTTTTCATTCTGCTTAAAGTGTCTATTCGAATAGAAGTAATTTTCAAACTGGGCCATGCCCTTGCCTCCCTGTCTGGAAAGGAGCTGGGGAACAAAGAACGTCCACAGCACTTGACCTTCGCTGTTGTAGTTACTAGATAAGGAGTCCCGGGCATAAGACTGCAACATCTGCGGTCTACAATAAGAATGTAACTCCCATTATAGAGTCTTTGAAAGAATGGTTCTATTTCAGTTGCAGGTGCGCCTTGCTGGTGACATGAAAGGTTGTATGAATTCCCTTCACAGGCTCCATGCAAACTAATTCCGTTACACAGAAGCGTGCCGCTTAGTGACATAGCACAATTGTTGCCACTAAGAAACACTTTCTGTCCTTTATTACTGACACATGCATGTGAATAGGGCAGGTTCCAAGTTGTTTTAAGGTACCCCTTTCCCAATTTCTCGTACATGCCAGCCTGTATATATTTTTGGCAGTATTGAAACCTGAAGGTTGAGATTGGAATATTTATGATTCCGTGGATTATCCATTCACTGACAGGTCGTTCTGACATTGTCATTGGTAATCTTTCTAGTTTTTAAATGCTCAAGATTGTATAATCAGCACCCTTTTGCGCCATACCGATTTGTCTATCAGTAAGGTTAAAGATTTGGAATAGTGACGTTGTGTTGATTAAACGCCAAGGCACATAGCCTGAACGCAGATTTTGTAACGTCCAGCCAAGCTGTACAATGGAACGCAATTGTGACTGACCATGTTGTAATAACAGTAAGTCTTGCGATAATATATCGATTGCTGAAGACACAATGCTGTCCAATGAAAAAATTCTGGAGGACAGAGTCATTAACCCATTGTCCACTACAGAAAGTGATTTTTCCAAATTGATACGGTCAATTTCCCGTATTCTTTCTGCTGTCTCAATTTGAGTAACCTTCCAGGCCTCATTGTATGCTGCATATACAGAGGCTGCTATGAAACGCTTTTGACGCTGTTTGCGTGGTCCCAGTATGAAATCACGCAAGTCAGCACCATCAGTAAGTAAAGTTAGGTGTTGCTTAATTTCAGGCAGTGTGGAAGTCTGTAGCCATTGAAGGCATAATTTGCCCACACTGTAGGTTGTTATTATCCCTGGGTGATGTCTTTGGGGATATCTAGGGTCTGGCCTGGTCATTTTGAAACCCTGTGTTTTATTCAGGAATCTATCTTGACAGTTATTTGTATCTGTGGGCCAGATCAACCATTGTTTCCAATCAGGATGTGTTCTGTTTTGGTTAAGTATATGGTTTACGTCTATCTCTTCATCTGTATCAGAGCTATTGCTAAACATTGTTGGCTTTGGAATAAAACCTGAAAAATATGAATATTTGTCGTAAACGGTTCTAGAGCTTCCTTTTGGAGGCATAGCACAATGTTCCCATTGATTATAATTTAAAACATTTCTAGGTTGTGCAGATTTATGCAAAAAATGGTTACCATAATGGTTATAGCAATACATACTATCATAATTTGTAGAACCTTGCAAATAATCATGTTTTGTAAATTTAGCAGACATTACTAAGTCAGACATCATGTTGTTAATACTCTCGAAGTCCCAATCATCAGCAAATGAGTTTGGTTTTGCAAAGTCACTCAAAGAGATCTTGATTTGGTGTGGATATTTCAGGATCTCGACCGGACCATAAATTTCATAGTCAGTGTTGTCCCAGGCTACCCCACCAGGTATAGGATTGGCTGTGAAGTTGGCTGAAGAAAGTTCTGAAGAAAGTTCTCTTTTCTCGACGTGTGAAGATGTGTGTGGTTTGAGGATCAAGTTGATGTTCTGACTTGCTGTGTCCATTTTAGCATATTTTCCCTCAATGAAGCGTCCCAAAGTAAATACCATGATGAGCCAAAGTATGAGGATAAATGCACCAAAACCCACCCAAAATTCAATCCATGGAGAAACCAGATATGCTTCTTTCAGTTGTTTCAAAAGTTCCTTCGCTTTGTCTTTAAAGGATTTTGATGATGGCTGTGTCTTTGATTCACTGAGGCTTTCAGAGGAATCATCGAAGTTGATGAAGTACCCGGATGCAGTTCTGTCAATTGTTCCAATTGCTTCAGGATTTTTGTTCCTTGCATTTTCACTTGGTACTTCAGTATAGATTGGTGTGTCTCTGCTAAATGTCTTTATTTGGGTTTTCAGAGGTCTGAGTTCTATGGCATTGTTGCATAGTCCTTCTTGTTCTTCTGTAGGCGTTTCGAATGTGATGAGCCTTTTTGTTAGGACCTCTGTGCTGGTAGCAAACCTTGGTGTTCTGCTACTTATTGGGAGTCCACTTGGCCTACTGTTTGTTATTGGCCACATGTTGTGGTTTTACCAGGTCGATGGATACAACTCGGTTCTCCTTTTTACCAGCAAGTGGCGGTAGTACAACTGATCTTGTCCCGTTGACAGACAAGACAGGAACTGCTTTTCTGTAAGAAGGCCCAAATTCCTTCTTTACCGCGATCTTCTCCCTGACTAGATCCCCGACTTTTGGAATCCAGACAGGTCTTGCTGGGACAGGTGGTGATTCTTCAGTGGTCGTTGGCTGTTGTTTCAACTGTATGTTGCTCAGGTCTTTTCTTGTTTTGTTTAAGTCCTGCAAAATAGCCAAACGGTCTTTGACATCAAAGGTTTTTTCTATTACCACTGAAGTCTGACTATCAAGGTCAGAGATCAACATCTTAGTTCCGAATAATAATTCGTACGGACTGAATCCCTTCAGAGAATTTCTTGGCAAGTTATTTAGACTACGTTGGACACTTATTAGATGTTTGACCCACCCAGCTCCCGAACCTAATATCCTTTCCATTATAGATTGCTTTCTGCCTTGGTTTTTTCTTTACACCATCCCGTACCCTCAGGAAGGAAGTGAGAAGATTCCCGCTGGGCTGTGCTCATTTGGCCATGTTTCCCCCCCAGGCTGGATTGCCTGAGTGAAAACAATGGTCGAACGTAGCATGCTCTTAGCGTATATGCCATTTAGACTCGCAAATCTTGTATAATAGTCCGGACGTCAGCCGAGTGCTGGTGATCTACATTATAAGTGGAAACTAGCCTGTATATGTTAATCGCAAGCCATTCTTTTTGCTGGTAATATTATCTGCCTTGATACGACGAGGTATTAAACTGCTTCTCTCCCCACTGCGATCTCTGTTGCAGTTTGGGCAGTTTTTTACAAACATGGTGTAGTGCAGGCTCATGCCTGGCCACCAGTACCGTGATTGTAATTCTTCCAGAGAATCTTTTAATTTAAGGTGTCTGAGACCCTCGCCCATGTGTGCGTCTGCGATTAACAAGCTTCTCCTGTCCATGTTTGGAATCACTCTATCCCCCACTCCAGGGATTCGAGCAAAAGGGACGGAGTTTGCATCGATTATGTATGTATAATTGAGTGGATAGTTGATCGGTAACGCTGAGCAGTCGCCTTTTGATGACGTTTTCACCGCCAGCAATGTTTCACCGTCAATGTATTTTAATGTACGCTTTTTTCGATCTACGGGAGCCGATTTAGTGGCTGCCGCTGCGGCTGCTTCAGCCAATGAATTCCCCACAACGTGAACGCCATCACGTTGATGACTCAGTGAGTGAGTCACGTGAGTCTTTGGTAGTTCTTTTTTCAAAAGAGCTACTTGTTCCCAGAGCAGTCTCTGCTTTATTGATGCATCTGTGTCACCCTTGTAACCGTTCTGAATCCATGTCTGCAAATCCTTGTTATATGCTTTGACGCAGTAATATGAATCTGACACTATAAGTGTCGGGAATTCGCGATCCGCATTATCTAGCGCCATTTTCAAAGCTATTATTTCAGTTTGTAGTTCTGAATTAGTTTCTACTGAGTGTGATTTTGTTAATAGAGGTTTTAGTTTACCTCCGCGCCACACTTCTTTTGTAATCTCACATGTGGGATTGTATGCATGTTCTCCCCAAACGGAGGGTTGAGCATGTCCGTCTGTATAGATTACACAGGCGTAATGTCGTAGAGGCAGAATGTCGATTGGCAGAGGATACGTCTTTTCATATTTTAGATTTCTTAATTCTTCTAGTTCTCAAAAAATTGTCAACCAGGCTATACTTGATAATTCATATCCTTCGTATAGAACTTTTAGATGGGCAATTCTGGATTTTTTGAAGTTGAATTTGTAACCCTCTGCAGCGAACCCAAGTATTATGGTGTTCACCCTTTTCAAGTGAGTCTCCAAGTCATCATCTGTTAAGTAAATGTCATCGACATAAGATAATGCTTCATCATCATATAGTTGTAGTAATTCTGTTACTCTCGCTGAGAATACCCCTGGGCTGTTCTTGTACCCCTGGGCTAACCGACAGAATTGTTTTTGAGTGCCATTTACTGAGAATGCAGTTAAAGATCTGCTCTCTGGTGTTATGTTTTGACAAAAGAATCCATTGGAGATGTCCAAGGTTGTTTTGTATTTTTTGCGCACTATGTTATTCATTAGTGCAGCACTGTGTGAGTTTTGCACTGCAAATGTTTTGCAACATGTGTTAAGGTGTCGGTAATCCAAAACTAGACGGTACGAATTGTCTGGTTTGGAGACCGGAAACAAAGGATTGTTCATTTGTGAGGTGCAAGTTTCAATCACCCCCTGGTATTCTAGCTGATCTAGTATTTCATTTACTTGTTTTTTAGCTTCTTGCTTAATTGGGTACTGCCTTTGTGCAGTTGGTTGTGATTTTAACTGGATTTTGTGAGGAGGAGAATCCTCATCCCATCCTACATGATTTTTATATAAAGCAGGTGCTAAGGCCACTGCCCACTTTCTAGCAAGTGTGTATTTTTTATGAATCGGTATTTGATTCGAGAAGGCAGGCATAATTACTTCTTCGCCATGAGGGCACTCCCTGACAAACTCTGGTGGCCAGTCTTTTTCAGCTAGAAGGATGTCATAGCCTTTGGAGAGGTTATCCCAAAATAGTCCCCTTATTTTCCTAGTCTTATCTCCCTCTATACGTAATGTTATCTCGTATATCTTGTGGGGCTTGCTAACTCTGGTGTCTGCAGTTTCCACTTGAAGGTATTCATTCGTGTCCACTGTCTCCAGATGATTCATAAGGACTTTGCGAGCTATGCTCACCTCTGCTGCGCTGTCTAGCATTGTCTGAGCCCACTCTCCGTTTTTCAGTTGTGTCCTCAGTATTCTCGGCATTGTTAACTACCTTGATACTGGCTACCTTCTTTTTTGGAAATTGTAATTTCTTTTTTTGTTGAGCAGGTTCCTTGTCTTTGGACTTGGCGTGCTCTTCTGATCGTCCTCTTCTTTCCGATTTCTGCGAGGAAGTCTGAAAAGATTGAGAGGGACGTGTATCAATGTCTTGATATCTATCAGGTTTTTTAATATTATCCCTATTTCTAAGGTTATATCTATTCCCAGAGGGGTCACTCTGTGGTGACCTCTGTCTTTGGTTTGGAGATTTCTCTCTTCGCCTAGGAGACCTTCCTCTGGACTGGAATTTCTTTTCTTTAGGATTGGATTGTTTGTTTCCATCCCAGTTCTTTTTTGGTGAATTATTATTATTAAAAAATATTTTTTCTGGACTTGTAGTCAGTTGCGGTTTTACTGGTATTCCACCTAGACTATCTCTGCCTAGTTCTTCATAGGATTTTTCTATGATTCTGGCAATTTCAGCTGGTTGGTCTGCTATATCTGTCTCTTTTAACCTCTGGCGGATCGCCACGTTTGCTGCTTCACCTTTTATGTTGGCTAGTAATATAGCCGAAACCTGTTTGAAGTCTTTTAGTAATTTCATACCAAGAGTTAAAGCAGGTTCTGGACCGTATTCATCTTGAATTTGTTTTAGCACATCTGGTATTACCGAAATGGATGGAACACCGTGCGTTTTTGTGTAGATGGAAGCAAAGACTGTACCCCAAGTGTCACAGTCCTCAATGTGTGGTGCGATTCCCATTGGGAGACATATAGTCAGAATCCTGTGTTTTTCTAATGGGGTGGTGTCAGGAAACACCGCCTCTATTTGGGTAATTTTCTGTGCCAACCAGAATGGTATCTGTTCCCGTTTAGCTGGAACTTTACCTAGGCAGGATTGGATGTTCTGTGGTGTAATTTTATTTGTGTTCCCCTGGTGAGGGGTCAGCTGTGGAAGTTTAATCGCTGGCTGAATTGTTGAAGTCCGCATTACATACTGAACTAATTGTCTGTGAATTTTTAGTAGTTGTTTTAGCTGTATTAACAGCTCTGCTGCAGGCATTCTTTCGATGTCTGGATGTGGTGTGTATCCGGCTAAGACCGGCCACGTTGCTCCTGGTCTTCCTAAAGGACCGAGCCTTGTAATGTGATTGTTATGTATTAGGGCGCCATCAAATAAGAGCAAATGCTCTTGGAATTTGAGTGGTACTTCCACCTCCTCGAAGGGAGTGTACGTTTCAGGAGGTTCCTCTACTTTGTAATAGTGGAAGTACTTTGTTACAGCATTTGCTGCTGGAAAATGTATCCATGTATAGTATACCTCTGTCTGCCGATATTCGTGTGCCTCGATTACGAATATGACTGTGCCACCTCTAGGTGTCAGTCCATTTTCTATAAGTTTTAAGGTTATAGATCTCCTTTTAATGACCGGAATGAGTGTTATATTCGGGTCTGCTGCTTGCATGGTAGCATCAGCATCTGCGAGTTCAGTTGCTAATCTAACTGCCTCTCTTTCATCATCACTCTCTGCCATTTTACAGACAGGATGGTATTATGTTTGTTTGCAGATCAGGTTTCTTTATGGAAACAGAGATTAGATGCACAATATTTTGGAACTGTTTATCCTTCAACGTTGACTTGACCAAGAACCATACATAGGAGTTCCCTCCTGCGAGGTTTTGGAGGATATAACCTTTCACCCACTCCAGACGTCTTTGGAGTATTCGGGAAAAGGGGTCTGAGTGAGAAAGCACGACTGAGTTACTCTAAATGTCTTACGTTAGTTTTATCGCCCTTTCCAAACGCGTTGGGCGCCATGTAGTGTAGCTCCTATCTTCCCAATAGGCTCTGCGCATTGGAATAGTACCTACAGCAGTAAAGGCCTAGGCCAGACGTTAACTAGGTCTACTACTGTCGATACTAGACTTAATTTTTGGGTTTGCCAGCTAAGCTCAGAGTTCGCTAGAAACTTTCTCGAATGTTCAAGGAAGGATTAACTTCCCTGATTAGACAAGAAGGGATTTAGTTTCTGACAACCATAGAACATGACAACTTTGCTCTCCCCTAATCAAGAGTCAATCTCAAGAGTCGTGTGAGCACAAGGCAATTATTTTACTCAGTCAGTACGTGCATTCTTAGTCTCATCAGAATGTAGAGAAAAGGAAGAGACGGGCGTGTTCAATAAAAAGGTGTTATTTATTGATCAGTCTCTTTTCTCGTACAAGAGAAATGGATCGATATTATTGCAATACTTATAGTTAAGTAAAGTGCATACATTAGAAGCAATAGTATAAAATAATACTGTAAAAACATTGATATGGTTTCTGAGCCATATGATGTTTAAAATGATTAAAATATATTTACATACACATATACATTTGACTAAACGTACTCAACTGGTGTTTCTAAATACGCCTACCCCGTGTACCTGACCTAAGTCTAATGCGTGGGCGGGAATAGAAAGTTACAGTTTAAGTTAAGTTTGTTTTTGCCAAGTGAATAACTAAAGAATTCTCTGTGAGGGGTTATTCAGTTCTGTACCTGGAAGTTAGGATGAATGAGGAATGGTATCTCTTTCTCTGCTCTCGATATTCCAGGCTGCCTGCGAGGGCTGCCCAGAAGCGCCGGTGCTGGGTCTCTCGGCTTGAGATAGCAGCGCGTCTCTCAGCGCGTCAGGAAGGCGGGGCTGCTGCCAGCGGGGTCTGCTTCTGCTCTCGGCTTCGGCAAGTATGGCTGCTCCGTCTTGTCACCACGCGTGTGTTTGCATAGGGCAAGGTCGGCAATATTTATACCTTAAAGGTGCCGAGATTGACGTAAGGATGGACATAGGTACGTCAATAAAGATGTCATACAACTTGCTCGTTAGCACATTCTTTTGCAAAAGTTCTCTGTGAAATCAAAAGAATGGCCGCACGGATTTTCCAGGTTGTCATAGGTTTGATTTGTTATGAGAACGTCGTATGCCTTATCAGGGGCTGGAGGAATGTCGCTTGTCTAATTAGATCTCAAGCGTTATGACCTAATCAGATAACACGTTCCTGTGCCGTAGTGTGACTGCGTCAGATAACGGTATCTGCATCATGGGGGTTTTCTTGCCTCATGGGCTGACTGTTAGTTAACTTGATAGTTAGTTTAACCAGAATAGGGTCAGGAATAGGGGGACTGATTCAGAACCTATAGAAATACACGACACCCTGAGTCGGCGGGGAATAGCGACCCTGTAAGTGAAGATGGGGGGAGGATGCGGGTCGTCCACCTGGAATAAAGCGGGGATTTTTAGCATGAATTGCTGCTAAGGGCGGGGCTGTGTGGAGCTCAGGGGCGCGAATTACCTTGAAGGACTCGTGCAGCCCGTGCTCCGCGTAGGGTAGCCTTGGACTCCTTGGGTTAATAACGTTCCCTGTAGGGAAACGAATTGTGATCAGGAGTTTGTTCTGCCAACAGTTCCGCACAATGAAGGTTATGTACACCGGGAACTCTCGGAATGCGGGTGTGGGCGCTTTCTTACCTTGAGGCGTGGTTTTCTCACTATGTCTCGATCGGCATAGTGGAGGCGAGTGGAAGACTATGTCCGGTACACCGCTGGATGCTCAATGGAAGCCATTGCACTAAAGTAGGCGTGCAAGGCGTCAGTGGGGAGACGGCATCAATGGGCGCCATCTTGGAGTGGGAGTGGATGGCAGGAGTTAGGCGCCATGTTGGGAGGGTCAATTGGGCATCCCTGTGCTACGAGGGTGGACAGGGGGAAGGAGCGCCATCTTGGAGAAGGGATCCCGTGGGCCAAGTATGAGCGCCATATCGGGGGGTCAGGGGAATGAGTGACATTTGTGCAAATAACGATATTTACAATGGTGAAAAGGTGCTTACTTATTGTGCACGTGCCAATATATTTGGTGACATTCTTTAAAACTTCTCATTTTGTTTGACCAATACATAATTTGTTAGAGCGATAAAGCATTCATTGTCTATATAGTTCAGACGGCAAATTCAGAAAAGGGCAGCAATTAGTAAAGTCATTCAGAGGAGACTTGTCCAATCCTCTAGCCGATTTAGGCCATTACGAATGGTATCAAATTGGATCATTGTTCTTAATTCTTCCTTATTCAGTAGCTGACACAGATTACCACCTCTTGGGGGAAGTTTCACGACTTTAAGGATGGACCATTTGATGTCATTTTCAGTGTGTCCCACCTCATTGTAGTGGTCCACCAGGGGGGCGTTTGCAGTCCTGCATCTAATGCGGCTCCTGTGTTGGCAGATTCTGGTCTTTACTTTCTGCGTCGTTTGTCCCACGTAGAGTTTGGGACAGGGGCATTCAATAACATAAATCACATTTGATGTGTTACAATTTGAAAAAGATCGTCTTTCAAATGTGATGTGCTGGTGAGTGAATTTTGTGCCCTCCACCGTGAAGTCGCAAACATTACACCTTCCACATTTGGCATGTCCTATAATGGGTGGCAAACCCCAAGCTGTTTCAAGTGTATTTCCTTGTGTAGTGCCTGGGAGGGCTGCCCTCACCAGATGATCTTTCAGATTTTTATTTTTCCGAAATGCGAAGAGGGGTGTATCAATTTTGATACTTCCCACATTTATAGTAGGCCAATGCTTCAGAATCGATTTTCGGATTTTGTTCGATATTGGAGAGAAGGTGGTAACACACGCTACTCTCTCTTTCTGGGTCTTTTCTTTTGGGGATAACAACACTTCCCGCGGGCAGTACCATGCACGTTTGGAAGCTTGTTTCACTATTCGTTTTGGGTAGCCTCTTTCCTTGAGTTTACTGGACAGTACCTCTGCTTCTCTGAAGTAGTCTCTTTTATCAGAGCAGTTGCGTCTAATCCTCAGAAATTGCGAGTATGGCAGTGAATCTCTGAGGGCCCTGGGATGATTGCTTTTATAGTTCAGAAGAGTATTACGCTCTGTCGGTTTACGAAATAGCTTTGTGAGAAGCTCACCTTCCGCATGGTAAATGGTGAGGTCTAAGAATGCTATTGATGACTTGTCATGGGTAAGGGAAAAGGTAAGACCAAGGCAGTTATTATTGAGCCAGTGGAGAAACTGTAGTAGTGTTTCAGAAGTCTGAGTCCAGATCATAAAAATGTCGTCTATATAGCGACGCCAAAGTTTGATGCCAGGATGGAACGGGTTGCCTGGCATCAGGATTGAGCCCGTTTCTAACTGGTCCATGAATAATATGGCCAGATTGGGGGCAAAAATAGCCCCCATAGATGTGCCCTTGATCTGCTGATAGTAGGTGTTGTCAAAGCAGAAAAAGTTTTTTGTCAAACAGAGCTCAAGGAGTTGGAGAATGAATAATGAGGGTACCCTATGTGGACGTGGCCGTGTGTCTAAGATTTTTTGAATGACTAGCAAGGCAGCAGTTTGAGGGATGTTAGTATATAACGATTCTACATCTAATGTGCAGAGTGTTTCTTAATGGGGGTCAAAGTCCAAATGCTCAACAAGATTGATCATAGACATGCTGTCTCTGATGTAGCAAGTTGTTGAGGGCACAAAACTTTTAATAAAAAAGTCAACATAGGCTCCTAGTGGTTCTAACACGGAACCACATGTGGATACAATTGGGCGTCCGGGTGGTTTAGTGAGGTTTTTATGTATCTTGGGCAAAGTATATATTACCGGGACACGTGGGGATTTAATGTTAAGAAAATTATATTCTTTCTTACTTAAATATCCCTCTGCACAGGCTTGGAACGTTAGTTCCTTAATGGTCTCCTGTATTCGACTGGTAGGATTGCCAGGCAGCCTTTGGTAGTGCTCAGTATTGTTTAGTTGACGCAAGATTTCTTCTTTATAGGTGGTAATCTGTGTCAGCTACTGAATAAGGAAGAATTAAGAACAATGATCCAATTTGATACCATTCGTAATGGCCTAAATCGGCTAGAGGATTGGACAAGTCTCCTCTGAATGACTTTACTAATTGCTGCCCTTTTCTGAATTTGCCGTCTGAACTATATAGACAATGAATGCTTTATCGCTCTAACAAATTATGTATTGGTCAAACAAAATGAGAAGTTTTAAAGAATGTCACCAAATATATTGGCACATGCACAATAAGTAAGCACCTTTTCACCATTGTAAATATCGTTATTTGCACAAATGTCACCCATTCCCCTGACCCCCCGATATGGCGCTCATACTTGGCCCACGGGATCCCTTCTCCAAGATGGCGCTCCTTCCCCCTGTCCACCCTCGTAGCACAGGGATGCCCAATTGACCCACCCAACATGGCGCCTAACTCCTGCCATCCACTCCCACTCCAAGATGGCGCCTATTGATGCCGTCTCCCCACTGACGCCTTGCACGCCTACTTTAGTGCAATGGCTTCCATTGAGCATCCAGCGGTGTACCGGACATAGTCTTCCACTCGCCTCCACTATGCCGATCGAGACATAGTGAGAAAACCACGCCTCAAGGTAAGAAAGCGCCCACACCCGCATTCCGAGAGTTCCCGGTGTACATAACCTTCATTGTGCGGAACTGTTGGCAGAACAAACTCCTGATCACAATTCGTTTCCCTACAGGGAACGTTATTAACCCAAGGAGTCCAAGGCTACCCTACGCGGAGCATGGGCTGCACGAGTCCTTCAAGGTAATTCGCGCCCCTGAGCCTGAGCTCCACACAGCCCCGCCCTTAGCAGCAATTCATGCTAAAAATCCCCGCTTTATTCCAGGTGGACGACCCGCATCCTCCCCCCATCTTCACTTACAGGGTCGCTATTCCCCGCCGACTCAGGGTAAGCTCAGTCCATCCACACTGCCCGCCCCTCCGATCACCCCACAACGGGTGCCGACTGCATGTGTTAGACACGGATAGTTTTTCATAATAACTGCTCGCGTCAATGTTTATTTTTTACGACCAGAACATTCTCAATAAGGCATTGTTTTATAATAATACATGAAGCTATTCACAAGTCACTACCACGTCGGTTTACTTCAAACAAAAAACCCCCACGAGTGTATCACATGTGTAAGCACTAATAAGTCGAATCCGAGTACATGAGTTTGTTACCTCAGATGATCCAACAATCTTCAGGTCTAATGAACACTCTCTTAATGTCAAAATGGTTTATTTTCTAAAACAGTTTTCTTCTCGCTTTTTCCTCCTTTTATTTCTACAGGCGGTCAAAAATTGTAAATATTTTATCCTGACAGGCAAATACTGTAAACTTGTCAGTCCTGATGATGGTCCCAATTAATTGAGCACTAGGGATCGAAACGTCGACTTTGTAAATTGCCTTCACAACCTAAACCATTGTGTTAAAACCTGTTGTGTTTTGGCAGTTGCTTGGCATACCTTGAATATAACACTGATTTGAAAAGTGGCCAACATTTGCTCTTTCTTTTGCCTGTTTTCCAACACTCTGGAAATTCTTCTTTGCTCTTTGTGTTCTTTTCTTTCGTGGTACAGGATTGTGCCTTGTTATTATTTGAACCACAAGACTTACATTGTTGAAAAATAAAACGTCCTGTCCGGCTGGACAGTGACAAAATATAGTTTCCAATTATGGCCTATATTTCATTAATTTTTTGTTTTATCTAAAAAGCTAAGGACCCTTGCTCTCTAGACGGGTCAGGTTCTTTTAACATGAGAGCTGTAGTACCTATTTAAATCAAATACATGAAGGGAAATGCTAATCATGTATTTCTCCTATATCAATAAGGTCCTAATAATCTATATATAATGAGTCTGTGCTTCTAATGGCATGGTCAGTACAAAATAAAGACACCAAATAAGAAATATGCCCAGTTTGAGTTCCTTGTCATGGGGTCAACAAGTAGATTGTAAGGCGTAGTTCCTAATCCATATATTTCTCTTCATACTATGCATGGCTTTAGTCAGAAGAAGCTGAATCTCCTCTTTAAGGCCATCACAATAAAACGTTTACTAACCCTGGAAACCAAAAAGAAAACGGATGTAAACACGTTATAACTGCAACTTTCCCATTATCCTCCAAGAACATGTATATCCAATCACTTATATCCTATTTGGTGCACCAAACTTAGCATCCACTTTAGTATCAAAATTCAAAACATTTGATGAGGTATTAAAACCCAGATCAATAATACACGAACCACGTTGTTACAGACTTTTTCACATATTGCAAAAACTTACCTGATGGAAACTTAAGATTGGCAAAACAAAAATCCTACTTGCAGTTTACCCTCCATTTCAAAACTTACATTATTAGCGCCACAGTTCACTCAAGAGAAGTCCTTAATTAACCTCCCAACCAAAGCTAAAAAAATTCACGTGTCTCACTGGACTCCAAGGGGATACAAATACAGCAGGTCACTGAAAGTTTCCTCTACTACATCAAGAACCTCAAGAAAAGACCAGGCATCCTTGAGGAGAGAGCTTCTTAGATGATTACCCAATGTCTTGTTCACCAAATACGCTATTTCTAAACAGCTTACCCATATGAGCTATGCAATTTTTTACACCGACAAAAAAATGGCCATCGCATATGTCTGATTTCGGTAATAACAGATATCAGCCACAACTTAACTACTGTAAGTACTCTGTTAAATATAAATTACACATACTTATAGCTTTAACTTAAAATTGAGCTAAAAATACATGGTTAAATGCCTAAAGGTGGTCCATAGACTAGTGAAAATAAAAACACATTCAAGCAAATAATGTTTTTCACAAAAGATACTTACTTGCGTCTCCATTTGAGTGGTGTTTCCTTTAGACAACGCCCTCTCTTCCAGTTCTGAGACACTTTTAACCTTTCCTTCACTGGTATTCCAGGAGCCCTACCAACAGAACATGAAATATATATGGTGAAGAATCTAGATTTACAGTTTAAAAAGTTACTAACTTGTGAGGTTCTGTAGAACAGCGTCATGCAACCAGTTATACAACAAAGAAAAAACACAAATATGGTTAGATTTTCAATTTTTAGAGACACATGACTTCCCGCTGATCTTTAAAGAACCCACACTCGGGTTAAATAGAGAAGATGGAGGTATTCACAGAATGCTTAACCAAAGTGAACACTAAATTAATCAGTGTTTAAGAGATCTGGTCAGCAGGAGACCGAATTGAGTGAAAGGGTAGAACTTCAGGTCAAAAACGAATAATGCAGATAGGCTGGTCTGTGCTATTTTGTGCTTTGAGAATACAGTACTTAAAAGAAGAGTAAGTCTGATGTTCTACCTTGCTTAATTAATAGCCACCAAGAAGAAAGTATTTCAAGTCATGTGATTCATGTCCCATGTGTTGTTGCAGGATTAGAGAACAACCACAGATAAAATGATTAATAGGCTTTAATGAGGTGGAGTTTTAATGGCAATAAAACACGGGTACCAGTCAAAATGGCGCTTGAATCGCCATTTTGACAGGCGACCAGTACTACAGAGTGGTCTTCGGTGCAACGGAAGTTATATTAAAGAAACCAAAGTTAATTTTTAAATCTGAAAAAGAGAACAATATAACGTGACCACCCAGCTGGGAAAGATGATTACGTTTATTCTCTACCAGCAATTATGGAACTGGAGCCAACTGTAAGCGTATGAAGCTCTGGTAAACTTCTCTGTGACCTGGGACACACTCAATGGGAGCACAACTGTGTGCCTAAAAAACAATCTTCCCCACTTTTATGTTACAGCCATGACCAGTGAGTGTACATACTTGGTTGAAGACAAAATAAGTTTAGGAAAAGAAATTACAACCACAGGTTTAATTAGACTCTTGGAATTCCACTCGATTTACTACAAAAGTGCAGAAATAACACAATAAGTGCTTTCTCTGAGCCATTCGGAAGGGAACTTTCAGGCAACATTGTATAGTGGAGAAAGAAGAAAAATCATGTCAAGGATACCCGATCCTAAAAGGAATAGTAGAATGTAAGTCAACTCAAACCTTCACGAGAAACAGCTAGTCATAAAATAATCTAGTCACTCATATACATAAAACATATCTTCTTCAAATGGCATGCTAACTCTAATGAGTTGAGCTCTTATTATAAGGGGCAAGAAATGAACAGATTTGTTAAGTATCCAAACACAGAAGAGCCATCGGACATCATAAAAAAGACTCCAAAATTGTGTGTATTACAAAAGAACTTTCAATGTTTAACACACACACACACACACACACACACACACACACACACACACACACACACACACACACACACACACACACACACACACACACACACACACACACACACACACACACACACACACACACACACACACACACACACACACACACACACACACACACACACACACACACACACACACACACACACACACACACACACACACACACACACACACACACACACACACACACACACACACACACACACACACACACACACACACACACACACACACACACACACACACACACACACACACACACACACACACACACACACACACACACACACACACACACACATATATATATATATATATATATATATATCAGATGCCCAGCATATTTGGTCAATTAAAACAGTTAGTCACAACCACAGCATAGAGTCTTTCGTTGCTTCAGCTGATAAGCATTTTGCTACATTGTTTATTCACCTTATGTAGCAGAAAGACTATAGAACTCCAGGGAGACATGAGGGTGATCTGTTGCCTTATGTTCTCTGAGCAGTCGCAACCTTGACACTATTTAAAGTTCTTCAAAGGTACAAAGCAAATATACTACTTCCTATGCTTAAATCGTATTCAGAATAATCCAGACAATAGCGATTATTGCCAGCAAGCCCCATTTATATACCCACGATATTCCGATATGTATCACTGAGAATTTAATCTAACTTGGCATTCAGCAAATTGACCGATCCGGCGGTATTAGAAGAGCAGGAATGACACATGAGCTGTCCTTTCATTAAAAGTACACACTATTGCCTTAAGGAGGTCTAACGAATCAATGACGTGAAAACACAAACACTTGAAGATACTTGTTACAAGACTAATTTGGGTAAGACCCTAGGAGCTGACAGTCGGTCTATGTCGCTGTGTAGCGTTATCCCAAACGTGGGTAACGTCCCCAAATGCACTCAAAAAGAAAAATGTTCCAAATATTGTTATGAATTTGTATCAATAAAGTTTTATTGACAAAAGTTTTTGTATCCTTGTTTCTGTTTCTTTGATGTTAACATCATTCGGTTATCAAACTTAAAAAGTTCATTATTCATTTTCAATTGCCCAATGCATTTCGGGCTCCTGGCCCTTCATCAGGGGGTTAAATGTGCTGCCAAAAAAGGATTATACACAAACATTAATACGTTCAGTAATTCATAAAGATTAGGAGTATGAGGTGAATTTAGGCGCACTCTTCACACTTCGGTTTGCTAATCATGCAAATAGCAGATTCAATTCTATTTTTTATCACTTTTTAGGTTAGAACGGTTCATTTCTTCCTCTCACAGTCTGTTTTCTTCTCATGCAGGATGCGTGAAGTATTTCGTTACTGTCGAGTTACGTAACGTGGCCGGTCACGTGATGTAGATCTTATACCGCTGGTTGCGGTTTCCTCATCCATAAACGATACTCGTAGCAGAACTCCGCGGAATTTTCGTGAGTGGTCTGCACATGACCATTTTGGTAAGTGACCTTAGCTGTCACGGTACACGCATTCCCCGGCAGGGCAGACATTATTGTAGCGAAGGCTTGGTAAACCGCCCTTGGTTTCATTGCATTTTTGTTTCTTTTAGACGCATCTTATACAATTCAGCGGAACTCCGCGTGATGCACGTTGATAAGGTATGATGTTCGTAAGATGGTTGAGAGTAAGGGGGACTGTACCTGGAACACGCGCCTTTAGCGCTGAATCACGTTATAGATTGATTGTACTTTTCCGTTTTTTAGGGTACCGTTGTTTCGACATTTGCGAATTGACTTCTCACTGTCACTTAACAGGTCCCAAGGTAGGACGCGTATAATTTTCAGTATAATTTTCAGTTTAGCTTTGATGCTTCTATGGTTTTAGGCCAAGTTTTCTTTAACACGATTACTTGTGTTATGCACCATCTTACGTCACTATGTGATTAAGTGCTTGAGCCTTTTTTCAAACTGATCGCAATTTAGCGTAAAACACATATGAACTTGTTCAAAATCATGAGGGATATAAGGTGTACCATACAGGTCTCAAATTGCAAAAAAAGAATACGTTGGTTGTATACAATAATCATGATACGCTTTACAATGATCTTTATGAATTACTGAACGTATTAATGTTTGTGTATAATCCTTTTTTGGCAGCACATTTAACCCCCTGATGAAGGGGGTTAGGAGCCCGAAATGCATTGGGCAATTGAAAATGAATGATGAACTTTTTAAGTTTGATAACTGAATGATGTGAATTTAACATCAAAGAAGCAGAAACAAGGATACAAAAACATTTGTCAATAAAACTTTATTGATACAAATTCATAACAACGTTTTGGAACGTTTTTCTTTTTGAGTGCATTTGGGGACGTTACCCACGTTTGGGATAACGCTACACAGCGTACTTATTCGTCCTTTGGCCCTGAAAGGAGTACCAAATAGCACCTACAGACCTTACAACCAAATTCTTACCCTCCATTTGAATTAAAAGGAGTGCGATTGTTCTACATCCACACTATTTTCAAAGTCGGTCTAGGTCCACATCCATAACTCCCATCAGATGCACAGTCACAAGGCATAGATTGTGGTCAGAGCCATTATCAGTGTTCACCGACCAACCAGCAAAATAAATTGAAGCACATGTTAATACATATTATTGGGATACAATATGAAAGTTGTACTGTATGTGTAAGGCGAGTCACTGTTCGTTGGAAGTCGGAAAACGCATATTAATTTTTAATAGGCGTATCACAGACTTTTTCTTACAGCTTATAGACAAACTATTCAACAAAGAATCAGAATTCTGATGGTGGAGTGGTAGGAATATATAATCAAAGACAGGTCTATGAACCAAATAAAGAAGATGCTTGGAATTAAAAAAATATTTCTACTTCGAGGAGTTAGTAAAAAGAGGAAGCCAAAAACATCCAATGCCAGATGTACTCGTTTCAAAAGACTGGCAGGGATGGGATCATTGGCAAATTAAGTCTGTTTAATGGACTGCAGTATACACACAAATATATCTAGTTTTATTCCAAATTCATACCTCCATGTTGGAAAGAAATGTTACTTCAATGGACAGCAATGTTGCTGCTTGCTTACCTCAACTCTTGGCCCTCCGTCCCCACCTCTTGCCACAGCAAGTACGGCTATCATTACAGGAAAAAACAAGCACTGGCAAAGCCAATAGATCTGGCATATGTGAGAGCTAATGGCGTTGTCAATTTCTTTTAGCTACTCAGCTATTATGCAGCATGGCTGAAAGGTAAAAAAAGAACAAAAAAGTGCTAAGATGCTGCCGGATGTATTTTGCCGTTTTGGGCACCACATGAAGACAGCACCAAAAAGACTTGAGGGTCCAACGGTGGGTAAAGGTAAGGGAGGTGAGGTGAGAGTGACTTGAGGGTTCTGGGGATGGTAGAGGTAAAAGGAGGGGAGGGTAACTTGAGGGTTCTGGGGATGGTGAAGATACAAGGTGGTGAGGGTGACTTGAAGGTTCTGGGGTGGTAGATATAAAGGGAGTGAGGAAGGCTTGAGGGTGCAGGGTGTGTAGAGGTAAAGGGAGATGAGAGTGACTTGAGGGTTTGGGTTAGGTAAAAGTAAAGGGAGAGGAGATTAACTTGAGAGCTCAGGGTGGATAATGGGAAAGGGAGGGAGGGAAGGGTGACACGAGGGAACAGGGCTGAATCTAAAAGAACATTTCATATGTATAGAAATGGTAATGCAGAAGTGTATAAAGAATTACAATTGAAGTGGACATATATATATTGGTAATTTTAAGGGAATCACAGGATTTCAATGATACTTTCAGTTTACGGCAAATCAAGAAGAAACTATATTCATCTACCACAAAAAAACGTAGAGTGACACAGCTAAATTCTAACAATCTAACTGAGAGGTGTATACATACACTATATCTATTTTGTTTTACTCAAAAAAACAAAGGTTAAGGTGGCGTTATAGTTGGGTGAAAATGACAATTTAAACATACAGTTTTAAACTAACAAAACCACTAAAATTCACCAGTTATAGTTATCCCAAATAAAACTTTATTCATAAAAATAAAAATAAAAAAACCATGTCTGAGTCTTTCTTATAAAAGATTTTAAGGCCACAAATTGCAGCCATAGAACCCACCACAGGGGGGCCCTACGCTGCAGTTGAAAAACACAGAGGTCCAGCCATGAGCGTTAAAAAAAATATAGGGTAAGCTCCCGTGAGGACAAGGATTTAATGTTGTTAAGACTTCTGCACTTCCTGCAACCGCCCACCCACTACATCCCAAAAAATGTTTGGTGGTGCCCTTGTCCCTTCTAGAGGCACTACTAGAAAGAAAATATAAAATGTAAAAATGCCCTAGATCATTATGGGGCGCTCCTTGCTAGAGCAGGGAATAATAAAAGAGCGGCTCCTGCCACTCATTTATTTATCAGTTTTGTGATGTTGGGCTGCATCTGGGCCCCTACACTATTTTGTAATGAAGGTTGGCAGCAGTGGAAACCCCAGGGCCTAGGGGGCCCTGCCACCTACCCAGCGACCAACCATAGTGTTAATTGGGAGCCCCATTGCCCTCACGGCACACCCACAGCTAAATGTTTGTAGGGAGCTGCCGGGGGAGCCTCAGGCCCCAACAGCCCCTGCTGGCTCCTCTAGTAGCAGCAGGCCACTTGCATTTTGGTGGTTGCTCCTGTGTCCACAAACACCCCCCTCGTTGGAAGCCACGGCGGGAGCCCCAAAGTCCCCACAACCCCTGCCGGTTCCAACCAGCACCACAATGGGTGCTGGCGGGAGCCAGCTCCATTACTGTGCTCCTGCCTGGGTGGGAGCAAAAGTCTTTTACTGATCCTGTCCGCGAGGGAGCAAATTTATGTTCCCTGCTCTAGAGATTGGGTCCCCAGGACACTGTGATCCAGCCCTGGGGGATGTAGTCCGTGTAACTGATCTTGGGGAAGAGGGGCCTCACACACGCTCCCCTCCATAAATATTTTTAAATACACTAACCCCAGGTATTGGGGCAGCGGGACCGCTCTGATGCTTCGGGAGGGGGTTCTTGAGTCCCCCTCCCGTAATTATGA
The DNA here is from genome assembly GCF_964261635.1 of Lissotriton helveticus. Lineage (NCBI taxonomy): Eukaryota > Metazoa > Chordata > Amphibia > Caudata > Salamandridae > Lissotriton > Lissotriton helveticus. Next base: position 1,066,627,472 of record NC_136065.1, on the reverse strand, counting down.
AAACAGGCATGGAGAATGTGGGCCCCGGGGCCTCAAGGATATATCTGGTGGATGGTTAACTCGGAGCCTCATGTCCTTTTCCCGCACAAAGAAGAAAGTGCTGACTCCTGGGCCACCACGGGTGGGAAGGAGTAGGGGCGCATTTTAAAAAAAATGTATACAATGTTTAGCCCCGCGGGGGTCCCTCACAATATTATTATTTTATAAATTGTCAGGTTAGGGGACCAAGTCCCCAGAGTTCTGTAATGGCTGTAACAACATGTCTTTTCATAATGCAGTCAGCCAATTAGGGCGCCAACTCCATCGGGAGTGAGTTGGCTGACTGGAAAAAAAGCCCTTGGCCAATCAGATTGCTCTAGATTTATTTTTTTAAGTTGCATGCTCGTGGGATTCCTGTGGAAGTCCAACAAAGCCGACCATTAGGATACACTACGTTTTTGAACCTTAATTTAATTTTTTTTTTTAAACACTGAACGGATTTACATCAAATCACATAAAGCATGCTTTCTGGCCTAAGATCGATCTTTCTGTCAAATGTGGTGTAATTCTTTTCAACTATTTTCGCGGTATTGATCTTCAATTTTCCAATGGAAAATTGCATGAGGAAATTGCGTTTTCGGATCCCCCATTTATCTCGGTCACAGGTTAGTTGTGAGATCCACATAGGAAACTTTTCAATTGTTTTTTTATCCACCAGCCATTTTGTAGATATTTACAAATTACTGTGAAGTATTTAGGTGCGACTATTTAAGTACCATTTTCTTTTTCAAAGAAAATGCACAAGCACGCAATGATTTATTGATTGTTGGTTGATGTCTCTTGTCCACAGAACTTTAGTAAATCAGCCATGGACTGCTCTTCAGGATACATGATATGAGAGTGAGCAGTACGGAGGCCTCAGGAGGCAAAAAACACCAAACAATGCACTTGGGGTCCTGTGCCTTCAGATTGCACTGGGAGCTCCCGAACCAGATTTCTTAAAGGCCCAAATGATTATCAGGCAGTTCACAGCAATTGCAATGTGATCCATATAATAATGTGCCCATGTTCTCAATCGGGGCACATTCATGATCAACTGAACAAATCAAATTAGACGGCCCATAAAGTGTACCCTATCTTTTCATGGAGGGATACAACGTAAAATTTGCCTAATAGCCTAATTGCCTTTAGATGTGGAAATTTTGAGCGAATATTGCGGATAAAAATTTGCTTTTATTAAATAATTAAGAGCCCCTAGGCATACAGCAAGTCCGGTTTTGGTACCAGTGTTGAGAATTTACCAAGTGGGAAATGGAGCAGACTTTGTGGAAGAGCAGTGATGGCAACAGTCCTGGGTAAGTAAGGGGTGACTTGGAGAGCAGTGGATAAAGGTGCTACAAGGAACAACTTTTGAGAAACCTATAGCTGGATAATCAAACAGAAATAGGCTAATGGAAAAAAAGCAGAAAAACAGAGCGATATGCAATCCATGTAGAATATTCTTCAGGAAGGTTTATACACAAACGGAAAGCTAGGATTAACATTAGCATTCAATGAATAATATTTATTATTCAAACATATAAACAACAATGTTTTATTTCTTGACAAAGTAATTTGAAACAGTCATTTAAAATTTGTAAAAAACGAGAAGAATAAGATTCACAATTACAATCACAATCAAATAAAGTATACTATGAAAAAAAGTTGTTCCTATATGGCAGAACTAGGCAGAGGATGAGCTCCACAGCAAGAAAGATCGACCCCTCTGTAAGAATAGTGGAGCATCGAAACAAAAAAAATGAGAATTCGGCAATTATAGAACAATATAAATAAAAGTGCTCGCCAAAAAAGGTCTGGTACATAATATACTGAAAACAGAAACATCTGAGTGGGTGTATCCCTGCAAGGAGGGCCTCTTTATCATGCATGTAGTGCAAATACTAACAATGAAAAAACTTTAAATAGATGATGGCGACTACAAAAACATTATTTTGCACCAACATAATCAGACTTAAGATGATACAGGGTGGTTTGAGTATCAGGGAAACTGATTATGTCCGGTCTACTCACAGTCGCACGCAAAAGCATACAGGACGGTGCACAAAGAAGATACAGTACATATTAATTTTAGCACAATTCAATCAAGGGATTTCTTGCCCTCGTGAGCAGGAAGTAGGGCCACAAATGGTATACATGTGTATGTTGACTGTAACATCGCTGAGGGGGATTCTTTTATCCACCTACCTTCTATCCCTCCCCTACCCTTCTCAATCCAAATGACTGACTAACATATCCACCACTCAAATTACTTTCATATTTCACTATACTAATTCAACACTAATCCTTTATGGGTTCCGGAGTAGCATGCTACTCGCCGAAAAAGTGCTTTGTCGCCTCGTCAGGGGTAGTAAGCACTATGTAAATACAATTACAATACAATTACAATACCTAAAATGCGCGGAATTGGCTACCTAACTGACGGGCTTCAGCCTACGAGCCTACCTTTATCAAACGACAGTGCAGAAGGAAGGTCAAAAGGTTATTGGTTTCTTTTCCTTGTACATGGAACAAACGTGTTGCTTTCTCTATACAAGGTTGGCAGGGATGAAAATCCATATGTAAAGAGATATGTCCTATGTATAAATGCTCGAACCAGTATGAGCAATTTTTATTTTATTTTTTAAAATAAAAAAAAAACGGTATATATGTTTAATGATACCGACAATAATAAACACTAGTGAAACTGAATATCTTGTGAGATACTTTCTTATTTAGGAATAATAGGTGGTAATGCAAATATCACTGAAGCCAGAGTTATTAGTCTTCCTCGCTCTAAGAAACTATTCAAGTGTGCAAAGGCATTGTGAAGTAGCACTTGTAGTAAGTAGCAAAACAGGTATAACTATGAACTAAAACCACGCTCAATTGGATAACTTAATGTGAGAGAGAATACCATCATTGGCATCGATTGAAAAAGAGTTCTAAAACGAATGTATTACGATTAATGAATTCCGTGTTCCAGGATAAATCTGTGATCGAAACAAATGTTTAAAAAAATCCAATAGGATTCCTCTTAAATTTGAATTCGATTTTTTACTTCAAAGATTCATGAAGACAGTACCCAACGTATTTTTCCAGAAACAATTTTAAAGCAATTTTTTGTTCAATACATTTTTATTGGTTTTTTTCCAGGCAAATACAGAAATGAGAGAACAACATCAGAAGAAAGAAAGAAAACCCGAAATGGGCACTATACACGAACCACATGGAGTCATATGTTGTAGCGGTCTAAAGAAGATGGTATATGAAGCAATCCAAATCACTTATCAAAGAATAGACAAAGCGCTTAATTTAACTTATTTTTTATATTTGATGTTAGTAACTAAAAAAAATGGTAAATTGACAAAGTAGCATAGAATACACAGAAAACAGATAACAAAACAGAGAGCGAGGAGGAGGCGAAAGGTACGATTGTCAGGCATACAGTACATCAGGCGATCAAAACGTGTTGAAGCATAAGTCACAACACCTCATCAGGGGTAGTAAGCGCTATATAAATGCAATTACAATACAATAAAATAAGTGAAGTTACAGAGAACCTATGTTAGCAGGAAGGCTATATATCCACTGTCACGTCTATAAATGTATCAAGTGGTTCCCAGATATTGGTAGATAGCCTGTTGGAAGTCTTTAGCGGGCGATGCAATATACAAATGCTGTGGATGGTTTCAGATCAGATTGGGTTGAGTTAAATGGAAGTTAGTATCTAGATGAGTATGTTGAAAAGGCAGCATACCTCAGTGGATGCCACATTTTTACCTTGTTGCACAGCGGACTGTAGAGAAACACCCAATTTAGTAAGTAAATAGTGCAATTCTCAGAAAAACTTTCGTGGAGGTGATGGAATAGATCGCCCAGTCCTCGCACATTCTGCTTTACCATCCGGCTACCAGCTCGGGCATCATACTTTTCCTTGGTAGCCCCACTCGTAGACCAGCACAGATTCAGTTTAAAGCAGGTGGGTGTCTGCAACTGTGCTGGTGCACTTACTTTTAAATTCATGCGAGATGGAGGCCAAAGAAACGCTCGGTAATGGGAGGTCTGCAGCTGTGTAGCACCATTTTCATACTGCGCTGGGTTCGCATTGAATCCGGAACCATCCACAGGATTAAAATGATCTTTGGCAAGGGTGAGGACCATACAGCCACTCTAACTGCTCCCCGTTCTGGTTTTATGCATCAGTAATGGCCCTCAATGGAGAAATCTTGTGGGAGAGAGAACAACGCACTGCAACTAACACGGAAGCAGCCATCTTGCCATGGGAAAATGAAAGTTCTAAACCATTTAGAAGCTCTGAAACATTTGTAATCAAAACATGTGTTGGAAACTGATGTAATTCATACTAAAAGATTCAAACTGGGCACACTGGAATATTTCAAATTTAAAAAAAAGAGTTTTATGCACTGCAAGCCGTTTTCAGAAAATACTCAAATACTCAATGGATGCCACAAGTTCCTGTCATTGAAAACCCAGATGCAATCTGCTCAAAATGACAGTCAAAATAAACATTGGCAAAATCCTCTGATACAGCCACACGCGTTGTTTTGAAGGCACAATCACTAGGCATGTTCACGGATACAACATTATATGGGCTCTTTTTCTTTTTAGTTACACAAAAGCGTTTTCTTAAAAAAAATAATAATAATAATTAAGCTGGGGGGAGCAGCAGCGACACAAGGAGGTTGGGGGGACAACAAAGTAACACAGTTGAGGGTGGGGCAAACTGGTGGCGAAGCAATAGGTAGAAGCACACTGGTGAGAGCAAATGGTGAGGGTGGGAAGAAGCAGTAAAGTAACAGAGAACAACACGGAGTGCTGGGTGGGAGACGTACACAAGGTAGATGCGAACAGGATGTATATATTGAGTAAATGTGTAATCATGTAATGCAGTGTATGGAAATCCAAGTTGTGTTCTTTTTCTTATAGGATATTTATCTTAATGGTAATTGTTGAGGATAGTGAGGATTTTAGAATATTTATAAAAATGTCAAGTTTTTATGTTGTTTAAGACCTATCGTCAAACGTTACCTTGACTGACTGACAAGGTAGATGGCTTGAAAAAACATGCCCTCTATTGGCGTGCTTCACACAAAAAAATAAAGTAGTGCTTGAAAAGCAAGCGGTGAAAGCCGCGATGCCAGCCAAACAGAGATTAAAAAGAGACAATTCATATGGGAGAGACAAAGACTAGATTGACAAGCTAGGACACAAATAAGAAGCAGGCAAATAAGAGTGACAAGGAAAGCTAACCAAAGGGAGGCAATAGGCTTCTCCAAGCCCTGCCATGTTCTTGGTAAGCTACAAAATGCCTCGCAACAGACAGTGTATGCGATGTCTAATAGACTCGACCTAATGAGCATTTTGAGGTAGGTGAGGCAATGGGGCAGGACCTTTGATGAAGTGAGTAGGAGGCGGGGATGAGTAAGAATGCATTCTGAGCAACCGAGAGATGCATGTCAGAAACCTTAAACTGCATTTCCTTAATGAAGCAAGTGTCTCTTTTGTTTTGTCTAGTCTTATTTTTATCTCATACTCGTACAGAGTCTGACTACAAGGCTACCCCCCCTTTACCCACAGTCCCTTGGGACATTCTAGAACCTCCGCAAGAGGGTAACATATTTTGATGCAGTGAATAATATCAAGTGAAAAATGACAAATTAAGGGTAATACCTAACCCAGAAGTATGAGTAGGAGTGTAAAGTTGTAGGATGATTGTGACGTGAGGGTGTAGAAAAACTACATCATTTTTACCTGGTTCCACGATATGGGTGGTGAGATGTGAATGGCATCACCACTCGATATTTGTAATTCCCGGGGACAGCATTATACCCAGAAAGCTAGTTTTGATCACAATCACACAAAGAATGTTGGATGAAAGCACACTATAGCAACCATCCCGAATTAATATATGGGTGATATAGGCACAGCGCGAGTTGAACACATATGATTATACCTATCAATGTTTCTTTTACAGGCGGACTTGAAACCATACGGTTCTGGATGAAAGAGAAGTATTCTACTTACCGGTCCTTACGAATGCAGCTTTCTACACTCCATTTTGAAAAATAGTACCTAGTTAAAGAACCAGGGAGGGAAATCCATTTTCCTTCAAGAAAGTCCAGGACCCCTTTGGGCCATTTAATAGGGCTGAAACATGTTGGCATTAGGGTCAAAGGACCATTACCTCCTTATGACTCCCCCTTTTCTCAGTTTTAATATCCCCTACGACTCCACGAATAAAGGGATACCTGGAGTCTTTGGAGGATTTTTTATCCTTAAACCCCCTGGCGTATTTCTCTTAAGAGCACCCTGAAATATGGTGAACCCACCCTGAGACCTTTAGGAGTCAGGGTGAACCCGATAATGAAGCATGACACTACTAGAGTGTGTGAGGGTTTAACAAAAAGGAATTGCTTCCTTCCCCGTGAATAAAATACTTACTGTCGGTAACACCTTTTCCGCTAGAGACTCTAGCTGCAGATTACTCACCTTGAGAATTTCCACAGGAGCCAGACTGGATCCGGAAACTTTCATAGCAATTCCCTGAGGCATCTACAGGTGGCACCGAGCAGCTCTGCATTGGGTATGTCCTCCCAGGACAGGACGTCTGGGCCACTACATATGCAATTCCTCCACACACTGACGTTAGTTTCTTTCTGAACTCCGTCCACAGTGTCAGATGCAGAGCCATTGAAATGAGTTCATGGCAGTGTGCAGACTTTAGGTTGGAACCTTATTAATGGACTGTAGGAGTCCATACCACAGAATGGGAAGGAGGGTGGGTCGTGGAGGAATCTGCGGTTAGATAGGGTCCTCTACCAGAAGCGGCATTACTAAAGGTAAGTAACATTCTTTTCTTATAGAGACTTCTAACCGCAGATTCCTCATATTATGAAAAGATAGCAAAGTAGTACCTCCCCAGGTGGATGGTCACTGGAATGGCTCAGACCAGGAAATCCTGCAGAACATATTAGGTAAAGTGGCAATCCCACCAGAGCGGGCTATCCAGGCATCACCGCTTCTAGAATGTGAGAAGGGATGCCCACGTAGCTGCCTTGCAATGTCCAGTTCTGGCACACCGTGCACCAGGACAGTGATAGCAGCCTTTGTTGTGATGGAATGAGTAGAAAGCCTTCTGGGGGCTGATTCTTAGTTAGCCTGTAGCAGATCTTGATGTACAATCCATCTTACTTAGCCCCAGCAAAACTGCAGAAAAGTTGGTGGTCCCAACAGTAATTTCTGGGTCAGTTTACATTGAAACTATGTGCCTGTTTAGGGTCCAGGCAATGAAGGGGGTGAGCTGCTGCACAGAAAGCGGGCAAAGCGATGGATTTCCCTATGTGGGGGGAGGGGCAAGACGACCTTGGGCAGGAATGCTCTTTTTGTCCAGAGGACTTATTTTTCCAGGAAGACAGATGTCTATGGGGGAACAACGGACAATGCCCGGTGTTCGCTTACTTGCCTTGCCAATGTTATGGCAATGAGGAATGCTGTCTTGATGGTAAGAAGATGAAGAGAGCAACTCTGCATGGGTTTAAAGGTAGTGCACATCAAGTATGCTTGTACCAAATTAAGGTCCCACTGCTGCATGACAAATGGAGTTGGCGGTAACATATGAACCAACCCATTAAAAAAACACATCACAATAGAAGATCTGAAGAGGGATGGCAGGTTAGGTAAACACAAGAAGGCCGAAAGTTAACTTAACTGTTGTCACAGCAGGCCCCGAGAACAGAGGAAAATCGAATAACTGTGCTTTCAGCCACAGTTTATCTTGGGCAGAGCACCAAACAATAAATTTCTCCCCGCATTCTAGCATCATTCGATTTTGATAAGTGACACCTGGCAGTCAAGAAAACACCAACCCCTTCGGGAGAACGATCAAAAGCCATCAATTGTCGCTGCTCAATCTTCACGTATGGATGTGTAGGTTTTACAGGCTTGGCTGCAGGACCCGTACCTGTTGCGGAGACAGGAGGTTCTCCCGGAAGGGCAGTTGGATAGGAAGATAGATGTTTATGGCCAGAGGTTCCAGGTACCACACTCTCCTTGCCTAGCTCGGGGCTACTAGAATGTCCTGATCCCAGTCTCTCCTGATCTTTTGCAGTAACCTGGGTAGGACAGGGAGAAGAGAAAAGACATACAGGAGTTCCACTCCACAGTGTAGGTGGAAGGCATCTCCTGGAGAGGACTGTCTTGGAAACTCTAATCCACACAAGCTTTGACACCTTGCGTTCTGAGCAGTAGTGAATAGATCTAGTCAGTGCTCTCCCCATTGGTGACAAATGCCCTCTGCCACCTCCAAGTGCAACTGTGATTCATGATCCACTAGGCAATGGTGGTGGAGTTTGTCTGCCTTGGCTTTCAAATATCCTGCCACGTTGTGTGTAATATATGGGATGTGCCTGGAGCGCTCAGCCACTTCCAGGGGCATAAAGCCTACAGGGCTCATGACCATACACTGCCCTGTTTGTTACAGTACCACATGGTGGTCATGTTGTCTGTGAGCAGCTGAACCCATTAGTGCGAAGCAAATTGCTAGCAACTCCAACAAACTGAAGTGGAAGTGAGCTTTTGCCGTAAACTGGAGTCCTTTGATATCCACCTCCCCCAGGTGACCTCCTCAACCCAGTAACAATGCATCCATCATGACTGTTAGTTCAGGGTAGGGTAGGAAAAGGGTTCTGCCACCCATCCAATTGCAGTCGAGCAGCCACCACTGCAGATCTTTTGCAGAGTCCTTTGACACCTGGATGTAATCTGACAAATTGCCTGGTCGCTGAGCCCAATGAGACTACAGATTCCCCTGCAGAGCCCGCATGTGCTGCCTAGTGTGGTCCACATGCAGGATAGAGGAGGCCAAGAAGTCTCGGAGACTACACCACTGGGACTAAGGCTGAAGGTCCGAGTGTCCTGTACTCAGTGAGGCGGAGGGATAACTCGAAAAAGCACCATATACAGAATGGGTCCAAAGAAGGGGAGCCATTGTGAAAAAGTCAGTTGTGACTTTGGCATTTTAATGGAAAACCCTGCAGTTAACGGTAGACCGATGTCTAGAGGTGGGTTACAAATGTTTGAGGCAAACCCATCCTCAGCACCTAGTCATCAAGATATGGGAAGACGGGTATTCCCAGCCTATGCAGGCTACCATCACCTTTGTGAACACCCTAGGTGCAGTAGTAAGGCCAGAAGGGAGCACATTGAAAAGAAAGAGCTCTTGGCCTCACTAAAACTGCAGGCAAAGACTATGGGACTGCAGGACAGGAATGTAAAAATATACATCTTGCAATTTCAGAATCACCATCCAGTCTCCCGAATCCAAGGAAGACAGAACTTGGGCGAGGGTAAGCATTTTGGATATGCACTTTCAGAGTTTGACGGCCAAGAATAGAGCTGATGCCCCAATCAATGTTTGGTACCAGAAAGTAACAGGAGTAACAGCCAGTCCAGATTTCTTATGCCAACATCCTCTGCATTGCTCCGTTGGAGAAAAGCGCTTGACCTTCTTCACAGAGTATGGACAAGTAGTTCTCTGGGAGGTGCTATGATTCGGATGAGAAGGACAGAAAGAGTAGGGAGTATCCATTTTGACGATCTAGAGCACCCATCCATCGGACGTGAGGCTCCTCCAGCAGAGAAGGTGGAAGGTGGTACAACCCCCTACTGGCTGATGGTGCACTGCCGAGGACAAGTTAAATTGGTTTTGTGGAGGCTGCGTGAGGAATGGGATTTGAATTGATCGTTGTCCCTGAAGCTTGGATGTCGTTGGCTCGATCACTGGCCTCAACGTCAAAAGAGGTGGGAGCCTGTTGCTAAAGGGGTGGGTATTATCTCTGCAGGTAGCCCCTAAGAAAGCCTCGAAATGGGCGCTACTGCTGAGAAACTACCATGTTAACAGAACTAACCCCAGCAAGCAGGCAGGGACCTTGCTCTCTTTAAACCACTCAAGGGCCAAGTCCTCCTTTTCGCCCAAAAGCCTCGAGCCATAAAAGTGCATGTCCATAAGAAATTGTTGGACATCACAGAAAAGTCTGCAGAGCAAATCCAAGCATGGTTCCCAAGCACCATGCTGGTGCAAAGATGTTCGAATTAAACAGTCGGTAGTGTCCAGACCAGACTTGATAGGATGCAACATTAAGTACTCTGTTTGTCTAAGATCATCTTCTGTAAGTTTTGACAGATGTCCTCTGGGACCATTGGCAAGATATCAGTCACATTGTCCCAGAAAGCTTGCAAACATATGTCTAGGAGACATGTGGTGTTTGCCTACCTGAAGGCGAGACTAGCCAGTGAGAATATCTGTTTGGCAAAGGACTCCATTATTTTTGATTCCCTCTCAGGCAGGGTGGTAGGGAATGCACTGGGATACAAGTGGCTCTTTAATGCTTGGACAGCAAAGCTCTGCGGGGTGGGAATCTGCAAGACTTCTGGATCTCTGGAAGCAGGCCTATGCCGCCTCACCACCTGCCTATTGGCTGGAACGAAAGATGCTGGTTTTGACTAGGTGCCAACTAGCACATCAGTTAAGGCCTTGTTAAAGAGGAGCAGAGGCTCCCAAGTAGATTGTGTAGGTTTAAGGACCTCTGTTACAATAATAAGTGTTGACCTACCGGGTTGGCAGGATGAGGTCAAGCATCTCATTCAGCCTTCAAATCACCATTGCTGGATTAGGTGAGGCGCAGCCAATGTCTGGGGAGGTGTCTAGACGACTGGCATCTTGGAGGTCATCCAAGACATTGACTTGGTCATGTTGTTAAATTGTCGTCCTCATCAAGATTGCCCAACTGGTAATGTGGGTAATAATCTGGCTCAGAATGGGCATATGGTCTATGGTAGAGTGGGGGTCTCTGCCTCAGAAAGTACTGCTGGTTCCCCTCCTGGCATAGATGGCGGCAATACCAGCACTGATTTGCCTTCTGGTGGCCAGTTTGTGGCGCCAACTGAAGTGCCATGCATGCTGTCAAGTGTGGAGCTGTGAGTGGCATCAGGACTGGGTTTGGCGGAGCCGAAGCTGGGGATAAAGTCGGAATCAAGGTGAGGTTGAGGGGCACAGTTGATGTTGGGGATTAATCCGCCAACAGGAGATCAACAGCAGTTGGAGCTGCTTTTGCCTCGCAGTCCGTTAAAGGTGGGACAGAAGCAGGGCTAATGTCAGGTCCGGTTCCTCAGGAGGGGAAACAACTCCACGGCCTAAAGGTGCTTAGGGACCACATGACTGTGGTGTGATAAAGGAGCCCAATGCTTGGATTGCTTATGGTTCGTGTGGGACTGCTTCAATTTATCTGAGGTCTGTCCCATCGAAAATGAGTGGACTCAGGAATGGGAGCACATCCATGCTATTTTTTTTTTTTTTTTTTAGTTTAGTTAATTTTATTATGCTCGATTAATTAAAACCGTTGCATACAAAGGATAGAAAATTTCTTGTGATAAAATTGGTCTATAATAAAAAGTTCAACATCATATTAAAATAGCACAAATTATTAAAACATTCTGTACATTAGCTTTGCTTATTACTAATATTATTTTGAGTATGGTTAGTCTTGTTACGATCCATTCAGTTCATATGAAAATTATTCTTTTTGCTGCTGTTTCCCATATTTTATTCTTTTTGCGGTTATATCGAGGAAGTTCATTAGCCGGCAGTTTAGCTGAGTCAGATCCAGGTTAAAGCACAACATTAGCGCTTGCCGACATGTTCTGGCTCCGTATGGATTAAATGCTGGTTTTAACAGGGTGACCCTTATGTCTTTTAACCTAATGCAGATGCATATAACATGAATTGCATCCTCAACACCGCTGCCGCATAAACGACACTGTTGGGCTCCATCCTTTTTCCCCAAGGCGGCAGAAGTTGTTTAAAGGGACCAACCCCCAGTCGGAATCTTAGGAATCTTTCCTTGATATTATTTTTAATCCCATTTTCAGATAGAACTGGGGTTTTAATTTGTTGTATGTATGTAGTACCATCCAGCCATGTGATCGTCTTGCTAATGTTTTCTTATCCTCGATTGCAGATAGTAAACAAGTTACCTTTCTCACCGCTTTTTTGAATGTTAAATGGTTTAACTGAACGTCCCACAGCTCTCTTAAACCTAGGTGTTTAATAGATTCCTCAAGATAAATGCTTGCTGGTGTTTTTCTGGACGGGAAAGCTCTTCCCAAAGTTGGTCGTTCAGGGTTCCCTTGTCTTCGCCTTTAATTTTGTGCCAATATTTCACAAATGCTCCCATACGTTCAAGGGACTGTTTTTGGAGCCCAAATTCCAATCGTATCTGGGCCGGGGAGACCATTTTCGGAAGATGAAAAATTGCTCGGTATGATTTAGATATTATGTTATCGAGAGTTGTTGCATCTTTTCCCTTCAGCGCCTCGCTCCCGTAAGTAATCGTTGGCTGGAGTTTTGCTTGCAAGACCCTTAGTAGAGGGTCGAATGTCAGGTCCGGTAAAAGCTTCTTAAGGGGCTTTATGGCTAGGTAGGTTGTTACCCCCTTTCTCCGCAGGGCTTCTAATTGTGGTATGCTATTGATTTCTGCTGGGACATTGAGTCTTCGACCATGAGCACTTCTCTGACCTCCAGTATTTGGCGACTGCTAGTTTGGCTTCCCAATCACAGATGGCTTTTTCCTTCATATGTTCAGAGCACGGACACGATACCAGACAGCGTTTGGAGCCAAGGCACCATAGACAGACATTGTGGGTTCCCATTACCAACATCTGCCAGTGACAGCTAAAACACAGCCTAAACCCTGTTATTTTAGGGAGGGACATTGTCTGCACGCAGGAATGAGAGGATTCAAGAGCTGTGAATTTGAGTCAGCAGGAGCGGAAAGAAAGAAACTGGCATCATCACCCAGAGGTAGCGCATATAAAGTGGCCCTGACGTGATGTCCGAGGCAGACGAACTCTATGCTGGATCCAGTCTGGTGCCTGGTGAAATTCACAAGATGAGAAAACTGCAGTTAGTGGTCTCTATCAGATACCACGGTGTGACACGAGAGTCACCCTCTATATAATGTGGAAAAAGACAGAAATAGGATAGAAGGAATTGTTACCAACTTTTGAGCTTAAAGGGCTTAAAGGGCTTGACAAGATCAGACGGCTCAATACTACACCACTGGTGGAAAGTTTAATAAATATGGCAAAAGACCCACCCACCCCTCCAAGTTCTCTGGGCCGACATAACCCATAAATATTAGTGATTACATATATACTTTGCATACTATGGGAAACAGCTGGCGCAGCTTCCCGGGACAAATTAGCTCAACTTCAAGTACCACAACTCTTGCAGCATCATGTGGAAAGAAGAGTACCACCCAAGATGGTCCCAAATGGCAGGATTCAGAGTTTTGCTTCCAGAGGCAGAACTGTAGACTGTTTAGTGGGGAAATACCCTGAAGAGGTACATAAGCGAATCATCTGGAAAGGTCTGACAAGTGTAAAAAATGTCCTGGTTTCAGATACATTTTTATGAGGATTTTATCTCTTGCCACCAAAGCCCCACTGCATCCAGGCTGCAAATACCAATGGGTATACCCACACCACAAATTACTGGCACCACAGGGATGTGTGAATACCAGCTCATTACAAGTTTACATTTAAATGGGTAATAATAGCAAGAATTGTTTTTCTGCACCAATCCCTTCTTCACAGAGCCAATTTTCACACTTACATTTTGTTTCCCTTTAGCATGTGAATTGTTCGGTTTTCCCATAAATTTTGCAATCCCGGATTTGGTAAGAAACTCCCAATATCAAATGAAAACGAAATTACCCAAACTTTGGAATGAGTGACACTGGGGTAGTTATTCAGAAGGAGGGATGCAGGGAGTGGACACCATCGGAACTAATGCCATTTCATACTTCTATTTGATGTTCATTTTATGTCACATTGATAATACACAAAATTCTTTAACCCTCCTTTGTTGAGCACTGCAGACAGGAAAAGCCTTACACACATACATATAGTTTAGACAAATGCATTATGATAATGCAAGCAATAAGCATGCAATTAGTTTTAGACAATTGAGATGGTTCAGATGACCACAAAACGTTTACTACTAACACGAACAGCAGTCAAAGACTGACAAATTGTAAAAGGGTAAGATGGTCTGGATGTTATTTCGATTATTATTCTATACAGTACTATCGATACCATTGAATCGCTTTCTTCCAGTCCTGTAGTCAAAATGTATTTTTCATCCACTGCCATAATTACTCCATCCACAATATCATCACGCACGAAAAATGTTATGTCATCATCTTGGATATCTGAAATTGAGCTTGAAAACAACAATTGTGAAGGTCAACTGACCACAAAGGTGTGGTCTTCCCCGAAGTAAAATGCCTTACATGGGCTGTCCTTTGCATGGAAAACATCTTCAGCTTTTGCCTTGAAACGTTTAGAAATGGCTGCTTAAAGGGTCTATACAATGAAGGTTCTGTAAATCTTTAATTGCTGCTACTAGTAAGTTGTTACAGCGCTTTCAAGCATCTGTTAGTTGTATCGTGTAGCATTCCCGATTGGTTTGCATTGTGTTTACATCTCTGTGTATCCAGGTTTTGTATACTAACAGCTGTCTATTTTGAAGGGTTTTAATGTTTAATATTTTTAGTAGTTGTGCTGTAGAGTTTTAGGATGACAACCTACAAAGAAAGTTACAATGAGTCGCTTTCAGATCATCTGAATACAATGATCAAAAGTAAAGAATCCAAAAGGGAATATAGCAAATGCCCTAAGCAATTTAATCAAAAAGGGCAAAAAGGCTCGAAGTAATTTCCCAAGAATTGGGACAACTAAAAAATGGTTAGTTTGATGTAAACAAACACCTCACATGGCTGTTAATGCATGAAGGAATCGCTAACCTAGCCTCGGGCCTGCCTCGATTTCCATTTTCCCAGACCTGTTGCACAGCCTGGGGCTAGTGTTAGTCTGCGTTTGCAGCAATTGGTGATCATTGTAATGTGACTGCATTCCTTAGCATGTGACCGATTTTAACATCAAAACAAAATATACTGCTCAACTCCTCTACGTGGAGCCAGAACACGCACAGTACACCCATACTAAAGAATAATTTAGCTAAACCACAGATTATTTTTCATCTTTAAAAAAAAAAATCAATAGTAATATAGCACGGCTCCATTATTTGACATTTCAAATATCTTTTCAAATGGGCCAACTGTGCAAATGTAAAAGAACAAAGAAAAACAGAACAAAAAAAACATACTTTAACCCAAGGAAACTTTGATATCCTAAAAGGCTCGTTTTGATAGACTTCCTGATGCCGATTTCAGCATCAAACGTACGCGTTGTATGTAAGTGTTCCTCGGTGGCCGCTTATTGGGAAGAAATTCACACTATGTTGGTGTCCATAACCAATCGCACAGCGATGGAGAGTTTGGAGGTTTCCCTATTGTTTTTTTGATAGGTTGGTTCTTAGACTTTGTCATTACTACGAAATAGAAAGATCCCTCCTTGCCTGGACTCTATATACGATGCTAAATAAAATGGGCCAACAGCGCAGACATGCTGCCTAAAGAGGAAGCCAGGGGTCGTTGGAAATGCCTCAAAGCAGGTACTTGGAGCGAGTTGCTTCACCCCTTCAGAGGCACCCTTAAAGACGACACCAGGCCTTCAGGATAACTCTTTATTCCCAGCCTCGGGACAACATTCATAATTACTTCATCTGCTAGAGGGCGACTTTCACTATGCACTGTCCTACTGTTTCTGCTGGTTGGCACTCCTGTCTCACCTCTTCCCCTTTCCCTTGCCTGGCATACTTCCCACCCAGCACACTATGCTCACTTGACCTCACCTGCGCACAGCCATGTAGTTATGCTAACTATTACATAACATATCGTGTATTTGTAAAGGGCACGTTCACCCAAGGGTAACTTGGCGTTGAAAACGGATGTTTATTGTTACCCAACTCAATGGTACTCATTTGATCGACCTCAGAAGGATGAAAGGCTGAGTGGACCGGCCTGGATTTGAACCTGTGACCATGAGGTCGAACACAGGCCCCTACAGTGGTTGCATTAGTCTACTAAGCCACCAAACCCGACTATTCTGGGTTTCCTGACTTTACCACTATCTTGGTTAGATGCAGCCCTTGGACAGACCTTTCTAGGTTACATGTTGGGTTTTGTTTTGTATTCTTATCTCCAGCCCCTCTTCTCCTCGTGAGATTTTCTTTTTTAATATTTCCTCTCATTTATAACGCTGTCACATACTATGAATAAGGTACTTCCCACAGGTCTTTCACCTGACTTTATTATCATGATTCATTAAGTTGACCTGCAGCGTATTTATCTTGAAGGACGTTATTCATCAGATCATATAATCAAGCAATGTTCTTACTTTTATTGTAAAAACCTAATACAAACTGGTAAGAAAAAAGGAGCGTTCCCCTGCTCTGGTTCTTAGCAGAGTGGCAGAGACAACAAGCATTAGTAAAGCCAATAGGTCACACCTTCAGCGATGCAGTACAGCATGGCCAAAAAAAAGCAAAAAAATCAGCCACAGCAGTGGACATGTCACTTTGTAGGCATGTAAATGTGTGATGACATTAACACGTGCTCTTCATGTGCGATTACGCACGTGCAACTGCAGAATGATGGGAGCTCCATTTTTTTCTAGCAATCCAAGATGGATCAAAATTAAAAAGAATTACAAGGGAGATCTACATGGGGTAGGAGAGAAGCACATGAGCGAGAACGCATGCTGGAGCTTGGGCAGAGAGTTTGGTGGGTGAAGAAGCACGATAGATTACAACACGATGGACACCTCAACATGGAGCTTGGGGCAGACATTTTGCAGTGGAGGTTCACACAAGGGAGACAGCTGGAACACAAATGCACTCATGAAATCCTTAAGCAAAAAGAAAAAAGCCGTTTCCAAAAAGTGAGCAGTGGAAGGATAGAAACCAGCCAAGCAAACACATGATGGTCAAGCTGGGACAATAAAAGCCATTCAAAAAGCAGCATGCAAATACATGCTAGTGACAATAAAGCAAACAACCTGTATGTAAGCAATCAGCAGGATCTGAGGCTGTGTACATTTTTGGTAAGCCCACAGTGGGTCTTTTGCAACCAGACAGCTTGCACTGTCTGAAAGGCTCGACCTATAAGTGGCATGTGCCAAAAGCCTAAAATTGAATGAAGGACTGAATAGGTAATCAGATTCTGAAATAAGGAGTTGTGCAAGGAACTGACTGAGTTGACAGTACTTTCACTTTCCTGTCAGAAATGCAGACTACCTGCTTCTACATATTTCAAAGGTAGTCAGTTTCCATAATATCTATATAAGCTCTGGCAGAAGGGCAAAGGATCCGTGCCCTGTTTAATGAGCGAAAGTGGTTCACATTCACATCTGAGCTTACAGCATGTTTTTGCAATGAGTTTATTTATCAATCATCTCACTTTAAAAATGTTCATTTGTGATTTTCTTATGCCATTTTACATACAAAGCTCTTTGCGCGGTATTATGGATGGTACAAAACCACTTAAATACATCTATTGCACATATTACTGACTTACTATAGAGAAACATTATCTTTGTAAGAAATACGTCCCTCATTCAAATGTGGACTATACTTTGGCATAAAGGAATCAAGAGTGAAAGAAATCCATAGTGATGTTCAGAGGAGTTTTGCCTCACGTGGAAACGTTCAAAGCAAAAGTTCTTCATCTGAAGTTTTATGAGATGGTGACATTTTTAAATTAAAAAAAGTCATAACAAAATCAATACATGATGTTTCATGCTGGGTTTGAGACAATTGCTTCCTTTCTCAGGTATTTTGGCCACCACTCTGAGGCACCACAAGCACTGGAAAATTGCCATGTGGTAAATGTATTTTCTTTACAGGTCAAGTGTGAAACCTGCTATCCCGTGACAAAAGATTCTCTTTATAAAAAGCCTTTCATGCAGCATTAACAAAAAAAGATTTCCAGGCTATATACTCAAATGAACTTAGAAATATTTCCATAAAAAAGTTAATATACTCTCGAAATAGTGCATTTCCTTTCTTTCTTGGCACTTGCATAAGAAATACAATAGCCCTCTGGGGCTGAGGTGTACAGTTGCTGCAGTATAGGCTACTGGAACAGCAGCAGTAGTTTCAAAATCTACCAGGGGAACAACAATCTGGATTTTAAAAAACACTCACTCATGCCTTTCCGCATGAATGAGATTCTCTGCATATTAAACATTCAGACATTATTTAGGAACAGGGATTTGGTTAACTAAAGCTATTACCAAATAAAATATGATTTTACTTATTAAAAATACTTAGGTTAGCTGCATTAAACTTTGGAATACCAATTTTTCTCATTTAAACGAATAAAGTGATATTGGACAAAAACAAGCTAATTACTAGCTAAACTAGTTCTATTGCAGCAGTTTAAAACAAGCATTTGGAATGCAATACGTCTTGCATTCATGAGACTTTGAGCTATTGGTATTGTAAATGACAATGCCTTTTATTTATGTGTTGTTTTTAAAACAGATACATAAAACGCCTTGTCATTTACAATACCAATAGCTTAAACTCTCGCAAATGCAAGGTCTATTGCATCGCAAATGTGTGCTATAAAAATAAAAAAATTAAAAAAGCGTTAGGAGAGAGCTTATCCTGCGTGCAGCATGCTGCCTGCAACTACAGGCAGGCATGTCTTGCCTGCAACTGCATGCAGGACAAAGCTATTTGAGAAAATAATGCACGGAGGCTGTAATTAAAGCCTACTGAGCAACAACACACGTAACGGGGGTGTCGCCATGGGACGTTATAAAATGAGACAAGGCGTTACTAAGGAGGGACTACCAAATCTTTTGACAAATCAACTGCCCCAGTTTACAGTGGACAATGACAAGCCAATGAAAAATGTGGGTGGAGCCTCAAGTCCCTACCTCAATACAGCATACCTCACAGAGCAACGCATGCGCTGCCCAGGCTTGACCTACAAAACACATTGAAGTGACAAGAGGAAAACATCCAGTAACAAAACTAAAACGAAATATGGAAATGAACAGCAAAATAAGATACAATACTAGGCTACAGTGCTGGTTGTATGGTAATGATGGTAATGTCAGGTCATAGGGATTCCACGGTGATGTCGGGTGAAGGGTGAGAAGAGCGAAGACAGCGTAAGTGCTAATAGGAAAGGAGACTCCTTGCAGCTACGGATGGGCAGCAGGTGCGACCAAAAGGCACACCAGGCAGGTATTTAATGGACTCATCCAGTGAATGATGTCAAAATATGTCTCAAAAGCTAAGCAAACATTATTTAAAAAAGGAACATTCTGAAATATTTGTTGTGATTGTGAGTGAATAAAGACTAGTTAAACGAGTAGGGTTATTGTTTGGTCTCTTCACTGGATGGCTACTTTAGGCGGCAGCAGCAGGTAGTCTTTTGGTCAGAATGTTCACTCTCTGAACTTGCTCCTTGCGCACTCATTCATACCTCAAGACACACAATATCGGGTCTCACTCAGAGGTCACAGAACCTGGAAGTTCAAGGTTTTGAGCAGACTTGTGAATCTGAAGTTTGAACGATATGGGACCAGAGACATTATAGCACCTGTGAGATGGATGCTTTGTATAAAAAAAGAACATCTTCAGCTGAACTAAGAAGTGTGTTCAGATCTGATTTGGCTCATGAAGGGGAGTCATGGGTGAGGCGGATGATTTGACAGGTGATGAGGAAAGCACCTTGCAGGAGCTGAACAAGAGACAGATGAGCAGTAGAAGAGATGGCGAAGAGGGAACAGGAGTCCTAACTGAGGGATTAGAGATCAGTACGTCTCCTCCCAAGAATGTGAAGTGAAAGAATAAACCAATGTGCAAATTTCCGAATATCAACACAGATCTCCATCTGTGACACAGACTATTTTATATTTACATCAACCAGGCACATTCTGCTTGATAACAGGTACATTAGTAGGTCTTCTATTTTTAGACAGTAGTTAGAATGGTCAACCAGTGAAGAAGAGGAGGCTTTTTATGTCCTTCCCAAGAGGAACCAAAAGTGGGCCATCAAATGCTACTCAGCTACTCATCAGGCGATCAGTAGTAATGTTATGGGACTGAATTTCCCTATTAAGGACATCATTCTCATTGGGCCAGTAATCCCAATGTGGGCAGAAACATGACGTTTCTCCCGAATTAAGATTATAGGTAGTGCAAAAATAGTACCTAACTTTTCCTAATGCACTGTTTTCAGAAAGTAAATCCTGCAGAAGGTCCATGGAGAAAAAAAACAACTTTCCAATTACTGCAGCTTGGAACGTGGAAAATGTGCAATATTACTATCTAATACTGGTCTTCAATGTACAGAACTCAGAATGGCCATTAATATCACACCAGAAGAAAAATAACTCACTCTGGTGCACTGCAGTTGAACTCTTTGTGCATTTCACACCAGTGATTAATAACCCTCAAGGTGGAGTAAGGCTCAAGTATTCCAAAGTTGCGCTACTAGGATGTTTGTTAAACTAATACAGCCAATGCCCCACTGCTGCTTGGCTCAGTGAGGAGAGGGAACGTCACATGTCTCCATTGGAACTGAGGTTGTCAAAATACCGGAGGAAGTTGTATGGAGAAAAAAAAACCAATATTCAAAGTTTGCAACTTGTCAAGTGATGTATTCCTCCGCCATTTCCATTCTACAGTGCAGAACTCAGAATAAGGAGATATTGCAGCACCCTGTACATACTGAGCCCTGGTATTAGTATCCACTTGGGAGCAGCATTCCTTCCCAACATACCGGATTAATCAAAACAAATCCTTCAGTGTGTTACATTTCTCCATCAATTAACCCCTTGCGTGCTTCGGACAGCCCCCGGCCGTCCGAACCCCGCCCACTCATTAATTCACCCGCACCGCTGGGGAATGTGCGCAGCGCACAAGGGGTTAAAAGCATCTATCTTTGTTATGCATGCCTAAAATGAAAAGGCACTGATTAGGAGCTAATCAGAACAGTTTATTCAGGCCTATCCTGCAAACGTTTTCTCTTCTGCGAAAACCAAACCATAAAACAGTTCTTTTAGGACTAATTAATGATTTCTTGTTTTCCAAAGATTTATAAACGATTATCACAAGAAATGCATTTTATACTGAGTTATGTAATGATGTCTTTCCACCCCCACCGAAGAGCTTACTCAGGTTGCAGGTAAGTATTTTAAATGTATTAATTGCTATAGGAGAGTGCCGGGAACACGTCCGTAATGAGCTTGGACTCTGCTCTCCCTCGTCTAAAATGTCGGTTGCGCTCTACGTCATTACGCAGCCATGTAACGACTAGAGCGCAACACTACATATCTCCCCTCTTTATAGACCAACAACAACGGAGAAGAAAGTCTCAAAGTCTAACTGCTGGCTATGCCATCCACTTCCCCCATCTCATAGTCTCTGTATCTCGCAGGCCTTACCACAGTTCTCCCAGCACAGGTACGTCTTACCAGGGTAGTGGAGGGACTCTCAGTTCTTACTCCGGGAGTTCTCACTCCCATCCTTCCAGCTCCCTGGGGATCTTCTCACCGCGATGTTTCACTTGAACCGCCCGGATGTTCTAGATCGACAGGATTATCCTTCTTCTCCAACTCTTCTCCTCTTTCCTCTACTCCGGAGTTCACCTCGCCTTCCCACTGCAGTTGATCCTGTGGGTTCTTTGCCTGCAAGTCTTCTTCTTTGGTCCACTGCAGTATCTTGTTGCACTTGGACATTCGATCTTGGGACCAAATTTTCCCATCACTCAACAAAGCGTATCTATTATATTCTTCCTTTACCTGCAAGGGCGCACTGAACTTGCTGTCCCCCTTTCTTCTCAACTCTCAACTGGGCCAGTTTGACTCTGACCCACTCTCCTCTTTCTAACTCTGTTTCCTTCACATTGCGCCTTTTGTTAAAGTGTTCAGTATATATTCTTTGCGCTCTTTCCAAATTGTGATGGATAACCGCAGGGGGCCATTTGCTTGTGATAGTACGCTCCTTCCACGCAAGATTGTCCTTCGTAAAAGGGTGACGCTCTCTCAGGATTTGGAAGGGACTGTATCCTGTGCAAGTTGGGGTGATTCTGTAGGCCCACAAGGTGCTCCTCGCCTCCTTTTCCCAGTCCTTTCCTGCTCCTATTGCAGATTGTATGGAGCCCATGATGACTAGGTTAAACCTTTTGGCTAAGCCATTGCCGGCCGGGTGATATACAGACGTGTGATTCATCTTGATGCCGTTTCTTCCCATGTAGTTGTTCCATTTCTCCGACGTGAACTGAGGTGCATTGTCACTCAGAATGGAGCAGGGAATGCCTTCTCGGAGGAAAGTGGCGGTAAGGAACCTCAGCACCATCTCTTTGTCCATTTCCTCCTGGATGTCTATTTCAGGCCACTTGGAAAACCTGTCTATGAGTACCACTACATATTTTGGTACTCCATGTGCATCCAGCACTGGACCCAGGATGTCTATCGATAACTCTTCCCATGGATTTGATGAGTTATCGAACTTTCCCAACGAAGGGCGCATCAACGTTTGCGACTTGTCCGCCTTTTGGCACTGTTTACATTCACGAACGTGCTTTTCGATCAGGCTATCCATTGCCGGCCACCAGTACATCTGTTTCGCTCTCAGCTTCGTTTTCACGATGCCGAGGTGTCCTTCATGTAGAATGGCAAGTAAGTGCAGCAACAGTGTAGTGGGAGAAACTACTTTATCTCCTCTAAATAGGAAGGTCCCCCGGTCTCCGATTGATAATTCGTCCCGCACCTCAAAGAACTTCCCTTGCTCTGCTTTCATGTGTCTCTTTTCCGGCCATCCTTGCAGCATGAAGCACTTGACTTCCGTAATGTCTGAATCACCCTCATAGGCTCTCTTCCACTCTTGCCCGCTTATTACTTTTTTGTGATCCTCCATGAATGCGACGCTGACGTCGTCCTCTTCAGTGTAATGTGGGGCTTCCTCCATGGTAGAAGCTCGGCTGAGATAGTCGGCTACTTTGTTTCTTGTCCCCGGGATGTACTCTATGTCGTGCCTGTAGTCCAACAACTTCAGAGTCATCTTAGCAATGCGTGGGGTGGCATTCACATGTCCACTGGACGCGAGTACTTTGACCAGTGGCTTATGGTCTGTCTTGAGCTTGAATCTTGTGCCCCATGGGAATTGGCGGAACTTCCAGATGGCCCACACTGCAGCTAGCATCTCTTTTTCTATTACGCTGAACTTCTGCTCCATGGGTGAGAGTGACCTGGACGCGAAAGTGATCGTGGCCATTTCCCTGTTCTTCCTCTCCTGCATAAGGACTGCTCCTAGTCCTTTTTCACTTGCGTCAGTTGTCAGTATAGATTTCCCTTGCTGATTGAATCCTTGTAGAGGGACCGCCTGGCTAATGTCCTCCTTGATCTTCTGAAATTCTCCTTGTGTCTCTTCTGTCCACCCGAAGGTCGTCTTGTCTCGAAGGAGTTGGCGCAGGTGGTGTGTCTTAGTGGCGAAGTGCTGCACGAATTTACTATAATACTCAGCCATCCCTAAGAACAATCTTACTTCTTCCTTGCTCTTCGGAGGGGGTGCCTCGCATATGGCTTTGATGTTGGCGTGTTTGGGCGTGATGCCGTGATCACTGATCTCGTGGCCCAAGTAGGTAACCGATGACATTCCAAACCATCACTTCTCCCATTCTGCTGTGAGCCCATTTAGTTCCAAGACATGCAGTACAATCGGACAGCTGTCTGTCTTGATCTGCTTGATCCTTGCCCATCACCAAGATGTCAACTTGGAAGTACTATACTCCTTCCACGTTCTTAAACAGTCTGTGCATGAGCTTCTGGAATACAGCCGCCGCCGATGCCAGTCCGAACGGCAACCGGCGGAACTGGTAGCATCCGAAAGGCGTTATGAAGGATGTCAGCTTGCGGCTCGTGTGGTGTAGTGCTATCTGATGGTATGCCGAGGTGAGGTCAATGGTGGAAAACCATCTCACCCCCTTTGTTTCTGCTAGCATCTCATCTATTCTTGGTAGCGGCAATTTTTCAATTATTATGTTCTTGTTTAATTCCCACAAGTCCACACATAAGCGGACCTTACCGTTGGGTTTCATTGCCACCACTACGGGGCCAGTTTATCGGCTCGATGATGCCATTCTCCTCCAGCCTCTGTAATTCCTGTTGCACCATCTCTCTGATTGCCAGCGGTATGTTTCTCACTTTGTGGCATACCGGTTTGGGGTCGGCTTTGAGGTCAATCCTGTGCGTAAATTTCATAAATTTTCCGGCTCTGCCTCCAGATACTGTGGGGAATTCTTCATTCAATCCTGTGACATCGGGCTGTTGTTCCGGGCTAGCCATCAGAACTTGCGTGGTGCCACCCGGGTTCAGCTGTATGCCTAGGTCGCCTTGGTCCATCTATCCTAGAACCGAAGGGCCTTTTTCGCCCACATATAGCTTGCCTTCTGCAGTGCGATCCTTGAACTCGAATTTCAGGACTCGATATCCAACCATCGGGATGGGCTCTCCTGTAAATGTGACCGGTCGAATGTCTGGAGGTTCCAGGTGAGGTCCTAGGCTGTGTTTGAAACGTTCGTTCCACACCGCTCGTTGTATTATGGTATACGGGGACCCTGAGTCTGCCACCTTCTTGATCTGTATCCCCCCCTACGACTAGGTCACATTGCGGTTTCTTGGAGCGATTACAGTCAATGCCTAGTATGTGTTCTTCTATGCACAGCATGTTGTCCTCTTCTTCATCTTCTTCTTCTTATCCTTCCGCTCCCAACTCTTGTGCTACGTACTTGACCGTCGGTCTCTTCTGCTTGCGGCAGCATACTTTTCAAAGTGCCCCACGATACCACAGAACATGCATTTGGCGCGGAAGGCCGGGCAACGTTTGTCGTAGGCTGCGTGGGATGGACTGCCACATCTATAGCACGCATTTTTGCTTTAGTTGGCGGGTTTCTTCCCTTGCGCTGGTCGGGGTGTCCACTTGGTTTGTGTTTTCGTGTCCACCGCCGCGGTCTTGCCTCTCTCTGGAGGTTCCGCTTCGGGTGACTCTGTTAACCATGGGCCTCGCGGCTGTTTCTCTTTTTGCCGTGTCTGCACACCGTTTTGGATAGCTCTGCCTTCTTTACCATGGCTATGATCTCCTTCAGGGTAGCATCCCCATTGACCCACAGCTTGTCTTGGAACGCTGTATTTGTGGTGTGCATGACTATTTGGTCTTTGATGAATTCATTGTGTAAGGCGCCAAATTTACACGTGATCGCTAATTTCTTTAACGTCGCTACGTATTCGTCTATAGTCTCCCTTGCTGCCTGCTTCCTCTGTTGGAAGTTGTACCTGTCGATGGAGGTGCACACCGCCGGTCTGTAGTGCTTGTTTAGATCATCGATCGCTGAAACATGTCGTCTGCTGCCTGTCGCGGTGTGGGAACTAGATTCTGGAAAACTCTGATGCCCTCCGGGCCTAGGTTGTGGAGTAATAGTCTCCTCCTCCTTCTGGGAAATGCTTCCCCGTTTTCATCCTCTAGGGCTTCCAGATAATTCATGAAGTATTCCCTCCAATCCTCCCACTTCATCACAGGATCCCCCGGTTTGGGTAGGAATGGGACTGGTGTCGTAAGCGAGGATACCTCGGCACGCATTTCCCTTTGCCTCTCTTGTAGTACTTCTTCTCCTCTGGGACTGCCAGGTGCGCTCAGTCTGCGCTGGTATGCGTGGGCTTGTTGAGGCCCGGAATCGCCCCCCTCACCGTGTGGCGCGTGCTCCACCAGGGCCTCAGACAGACAGGCTTAATTCTTCGAGCCTGGTGATGTTGTGCCTGATGAGAGGCTCACTCCCCCGGCTTTTCCCTCTCAGTGTGGTTCTTGTACTCACTGCGGGCAGATTCCCTCTTTCTCCACGTGCTTCTGTGATCCGTGGGTTGCGAGTTGTCTAGGTGGCCGTCAGAGACTTCTGTCTCTGCTCACGCAGCAGGGTAGGTGTATATTCTGCCTCACTCTCTGGGCTGAGTTCGCCCTACTGGGGTGGCTTCTGTGCACTGTGGGCTGCTCTGACCCCTGCAACGCTGTCCTCTGCCACGCTCTCCTTTGGTATTTCCTGCTTGGGGCTGTTACACTCTCGTGTCACCCTTATGGTGGGTCTTATGTGGGTACCTTGATTTCGGTGCCTCGTGGTCTTGAGCTTCTCTTCCCGTGTATTTTTTTCTCAGGTCCCGACCTCGTCGCCACTGTAATGATGTGGTTTCCACCCCCACAGAAGAGCTCACTCAGGTTGCAGGTAAGTAATTTAAATGTATTAATTGATATAGGAGAGCGCCGGGAACACGTCCGTAATGAGCTCGGACTCGGCTCTCCCTCGTCTAAATTGGCGGTTGCGCTCTACGTCATCACGCAGCCCCGTAACGACTAGAGCGCAACACGCATTCTCTAGTGAGGCAATCGCGATCTTCTAATGATGATCACAGTTCAAAGTAAAAAAATTTAAACATATTGGACCTCCTGCTTAAATGCTCAGAATCCACCAATTGGATTTCGATAACAAGTAGATATAATAAAATAATATAAAATACTAAAGCTCTGCAGGTGGGTGCTGAACATGCAAAATGACTAGAAAACGTGTTTGTCTAATTTAATGGGCCTGATTTCGGGGGTGCATGACTGGCACAGAAAAGTAGTCAATACTGCACCTATTACACATTTAGTCACCATTACAAAACAGACACCTGCTCTCATGACTTCATTAGTTGCATAAAATGTCTTTCATCAAGAAGATTCTAGCTTCTTTCAAGTAGGCGCTTTGGCTTTATTTGAGGCAGCGGTATTTACACTAGTCATGTCTTTGTAAATTAAGTAAACCCTTCAGCAAAATTTTTATTTAACAGACGGTTATGTTTGTTTGAAGATTTTTCCTTCAAGTAACTAACTACTGCAGCCATCTTTCTGCTCATGCTAAGCATGCCTACAAGATTTCTTCGTCTGTGTAACAACATCTTCCCATGTCTGGGATTGAAGCAAGAAATCTCGGATTAGCGTGCTCAGCAGCGAAAGTTTATATTTTTGCCTCTATTTGCAGGTTGTTTGTGTACTTTCTCATGGCTTCAGACTCCTGTACCACTGTAACACAATTGTTTTAGTTTCATCACATGATTTCCATTAAAGCCTTGCATATGAAAACCTATATATATTTGTCCTGGACCAGCTTATACCCATCTGGAGTGCTGAAGGGAATCATTTGTCTCCAGTCTTTGTGATTAATATATATAATATGTTACTTTAGTTAATGATAATTTTTAGATTTTGAATTGGCATGTCGGCAGATTTTCTCTAACAGACCTGGTGTGTTTGCCCTGGATGTGCCTAAGCTTAGCCAGACGCAGGAAGCCGAGCTGGGCTGGACTCCACACAACGACCCTATGCGCCGAGGGTAAGACACCAAATTCTCTGTGGGAATTTGGGTGGAGAATAGCCCAGCCTCACTGATCAAGTCAAATAGCAGAAGCAAGCTTCGAAAATATAAGTAAGGTAAAATTATGATTGTGTTTACAGACTAAGAATCTGAAGCTAATTTTGAAAATTGTCATCTGGGTAGATGCGACGGGATGAACTGGCACGGATAGGTAAAGGAAGGGTGTAAAGAGTTCCAGAACACTAGGAATTACAAGTGCGTGTGGAATTCACGTTAGAGAGCAGGAACCTCTAGAAAGGGTGCAGGAGGGCAGCAGAGGAAAAGTAGTGTGTATAGCCCCTGGCGCAGTTACCACGAGATAAATATGTGACTGAAAGGATGATGCCAATCTGGCTACACCAGAACTTGGAGTGCGTGGGGATTTCAAATGCAAGAGGGTCAGGAGACAAGCATGGAAGAACTCTCCTACCTCCCTTCACAAGAACAGATGAGAAAGAGCGGTTACTACCACCCTTACGCTGGTTACCCTTTTACCCAGTAACAGCACCCTTTCTTAACAAGTGGTGAGCCGGGGGAAGAGGGGCAGGGGGTAAGGGGAATATAATAAATTTTAAAAAACACTTACCTGCTGCTGCGCTGCCGGCAACCATCTCGGGATTCCTCTGCTCGGGCCCCTGCATAATATGCAGGCTCCTTGACGCCAATCAAGGGGCTGCTCTCATGACAGCAACGCCGTGATTGGCCTGAGCGAACGTGTTTAACGCTCGCTCAGGTCCTAGGAGCCTGTGCCTCTACTCCACCCAGGTGTACAACACAGCTTGGATGGAGCGTGATCAAAGTGCGCATGAGGACACTTTACAGTTTGCACTACTCCTCCCTCTGCACTCCTCACGGCCCGCCCTGGCCAGATTTGGCTGCCTGCAGCAGAACGAAAAATATAATGGTTTTATTATCATTTTATCTTGCTATCTGCCCTTTTCTGCCTGCCGGTGGCACTCAGCAGGAGGGAGGATCGCTCCTCCGCCATAGCGGAGAAGCCGCCGCTGCTTTTACCCAATCTCCTCCACTATAATCCCAAAATTGCTGAGTACCCAATATTCTCATAAATTACGTGAAGTCGCCTGACTGCACTGTGTCTTACCCTACAGCAAGCCTGCGCTAGGTCACGACTACTGCAAGGGAGTAAGAGCTGTCTGATGGAGATTCCAGAGCACCCCTCTATGAACGTGGGATGCAATTAAACAGCCTACCAAAACTGAAATTTGCACGTGTGTTTTCCCGATCAGTGCTAACCACCACTAAATGACAAACTTCAAAAAGATTAGTGGCAAACGTTTTCGGTGTGCAGTATTTAGTAGATCGCTGAGCTACAATTCCAACAAGTTGCAGGTGTTATTTAATTGATTACGACTTACATCTACGCCCCAATACATAAAGGAACATCAACTGTCCCACCTAATGGACTGTACGCATAGTACCAGAGGGGAAAAACACAAATCAATGACAGATGTTAGAATTGATCACTGAGAACATTATTCTAACACACCTTTTCATAGTTTCCATACTAAAACTGCAACATGCCTGCCTCACAAAGCACAACTGAATAATTCACCTTCACCCAACTTGCACAAACGTCAGTTGGATCTATATCACAGACCCAACACACGGCATAAACTTTAGCTACAGCAATTGCCTTATACTCTCCACAACTGCGATACAATATTGAGTCAGGCAGACAAACTCTTTGCTTCCACTGCTGAGACTGACTGTTCACCCTTGTAGGATAAGCATAGATGGGGGGCTATTGCAAGCTGCATGATGTCTGAGAAACAAATCATTTTGCATCACCAGAGAACTCCCTCGACCTTTTGACATTCAGGATTCTTCCAAAGCGTGTTCCTCAATTTCTGGATAAAGCACTGAATTTTTTTGCTTAACGATTTATTGCATGTTAATAAACACATTCTGATTGCACCCATCTCAACACACGCTCACTATGCAGGCATTCCACTGAATTATGGGACCTCATTGCCACCCTCGCACCAGATTTCGCCTTTCTCACTGAGACCTGGCTCAACCCCACATCCTCCCAGACATTGCCACATTGATTCCCAACGGATATAAATCACTCACCAGGACTTCACAAACAAGCATTTACAATGCAATGGTTTTGCCTTTGTTAAAGTTAGAGCTATTGGCATTGCTCTTGACACTCTGAAGCTCCACTCTGAAGCTCCACTCTGCACTCTGAAGCTCCACTCTGCACTCTGAAGCTCCACTCTGCACTCTGAAGCTCCATTCTGCACTCTGAAGCTGCACTCTGAAGCTCCACTCTGCACTCTGAAGCTGCACTCTGAAGCTCCACTCTGAAGCTCCACTCTGAAGCTCCACTCTGAAGCTCCACTCTGAAGCTCCACTCTGAAGCTCCACTCTGAAGCTCCACTCTGAAGCTCCACTCTGAAGCTCCACTCTGAAGCTCCACTCTGCACTCTGAAGCTCCACTCTGCACTCTGAAGCTCCACTCTGCACTCTGAAGCTCCACTCTGCACTCTGAAGCTCCACTCTGCACTCTGAAGCTCCACTCTGCACTCTGAAGCTCCACTCTGCACTCTGAAGCTCCACTCTGAATCTGCACTCTGAAGCTCCACTCTGCACTCTGAAGCTCCACTCTGCACTCTGAAGCTCCACTCTGCACTCTGAAGCTCCACTCTGAATCTGCACTCTGAAGCTCCACTCTGCACTCTGAAGCTCCACTCTGAATCTGCACTCTGAAGCTCCACTCTGCACTCTGAAGCTCCACTCTGCACTCTGAAGCTCCACTCTGAAGCTCCACTCTGAAGCTCCACTCTGAAGCTCCACTCTGAAGCTCCACTCTGAAGCTCCACTCTGAAGCTCCACTCTGAAGCTCCACTCTGAAGCTCCACTCTGAAGCTCCACTCTGAAGCTCCACTCTGATGCTCCACTCTGATGCTCCACTCTGAAGCTCCACTCTGAAGCTCCACTCTGAAGCTCCACTCTGAAGCTCCACTCTGAAGCTCCACTCTGAAGCTCCACTCTGAAGCTCCACTCTGAAGCTCCACTCTGCACTCTGAAGCTCCACTCTGAAGCTCCACTCTGCACTCTGAAGCTCCACTCTGAAGCTCCACTCTGCACTCTGAAGCTCCACTCTGCACTCTGAAGCTCCACTCTGAAGCTCCACTCTGCACTCTGAAGCTCCACTCTGAATCTGCACTCTGAAGCTCCACTCTGCACTCTGAAGCTCCACTCTGAATCTGCACTCTGAAGCTCCACTCTGCACTCTGAAGCTCCACTCTGAATCTGCACTCTGAAGCTCCACTCTGCACTCTGAAGCTCCACTCTGAATCTGCACTCTGAAGCTCCACTCTGCACTCTGAAGCTCCACTCTGAATCTGCACTCTGAAGCTCCACTCTGCACTCTGAAGCTCCACTCTGAATCTGCACTCTGATGCTCCACTCTGCACTCTGAATCTGCACTCTGAAGCTCCACTCTGCACTCTGAATCTGCACTCTGAAGCTCCACTCTGAATCTGCACTCTGAAGCTCCACTCTGCACTCTGAAGCTCCACTCTGCACTCTGAAGCTCCACTCTGAATCTGCACTCTGAAGCTCCACTCTGCACTCTGATGCTCCACTCTGCACTCTGATGCTCCACTCTGCAGCTCCACTCTGAATCTGCAGCTCCACTCTGCACTCTGAAGCTGCACTCTGAATCTCCACTCTGAATCTGCACTCTGAAGCTCCACTCTGAATCTGCACTCTGAAGCTCCACTCTGAATCTGCACTCTGAAGCTCCACTCTGAATCTGCACTCTGAAGCTCCACTCTGCACTCTGAAGCTCCACTCTGAAGCTCCACTCTGAAGCTCCACTCTGAAGCTCCACTCTGAAGCTCCACTCTGAAGCTCCACTCTGAAGCTCCACTCTGAAGCTCCACTCTGAAGCTCCACTCTGAATCTGCACTCTGAAGCTCCACTCTGAATCTGCACTCTGAAGCTCCACTCTGAATCTGCACTCTGAAGCTCCACTCTGAATCTGCACTCTGAAGCTCCACTCTGAAGCTCCACTCTAAAGCTCCACTCTGAAGCTCCACTCTGAAGCTCCACTCTGAAGCTCCACTCTGAAGCTCCACTCTGAAGCTCCACTCTGAAGCTCCACTCTGAAGCTCCACTCTGCACTCTGAATCTGCACTCTGAAGCTCCACTCTGCAGCTCCACTCTGCACTCTGAAGCTCCACTCTGAATCTGCACTCTGAAGCTCCACTCTGCACTCTGAAGCTCCACTCTGCACTCTGAAGCTCCACTCTGAATCTGCACTCTGAAGCTCCACTCTGCACTCTGATGCTCCACTCTGCACTCTGATGCTCCACTCTGAAGCTCCACTCTGAAGCTCCACTCTGAAGCTCCACTCTGAAGCTCCACTCTGAAGCTCCACTCTGAAGCTCCACTCTGAAGCTCCACTCTGAAGCTCCACTCTGAAGCTCCACTCTGAAGCTCCACTCTGAAGCTCCACTCTGAAGCTCCACTCTGAAGCTCCACTCTGAAGCTCCACTCTGATGCTCCACTCTGAAGCTCCACTCTGATGCTCCACTCTGAAGCTCCACTCTGAAGCTCCACTCTGAAGCTCCACTCTGAAGCTCCACTCTGAAGCTCCACTCTGCACTCTGAAGCTCCACTCTGCACTCTGAAGCTCCACTCTGCACTCTGAAGCTCCACTCTGAAGCTCCACTCTGCACTCTGAAGCTCCACTCTGAAGCTCCACTCTGCACTCTGAAGCTCCACTCTGCACTCTGAAGCTCCACTCTGAATCTGCACTCTGATGCTCCACTCTGAATCTGCACTCTGAAGCTCCACTCTGCACTCTGAATCTGCACTCTGCAGCTCCACTCTGAATCTGCAGCTCCACTCTGCACTCTGAAGCTCCACTCTGAATCTCCACTCTGAATCTCCACTCTGAATCTCCACTCTGAATCTCCACTCTGAATCTCCACTCTGAAGCTCCACTCTGAAGCTCCACTCTGAAGCTCCACTCTGAAGCTCCACTCTGCACTCTGAAGCTCCACTCTGCACTCTGAAGCTCCACTCTGCACTCTGAAGCTCCACTCTGCACTCTGAAGCTCCACTCTGAAGCTCCACTCTGAAGCTCCACTCTGAAGCTCCACTCTGAAGCTCCACTCTGAAGCTCCACTCTGAAGCTCCACTCTGAAGCTCCACTCTGAAGCTCCACTCTGAAGCTCCACTCTGCACTCTGAAGCTCCACTCTGAAGCTCCACTCTGCACTCTGAAGCTCCACTCTGAAGCTCCACTCTGCACTCTGAAGCTCCACTCTGAAGCTCCACTCTGCACTCTGAAGCTCCACTCTGAAGCTCCACTCTGCACTCTGAAGCTCCACTCTGAAGCTCCACTCTGCACTCTGAAGCTCCACTCTGAATCTGCACTCTGAAGCTCCACTCTGCACTCTGAAGCTGCACTCTGAAGCTCCACTCTGAAGCTCCACTCTGCACTCTGAAGCTGCACTCTGAAGCTCCACTCTGAAGCTCCACTCTGAAGCTCCACTCTGAAGCTCCACTCTGAAGCTCCACTCTGAAGCTCCACTCTGAAGCTCCACTCTGAAGCTCCACTCTGAAGCTCCACTCTGAAGCTCCACTCTGAAGCTCCACTCTGCACTCTGAAGCTCCACTCTGAATCTGCACTCTGAAGCTCCACTCTGAAGCTCCACTCTGCACTCTGAAGCTCCACTCTGAAGCTCCACTCTGCACTCTGAAGCTCCACTCTGAAGCTCCACTCTGCACTCTGAAGCTCCACTCTGAAGCTCCACTCTGCACTCTGAAGCTCCACTCTGAAGCTCCACTCTGCACTCTGAAGCTCCACTCTGAATCTGCACTCTGAAGCTCCACTCTGCACTCTGCAGCTCCACTCTGAAGCTCCACTCTGCACTCTGCAGCTCCACTCTGAAGCTCCACTCTGCACTCTGCAGCTCCACTCTGAAGCTCCACTCTGCACTCTGCAGCTCCACTCTGAAGCTCCACTCTGAAGCTCCACTCTGAAGCTCCACTCTGAAGCTCCACTCTGAAGCTCCACTCTGAAGCTCCACTCTGAAGCTCCACTCTGAAGCTCCACTCTGCACTCTGAAGCTCCACTCTGAAGCTCCACTCTGCACTCTGAAGCTCCACTCTGAAGCTCCACTCTGCACTCTGAAGCTCCACTCTGAAGCTCCACTCTGCACTCTGAAGCTCCACTCTGAAGCTCCACTCTGCACTCTGAAGCTCCACTCTGAAGCTCCACTCTGCACTCTGAAGCTCCACTCTGCACTCTGAAGCTCCACTCTGAAGCTCCACTCTGCACTCTGAAGCTCCACTCTGCACTCTGAAGCTCCACTCTGCACTCTGAAGCTCCACTCTGAAGCTCCACTCTGCACTCTGAAGCTCCACTCTGAATCTGCACTCTGAAGCTCCACTCTGCACTCTGAAGCTCCACTCTGAAGCTCCACTCTGCACTCTGAAGCTCCACTCTGAAGCTCCACTCTGAAGCTCCACTCTGCACTCTGAAGCTCCACTCTGAAGCTCCACTCTGAAGCTCCACGCTCCACTCTGAAGCTCCACTCTGAAGCTCCACTCTGAAGCTCCACTCTGAAGCTCCACTCTGAAGCTCCACTCTGAAGCTCCACTCTGAAGCTCCACTCTGCACTCTGAAGCTCCACTCTGAATCTGCACTCTGAAGCTCCACTCTGCACTCTGAAGCTCCACTCTGCACTCTGAAGCTCCACTCTGAAGCTCCACTCTGCACTCTGAAGCTCCACTCTGAAGCTCCACTCTGCACTCTGAAGCTCCACTCTGCACTCTGAAGCTCCACTCTGCACTCTGAAGCTCCACTCTGAAGCTCCACTCTGAAGCTCCACTCTGAAGCTCCACTCTGAAGCTCCACTCTGAAGCTCCACTCTGCACTCTGAAGCTCCACTCTGAAGCTCCACTCTGCACTCTGAAGCTCCACTCTGAATCTGCACTCTGAAGCTCCACTCTGCACTCTGAAGCTCCACTCTGAAGCTCCACTCTGAAGCTCCACTCTGAAGCTCCACTCTGCACTCTGAAGCTCCACTCTGAAGCTCCACTCTGAAGCTCCACTCTGAAGCTCCACTCTGCACTCTGAAGCTCCACTCTGAAGCTCCACTCTGCACTCTGAAGCTCCACTCTGAAGCTCCACTCTGCACTCTGAAGCTCCACTCTGAAGCTCCACTCTGCACTCTGAAGCTCCACTCTGCACTCTGAAGCTCCACTCTGAAGCTCCACTCTGCACTCTGAAGCTCCACTCTGAAGCTCCACTCTGAAGCTCCACTCTGAAGCTCCACTCTGAAGCTCCACTCTGAAGCTCCACTCTGCACTCTGAAGCTCCACTCTGAAGCTCCACTCTGCACTCTGAAGCTCCACTCTGAAGCTCCACTCTGCACTCTGAAGCTCCACTCTGAAGCTCCACTCTGCACTCTGAAGCTCCACTCTGAAGCTCCACTCTGCACTCTGAAGCTCCACTCTGCACTCTGAAGCTCCACTCTGAATCTGCACTCTGAAGCTCCACTCTGCACTCTGAAGCTCCACTCTGCACTCTGAAGCTCCACTCTGCACTCTGAAGCTCCACTCTGAAGCTCCACTCTGCACTCTGAAGCTCCACTCTGCACTCTGAAGCTCCACTCTGAAGCTCCACTCTGCACTCTGAAGCTCCACTCTGCACTCTGAAGCTCCACTCTGAATCTGCACTCTGAAGCTCCACTCTGCACTCTGAAGCTCCACTCTGAAGCTCCACTCTGAAGCTCCACTCTGAAGCTCCACTCTGAAGCTCCACTCTGAAGCTCCACTCTGAAGCTCCACTCTGAAGCTCCACTCTGCACTCTGAAGCTCCACTGAAGCTACACACCGCGCAGGGCAGCTCTGGATGCTGATGCGAGAGGCCAGCTGGGAGGCGCGCTGCTCGTCTTCCTGCTCGTGCTGACTCGGAGAGAAAACTTGTTTTCATTGGGAGAGCGGCCTTCAAAGACCCGGTCACTGCGCCTCTCCGAGTGTTTAGCTTGGGATAAAATGGGCGCAGTGTTGTGGTGATGACAGTAGAGCAAGGGAGGTGCCGGCAATGCCGGAACAGACTCGGGGGCGTTCCCGGCGTCGCGTGACGTCGGCAAAAGGGAAAGAATGTCAGGAACGCCCCCGTGTCTGGTCCGGCATTGACGGACAGGCCCCTCGTCCAATGGCAAGGCTCCGTTTACGGAGCCAGCCAATCAATGACGAGGGCCGACCCAAAGCACCCTACAGTTCTCAACAGGATTTCGCCTGCGCGAAAAGCTGCGCAGAGCGCAGCTTTCGCTAGGCAAAACCTAAAAAGCCGGGAGGAGGAACAGCCATCATCCACAAAGAAACCATACAGTGTACCACCACCACCACCACCTCCAAGGAACATTACGACTTCAAGCTCCATTGGGACGACAAGACAAACATCAGAGGCACCATCGCATACCGTCCACCATTGCAGACTTCATTGCACCCCTAGCTTTAGACCCCAAGGACTACCTCTTTCTCGGCAGCCCACATTTCCACATTGATGACGCAAACAACAAAAACACAGCACAACTCCTCAACAGTATGAACAGCCACAGACTGACCCAGATAGTCCCCGACCCTACACACACTGCAGGACACAGGGTAGACCCAAATTTCACCTCCAGCAACCAAATCAAATACAGCCACGCCACAGAAGTCACATGGATCGATCACTCCATCATTCACTTTAGCATCTCCAGTGCCTGCACTGCCACCCCAAAGATGACCACCACCCGCCCATCGGAGGTGGAACAAAATCTCAGAGACCAGCTGGGCGAACACCCTCAACACCTCCAACCCTGCCACCGCCACCAACCTTGAACAGGGAGAGAAAAAAGTTGATTGCCTGTATCACCAATTTCACAAACAGCATCGTACCCATGAAGAGGAACATCCAGAGAAAATCCTCCAAAAAGGCCAGCTGGTTCTCCCAAGAACCCTGAACAGCAAAATGAGACCGCAAACAGTTGGAGAGGAGATGGCACACTAGCAAGGACACCTCCAACAGGGCAACCATCAAGACCTCCCTCAATATATACCACCACCTGCTGATGGCAATAAAGAAGACAGGTCTTGCCGCACGCATCGAAACCAACATCAAGGAAACTTTTCAACATCGTTAACGAATACTCCAGCCCGGCTGCCAGCGAAAACAACATCACACTCTCACAGGAATTGTGGGACAACCCTCTCCACTTATTCCACAACAGGATAGCAACCACATACAGACATACAGACACTTCAAATCCCAACCCACACCTACGGACTTCCTCAACAGATACGCCACCACTGTAACCGACACGAACCACATACTGACCACCTGGAACATCCTCTCAACACAGGACATCACCTCTACCATGCAATTCATCCAAGCGGGAGCTCCCACAGACCCATGCCCACACCACATCTTCAACCTCAGAAACCAAAGGATCGGCCAGGAACTCCCTATTCAACACCTCTATCACTTCCCCCTCAGTACAGCCCGGCTGAAGTCCCGCCGGCACCTTTAGCCCCACCATGGCTGAGGATTATTGGGATCCGCATGGAGCGCCCGCCCCGCCGAACCATCCGACTGCCACCCGACCCAAGGATTTCGCCCATTTATCCACGCATTGCGGACCCCAGGAACGATCTGGATGGCCTTCTTGCACCCTCTGAGTTTCTGGAAGGAGCGCCCACGGAGCCTTTACTAACATGGCCGCTGATTCGGCAGAGATGCCTCGCTGCTGTGGAGTCTGAGCTGGCGGCTCTCCCCCATCCGACCGGGAGGAGTGGTGATTGCGGCGAGTAGCCTGCGAGGAACCGCTCCAGTGTAATCCATGGCTGGAAACCGGAGCCTGTGGAAACCGGAGCCTGCAGTGAGTGATGGCGGTCCTGCGATTTAACCCTGGACATGCCTGCCTACCCTCCAGTCCTGACCTATATTGCTTGGCACACCGCAGCCCCTTCCGGAACATACCCACCCCAGGCCCCCAGAGAACACTCTTCCTAGGAGCGGCCTGTCCCGCCACGGACTCTCATGGACTTCTTTACTTTTTCTTTTGTCCTGGCCGCCATTTTGCTGCTGTTCTCAGTCGCTTTTCTCTGGACCCCGACACGCCATCTTGTCCATTCCCTCATCCTTTACCCTTTTCCCTTGTGTGTATATATGTATATAAAGATAACTCTAACTGTACTCTCTACCATTCCTATGCGACTCAGAGTATATCCATTTGTATATCTTCCTTGAGTGACTTTACTATTTGTACCTTTGCAATTTTTCTTTCTCTTTGTATCTCTTCCTTGTGTGACTTTACATCTTGTACATTTTCAATTTTTTCTGTTTGTATCTTTTATGTAACGCATGTAATCCTAAGTCCTTATGTTTTGCATCTGGTTCTTATGTAAAGCGCTCTGACACCTTCGGGTAAAGTTCACGCTATATAAAATCGCATTAAATAAATACATAAATAAATAAATACATAAATAAA
Organism: Lissotriton helveticus; assembly: GCF_964261635.1. Taxonomy (NCBI): domain Eukaryota; kingdom Metazoa; phylum Chordata; class Amphibia; order Caudata; family Salamandridae; genus Lissotriton; species Lissotriton helveticus. The sequence goes on along the minus strand of NC_136065.1, from coordinate 1,066,589,492 downwards.
TAAATATCACCACCTCAACATTTCCGACGCCTGCCAACATGCCAAAGTCAGACCACTACTCAAAAAACCCTCCGCTTACCCTAGCAAACTTAAAAACTATCACCAATCACCCTGCTCCCATTTTCCCAGCGAAGGTACTGGAAAAGATCATCAGCAATCAACTCATGACACACCTAGGGCAGAACTAGCACCTCAAAGCCTCCCAATCATGTTTCCGCAGCAATCACAGCACCGAAAACACCTTCATTGCAGCCACTGACGACATCCGAATGCTCCTCGACCAATGGAAAACCAGCAACTTTGATACTCCTAGACCTCTCAGCAGCCTATGACACCGTATTCCACCACACGCTGATCAAAAGACTACACCACATCGGCATCCAAGGGGGACCAGCTCGGCTGGATCCCCTCCTTCCTCACATGATGGACCCAGAGGATCCTCCTCCCACCTTACACCTCTGAACCCGTGTAGTGTCCCCCACGGCTCATCCCGCAGCCCCATGCTCTTCAACACATATATGACCTCGCTGGCCAATATCATCAGATCCCACAGTCTCAACATAATTTCCTATGCACACAACACCCAACTGATACTCTTATTCACTGATGAGCCCACCATCACTAGAACCAACTTCCACAGATGCATGACATAACGTCGCCGACTGGATGAAGAACAACTGCCTGCAGCTGAAGACAGACAAGACAGAAGTACTGATATTTGGCAACAGCAGCAACCCATGGAACGGCTCCTGGTGGCCATCAGACCTAGGACCCGCACCCACTCCCTCCGACCATGCCACACACCTCAGAATCATCCTTGACAATAAGCTCGCCATGAAATTACAAATCAACGCCATCTCTTCCGCCTGCTTCCTCACTCTGTGCATGCTATGCAAGGTCTTCAAGATGCCCTCCTCACCAGCTGACTGGACTATGGCAACGCCCTCCACATAGGAAAAACCACACACCTCCTACAGAGACTTCAGACCATACAAAACGCCGTAGCCAGACTTCTCCTCGGTCTTTCCCGACAAACCCACAACACACCCACCTCAGGCAACTCCACTGGCTCCCCGTACATAAGAGATGCCAAATCAAGCTGCTGACCCATGCACAACCAAGGACCTGCCTAGATGAACCACTGCCTGAACTTTTACCAACCGTCGAGAATACTACGCTCCGCCTCCCTTTCACTTGCCCATACTCCTCGCATCTACCGAAGCAGAAGTGGAGGATGCACCTACTCCCACATCACAGCAAAGACCGGGAACAACCTCCCCACGTACTTCCAGACCATCACTTCACTTCCCGATTTCCAAATGGTCCTCAAAACCAGCCTGTTCGGATAAGCCTCTGGGACCTGCACGCACCTGGACACCCTATCGGGTAATAAGCCACGCTTTAGAAATCCTGATTGATTGATTGACTGACAGATGAAGAAGGAAAGAGCATTCCAACTGTTCAGATCAACTTCGCTATCTCATACTTATTTATACACTTGCATGCTAAATACAAAGAGCAAAACATAGAGCTTAAACTTAAACATATTTAGCAACTAAAAGAACATAAATCATTCAGGATTAAACACAAAAAGAAAGAACAATCATTGGCAATACCAATTAGTCTGGCTCATAAACGAAAAGTGGCACTTCAAGCATTGACGGTCTTAGGCAGTCAGTAAGTCATCCTATATACATTCTCTCAATCATCCTTGTACTCATGTATACATTCATCTACCCACAGACTCATTCTCGAATTGCCCCACATACTCAGCTAGAATAGAAGACACACACAAACTCAACATCAATAGCACTAGAGGATATATTTCCTAAGTTTGGAACAGCGGAGAATGGTTTTAATACGTTTCCTCTATTTAATATATCTTCCTTGCCGAATGATACATATTCAGGCTACAATACGAAAGTGCTTGTGCTAATCCCATCATGGTTTAATAATCTGATAGCCGATCACCTGTTCGGTCTGAGGCCAGCTGCTATTAGCGGAGCTGGACAAAGAGATAGGACATACAGGAGGCCTTGCATCTTGTGGGACCCTTTTGGCCTCAGCTTTGTTTGCTTTCCTTTTGAGCAGATGTAAATCATTGATCAATTAAGAGTCACCTTGACTAGACAATTGAGATGACAAATATTCCCTGCCGGATGCTGCGATTCCTACATCGCCCGCGCATGTGATGCATTTTTTATGGCAAAATATATATGCTCATTGCTCGGTTTGTGAGGCCTGAGAAGACTATTACTACTAGAAGGGATCTGTTAATTTCCTACGTTTTAAGTTAAACAGATTCACAACCTCAGCTGTGCCTAAGAAGGTTTGAGACTCCGACTCCAAGTCTTTTCAAAAGCTTGAACGCTAACGATTATGATGTTGATGCGGCTCCTACTGGGATTGGGCATGAAATTCTTTTTGGCAATAGAAGTGATGTTATTTTCCCCGCACGATGAACCCAATTTGGCAAAAATAGGGAAAAAAATTACTGGGATAAAGAGCCAGCCGCCAACCACCACCACCCTTTTTAGGTCTCTGGTCTCACCTACCACAGCGCATGCGCTGCTCTAGGAGAGGGCTCTTGGAACCATTTCAGACTTCCAAGAGCCTTCTCCGTGTGGGTCTGCCTCCTCCCACACATCCCATTGGCCTTTGCGTGTGGCATTCAATAATTGAAATAACGCAAATGGCCAAAGACGGGTGCATGTCCCGCCTTCCCTCAAAACTTTCACTCCCATGGCCTAGGGGTCTAGGGAGCAAGCTGCGGCGCGCATTGCCAGCTGCATTCCTCCCTGATCGTTATCTTGGGTTTCACGACCGCGCTTGTTCTTTAATGAGTTTCTCTGCAAGGTTAACTGGGGAGGAGCATTTAGTACCGTTGTGTAACCGATATGCCCCCTACAAAGCATTTCTGCCCCAAGCGACCTAGATTGACAACCTGAGGGGCCAATTACAGAACAAGGGGGTGCCTTGGAGGAAGTGTATCATGCTAAGGCTACTGGAGGATCAGATGGGGAACCAATTGCCACGTCAACACAGCCCCCAGTACAGATAGCTCATAGCAAGACTGATACCGAGTCTAGTGCCCCTAGAGGGCCGGCATCGTATAAGGGGAATACTGTCCCAAAGCCCAATTCCCTATCAGCGGGAGGACAGGAAACTTTTAACATAATCACCTGGAATATAGCGGGCCTGTCTAGCTAATTAAAAAACCAGGACTGGCTAGCACACATAAGGAGATTTAACATCATCTGCCTGCAGGAAACTTGGGAGGCAGATTCCTCCAACCTAGCGTTGGAAGGGTATAAAATGTACTTTGTTCCTGCACGAAGATCTTCGGCGGGGCGAGCCAAGGGAGGTCTCATCACTTATGTGGAATTGAGGCTAAGGGGAAAATGGGAGAACGTAGCTTGGGACTCCGTTCGTACCCAGGGTATACAATTCACGTCCAGGGGATTGAAATTGATTTTTATTAATTTTTAAAATGCCATTAATGGTGGACAGACACTAGCCAGTCTGGCAGAGCTGGACTATAGGTTGACAGGAATAGAATTAAATGGGGTGAGTAGAGTGCAGCTGGTGGTGATGGGTGATTTTAATTGTCACCTGTGCAATAATTTATTTAATAGCAAGGGGAATTGGGCCTCATGCCCAAGTGAAGCGGGATTACATATGGAACACACTAGGGAGGGATTGGAGCTAAGCAAGGTGCTGGGCACCCATGCTCTAACACATACATTGGACTTGATAAGAGTAGTCAGGGATGCGGGCATCTCCCAACCTTTAAAGGCAAGGGAAGGGGCTCTATTATTGATTTCATTTTCGTACCCACCTCCTGAATTTGCTGGATACTGAGTTTTAATGTTGAACCAAGTTCCTTCAGTGATCACAATCCGTTGGTCCTGATCCTACTGGATCCTGATCCAGCCAAGCATCCACCCTGCAAACAGATCAGAGGCTCTTTTAAAGCCACGGAATAGGGAAGGAGATTAAGATGGGCAAATATCAATTGTGACAAATTCTATAAGGCACTACTGACAGAGGATAAATCACCAGATATGGAAGTGCCTAGACCCCGCTATTGTGGGGGCGGGCTTAATCACCGCATTTGAGGGGGTTGCTCATGTATAGATGGGCTGCTCAGAAGCAGAATTAGAAAAGAAGTAGAAGATACACCCAGGTGGTTCAATCAGCAATGCTCTAGCGCCCTGAGAGACCTGAAAGTAGCATTAAAGACTGTCCCCAAAGACAATACCAGTGTGTCTGTGTGCAGGGGGAAGTACAAACAGGCTCTGAAACAACACAAAACCTCATTGCAAAATGAGGCATGAGAAAATATGAGGGAAGCAGCCGAGCAGTGGAGGCAGGTATGCCTCCTTCATGGTCCACTGCGACAATTGTTCCAATTTTCAAAAAGGGTAATAAAGATAACCCACAATGCAATAGGCTCATCTCCCTTATCGATGTCTCAGTGAAAGTCATGGGGAGAGGAATTCTCAACCGCCTGATGGAATGGGCGGACGAGCATGACATCATCTCGGACATCCAGTGTGGCTTCAGGTCGGGTCGCTCAATAACTGACCAATGTCTTAATCCCCATCTCCTTGTTGCCAAGTACACCGTCGCCAGTAAAGAGACAGTGTACCTGGCTTTCATGGATCTGACAGCGGCTTTTGATCGGGTCAATCGCACGAAACGGTGGGAGCTATTGGGGGCCATGGGCGTGGATCCAGGACTGTTGATATTTTATGTACCTTACACCAGCACACCACAGCCCGGGTCCGATACAATGACGAGGGTGATACTTCAGACGCCTTTCCCTGCTCTAGGGGTGTTAGACAGGGCTGTATTTTGGCACCTTTTTTATTCACATTATATATTCATGGTTTAGACAAGGCCCTGGGGGCATTAGGGGCAGATAGCCCGAGGATAGGCAATAGAGAAATACCGGTCCTGCTGTACGCGGATCATGCGGTGCTTCTGTCACGCACCGCACGGGGCGTTCAGCATCTGATTGATGGTTTTGTCAGCTTCATGGAGAACCTGGAGTTGTCCGCTAATCTCTCCAAATCTTACATCATGCAAATGGGGAAAAGACCAGGCAGAAAATTCACCTTCAGGATTGGCTCCCACCCTTTAGAAAAAGTGCAGGCATTTTCCTATTTGGGAATTCTGTTTGATACCCGGACTAGGTTTAATAAACTGATAAATGAGAAATGTAGATCTCGCTCTAGCTCTTCCGGGGCAATGCACACAGGCTGGGACGATGGGCTCCAGAACAAATTGTGAATTTGTATAGGGCCATTTGTAAGGCAAAAATGCTTTATGGTAGTGAGGTATGGGGATTCACGGACCCTTCAAGGATACAGGTTGAAGAAAATAAATTCCTCCGAAGGCTACTTAAAGTCCGACAGAGCACCCAATCATACTCAATCCACGAAGAGCTAGGTCTCTCCTATATTAGAGATGAGATTCAATTAAAACCTATTTCTTGCTGGTTAAAAACATGGAGTAACCCTGAAGCAACCTTAGGCAGGCAGATTATAATTGATTGCATTAATAGGGAGAATGGGCATAACATTCCCTGTTTGAAATATGTGAAGAAAACTCTGTCTGGATTGGGTCTTGCCGACTATTATAACAACCCGAAAGCGCTGGTAGCACGGGACAAGGAGATTGTTAAGTCGGCATGCTTAAAGCAGAAGGCCACCGCCATGGAAGATACGGAGATGGTTAAACCAACCATGAGAGCCTATCTACTTGCCAAATCTAGTTCGGGATTAGAACCATACCTGGCGCATCTTTATAACGCCCAGGATAGATTCCTGATGACTAGATTTAGGATGAACCTACTTCATCACACACTGGGGAACTCATCTGGGTTTTTATCATCGAGTGAGTTGAGGGGCCCCTGCGGCTGCGACTATAAGTCTCCGCAGGACACGCTCCACTTCGTTTTATTGTGCCCTTTTTATTCCCACCCCTGGACGCTGTTTTTAAAGAGTATTTTAAAGTCTGCTAGGTTCAAACATACAAGGGTGGCGCTGTTATTTTTGAAATTGTCTGAGGAGGCCCTTACACTTTATTGCACTGTGAATTTTTTAAGGATGGCCGCAAGATTAAGAAAAACTATAGACTCCGGATGTTGATCTAGGTCATAATCTCTCTCCCTTGGGGTAAATCCCCTTTTGCTATGTTGGCATTAGAGCCCCCCTGTCCTTGAAATTTACCCTCATGATTTGTAACGCACCACGGTGCACTACTTTCCACAATTGTCAGATCATTCTACTAGTATTTTAATGATGTTTTCTATTCATATTTGTTAGATACTCTTATCAACTATTTAAGTAACTTGTAGAATGTATTATTTCCTGTGTTTTAAATATTTGTCTTGTACTTTTATGGTGTTGTTGGATACCGAATAAAGTAAATTTGAATTGAATTGAGTTTCTCTGCGTGTAGGCTCGACGTGTGCTACTTCAGCTGGTTTTAAATCTCTTTCGGACTGAGGTTTCTAAATAACTTGTTTTAGGCTGTAATATTTTGTACAAAGAGTGTGTTCTTGGCTTTCACTTTGATGTCATACCCGAGTTAAAATGATGCAAAATTCAATTTGGAGCACTCAGTCATTCATTGTTGTTTCTTGACAAATTATTTTTAATCGTTGAATGCAGTGGAAGGGAGTCGTAAATAACAGTAAAAGTAACCGCAGCAAAACTGAAAGTCATACGTTGGTCTGCACTCTATGATTTACAGGAAGAGACATAACTGTTTGCTGCAGACTGAACAAAACAACATTTAAGCCAAGGTGATTGTACTTTGCACGATTAATGTGCCCTATCTGACCTTTCGGTAACTGTTAACCTAGTCGTATGCTTTGATGTCGCGGTGTGGGTGAATCTATTAATGCATTGTGTCTCATGGCATGGTTTCTTTTTATTGGTCTTGCGACTGTATAAAAGTAAGGGCCTCTGTGAATTGAATGTAGTACGACCAGGGCTAGTTTCACGGTGTTGCTGGTGTGTTCTTTTAAATGCAACAACATGGACCCAGGTCTGTCTGTATGTGTTTCATTGATTATACATGCTAACGGTACCTATCCCACTGCCATGCAAGTGCCCGATTCATTAACGTTCCAGACGCTGACGGCGGTTATTATGGTTAATGCCCCTTTCCACTGATGACAAACAGCGTGGCCTTCACCCTGTGCTCGGCTCCCTGTACTGTGCTGCACCATGCGGTTAATGGATTTTGAGAGCGACATCTCCTTAATCTCACTTGAAGATTCAAACACACATATTCAGTTCTTGTCTGTAATCTCGCCCGTAGTTTGAATTACTGTTCAGCATTTGGAGAGAACTAAAGAGGAATCAGTGATTGGCTCGGTTCTACAGCCAGTATCTCATTCACTCAATTATATGTGAAAATTTAATAATCTCTGGGTTGCCCCAGTCTCATACAGGACATCTGTTTCCAACATTCTGCATAATCATGAGGATTCTTAGTGGTAAAAATTAATTCTTTAACCGCCAATGACAATCACTCACTTTCTACAGGGCAGGAGCTCTCTTTATACTTAACCCTTATAGGTTCGAGCACGTATTGGTATGCTTTTATTAGCCGGTTCAAGCCTCTAGCAGTGTGGCATCGGACGTCGCTGCTCAAGGGGCGCGCAAGGCTGGAGGGCACCTACAGTAAAACTAGACCACTTGTGTTTCATATACTCAGCATGTAGCGCAATGAGGGATTTGTAATAAAATAAACCCACCCTCCTGCATATCTCACACCCAGCCCATTTTCTTTACCCAGGATGTTTCTTCCTTATGTACTTTAGCACCACTACTGCTCTGGGAAACATCACCATAACTTCCAATGAGACTGAAACAATACCACCTAGCGTAGCTAAAATCCATATTCCCCCGAATCCCCCACTGTACCAGGACACCATCTACAACCATATGCTGTCAGAGTGCTTTTCAACATCACAGGACTGCACCATCGTCCCAACTGCCTGCACCTTAACACTCATAGGTTGTGCTGCATTCATGCGGTTTTAAAAAAACTCTGTAGAACACTTAACTTTAATATGCCTCTCCACAGTTTTTAGCACTCATTGTTCTCTCTTTCCCGTCTATCTGCCCCTTCACTGTCTCCCCACCTTACCCCATCACTCTTTCCCGGTTTTCTTCCACTTTCTACTCCCCTCCCCCTTCCCTCTTCGGAACCCATAAAATGCAGCAGTTTACTTTGTCTGACAGGTATTTGCTTTACTTACTTTTTCTCATGATCCCTGCCACTGGTTAATTGCGAACTTATACATGAAGAAACATTGCTATTTGCAACAAAAATACCTCTAAATGCAACTACTTCTAGACCTATTACATAGCAAATGCTTGTTTTGTTTTTTTGCTTTTAAGTTTTTTCAGTCATTTTTTATTCTTTCTTGTAATAACTGGCACATTTTGAGATTGGTACGATTTGTGTTAGTTCGGTTGCTTAACTCACTTGTGTATTATTGCACATCAATTTCAATCCCTTTATACGTTTGTTTATCTGCAATGGATACATCTCTTGAAGCCTCTGGTTCAGAATAAGAAATTAAGCCCTGTATGAGTGTAGAATAGAATCTTGTTGAGTTTCAGGGCCACTTCCTTCGTTGACTGGATCTTTTTGAAGAGACATGGTAGTTTGATTGCCTCTTTTGATATTACAGACCGCCTTCTTCAAATCTGTCATTAAAGACAGCATGATCGTAGGAAGATCAGCTAGTTTATCCAAGAGGTGCCTATAGAAACAATTGGCTTCAATGTCGGATGTGCAGAGTGGGCTCGAATAATTAATGAGTTCAAATGGTCTAAGTTTTGATCAATATCCTTTAAATAGTCTGCCAAATTTCGCAGAATTGCGATTTGAATATCAAGTTTACATGCATGCATCATCGCCAAATGCCCTATTGGGGAAATAGCTTTTTCTATAGCTCTCCACCAACTGAAAGCTTCACTCGGATATTCGATCAATAGCAAGCTCTGGGAAGCGTGAGCGGCTTCTGGTTGCTTGTTATGGTGAGACTTATCTGCAAAAAGAGCAGAGGAGCCGATAGTCTCCAGGATTCCTGCTGCCCAAAGAAGTGAAGAGTAAAGAATTTCTGTGCAAACACACAGAGCACTGAAATCAGCAAAAGAATTTGCAGGAAGTACGTGTATATCCAGGGAGGCAGATGAAGTCTGTGCTTTCAATATCTTGATTACAGGAAAATATGGAACTCTCATGTCATCCTCATCATTGTTGCTGTTGAGACGGTCCCCAATGAATGGCTCGTTTTTCGTCACTTCCTTAACAGAATCCTCATCATTGTATATGAACTGGTCCATTGATGTCAGATATCCCTCAATGTGTGGAGCCCATGGACAAGAGGCATCCTTTACAGGAGGAGTCACTTTATCCACTAATCTGTCGGACAATGCTTTTACATTAATCAACGGGTCAAAATCAGGGTAAAATTAAACAGATTTGCTTTAACTAATTTAGATGGAAGCAGTGTCAACAGGACAACATTTTTCAGTAAGCCATCACTGAAGTCAAAATCTAGAAGGGCAGTAGGAGCCAGGTGAACTCCCATCACATTGTCTTCAGCGAACTTGGGTCTGAAATAATTTTTTAATGTCAGTGTCTAGGTCTAGCAACCCCTGGGAAGGATCAGAAGCCATTTTAAACATTCTTTCCCAATGATAGGGAGTAATTATTTTTGTGTGCTTAAGGTGTGGGTGTAGCGACTGCAAATACGGAATACAGTGTTTGCCCAAGCTTTCTACACCTGATTTTCTTTTTTTCTCCTTGGTTTTATTGCTCATTATTAATACTGAACTGCAGGTATGCATTCTCTTCAAGAAGTGCTGCCCAGGATCCCCCTCCTCGACCTCTGTATCCACCACAAAGAGAAATGAAATAGGGGAACAGTTAGAAGGCAGACACTGCCTGTCAACAGTTAAACATGGTGTCATTAGTTAGCGATCCGTACCTCGGAGGCGAATCAAGAGGTAGTAAGAAGCAGCTGGAGCAAAAAAGCTTGAACCAGCAACGAAAACAAGGGCAGGCAAGGCGAACAAAACCAGTGACTGTAAGGGGATAGCTAGAAGTGAGTCACACAGGGCGTCGCAGACTGCACTGAAGCCTTACTAGGTGGCTTCAGCAGCGCCCGGGCTAACCTATGCGGCGTTCCACCAAAAAGTTCTCGCAGTTTCAGAACAGTTTCACTCACGCTTCACCTCAAAAAACTACTACGAGAGTGATCCTTTTCACCACCTCCGATGTAGAAAACAAGGGGAGTGTCTTGAAGCACCTCACTCACAGGCAAGAGCAATTCAAAGAAGAGGCCGCTGCAGGCCGAAAGAGGAGAAAGCAGGGCTAACAGGGTGAGGAAGAGAACACCTTGAAACTCCTCACTTGCAAATAATTAAATAATAATTAAAAAATCTAAAACTGACAAGGCAGCTGCAGCCGAAAGAGGAAAGCAAGAGTGGGCAAAGCTGGCCAATGGAGCGGGGAGGTCTCAAGCCTCACCAGTTTCCAAGTCGACACTTCTGTGACCGAACCACGCTAAACCCTATTCGACGGGTGCAGTTTCCAACGCAAACGCACCAGCCTTGAGGTTATCTCAATGTCTGGGTAGCCCTACGGACAATATTGTGGCCCGCGAACCTGTAGCCCACGACCTTCCTTTTAAGTCTCCACTAGTCAACTGTAGGCTGAAACCTCTGGGGCTGACCCATCCGCTCTCCTCCTGCTTGCCTGTCTGCATGCCGTAAACCACTATCTGCCTCCACAAACTCAACAATAAATGCACGATAATATAAATGAGTGAAAGTAGAAAAAAAGAAAACATGCTGCTGCCTAAAGATGGTAAACATCTGCTTGCAATACCAAAATTAAACAAAGTAGCAGGTGACTATCTTGTAATGGTATAGTGCCTACCTTATTATTGTTTTAAAGTTCCAGCATGGCAGCACGTTTAGAACCAACAAGCTGGCCATCTTGGAACAGGGAAATAATGATATACCATGAAAAATACCATTCCTTGATTTATACCTGGTCAGATGAAATGAGTGGTAAGCAGATTGTTCGCGCTACCAAGGGAGCTACAGTATGCTCTAAAACATGAAAATAAAATTAAGAAAGAAATGAAGGGGGACTTTTAAAAGTAGAAAATGGAACACACCAGCCCTGGCACTGAACAGCAGCACTTTTATAGCAAATGTGCACATGAGGTCAGCCAAATGATGTCACTCACAGGGAAAGACAGCCAATGGCTGAAGCTGGTTGACCCACTCCCCAATGGTGTCAAGGATCGACGTAGAGTGTAAATGACACATATATACACTCTACTAGATGTGAAAAGGGGCTCTAGGACACTTCCAAGATGAGGAGGATGCCAAAACTAAAGAACGGAACGAGGGACACAGCTTTAGGTCTACTTGCATTCATGCACCCCCTGAACATCAACCTCTACCGCATTACCATGCAGATTCAAATTAAAGTGCCAGAGAAAGGTACTTCTATACATCGCCAATAATAGTTATTGTAGCCCTTAAAATATTTATAAATGAAGCTGCGCATCAACCGTTATACCAAGGTACTGAAATAACTCACAGTTGAAGGAATGGATTTTAGCGAGGCAGTGATGGGAAAGGAAATGTAACATCACAGATGGTCCTGCTAAGATAACAGACACAGGCACCTGCTAACCTTTGCCAAATTCAACACACAATTGCTAGGCATGGGGTTGAGAGGAAGCCCTTCTCTTATCAAGCACTCACTTTCAGGTTTTTCTAAAAACTAACTGAATTCCATGGCGTATAACAGGCAACGGTGTGAAGGGCTGCAAAGGAAATGTGTGTTTTTCATGAGTATAGAGAGGACGTAATTGCCCAGGAATGTTAAAAGATACAATCATGCAAGGTCATCCTTCTAAAATGTTTTATTGCTCAGTTTTCGCTTCTCTGCTCATTGCCAGGCGTCCAGCGTAGTTGGAATACATAAAATGTAATAGACATGTGTATCCATATTTTACTCAGCTAGTTGGAATCCACAGCACTACCTGAACTAGAATTCGGTGCTCTTCAAACCTTTGCATATTTGCAGTGTCCTTAATTGAGTTTTCTGCCAGGATTGGTCCTTTTCCAACAAAATAAGGTATGGCAAAGGAAGACAGCAACAGGGGTGCAAAGTCCCACAACCAGCTACTTTTCCACTGATTCTTGACCCACCCTGTCTTTCTTTATGAGGGCAAACCGAGTTTCCACAGTACATGAAAAATGTGGAAAGTCTTAGTTTTAAAGCAAGCGCATCTTCCTGATATGCGCAGGTATACCATGGCTAAGGGTCGGGTGGGGGTTAAACCCTGAATCTCACATACATGAGCACCCCACGGCAGTTCATGAACGCAGACATTTAAGCCTTTACATATTGCACTGCATATGTGGGTATGAACTGTAAACACATACTTCATTGAGCTCCTGGGATAGGAGACATTGTGAGGGGACTAATAAGAACACGTTTTTACTAAAGACATTCTGCAGGAAGAGATCTCGCTATAGAGCCTCTGAGATACTGTATGATGAAACCAGATTCACTTGTTTTTCAGTTAGGCAAGACATTTCCACCAGTAGATAGACAGTCCTGCCTCCATGTTCGGCTCAACATGGGTTGTTCACCTCGCAAGGACTTATTTAGTTAGCACCAACTGATGTACCCAGGTGGATGTCCCCAATACATCACAGACCACTGTTCCGAAAGTTGTTTTGACCTTTTCTAAGCTTCCAATGTGTTTGAAATCGAGCTTGCCCTATCATAATTAAAAGTGTACGGTCTTCCATTTCGAAATGCCGCCACAGTACACCATGTGATCATTTCTGTGGTTGTTGCATTTGCTCTGACTGAGAAATGTGAGCTTTCCCAGTCTTTAGGATTAAGATGTACCTAACCAAGGACAACTTAATTGTCCCAGACCGCTCCGTAATTTTTTTTTACAATTCATGTCACCTGAATCAAGTCTGAGAATCTCCGAATCCAACGTATTAGTATTATGAGAGAATCTTCAAATGTATTCTGTAGTAAAAGGTTTGTTGTTGCCTGCTCCTCATTGGTGCTTATCCTGAGAACCGTGTATTCATGTAGTAATGTGTGAAATCCTTTGTCTAAATATCTATAAAAGGATCTGCATTTTGAACGGGACTACCATTTTCCCACTTTTAGATGTCGAATCTATACGTGATTTACTAGTGAACTTTACTGAGTTCTTTATACTTATGACCTGTATTCTTCCTGCTAACCTGATCAATGATATTGAAGCCTGGGAGGTGTTCGCGAAGTTCCACTATGCGGAACTCCGCAAAGTGACCCAAAAACTACGCTACGCTGAGTTCCACGAGTGCGCGGAGTAACACAGCAGCTCAAGCTTTAGGTGTGGGAAAATAGAATGGCTGTTGGATGAGAGGTCAATTTAGCGGAGAGCAAAGCAATGCGTTATGATGACATTTTCCTGTTAGAAAAACGTGGCTAAACATTAATAGCTGGTTAATTTAAAGCAAGTGCACTTACAATCTGTTGTTCATCCCGCAGTGGAGAGCTGACCCAGGGGCGCTGCTAGGAGTGCTGGTTGAGCAGGTTCTGCTTCTGGTTGCCCCACCAAGAAGCATAATGCATTGTTGCCTGAAACCAGTTACAGCTCCTTTGCGTAGAGCTGCGGCAGTGTGTGGAGCCAGTGCCACAGTGGGGAAGGCAGAGAAGCTGAGCCTGGAGGTGCGGCCAGTGGGGTGAGCAGGCCACCCAGCAGCACGTGGTGGCCCACCGAGAAGCGTTGTTGGCCATGGAGCCGCTCGCCGGAGCCCCCATGCTGTGGGCTGCTGTGCTGCTGATCTCCCCATGGGAGGGAGAGGCAAAAGGGAGGAGGGAGGAAATGCTGGCTTGGCCTGGCGCCGCTTCTCGTCATTGCGGAGAACGTGGTAGCGTGGCCTGTAGGGGCACGCATAACTCACTCTGTGGAAGGTGCGGCACCGCTCCATCTTGAACATGTAAGGCTGCGCAGCTCATGGTAGCCAGTAGCCATGTGCAAACTGGCACTGACTTGTCTCCGTACTTGCGGGTGCCACTTTCCCAGTTGGGCTGACACAGCAAGATGATCTGCGCCGCCTGTGGCCATGTGTGTCATTGCTTCAGTCTGAAGAGAAGGACTTCCGCTGTCCGTCTCAGTGAGGGGTGAGAGTGGACTGCTCCGGTAAACTCCACTCTGTGGCCGAGGCAGAGTTTCTGCCAAACTTCACACTCTAAGCGGAGCGACAAACACTCCATCAACTCCGCCAACAGAGCAGAGTTTAATGGCCAGCCTTAATGATAGTCCATGTATTTTGCCTAATAATTCTATATATAAAGACTTGAAACTTTAATCCATGCCTGTTATTCTTACTGGGAGTGTTACAGTATTAGTTCATTATTAAATCTTACAAATGATAGAGATGGTTCCAATCGGGAAGCACCAAAGTCCGTATAGGGGCTACATTACTCCCTGTCCGAGCGTTAGCGCACACGGGGTAAGTCAATGTGATACAGATTTGCACGCTGACAAGAACGCATTTACGGACATAGACATATATGTTGGTTGAAACCATATTGATAAATCCAGAACTCAATAGTTGAATCCGTATTACAAAATTTCATATGTTCTGCCTTGATCAATTAATCTCCTTCCCAATGGTCACCTTTAATGTATACCTTACTGCTGCAGGGTGTGGCTGGTTTGAAAGTTTTTGCCTGTGCCGATTCAGGTTTCCAAAACTGCAAAAAGCAAAAATGGGTCGGGAGGGATAGATCTTCCAATATTTAAATAAGGGACTCCAAATTCCCCTATACTCAGAACAAAAGTCTCCACATCAATTTTAATCTACATCAATGATTGCATACCTAATCATAAGCAAGATTACCAATTTTATTTATAGTAATCCATCATACAAATAAATGCTTTTGTATGATCCTATCAATGACATACAATTTACACATTTATATACACATATATCTACAACAAATATGTACAACTAACAACAGAAACACAATAAATAATACGTCTGTCAAAAACCTTTTCACCCAGAAGGTCACACTAAAACTGACCAGTGCCCCCCTATTTGTTCAGGGGGTACACTAAGAGGTAGTCTTGTATGCACACAATCAATTCCAATAATTCCATAACAAAAAAATCAAAGATTGTGACGAATCAAAATCTCATAATTAGAAAAATATCCTAAGACTCCTCTTGTGAAATGAAGCATGTCGACGCAGACGCATTTCGGCCTCCAGATATTTTGGCCTCCTCAGGACGAGGGCGAAATGAAAATGTCCGATATCCAACTCTTTGTCGGGCATACAATTCCATTTGGGCAAATCAAAGGTCCATATCTCCGGGCCGGAGAGAAAAATCTCAGCCCACGGGCGCCCCATTCGGGAAAGTCTCTTCCCTTTCCTTTCCTGATGGTCTCCCGATTCCGATTCATAAATGATTTGTGAACGGGAACGGCACTTACTCCTTACTCCTACCAGACGCGCACCTTCAGGTTTCCAGTCCATACCTGGGTCCAGACCTAATGCTACCATTTAGAGTAAGATTTAGTACTCACCCAAGCTACAAAAAGAGCATCAAGTGTACAAAAAGGAGTAACTTGTTTAATCAACTACATTTCAGTAGTAGCTCAGGGCTCTGGTCCTAAAAAGGCACACCAAAAATCAGTATGTCTTTGCTGACCAAGCAAGGTTCTAGTTCAGATTCATTGCTTAAAATACCTTTCCGTTGACTTTATGGCTAATCATAAAGAGTTATTTTAAGAAAGAAGTCACATCATATAAACAGCAGAACTCAAGTACATTTAAAATAACGAATGGCTTCATCACCCTGATATTTACAAAAACAGAGCTAAATCAATCTGTTCCAGGAAAGGGAAATACAAATATAAAATAGTTGCAACCGGACTAATGTATGTACTGCAAACAAGCAAAGTTGATGGTTATTAGGGTTGTCAGTGAGCAACTAGCAAGTTGCAAAATAGTAGCACCCCCAAATACTTGGGGCGTGTTCCCCTGGGCACAAGTCAATTCCTGGAAAAAAGGATTCCCAATATTGTTTTCTTTCAAACAGCGAACGTAGTTCAATAGTGGTTTAAAACTTGTTTTATTCATCAAAAGACGTGAAGTGTTTTCAAGTCAACTCATGGTCACCATGCCAGATGACTCCGTCATCCAGAATGCTTTGTAACAATGTTCATTTGGTAGAGATGAAGAGAAAATGAGATGCAACAAAACTATTGGGAATCCTTTTTTCCAGGAATTGACTTGTGCCCAGGGGGACACAGCCCAAGTATTTGTGGGTGCTACTATTTTGTTTAATATCTACGCTCTGGTCAGGAGAGCAGAACCCAGGGAGGACATCACACATTTGTAGAAAATTATATTTTTTATTGAACATTCACAATTAGCTGTGCACGGACTTCAACTTTTTTTTTTTTCAACTAGCAATTTGGCCATCCCGGATGGGACATTGGGCCGCTATATGTGTACCACCACCTCTGAGCACCTACATCAGTTTCTTTTTTATCTTTATCCATGCAGTCAGATGCAGAACCCACAAGAATCAGAATATGTCAGTGTGCAGATCTCTAGACTGGGATCTTATTAATGAACCTTATTAATTCATTCCACAGAATGGGGAGGGGGGGGAATTGGCAAAGAATCTTCAGTTAGATAACGTTTCTACCAGAAAAGGCATTATTGAAGGCAAGTAAGTTGTTCTTCTGATAGAGACTTCTAACTGCAGATTCCTTACCTTGTGAATAGATACCAAAGCAGTATCTTACCTGGTGATGGATCTGTGGAATGGCTCAGGCCAGGAAATCATGCAGGACAGATTAGGCAAAGAGTCCGGGTCGTAGGACCTGGCTACCCAAGCAGTAGTGTTTCGTAAACATGTGAAAGGACATTCGCGTAGCAGCTTGGCAAATGTCCAAGACTGATGCACCGCAAGTGAGTGCAATGGAAGCAGCCATTGCTCTGGTGAAATGAGCACAAAAGCCTTCCGGGGGCTGTTTCTCAGCTGGTCCACACCATACTTTGGTGTCCAATATATTTTATCAGAAGATGGTTCTTTTTTGCACTACTTTCCCCTTTTTGCTCCAGAAAAGCCCACAAAACGTGTGTCCTCCAATCGATGGGTTCTAGTCCAATGGATGTACAAACAAAGGACCTTCTTAGTATCAAGCCGATGGAGGTATTACTCCATCTTGGATAGCTGAGGCGGAATAGAAAGCCAGCAAGGTGATGGATTGCACCATGTGGAAAGGGGACACTACATTCAGCAAGAATGCCGCTTTTGTCCAGAGGACTAACAGGTCTGGAAAGAAGGATGTATATGGCAGCTGGACGGAAAAGGCTGGGATTTCTCTAATTGCGCCAGACTGAAGTAATGGGAATGAGAAATACAGTCTTTATGGTGAATAGAAGTAGAGAGCAGCTGGGCATTGGCTCAAAACAAGTAGACATCAGGAATGAGAACACCATATTAAGGTGCCAGTGAGGCATTACAAAAAGTGTTGGGAGAGTACACATGGTGCCAGCCCCTTCAAGAAATGCATCACAACAGGTGATTTTAAAAGAGACTGGTTGAGCTGGCAAACGCAAGAAAGATAACCCTTAACTGTTGCCACGGCAAAGCCATGGTGGGGTAAGGAAAGACGAAACAGTAATACGCCCTATAACTTTGCCTGTAAAGGCTGAATGGCAAAGTAAGCACTCCAGGCACCAAATTTCCTCCAGCATTCAGTTTTGGTGGAAGGACGCATGGCTGCCAGAATTACATGAACGACTTTGGGAAGGAGACACAAAAAGCCAACAACTATTGCCATTCAGTCTCTAAGCATGGAGGTATAGGTTGTACAGATTCGGAAGTAGATGCCGTTCCTCCTGTTGAGAAAAGAGGTACCCCAAAGAGGCAGCTGAAGTGGAGTGGTAAGATGCTCCTGGTTAGAAGATCCAGGTACCACACTCTTCTAGTCCAGTCCAGGGCAACTAAGTCAACTTTGGTCAGTCTTTCTTGATGTTTTTCATGAGAGGCAGGGGCGCAAAGAAGTATCGAGCTCCAGTGAGGTGAAAGGTTCCAGAGGGAGAATCGTCTTGGGAACTCAAAGGCACAAACGATTGGACACTGCAGGTTGTCTGTGGTGGCAAATAGATTAATCTAGGGTGCTCCCAATTGCTGAAAGATGTTCTGTATCATCTCTTGGTGCAACTGCCATTCGTGATTCGCAAGACAAGGTCGGCTGAGTTCATCCAATTTGGCTTTTAAAGATTCTGCCAGGCAGTAGGAGATCACAGAGATTCACTGGGCATTCAGCTACTTCAAGACGTAGAGCTTCCTAGCACACTATGACCCTACATTGCCTATTTGTTGCAGTACAACATGGCAGAGTCGTTTTGTATGCGAGAACCTGCACCAGTTCTCCCTTGATGGATGGGAGGAACACCTTCAATGCGAAGTACTTGCAACTCCAGCAGGCTGATGTGGAGGAGAATCTTCTCCCTCCAGAGACCAGAGTCCCCTGATCTCCAACTCTACCAGATGACCTTCCCAACCCAGAAACGATGCATTGGTCACAACTGTTAGCTCTGGGTGGTGTACGGAGAGGGGTCTGTGACCAGTCCAAATGATGTGAAAATAAGTGCCCTGCAAATCCAATGCCACCTTCCAATCTAATGGATCCACGGCAGACAGAACGCGGGCCACTGCGAGCATTTCAAACGTTTCTTTCTAGAGGCCGAAGGCCGAACGGAAGCAACAGACCATCCAGATTTCCGATGCCAGCACTCTCCCTATTGCTCCCTTGGCCAAGAGTGCCTGAACTCTTCCTTGGACTATGGACAGGTTGTCCTTCGGAAGGTCTTGTGGATTGAGTGGCATACCTGGGGTGGGTTGACACAGGAAGGAAAGTGAATAACTGGGTTCTAAACGTTGGAGCACCCATTGGTCAGATGTGATTCTCTTCCAGCTGAGAAGGTGAAAGTTGATGCAGCCTCCCACCAGTCAAACCTAAAGTGGTTTTGTAGCAGCTGCGGTAGTGGTGGCTGCTGTTTCGGTAGATCAATTGCCACTGGTGGCACAGACATTGTCCTACTTATCCCCTGCCTCTAAAGGATTGAGAGGCCTGTTTTTCCAAGGGTGTATGCCAGTGCAGTCTCTGCCTCGAAATTGGTGCAGTTTCTAGGGATCTGCCAAATGGGCAGAGCTAGGCCTAGAAAGCAGGAAGTAACCTTGCTCTCTTTAAACTTCCCAGGCACAGTCCACCTTCACTCCAAAGAGCTAGGGCCATCAAAAGGTATGCCACTAAGATGTGCCGGATATAATTGGAGAAGCCAGTCGAGCGAATCCGTGCGTGGCACCTAAGCACCACACTGCTTCCCACTGCCGTACCCAGTCTGTAGTGTCCAGACATGAGCGAATAGAATACTTTGCCGCTTCTTGGCCATCTCGTATAGTTCGTGGGGTTGGCTGAATGTCCTAAGGACTGTCTGGCAAGAGGTCAGCAACTCTATCCCACAATGCGTGCGAGTACCTTCCCAGGACGCAGCAGATGTTGACTGACCGAAGCACAAGGCTTGCAGAGGAAAACATGCGTTTGGCAAATGTTTCCATGCTTTTGGATTTTCTATCAAGCGGGGTGGCTGGAAAGGCATTTGGATAAATTGTATTTGCAGACGCCTGCACTACTGGGCTTTCTGGAGTAGGATGATGATACAAGAGAAAACCCTAGTCTCCAGGGCAGGCCTATTAAGCTGTGCTACCTGCTTGTTGACTAGGGAGGAAAGGACTTGGTTTTGCCCTGGGCCCCATCAGTACATCAACAAGAGCCTAATTAAAGAGCAGAATAGGTTATTGACCTGCCTGTCCTGGGTTAAGGAACTCTAAGTCTTCTTCTGCTCTCCTTATAATAACTGCGAGGGCGGAAGACTCCTCTGTTGCCATTGTAGGATTAGGGGAGGACAGCCAATGTGTGGAGAGGTAGCAAGGGAACTGGGATCATGTAAATCATGGACAGGCTTGACATCATGGTAAAGGTCATCATTGTGGTTGTTGTCATCAACTTGTTGGGATGTTTCAGGTTATAACTGAAATTAAATTTGTGTTTTTTGAGAACTCTGAGGGGACTGTAGATGAATCTTGGTGTTCAACAAAGCTATTGGCTCACTTCTGGCATCTGTAATGTCGGTGCTGGCGTAAAGGCTTGGACTAACAGTGTCAGGCATTGCGCCGGAGCCAGAGTCAGTGGAGCCATGCTCGAGAAAGGGGCCTGCTTCAAGTTGATGTAGAGTGGTGCAGTCAGCGTTTGGAACAGATCCGCTGGTGGTAATCTGACTGGAAGCCACCTTGAATCCTAAGGGCCCAAAGGCGCTCCAGAGGGTTTTCAGATGGGGTACAAAGATCTGGTCCATGGCCAAAATCAGCTCATGGAGCTCTTGTGGCGTTGTCGATGGCCCAGTAAAATTGGGGCGCTTCTGGAGCAGGGTCAGAATCGGTTCCAAAGTTGGGGAACCATTTTGCAGCCAGGACCCGGGGCGTTGTGAGACTCCAAAAGGTGGGAGGGGCAGGACGAAGGTAAGCCATATTTTAACATTTTTTTTCTGGATATCTTGGATTTACCTGAGCTTCGTAACTTTAATGACAATGGACCATGAGATCAGTTTAGGGAATGACAGCGTATCCGTGCCCTCGACCAGGACCAGGTCTTCTTTGTCTTCCTTCGGAGTTCCGCAATGGCAAGTTTGGTATCGTGGAAACGGATGGCTTTACGGTTCACCTTTGCACAGTAGTCCCATGATGTCAAGTCATGCTGGAGGCAGACACACCAGAGACAGACATTGTGGGTGTTTGTCACCAACATCTACTGAGGACAGTCCCTGCATGGTTCAAAACCTGCAGCTTTAGGTGGGGACATTCCTTGCACACATAGAAATTTTGAGGGGAAAAATTTCCATCCAAATGACAGGATAGGTGGAACTCTGAACACCCATCAGAAGGCATAGAAAGAAAGGAACTGACGTTGGCGCGTTGAGGTGGAACAAATATAGTGGCCCGATATCACATCAAGGGCAGGACGGATCATACACAAAGCCACTTACCAAAGTGCCAGGACATTTCTATTAAAAAAAATCTCCTAGTCCAGTCTGGCACCTGGGGATTGATAAGGTGAGGAATCTGTGGTTAGAAGTCCATCAAAAACATACATATAATCTTACGATTTCTTGAAAGGCAGATCTACTTAAAGACAAGGAAGAAGCAATCTATGCTGTCACTCCCTTCCAATGATGTAAAGAATGCTTCTTCTGGTGGCATTCTTCTAAGCGTTGGTTTTACTGATCTAACTGTAATAATGTGGGATTCACACAGGATTGTGTTCAATAAGTAATATTTATTCAGCCCCATCCAACAGTCAGCTAACAACTGACAATCCTGGAATTACCAGTTATAGGAACCTTGGTGTCATGTGATTCCAAACACTAGGTTCCAACATGGAACCAGAATACCCAGGAAGACAGGTCATCACACTTCTCCCTCTTAAACATTAAACAGGTTTACATGTTCAGCAATGAAGTAGGCAACAGAAAGATAAAGAAAAACAAAGAAGAAACTACCTAGACATAAT
This sequence comes from Lissotriton helveticus, assembly GCF_964261635.1. Classification (NCBI taxonomy): domain Eukaryota; kingdom Metazoa; phylum Chordata; class Amphibia; order Caudata; family Salamandridae; genus Lissotriton; species Lissotriton helveticus. The sequence continues at coordinate 1,066,567,758 of NC_136065.1, read as the reverse complement.
CACGCAAGTGAACAGGAGGCCTGCATACTCTCACACTCTTGCGAGAATTATTAGAACGCAGATCAGGAACAGCAACAATATCCTCACATTTCCCTTTTCCCCCAAAATGAGAAACCCGACTATTGTTCCAGATACGACCATCCTCCGTCTTTACAGCATTTTTGAAAATGTTCACAATGGTTCTAGGAACAGAAAACTTCGACCAGTTTTGACAGCCCACAGGAGCCCTGATCTTTACTACCTCCCCCACCACGAATTTGGAATCCTTAGCAGAATTTCTCCTATCCACATATATTTTCCTTTTCCTCTGTAGTTTCAATTCCCTTTCTCTCCATGCACCCACCTCATTATTTTTTACACCCTTGTCTGCAGCCATCCAGGCAGGACATAAACAAGTGTTAGGTGCTCTACCCTTGAAAAGTTCAAACAGAGTTTTTCCTGTAGTTGAGTGAGGAGAGAATCGATAAGCTGAAATTCTGTTCTGTAACTCCTTTCTCCAGTCCAAATTGTTGACCCTTGCCAACTGAATGCTTTCCTTCAAAGTTTTGTTGAGTCTCTCCAAAGCACCATTTGCCTCAGGGTGATACAAAGAAATCCTCTTGTGGATAATGCCACACTTACTGAGATACTCCTCAACTTTCCCTGAACAAAATTGTGGCCCATTGTCAGAAAGAATGGAGTTCGGAAAACTCTCACGTTTAAAGACAGACTCCAAAAAGGAAATAACAGACTCACTTGTAATCTCCCTTACCAAACTAACCTCCACCCATCTAGAATACAAACCCAATAAAACCAACATAAATGGAGTTTGATGTTCACCATGTAAAGGCCCCACAATATCAACTGCAATTTCATCCCAGGGGGACCTAGGCAACCTCCTGCAAACCATTGGAGAAGACCTCGTCCTCAAAACTTTATCACTTGCCTGGCAAGAAGAGCAATCCCTAACGGGGCGTTCCACCAACAAATCGATACCTGGCCACCAGAAGTCCATTCGTATACGTTCTTTCGTCTTTGAAATACCCAAGTGTCCCTCATGAGACATGTCCACCAGAACACTTCTGAGATTAACAGGTGGAACTAACCTAGTACCTCTCATGAGTAAACCATCCACCACTGCCAACTCATCAGCAAACAAAGACCAAGGTTTCTTTAAAGAACGAGACCTACCACCTTCCAACAATTTAATGACTTCCTTCAAATCCTCATCCTTACTCAGCTCTTCTCTCCAAGTATCTTCCTTCACCGCCCCCAAGGTAACGTCACACACCTTTAATTCACCCTCAAAATCGTCAGCCAAAGCTTCCTCAACATTCTCTACAACATCCACCAGCCTAGACAGACAATCTGCCGAGACATTAGTTTTTCCTGGGATATACTCAAACTTGAACACGAACTCCTGCAAAGAAATTACCCATCTCCTTATCCTTGCTGAGATGGAGTCTAACCCCTTTTTTTCAAACACTTCCTTTAGTGGTTTGTGATCAGACCTGACGGTAAAGGAGGAACCCCAAACAAACTTCCTGAACTTATTCACCGCCCAATATATACCTAGCGCCTCTTTCTCTATGACAGAGTAATTCAACTCCGCCCCCTTCAAACATCTCGAAGCACAAGCTATCAGGACCTCCTTGTCTTTCCTCACTTATAACAACAAAGCACCCAGACCCTTACTGCTAGCATCTGTTACAATAAACGTCGGATCCCCTGGAACAAACGCCTGCAAATTTGGTGCATTCCTCAGATCCATCTTCACCTGATCAAACTCTCTGCTACACTCCTCAGTCCAATTAAATACAGCATTTTTACACATGATTTTCCTCAGATTACCAGTCTTATATGCGAAATTTCTGACAAATTTATTGTAAAATTCTGCCATGCCCAAAAATGATGAAACATCTTCTTTTGAACATGGTTCCTTCAACTTTTCAATTGTTTCTACAAGATCCTTTTTTGGACATATGCCCTTCCTTGAGATGTGGTGGCCCAAATAATCTAGCTCATTGACACCAAACTTGCACTTGCTCTGACGCAGAGTTAAACCAACTTCCAACATTTTCTTCAACACAAGGCAAACCCTCTCATCATGTTCCTGTTCGTTCTTACCAGAAATGAGAACATCATCCTGATAACATCTTACCCCCGGTATTCCTTTGAACAGATCTTCCATAATTCTCTGAAATACCGAGGCTGCCGAAACCAGCCCAAAAGGCATTCTTAAGAACTTGAATGCACCCATTGGTGTAATGAAACTAGTAAGCTCTTGACACTCTTCTTTTAGCGGAACTTGGTGATAGGCCAATGCCATATCTAAGGTGGTGAAATAGCATGCCCCATCTAATGTAGAAACCAACTCCTCTATGTTTGGCAAAGGGTACTTGTCAACTATTACCTCTTTATTTAAAGCACGAAGGTCAACACACAGCCGAATCTCATTATTAGGCTTCCTCGCGACCACAATTGGTGCGAGCCACTCAGTTGCTTCTACTGGTTGTATAACCCCAGTAGACAATAACTTCTCAATCTCTTTACCCACGGCATCCTTTACACAAATTGGAATGCGCCTTACTTTAGCAGCAACAGGCACCGCACCCAACTTCAGTTTGATGTTGTGATTGTAACCCTTTATACATCCTAGTTTTTCACTGAACAACTCTTTAAAGTTCTTTATAAACTTGTTCTCCTCATTGTCTACAGCCTGTACTTGAATAACTGGATGAGCATTTGGATTGAGACTCACACCCAACCTTGCCTGATGAGACCAACTCAACAAGTTGTCTCCCCTGTTTACCACATAAACTTTTGCTTCTGTATACCTCCCCTTATATTCGATGCAGTCAAAAAAGTAACCCATTATTTTTATGGGATATTCTTGATAACCTGTTGGTCTTGTATCCGGTTTACACAAAGTCTTTTTCTTTCCAAACACATTTTCAAACACCTCGTTTGAAATAAAAGTAACATGTGAGCATGAATCAAATTTCATCAACACACTTGCTTCCCCAATCAACACATAATCAGAAGGATGTTCTACAACATCATCATTAATCTGAAAGCTAACCAACTTAGTCTCAGTCTTCATATCTCTCCCAACTCTTGTTCTGCAATTTCTACCAATGTGTCCCTTTCTACCACACACATTGCAATTGAACTTGAGGGCAGGACACTCTCTCGCATTTGCCATATGCCCATATCTCCCACATCTGTAACAAGTTCCTTGAAAAGGAGTTGAAAATTTATTACTTGTCTGTATTTTAGAAATACCACCATCAATCTCCCCTTTCAACCTTTCCTCCTCACACACTTCTTTTTTTTTTCTTCTCATCCTCTCTCTTCACAGCCTGACACACCACTTCTTGTGTTGAAGAACTAGTTGGCTTTTCATCCTTTTTCTCCTTGCTTAGTTCTCCAATGCATTTTAACATGTGTTCAACCCTTTTTGCAATACCTACCACTTCTTCAAGTGCAGGTCCATCCTTTAGCCACAACTCTTCCCTTATCTTATCACTCACACATCTCAAAACAAACTGATCCCTAATTCGTTCTTCCACCAAACCCCCAAACTTGCAACTTGAAGCCAACTTTCTTAGTGCAGTAATGTACTCTTCAATACTCTCTTCCTTACCCTGCTCTCGTAACCCGAAATAGTACCTTTCCATGATAGTACTCACTTTAGGAAGATAATGTAAATCCAACTGCCTAGCACACACCTCATACTCATTCAATCCTCTTTGTTCTGCTTGTGGAATGACTGGAAGAGTCTCCAAAATCTCCTGGCCTTCTCCGCCCAAACAATGCATCAATAAAGCATGTTTCCTTTCACCACTCAAATTTGCACCACACACCCTTGCGTAATTTTCAAATATTTTTTTCCATTTTTTCCACCTAATCAGTGGTTCCCCTGGTTCCATCAGAAAGAAAGGAGGTGCAGTTACATTCTGCATTTTACTGCCCCAGTTCCACTCAACACCTTTACCCTTATTCCACTTTTAAACCTTTAACAACAAAGTTCCACCTCCCTTCCCTCAAAAAGGTGTGCCCATCACCGTCGACAGGCTTCAAGTTCTTCAATGTAGAACTAAAAAAAATTGAGTCTGGTTTTCCTTTCCGGCACCTCTTGGTACTTCTTCAAGTTTGAGTCACTTACTCCATCCACCAAGCTCCTCCGACTTTTCTCTTCCTCACGTTTTCACTCGTTTTCCGTACAACAGGTCCTTCTGTCCTCCTTTACCATTGAAGTAGATACCCTTATAATGTCACGCTCCAAACTGCTGCTTCACCCGTTGCAATCCTCTTGAAATAACAGAAAAACGAAACAAAAACGATCGAAAAAAATAAATCCAAGATGGCCGCCACTAATCCATCACAAACATTCAGTCTTGTTTCCAAAGTGGATTGGGCTTTCTTTTCTTCTTTTTCCAAAACCAAGTCAAAATGGCCGCCACAACATTAAATGCTTCTATCTTTGGCTATTCGAGCTAGTTTTCTTTTTTTCCCGACCTAAAATGGCCGCCAAGAAACATTTGCATCACTTTCTATGGCCAATCTCGCTTGTTTTTTTTTTTTTTTAAACTCGCCCATTCAAAGATGTCCGCCACCTTTTCTACAAACAAATAGGCTTTTTCCTAAGGGAAATCACCCTCGAAAATCGACGTCAGTTACAAGCTCCGTTTTTTTCTATTTTCTTCCAAAAATCATTGTAAAAAGACTACCTTTGCCGATTTTCGTCGCGTTTTCGACTTTTTCCACGTCCCTCGCCGCGTTTCCTTCGCTGGGCCACAGCTGTACCTTGAAGATGCTGATCAATCTCCCCTCATCGACACAGCAGTCACGTGAGTCTTTCTCTTCGCATTTAGCTATTCACCTGTTGTTGGGGCTATCTTGCACGAGTAGATCCCATCCACAAACGTCGCCAGTGTAATAATGTGGGATTCACACAGGATTGTGTTCAATAAGTAATATTTATTCAGCCCCATCCAACAGTCAGCTAACAACTGACAATCCTGGAATTACCAGTTATAGGAACCTTGGTGTCATGTGGTTCCAAACACTAGGTTCCAACATGGAACCAGAATACCCAGGAAGACAGGTCATCACACTAACCATTTTGATTTGATCTGCCGTTGTTGCTACTGTGATGCCATGTTTCATTCTGTTAAATGGCTCAGGTCTCAGTAACTTCTTTCTCCAGGCTCTTAGTTTGCCCAGGAGCTCCAGTTGTGGTGTTTCGATCATGACCATTGAATTGTGCCTTCTTCTATATCCTCATTTCACATGAAGAGGCCACTTTCCTTCCTTCAGGGCACACAAATTCCAGAAGCAGACAGCAAATCTTTATTTTCAGTTGACTTACTAAATAAACAGTAAATTAAAGAGATACTAGATTCAAAATCTACCTCCTTGGTCTTACCAAATTGTGTGATTTTTTCTTTACTAGCTTGGAAAATCTCATGGTTTTTCTTTCCATCTCTCAGGAAGTCTAAGGCTTACCCATCCATTATTGTTCAGTCACATCACCTTTAAGTGTGCTCTTGGTGCCATTTAATTTCAGCATTTTACTCTCACCTCTATTATGTGGCCACAAAACAAATCACTTTTTTATTCCATTCACAAATTCATGGTCTCAAAGTTCTTCTGTTGAACTGGTTCAAAACACGCTTAACATCGTCCAAAGATCTCCTCTTGTTCCCCTCTTATACCACCATTAAAATATATGGTTCATAAAAACCATTCTACATTCTTGATCTTTATTGCATTCATGACCCTATGCTTCAATATGGCATTGATGTCTTATGCTTTATCAAGACCTGATCCACTCATTTTCTACACAGTGTCTTCTCACCAAACCCAAACTATAATATCATGCAACATTGAGGGTGTCTTGTTGTCATATTTTAACAGTACCTTTCCAAATACTCCGACTGCAACACTTTTCCCCATCATCACGTGGCTGTTTTGTTTTCATGCTCACTAAGCTAATAACTGTCATTTCCCTAATCTCCCACCCTTCAACCCCTCCCATGTGACCAAATCACAAACTGTAAAAGACCATCCTCTCTGCTATCATTCATACATATATCTTGGTGATTTGAACAGTTATTCTGCTATATTTCTTTAACTCTGCTAATTTCTAGATGCCTCAGTACCCACACTGAGAGAAATGCTACAGACCTCATCATATCGCCCAGTAACTTGCTCCTAAGCAATAATCCCATCACCATAGACAGGTCAGACCCCTTCTCCATCATACCTTTCTGATTCTATGAACCTCTTTCAACTCACCACCTGAATTGGCTTGTCCAATCATCTGATCACTGGCATTCTCAGACATATTTGAATAAGTCTAGTCAGCATTCGCCACTGAATAATCTTGAAGAAAACAGCAATCCTATAAATGTCTCTTTATCCTCAAATCCGAAAAAGGAAGTGAAACATTAAAGCAGTATAATTCTTCCTACAAGAACTAACTAGCTACCCTCCCAATTTCCCACAGAACAGTTGCGAGGAACTTTATTAACCCTCTGCCAAATTCTGCTCTTCCGTACTATCCCACAAAAACCTCCAACATAACAGACTTCTTCTCTGGAAGAGACAATAGACAACAAAATATTATTTTCTCCACATACCAGTTTTATTTCATGATGCCCCCCCCCCCCATGTCTCCTCTTGAATCATGATCCTTCATGGATATACCCCATATAGGCTTTCTTACAAATCTGACTGATAGACTAACATACTATCTTTACTAAACCATATACATCGTCTCACATGACTGTCATTTAACTGGGCACTCAGGCTTTCAACCATCAACCCAAACTATTTCTTTGACATCAAAGCTGGTTACATTTTTCTCCTCTTTAGAAAGGGTTCACGCAACATTATAAGATGTTATGTTAACAGAAATGTAATTGAGCACGCTATCACCACCAGGGGAGTAGGCAATAGGTTTGAACACATTATTCCATTGCATGTCTTGCTTGGCCAGTTAATTGAATTATCCATTCTGTTCAACTACAAACACTGGTGAAGCATAGAAAAGACAACTTTTCTAGTGGTAGATGATGACCTTGCTATGCATGATAATGGCAACTCCTATCTGTTCTCAGTACTCACGGACCACGGGCCTCTGAATCTGTAGTGTCTTCTTCATGGTTATTGGAGGGAAGGTTTGAACGTTTTTTATTTTTCACTTCTGAATGCTCCACATTTGTCAGATAGAATCACTGAGACCCAGGCCTGTGCCCCAACACCATGGACTGCCAGAAAACTCAATGTGTTCCCATTTGTTTTCACCATACATGAAGATCATTGGATGCTGCAGAAATATCTGCTCACCAGCTTGCTGAAAACAATCATATGTACCTCAAAGAATGTACAGTAAATAGACAGTGGCCTCATAAACTACCATGCTACCTTGTAGTATTTAACGTCTTCATTTTGCTAAAGGTCTACTCTAATACTGAGTCACTAATGCGCTCTTCTCGGTCTCCCAATCCTTTATTCAGGACTGAATGCCACATCCATTACATGGCAAGATACCCCCTCCACAACCTCTCTGGGTATTGATCTGTACATCTTTCTGTTAAATTCAGATCTCAGACTGGCAAAACATAAAATCTCTAGCTACAAAAGTCCTTCGAGACATCCTTTACGTGGCCTTGACTCTGGGCCTGATTTAGAAGTTCAGGAAGTTGGATGGTCTTAAGCATAGAAGCCGCCTTACGCCATGTTGAAAAGCTTAAAGCAGAAATTGCTGATCTAGAAAAACAAATTTGAGAGGATCCAGCGGTTACTGATGCTAATGATTTTCTAACAAAGTTGGATCTAACAATAGCTGACTTCCAACGCAATAACATTCTAAAAAAGACTGAAAAATTGCAGAAAGATCTTAAGAACTATAGTTGCGAATGCACTTATCCATTTCTAAAAAAAGGACTTTTTCCAACAAACAGGGAATCAATCGAATTGGGCCCCCAAACACACAACATTCTCTGATACTGGCTCATCGAGTTCGGAGGAGAATAATAGTCGGGTGGGTACTGCAAACTATAGATCACTCAGAGGGACAAATTTTGTCTTCTTTTTTAGCAAGAGGCCAACCCCCGCAAAGGGGACGAGCACGGAACCCCCGGAGGGGCTGGTTCCGCAACCAGTACACCCCCGGGTTCCGGCAGACTCGCAACAACTATTACGAGTGGTAGTATCTGAATCTTCAGCTCACTCCACTACACAAATCGTCCAGAATAATCCCACCATGGAGATTGTTCCAATCTTCAATTTGTCCTCACATGAACTGATTTCTAAAGAGATCGAGGTTTTGAGCCATCGGTTATCGTTTGTTCCTACAAAAAAAACAATTTGTTTTCTACAGAAGTTGAAACTCACAAGTTTTTTAGAACCTTACGTTTGAAACACTTCTTCTGTAAAACATCATTGAATACGTCTAATAACATTAGTGGTTTGAAATGCCCATCAACATTCTTTCCGGCAACCAATCTAATGCCCAAGGAACTGATCACATTAGAGAATGTGGTACTCACGGAAATTGAACACGTTTCCAAGATAGGAAATTCGTAAAATTCAATCTGTCTAAAGAAGATATGGTCACCTTAAAATCCCTATCCAACCGCGATGACCTAATTGTAAAACCCGCGGACAAAGGGGGTGGCATAATTCTACAGAACAAGATTGATTATGATCAAGAGGCTCTTAGACAGTTAAATAATCTGGCCCATTATACTAAACTTCCAGGTGATCCCACATTGAGAATTCGTAAGGTGATCTTGTTGTTGACCACAGAGGGACTGGATGGACTGTGGCTTTGTAAAAAAGAGTTTGATTACTTGAATAAAAAGGATTACAAAATTCCAGTGTTTTATACGCTTCCTAAAATACATAAAAATAGTCAACATCCGCTGGGAAGACCTATTGTTGCGAGATGCCAGTCGGTGCTTCAACCACTGGCAGAGTATGTTGACTATTTTTTTAAAACCATTTGTATGTCAAACACGGTCCATTACACAAGACAGCAGAGATGTTATCACTAAACTGGAAGGGGAATATTTTAATCCAGCAAAAAAGATTCTCGTTACAATGGACATAGAAAGTCTTTATACTAACATTCCCCAAGAGGAAGCCCTAAACGTCATTGTTGATGTCTTAGAGAAGCGTACACGACCCCACCAGGTTCCCACTTTGTTTATCGTTAAGTGCGCTAAGATTGCCCTCCAAGAGAACTATTTCTTGTTTAATAATGATTTCTATGGTCAGCTTAAAGGTGTGGCCATGGGCGCGATTTTTGCTCTCAATATAGCAAACCTTTCTGTGGCCGCCTTTGAGGAAAGGGAAATTTACAACAATAATCCTTTCAGTTGTCACCTACGAAAGTATTTAAGATACATCGATGATGTGTGTATAGTGTGGGAGGGTCATCAAGATGAATTGGCAAACTTTCATACTTGGTTGAACCAAAGGGACCCTAATCTACAATTCACATTGGAAAGTAGTACCAGCTCTATAAGTTTTTTAGACTTACAGATAAAAAACTTGCAGAAAGATCTTAAGAACTATAGTTGCGAATGCACTTATCCATTTCTAAAAAAAGGACTTTTTCCAACAAACAGGGAATCTATCGAATTGGGCCCCCAAACACACAACATTCTCTGATACTGGCTCATCGAGTTCGGAGGAGAATAATAGTCGGGTGGGTACTGCAAACTATAGATCACTCAGAGGGACAAATTTTGTCTTCTTTTTTATGTGTGTATAGTGTGGGAGGGTCATCAAGATGAATTGGCAAACTTTCATACTTGGTTGTACCAAAGGGACCCTAATCTACAATTCACATTGGAAAGTAGTACCACCTCTATAAGTTTTTTAGACTTACAGATTACCCATGACAACGGGGCTCTATCAATGTGTCTATATACAAAGCCGACGGCCAGAAATACGCTGTTAAAATGTAACAGCCACCATCCTCGTAACCTGCGGGATAACCTCCCTTTTGGGCAGTTTTTCCGTATTCGACGTAGCTGCACCAAAAGGGAGGATCATTTCAGGGAGGCCAAAATGTTGCAAACCAAATTGGTTAGGAGATCTTATCCATACAGACTAGTCAAGCATGCCATGAATCGCGCATGGTACTTTGACTGACAGGCACTGCTACACAAAGAAGTCTGCCAGGCTGCGACTGAGAATATGACACCTGTGTAATGACCTATGGTACGGAGTCCAACCAAATCAAGAAAATAATAAGACATAATTGGCATTTGATCAGGAAAGTGGAACCACAATTGCAAATGCCACGTTTTGCCTTTAAGAGGGCTAGGAATTTACGTGACCAGCTTGCCAGAGCATATAATGAGAAAGCACCTAGTACTATTACCAACTTATGGGGCTTAGCACCCATAGTAGGACACTACCCATGCGGTAGTTGCGCAGCTTGCGCAACTACCAACATAGTCAAACATAGTCAAAAGCTGCCGCTTGAATGGTAGAGACATAACCCTTAAACAACATTCGAACTGTCTAACAAAGAATGTAGTTTATTGTATACAGTGCCCGTGCGCCTTGACTTATATTGGCAAAACTACCCAAGAAATTAAAAAGCGTATTTTACAACATCAGTCACGCATCCGCTGCAATGTCACGACCGCCCCCCTTGTTGAACACTACCAAAAATTGTCACATAAGCCTTTTGAAATGAAGTGGTTTGTGCTTGAAGTTGTAAAGAACACAAAGAGGCGACGGAATGTGGATAAGTTGCTCGCACAAAAAGAAAACAAATGGATTTGGTTATGTAACACAGTAGATAATGGACTGAACTCTGTCATTGAGTGGCATATGTTGGCCACACTAAGATGATCATCCAGCAGATTTGATTAGATTACTCTGTAGATTCACGTTGTGGCCCCTTATTTACACCATTTACTCTATGATGTAGGCATTGATTCATGCATGATGGCTCGATCTCCTATATATGTTTGAAATGCAGATGACTGGTACGTTCATAGTGGGTTCAGTGAGGTACTTTATTCTGTGCTATGGAACCTCATTGGGTCCAGTCAATGTTTTGCTGCATTCTATGCTTTTGGGGATGAATATAGGTCTATTAGCTGTTAGATTGTTGGCCTATTCGTATTTACAGTTATATACCTTTGCGGCTTCCACTCAATGTTTTTTGTGATTAACATAAGTCCATCAGTTTGTGACCTTTGGAACACTGAGTACTAATATTAGTTCCCTTAGTCTAGACTTTTCCAATATGGCCGCTGTACGTTTTGAGTATTCGTAAGTCTTTTGCCTGTTTTGCGTTTCTACCATACCATTAGCCTATTAATAGAACAAGTGTTTCGCGCTTCTTGGCAGTAATATCAGTATACTAGAGATAGCTATTTAACATTATGTATGCTTCTCACGTCATGGATACTGGTCCGTTTAAATATGTCTGCCTCCATTACTTTGCGATGACGTCATCACGTATATAGCGTGTGGCTAATAATGCAGCAATGGCGATTACCTGCTGCTCCCGTACTTTACAGACGGGTGCAGCTTTCTAGTGCAGGTTTAAATGCTTTTTTAGTTTTGTTATTATTGTCGAGCATTGAGATGCTAACTGTACGATATTGATTAGTCGTACAGGCGATTGTGTGGCTTATTTTACGTGAGTAACACTTGACTGGCTATCACTTTGGTGTATGGTTTTATTTGGTTTAGGTGAGGTAGCGACACTAATGCTATTTTTGTTTACCGTATAGATGACTTTTCTGGCATGTTCCCACGTGAGTAACATTCTTATATGTATATAGATGTATACACGGAATATCGGCTCCTGATTCGTGGTAGCTTATGCTTTATCATTGTTGGTTATTTTAACAGATTCTACATTGTCTGATTAAAAAGACATGTGAGTATTGGTGGCTCCTGAGTGGACAATATATATAGGCCCCTTTTTTAGATTTAATGTTTATAACCGACAGTGTTATTTTGAAATGTTTTTCTTGGTTCAGGTGGTGTGATTTATTCACTTTTTTCACTCTTACACTATTGCGGTTGGTGCATTTAGATGTGTTACACTATTGGCACCTTTGGCACTGTTGCACTTTTGATTCCTTTGTTTTCTTTGTGTGGTGAGCAAATTATATTACCTCTTTGTGCCATAGGGTTGATGTGTTTTATTATTGTTGTCTTTATCATATTAGATGTATATGTGCCACTTTCTGTCCTGAAGATGGTCCCAAGGATTTGTTAAACCAACGGGGAACCGTACGTCGACGCCCAGCATCGTTTCGCATATTTATTACAGTTATTGAATGTTAATTTGACTATATGTTGTGTTTAATTTACATTTATATGGTTTTCTTGATTATCCATAACTGTTGCGAAAGATGTTTTATGTACTACTACTAAATAATGTGTGATTTTGTTGGTAGTATGTTTGTTGCCAGATACTAAGTTGCTAATGTTTCAAGGGGAATAAAAAAATATACCTTTTCGATTAAGTCAGGTATATCTACATTAATTCCCTGTGGCTATTCAGACTAAATGTTCATGTATGTGACATTGTGATAATTGAGTAATATTTTTCCAATGGTTCCTCTAGGGACATTTTGCATGTGTTATTTATTTAGAAGTCAGCAGAGGGAATACTTCGTCACAAACATGACAGATATCCTGTCCGCCGTATTACGATCCCCTTAAAGCAGAATGTGATCATAATAATCATAATATGGCAGATGGGATACCCTTCACATTTATAACAGAGTGTTCCTCTCCGCCGACTTCTTAAAGCAGGCCCCCTGATTCACTACAGATAGAACTATGTAAACTCCTTATTGGAATCAGTGACAACACACCCACCCACACACAAACACATACACTTTAAAACAGTTCTGTACTGCAAATTTACCAATCAAAACTTTATTCAGCTGCCAAGCAGCCATGAAAGTACACAATTATCTATTAGACATTTTTCGAACAAAATTGTATCATAAAAAGTGTGTGTGCACTGCTTAATTACAAAATGTATATAAAATTTGGTATGTTATGTTAATGCAACTTATATAGCGCACTTATACCCCTGGGTGCCTTGGCGCTTTCAGGTCTTCAACATACATATTTAAAAGAATATAAAAGATAAAACCATAATAAAGAAATCCTATATAAAATGTCATATGCGTCTAGAACAGAACTACAGTGCATAATTCTGGGCTGCGCCCATACAGTTGAAAAAATAAACAGATTAATCAAGGTGCATGGAGTGCTTCGAGCATACAACATCCCGTAAAAACATACTTACATAAAAACATGTTTCGTCATCATGAGGTTGTTTTAAGAAAAGCACCAACTGAATGCAATGTGTTTGTTTTCTAGACTTAATAAAAGGAAATTAAATTTTTCTTTTTAGTATTTCCGCTAAAAAACACGGAGAAAGGTCAAATGTAACATCTACTGTTTACGGTTTAAATCTTTTATTAGTTATCACATGAATCAAAGGCAGTGGAGTACGCTAGTCAAACCATCATATTTCGCTTTCACATACGGTATGGAAGTCTCCGTCTCAAGTAACTCCGAGCTTGGCATGTAGGTTTTATCAGTTGTGTTAACCTAACACAACTAAAAAGGAAACCGAAACCCCCTCCCAATCTCTCCTCCAGCCCCTCCAGCAATCAACATTTGAGTGTGTGGCCTTTTGTTGAAAGGGGATGGATCAGAGGCCGTCACCCATGGCATGTGGCTTGTGCTACTCCTTCTCCAGAAGCTGGAGGATTCATAAGTATTTGGGACAGGAAACTTTCTGAATTTGTAGACAGGAGACTGAAAAATGGTGGCCATATCTCACAAAACGAGGCCTTAGATATTGTGAGGGTGGCGGACATCCTCTCCATCCCCAGTGTATACCATAGCATGTGGAGCCATTCAAGGTGTGTAAGGGTGGCAGCAGACACCAGTGCGAGAGAATATTCTGGAGCGCAGCTCCCAGGGCTAACCCAATCAGCCTACTACTGCAAGACTTAAGGGGCAAGGTAAGCCCAGGAAGGTGTAGGCCGGGAACCGGGGAATTTGAGTGTTGAAATGCATGTCTATCTCATCTAAAATCTGTGTCCAATATGCAGCAATCTGTGGACATTCCCAGAGTACGTGTAGAAGCACTCCTGACTGTCGCAGTCCTGCCAACAGTCTGGGATACGTCCTGGATCGCCCTTGTTGAGGCGTACTGCCGTCAAGCACCAGTAGCCCTCTATTTTAGTGGCGATCTCCACGCTATTCGTGTTCCGCGCAGTGTCAAGCTCTGAAACATATCTCCCCCACTCTTTTGAAAACAGATCCCTTCCAAGTTAATGTGCCCATCTAGCTTGATTTGGAGTAGGTTGTGCGGGGGTGGGTTGGCGAAGTAGAACATATAGTTACGAGAAAAGCCGCTTGTCTGAAGACTTGGTGACCAGCCTTTTCTCATATTTGGTGAGGTGTCTACTAACCATGGCTGGGTTTGTGGGATGCATTAACCAGTGGCGCACCAGGAGGTATCAGAGTCTCTACCGGATTCTGGGAGAGTGTACTGTTGGCGCATTTGTGTAAAAGAGAGGATGCCCGCCTCGTCTAACATGTGACCTGCAGCGCGGCATGGTGTTCGGTGCCAGGCCACAAAAGCCCCCCAGAGAAGACCTGGGGTAAAACTGCCATTCTCAAACAGCGGTGTTATGGCGTATAGGAACGTGGTGAGCCTCCGCGACCTGTCACGGAATCCCAGATGTCCAGAGCCGTCTTAGCGGTGGGAGAGCCCAAAAGGAACTGCGGGTCTATCTGATCTTTTGAGAAAGGGCACCTTCCAGAGTGAGAGTCATGCAAGGGCCCCATCTTGAAACAACCAATGTTTCTCAGACTCCGCTCTATTCCATTCTATTATGTACCTCATCTGGGCCGCCTAAAAATACTTCTTCAAATCCAGAATGCCCAACCCACCCTCATCTGGCCTCATATAACTTAGATTCCTCCTCATGCGTGGCCTCACCCCAAGCCACCAAACCTGTGAAGCTCACTCTGTAGCGTGGGTAGCACTCCCCGGGAGGGCATACCAAGATCGTCTGAAAGAGGTATACATTCTTCGGAAGTATGGACCTTTTAATAGCTGCGACCCGCCCTAGGAGGGAGAGGCGGTGGTTCTTCCAGCTGTGCAGCTCCCCTTTAACTTGTGGCAGGCGTGTGTTGTATTTGGTCGCAAAGGTCTGTGCTACGGAAGGGGCAAGCTGAATCCCCAAGTAGGGTATGGACCCCTTCACCCATTTCACCAGGCAACCCTCTTTCAATGTAGACAAGTGTGCCCCTGTCCCTGGTAAACCCAAGGCCTGAGATTTCCTCACGTTTTCATGGAGTCCCGAAGCTAACCCGAAGGCGGACAGTTTCCCTGAGAAAAGCCGGAAGGGATGTGGCTGGGTTGCCTAGGGTGCCAGGATGTCATTGGCATACAGCTGACTGACTGTGTGTCTCGCCTCCACAGGGGATGCCCTCAACTTTTGGGTTATCCCTAATTCGCTGTGCTAGGGGCTCCATGTATAAAGCAAATAACAAGGGTGATAGGGGGCATCCCTGTCTGGTACCTCTCCTTATGGGGAACATCAAATGTTTAAACACAATAGTTCATGGGCATACAAGCAATTATAAGTTTTGCTGAAAGCATGACGGAATGTAAAGTAAGTATTTTATTGTGTCTACCTGGAAGCATAACAATATGGTGCCTGCAGAATCACAACAGTTAGGCAATCGGAAAGTAGGTCAATGTTTGTGAAAACTTGTGTGGAGATGTTTGAGCACATGCTTAGACATTTGGTGCAATTCTAATGGCGGCTAGGCACTGTAAAATGGACCAAGCTGTGGTCTGATCAGGATAGGAGGTAAAACTGAAATGAGTCTTTAGGGTCCTACAAAGGTCAACCTTAAAGATCTACTTAACAGAATGCCATTTAGCAGTGACCACAGAAGCTGTCCGGACTTCAGTTGTTAATGCGAGCCAATGCAAAGGTTAATGTTAAGTTCCACCTGTTGCCAGCAGCTTCAAAAATATTAATTTTCCTACTAAGGACATTTGAAACTCTGAAAAAGAGTCCGATAATCTGGAGTACTGTTTTACTATATTTAAGTGCCATTTTAATAATATTTGAAATACATGACATTTATTGACAGTTAATGCAATAATGGATGTAAAGGGATTAAATTACCAACCACTCATGGAGAAGCAGTGAACAGGAAATGCCATGTTGATTCTTGAAATTATACATGTCATAAGAAATCAGATGCACAAATTCAAGGCAGTTTTGTGAACAAGGACATTGGGAAGCCAATTTGGAGCAGATGAAAGTGAAGTGGTGGAAAGTTACCGAATCCCAACATGACAGAACAGATCATTTTCAAGATTTGCTACAGTTTTTTCATTGTACTCTGTTGCGCAGCCTCCTGTTAGCAAGTGTTGGTATGCAAACGATAACAGAAATGCACTGAAGTTCGCTTCGTAAGCTATTATTAACAAGAAGTGATGTCGGAGGGGTGGTCGAGGTGTGCAAGCAGTGTTGTGGGAGGGGTGAGGGGGGGAGACGGCAAAGGGGGATTAAGTGACGGCACTGCAAACAATAAAACGTTATAAATAAAGAGTAATTTAATTGAAATTAAATTAAAGAAAGTAAAAAACAAGGTGTGACCTCGGAGGGGTGGAGGGGGTGGGCAAGCAGTGTTGTGGGAGGGGGAGGGGCCGGGGGGAGGCACAGGGAGATTAAGTGATGGCACTGCAAACAATGGTAAGTGTGCCCCAAATTTAAAACTCATGTGGCAGCTCTTTAGAAAATATACACGTACAGGCATGACAAAATACCTGCTGCAAAATTTTGATTCCATGTCTAATGCGTCCCCACCCACCTTCGGCGAAGTAGTTCTGGAGTGGACCCCCTAAAAGTGCCCCTCTTTAGTAAACCGATGCCTCAGGAAGACAAATGCCCTTTGTTCATATATGCTCCTTCCTGGTCACCAACAATGGCTAGTTCGCGCATGATTTTTGGTGGTTCCAATAGAGTTCAGAGAAAAGGCTATTTCAGGAGAGGGGAAGACATGTAAAGTGAGTCCAACACTGGTTATTGAGATTACAATAGAAGCCATTCTAGTGGACTGGTACACGTGTAAAATTTAAAGTACTGGATGATTACCTTTAATATTCAGGGCAGGTGCTCATCCTATTTCGTTGTGGTAAGTGGATGCGGAATGGGTAAGGGTAAAAATAAGGTCACTGGCGTTAATTAAATATTGAATATGTACACAAATGAAACTAAAGGACAATCTGATGCAGACTTAGGATTAATGGATAGCAGGGTGGGGGACGATACGAGTCCTGTAGCTGTTTAGCAATGTGGCATTGGTGAATTTGCCAGAGCTGTCTACAGTGCTCTGCGATTGTGTTGCCTGTGTGTATATAAGATGCAGGCTTTGTCATGGGTATGGGTTGTGTGGTATTGTAGGTGTGGTGTTGCTCACCTTGGGCTCGTTGTGAATATCCACAGCGGTGGCAGCACTGAAGACCTTTTCGTTAAAAGTGCAGCACCCTCAGGCCCCCAATGCCAAGCAAGCACTGCAGGAGCCGGGCACTGGCAGCCAAAACTGAAAGGCTGAACAGGAAGTTTCCTGCTATCCAAACAAACACACCGCATGCAGGGGGAGGAGAAGTAAAAAGGGGGAGGCTGGTGTAGATGCCTGGGAGAAGGCATCTATGGGCTAAGGGATGGTGAGAGCAGGAAGAGAGGAGACATGCAAGGGATTCCTTAACGATTTCAGTGATAATTAAAACAAGCTGTAGACTATCTGACAAAAGGGAACAGAACTAAACAAGCAGCGATATCGGAGGGGTGGTGGGGGAGGGCTGCAGGCCTCTGCTTTGCTGGGATCTCATGTCAGCCTCTGAGAAGTCTGGAAGTCCATGTCCTGAGTCGCAAATACATTGGGGTCCGGCGGGAGCATCGGAAATGCAAACCGGCAAGATTCTTCTTTTGTGCCTGCTTGAGCAGGGGAGTCACTACTTGACCCCAAGGGAGAGTCTTCCATCTTCTAGTCGATGTAGAATGCCGAAGTTCCAGGATATATGTTGAGAATCCAGGGAGGGGGGGTGGCTACATCCCTTTCCCTTTGTCCAGTTTCGCGCCAGAGCACGGGCTGAGTGCCCAAGCAACCGGTTTGAATTGGGATATGCACAGGCACACCAAGTGTGCCCCCAGCACTGTCTGAAAAGCATTCTATGAATGCACCCATCCAGCCCCAATACACTAAAGCCTGTCTGGGAGGTGGTTACACCTCCCTGTGACAGGAAACCTATTGTCCAGGCCTCCCCTGCCAGAGTTTCGTCCAGCAGCAGGAGATCAGACTTGTGTCTGTGGCTGCAGCATCCATTCTGTGATGCTGGGGTTCTTTTAAACTATTACTGGTTATGTCAGTGTGTACATGTCTCTCCATCTAGAAGGGTGAATTCTACCCCCGCCGCCTGGACTGGCGGGGCGGGGAGGGGGGGGGGAAGAGGATAGGATTCCAAGGTGTTTGACACCAAACACATGTTTCCATGCAGCCATTCCAAAATTAGCATTTACCGCGAGGTTATAATGCACTTAGGAGTATATGGTCTAGCTGCATCACAGAACTGCTAAAGAGAATAGATTCCGAAAGCTGCAGAGAGGTCCTGCTCATGCATGGGCACCCTCTCACACAAAACCCAAGCACCCTGCCTTCAGGATTGATAAGGCCTGCCATAGGAGAGACTTAGAGGGTTTATATGTGTCAGTGTAGGAGTGGGGGAGATGGCACAGGGAGATTTAGTGATGGCATGGAAACAGAGTGAATGTAATTTAAATTAAACAAAATAAAGAGCTGCGACCTCAGAGGGGTGGTGGGTGTAAAATATCATCCCTGCTCTTCCAAAACAAACATGGACCCCGACCAGTCCCTTGTCACATGTCCCTCTGCAAGCATCCAATGTGGGTCCTTCTGCAGCCTGCTAGCAAACTAGGGAACAGGGGAAGCAACCAACATCTGGTGAGGAGTTGCACGGCGCCGTGCAGACATAAAGCAGCGTGTGTTGAAGCACAGCACTCAGCTCTGCCCATTAGATTTAGAGTCAAAGCGGGGCCAATCATAAATAAATAAAGGAGCTGCCATGCTGGGAGTTAAAGCATTGCACTCACCTCTGCTACTCCTTATATTTGAATTGAAAACGGCTTGTGGAGAAAAATTTATAGTGAAAGCGGTGCCGTTCATAAACAAATAACATTAAAAAAAAAAAAAGCATCAACTGAAGCAGTTGTAACAAATGTTAGCTTTTGTGCAGCGTGATAGTCCAGTTAGACCTAAAGGTAGGTGAAACACTGCACACAGAAAAGTGAAAAACAAATAAAATAACAATTCCATTATGGTCAGGGACGTTCATAGCAATGGCATTATCCCTACCGGAGTTCTCTGATCGAGAGTTCACCGGAAGTGATCCTCACCCATTCAATTTCAACAAAGATCAGCGCACAAGGTAATTCCTGCAGACGCTCTACCATCGGAGTCCGCCCAACGTAGCCCCCACCAACCCCAGAATTAAGGGGTTCTGCATGCAAGACTAGCATTCATGACCCCGCTCTAATTCCAGCATTGGTCTTATACATATGAAAATTCTTCATGGGCATTAATGAAACCAAGCCAGTACATTATCATTGGCCTGCCTAGCTATCAATATACACCAGTTGAAGGTCTTCCCCTAGTGTTTGAGCCGCAGGCCTCTAAAAACCTACTTACCCACTGGCAATTGCAAGTAAAATGTTATCAGGTCGAGCTATTTTTTAGCACCTACTAGTCCCATCTGGCAAGTAAACTTGGGCTGGAAAGGATCAGCTGTTCTGTTCATTCAGAAAGTGAATGAGCAATAAAGATGCTATTAAATCTTGTTTTTATATTGACACATTTGCTGTCTGTTCAAGGAAAGAGGTCAAATGTCAATTTGTCTTTTAACTAACTTCTGCTAGGAAAATGAGTTTTATGTCTGTTTCTCTCTCCCTTACTAGAATTAGGTTTTTGTCAAGTAAGCTGTCTGAAGATGTCAGTTATTTTTCTCTAACACATAACATTTATATAAATAGCCTGTAAATTAATATTACAAAGATTTCAAAATATATCAGGAATTACAAAAGCACATTGTTTGTAATTAAGAAGTGTGATGCAAACAAAGAGTTAAATAAGATCAAAACAAACCAGAACATTTTACTTGGTGATGTGCAAATGACACATATTTGCAGAAACTCTATTTCTTTGTACACTATATGGTTTTATCAGTAAAGCTGCACATCAGTGGAAGAGTTTGTGGCCATTTCAATGTAAAGTCTGCTGATTACAAAGACAGTGTGGTACCACTTCATTCTTTAGTTATGTATTTATTAAAAGTGATGGATTTTAAATAGGATTTGAGAAACACTCCTGCCCCCGCCTTGGGAGGAGTAAGAGGCGGAGCCCAGGCTTTAAAGCACGCCGTAGCGCGATCTCAGGCGATTCTAGGCATGTGTGTCACGCCGACTGGTGCTGCTTGCGTTAATTGTTTTTACAAACTCTCACCTTAGATTCTGTGTTTTAGAACTACTCACGTTTCAAATTGCTCGAATTGCTCGCTGTTCTCTTGCTGCTCCAGACACCACCCCGAGGCCTCAGCCAATCAGCCGCAAGGTGGGAGGAGTCAGAGGCGGAGCTCAGGCTTAAATGCACAGCAAACCGCGGGAGCGCAGCGGGCGCGCCGGCGGGGTGCCGATGGTGCGCCAAAGGCAAACCCGTCTGCGCCCGTCCGCGCCCTGAAGGGCCCAGGGACCAAACCCCATGGCGATTTTTTAAAATATGCCTCTGAGGAACTTAGATCTTTTGCTAAACAGTGCTTACCCCTTGATGCAGCTGCCTGCAACCGCATAGGGATTAATGGTATTTTTCAAACACATAGCCCTCACCCTGCTCCTACCTGTACCCCTCACCATCCTCCCACTCTCGACCTAACCATCATTAAACACCCCGCCCTTCGTATTCTGTACCTCACACGCTCCTTAGTCAAACACCAGCTCGATATCTTCTTATTGCTCTCAGGAGACAAACCAGATGTACTTTTGCTCACTGAAACCTGGTTGACCCAGGACTCTATCCCTGATGTACTGGCCGCTCTACCCCAGGACTACTATATACTGCAGATCCTCAGGTAGGCCTGGTGGCGGAGTCGCCACTATCATACTCAAACACCACAAGTTTACTTCTGTAAACTTCTGGTTCTGCCGGCAGTGGAGAACATAGTCATTAAACTTGACTTCAGCTCTGGAGCTCTTATTTTTGTCTTGCTTTATCACCCCCCCCCCCCGTCCATGCCTAATTTTCCCATCTCTCTATGTGAATAGCTGGGCAACCTTGCCATGAATTTCACCAATATGTTACTCATGGGCGACTTGAACTACTGGCTCAATGACGCCTTAGGTGGGCCTCATGCTGCAGAATTCCTTGACTTACTTTCGAATCTGAACTTTGTTCAACATATCTATTCTGCCACTCACATAAAAGGCCATGCACTGGACCAAATCTGGTCCACTAATCTCACATTGACAGAACTGACCATCTCCCCATGTATATGGTCAGAACACCATATAATACAATTCAATGTCACAATGTTCCCTAAGACCAAGATCCCCACATCTGAGGGTGGAGTGACAAGAACATGGAGGGCTCTAGATAAACAAGCTTTTGCTGAAACACTGGCCAACTCAGTACCCACCTACAATTCAGATGTTAACTCCATGGAAGCAAATATCTCCACATGGCTATTGTCGGCCTGCAACATCCATGCCCCACTCACTAAATTTACCCATGCTCGCCACTCTGACTCCCAAAAATGGTTCTCTGCTGAGCAAAAAAAATCAGAAACTTGAGCTCCGCCAAAAAGAAAGGAACTGGAGACTACGCTATACCCCTGATGACTAACACCAGTTCTCATTAGCCCGCAAAAAATATAAAATTGCCATTTTGGGAGCTAAAGCAGCCTACTTTTCACACAGAATATTAGGCGCTCAGAATAAGTCGAAGGAAATCTTCTCAATAGTCAACGACCTATGCAACTCCCAGAGGATCCTTCCCAAACAGACACCTACTCAAGACCTATGTGATTCCCTGAACGACTTCTTCCTGGATAAGATCTCTATTATCAAAGCCAGCATTCCCACCACTTCACATAGGGAATCTTTGGACAACTTGATAATTAATGTATCCACTTTGGATAAATTTCCCATCATTTGCCCTCTGACCTTCTCAGATCTCCTCACTCGTGCCAAATCTGGTTCCCCTAACAATTGCTGCCCCCCCCCCATATTATGAGGGACGCTCTCTCTATCTTACCACACAGTGCGTTACCCTTTCTTAATGAGTCACTGATGCAGGGCAGGGTTCCTAGTGTCTTTAAGAACGCTATAGTGGTTCCCCTACTTAAAAAAACGGAGGCTGATCCTGCGGACCCCTCAAATCATCGGCCTCTCTCTCTCCTTCCTTTTTTGGCCAAGATCTTAGAGGCTCATGTCACTAAGAGCCTATCCAACTTTATCGAACAGACAGAATACTTAGAGTCGCATCAGGCAGGCTTTCAGCCCGCCCACTCTACTGAGGCTGTAATTCTGGCTATGTTGGACACTATCAGAGTCAATGCTGACAAGGGTGGCTCTCAGGCTCTGGTGCTCTTGGATTTGTCGGCCGCTTTCAACACGGTCGACCATAAAATTCTGTTAGACCGTGTCGAACAGGCCGGCATACAGGGCTCTGCCTACAATTGGATTAAATCTTTCCTTGAAGGTAGAACCCAAGCAGTCCGTCTCGCCTCTTTCACTGCTCCTAAGCTCGCGACTTCATGCGGAGTCCCACAGGGCTCCTCCTTTTCCCCACTCCTGTTTAATCTCTACCTCCGGTCCCTGATCCATTCCTTAAAAAACATGAAGGTCACCACCTTTAACTATGTGGACGACCTCCAGCTCGTTTTCACACTGGACAGTTCCTCCGATTCCATCCTTCAATTTCAAACCACTATTCTCCACATTCAGAGCTGGATGGACCTAAACCATCTGAAACTTAACCCTGGCAAGACCGAATTAATCTTGCCTGAGAAGAGTGAACTTTCCTGGGGCACACACTATTGGCCGGCAGAATAGGGTCCCCCAGCCCCCTCTTCATCTGTGAAAAGTCTTTGGGTCATCATCAACACAGACCTATCTCTCAGAGGCTAAGTGGGGGCAGTGGTCTCATCTTGCTTCTTCTAGCTACCCAGGATTAGGAAAATTGCCCACTTGCTTACCCACTCTGCCCTGATACAGGTTGTGATCGCTTTGGTATTGTCTCTCCTTCATCTTTCCAACTCTACCTATCTCGGCCTCCTATCATGCCTACTCAAGCGCCTTCAACTGGTACAAAACCAGGCCGCCAGGTTAAATCACAAGCAACCCAGATGGCTATCTGCTAGACCCCTGTTAGACAAACTTCATTGGCTGCCTATTGCCCAACGCGCTGCCTTCAAGTCAGGGTGTATAATCTTCAAAGCCCTGCACGGCAGGAGCCCCAAATTTATTAGCTGCCTGATAGTAAGGCACGCTCCTCTCCGCAACTTACGGTCTGCCCATCTTCAGCTCTTGTCCACCCCCACTTTCAAGTTTAAACGCCAGGGAGGGCGCAGGTTTTCTTACCTCGCCCCAAAATTCTGGAACTCTTTGCCACTAGCAATCCGGATGAGCAACAATCTCCTGGTGTTCAGAAGGTTGCTTAAAATCTGGCTGTATGAGCAAGCACTTGCGTAACCTTTCTTCGATGTGACACCTGCCTGATCAGCGCCATGAAACCTCTGGGTGACCGTGCGCTCTATAAATTTCTATTGAGATAAGATAAGATTTGTATTCTATATGGAAAAAAAAAGTTCAGTCTATCAAATCAAGCAGACTTGCTGAACTCAAACATTTGAAGGTGCACTCATATGTGATAATGAAGAAAATGGCGGCTCAATTAATTCAATCAATCAATCAAACAATTTATATAGCGCGCTACTCACCCGGGGGTCTCAAGGCGCTGGGGGGGAAGGGGTCCGTTACTGCTCGAAAAGCCAGGTCTTGAGTTGCCTCCTGAAGGAGAGATGGTCCTGGGTCAGCCGTAGGTGGATGGGGAGGGAGTTCCAAGTCTTGGCCGCCATTATTAAAATATTTGCCTACGATCACATCATTTGAAACCAGTTTATGTGTCAAGAGCATTACAAAAAGGTTGAGTAGATTATTTAAGTCAATGGACCTGCAGGTCTAGTAACATTTTTATGGCTTTTCGAGGCTTGTAAAGACTAAATTCCATGACCCCACCATTCCCCAGGTTCATCTCTGTCCTGATGAGACCCAGATATCTGACAAAGGGTAGAAACACTGTCAACACCAACAAAGACAGACCTTATTTTTGTGTGAATTAACACTGGGATTCTACCAGCTTTGTTTAAAATATTTGTAATGCATTTTGACTCTCTTTCAGAGAAATAACCAATATACCATTTATGCTCACTCACATAGTCACTATTTTCTTTGATCGTTTTGGGTTCTGTCACTTGGGGTTCTTCTAGAACCCCAAGTACATCTCTTCCCCACTCACTTCTTTTCGACACAGGAGTTATTTATTATATAATACACTTCTATTCGGCTGAATCTAATTTATTCTGAATACTGGTTGGTCTTTCTATCAAATTAAATCGAAACAATTTATTTTCTGTAAAAATATTAATGCTGTTTGTGAGAAGAAGTCTAAACAGGATTTCCAGTACTATCATATAGTCTTTTCAAAATGAGTCCCATGTGAACACTTGTCCCACGTTTAACCTGTGCCTTATAAGCATATGAAAATAAATTGTAATGACACTCATCCTGATGCAAAAATGTTCTTTGCAGGAATAGTAAAATGGATCACTTGACCTCTGGGGTAAACAGGGATGCATTTAAAAAAAAGATCTACAATGCCGAACATAGTGCCGAACACGTCAGAGCTGCAGATTTCGAAACTCGTGAATCAGGTTTGAGAGTGAGCTCAACATCCTGGGATTCTGGGCAAATCACTCAATCTCCCTGTGCCTGAAAATATATAACATGACGTTGTTTAAAGTAGCTGGTGC
The DNA here is from genome assembly GCF_964261635.1 of Lissotriton helveticus. Lineage (NCBI taxonomy): Eukaryota > Metazoa > Chordata > Amphibia > Caudata > Salamandridae > Lissotriton > Lissotriton helveticus. The sequence continues at coordinate 1,066,542,566 of NC_136065.1, read as the reverse complement.
TCAAGTAATGTAATGTAAGTAATGTACAGCACTCCAATACCTCCGCCAACATGGCGTCTTTACGGAACAACACCCCTGCTGCTTAGTACGGCCCGATGTACCTGGCTGCAGTAGTGGCAATGGGGCATGAATTCGCATTTTGTTACTGAAAAAAAACTAAAAAAACTTTCCCAATCCCTCTTAAAAGTAAGCCCAAAACCAAACTAATATTTTACCAAAAGAAGCCTAACTGGCGGTCGGCATCTAAAATTGTAAAAAGGCTAAAATAAATTAAAAAATGCAAGCAACTGGGGGCGTGTGACCAAGATTGCCGCCTGGCTGTGAAGCTCCTACGGGCCCGCCAGCTTCTGCACATATTCCATCAATACTAGCCCTACTGATGCCGCGAGACACGCTGCATTGCTGAGCGCAATGTCACCAGACCCGTCCGGTCGGAAAATGGAATCCCGAGCTGCCCTCTGACCGGGTATACAGCGGCGCAAGGCCCCCTCTGGAGAGTCCTACTGAAAACTGAGCTGCGCTATTGTGACGCTGGTGGACCTGCGTGGCGGAGCCTCGGCTGACCTAGGTGATGGGGCATCGGACCGGGGCGGCGGCAGCGGGCGGGCGCTGGCGGCGGGATAGGCGTGTATCTACCCCCCCATTGTTCAGCGGTCCACGACGCAGTGCTTCATTCCCTTGTTGGCCTCGCACCCTCTCCTGATGCAGGTTGGAGGTGGGGATAGGGCCCGTCCTCCAACTACCTAATAGTAACGAGCGGGTACTCCTGGTGGGGGGAGATCGCGTGTGGTGCGCCTGCCGCCCGCTTTATCTGCCACCCCGACGCAAAGCTGCGGCGCTTGTTCGGGCGCCCCACCGCTCTGCTACGGGACAGCAGCCTCCTCCTTCATTCAGCAGCCCTCCTGGAGGTCGGGGACTGTAGCAGAAACATACACTTTGGCAGACATCTGGCCTACGCCCTGCCTGTTCCCTGGGATGTGCTACTGCCACGCTACATCTCCTAATCGTCTTGAGGTGGGAGCCTCCCCTTTGGTCAAAGCGGACACAATAACTATACTGAGCACTAACAGCGTAGCGCTGAGACCCGGATTGCAAGCTTGGGGCGGCCCTTCGCGCTGAGACCCCGTCTGCGTCCTGCTGCTGCGGTTCGCCTGCCTCTGTCGCTAGCCTGGCTGGATCTCCTCATCTTGGCACCGGGTCCCGCACTCTTCTCCCTCAACCTAACAGCTACTGCTCCTTCACCAATTTCCTTGGGGCACATCCTTTTTCTATCAGGTCTCACAATCCGGCTCAGCTCCTTGCGCTGCAGAGTGGCGTAGCGAAGGCACACATATGTAAACCGAATCCTGCTCTTGTACCACCCGGCTTTTGGCCCTGCTCCTTCGCGGCATGGGGCGTAAAGACCCCAAACAAAGAACGCTTCCATTTGAAAAACCTGTCAATGACGCTCCGCCTCACAGCTCAAGCATGGCAAACAATGCGCAAAACGCAGAGCGCGCTGATGGACCCCCCCGAGGAGGCCACCTCTCTTCTCCAGGAAATGAGGGCCGGCTTCAAAGCACTGGATTGTTGGTTCGATTTACTTGATCAAAACATCGCAAGCCTTGGATCCAAGATACAGGTTCACGACAGGAGGCTTGATGTAGCGGAGACCCGCATCTCTGACATTGAGGACGGAACAGCCCAATCTGTTAAGAGACTGGAACGCGTAGTGGCGATAAAAAATGAGGAGCTCGCAGCCGGCACAACAAAACACGCATCCTTGGTGTTTCAGAGACAGCCTCCACCGGTCCTATTGACATGTTTGTCGAGACTTTGTTAACAGATTTGTTCGGCAAAGAATCGTTCACCCCTGGCTTTGTGATATAAAGGGCGCAGAGATCACTCAGGCCCCGGCCCAATCCTGGCCTCCCTCCCCGGCCCATCATCGCACGCCTCATGAACTAGAGTGACAAGAGACTCCGCTTTGAGACTTGCTTGGGAACGTGGGGTCATTGACTGGCAAGGCTACAAATTATCATTCTACCCAGACTTCACAGCCATGGTGCAGGATGCCCGCCGCAAATTTAATAGTGGGCAAGGCTACCCTCAGGAACTTGGTTTTGAGATACAGCATGTTATACCCTGCCAGACTGAAAGTTGATGTGGGTGGGAGGTCTTGCATTTTCGATACTCCTACTGAAGTGCAGGAATTTTGTCAGGCTTATAAGCAAAACAACACCCGCCCCTCAAAAAGCGATGGCAACCCTTCTCCTCCCCATAGTGTTTCAGACGCTAGTGCGGAATTGTTTTCTGGCTCTGGTTTGGTTGAATTTTGTCATAAAATGTATGTCTCGCTGCACATTTCAATATAGGAATATGTTCTCCATCCTCTTATATTATACTCTAGATAGCTGGTTTAGTGCCCTGGCGTTGCCACCCCCATGGTGTATCCTTCGGATTTGTTTCTTCTTGCTTTAGTGTACCTTCTTTGGGGATTGTCATGTATACACAAAGTTGATTGGTACTTTATGCGCAGTTTTTCTTTCAGGATTGGCCACACTCCTTCTGGGGTTTGGCTGGGTGGGGGGCGGTGGGGGGCGGTGGGCGGGGGTTTATATGGATGCACAAAATGTTCATTGACAATGCCATTCCGTTCACTATTGTACGTATTGTTTTATTGTCGCTTACTGCATATAACAATGTGGATGTTCCTCCAAGATGGCCAGATTGGGTAATATAGTTGGCCCCTAAGACCTGTCCCGTGCGTCCTGGAATGTGCGGGGCTTCAATGACACATGCAAGAGGAGACAGGTTATCCATTACCTTTTAAGACACAATGTGGATATCGCTTTCCTGCAGGAGACGCATCTCCCCAAAACTGACGCAGCACGCTTTTGTGCCAGCTGGGCGGCACACAGATATTTTGCCAACTTCAGTAACTATGCAAGAGGGACGGCCATTTTGATTCATAGGAGGGTCCCATTCAGTTTCGGTTCATTTATATAAGATGAGGACGGCAGATATCTTATCGTTGCAGGGTCTATATTTGGCTTCTAAGTTGCTCTTGTTTGTGGCTATGCCCCTAACACCGTGTGTCCAGACTTTTTCCACGCTCTTCATGCCCAGCTAGCTAGGTTCGTTCCGCAGACTTTACTAGTAGGCAGGGACTTCAACTTGCTATTGAGTCCCGACCTTGATAGCACCTCCACTGCTCCAGACACTAAACCTCGCGCACGTCGCGCCCTTCTGGAGCTTTGTGAGCAGTTTGCACTTTTGGACATTTGGCGCACACAAAATCATGGGGATACAAAAGGGGATGACGGACGGAGCGTTTGAGCAAATCAAATATTCACCCCCAGTCAACTGATCTGGGTTTAATCCATCACCATTCTTTAGCCCACTCAGCCACCCTATTTCAGACATGGCTATATGCAAATCAGTCTGACCCTGTGCCTCAAGGGAACAGTCCAGCCCGAACTGCCAAGCCATGTCTTCCATGGACCGGAAACAAGCATCCTGGGACCGGTTTCGGATTCATAATCCTCATCAGCCAGGCTATCTTGAATCCAGTGGCCAAGTGAGCAAGGGACTCACGTCTGAGCATACCCTGCCACACTTAGGGCGAACAAAGCGATACAAAAGGGGATGATGGACGGAGCGTTTGAGCAAATCAAAACTCACCCCCAGTCAACTGATCTGGGTTTAATCCATCACCATTCTTTAGCCCACTCAGCCACCCCATTTCAGACATGGCTATATGCAAATCAGTCTGACACTGTGCCTCATGGGAACACAAAATCATGCCACTACCAAATACACACATTATTCAGGCCCACAGGCTGAGTGGGCTAAATAATGGTGATGGATTAAACCCAGATCAGTTGACTGGGGGTGAGTGTTTGATTTGCTCAAATGCTCCTTCCATCATCCCCTTTTGTATCGCTTTGTTCGCCCTAAGTGTGGCAGGGTATGCTCAGACGTGAGTCCCTTTCTCACTTGGCCACTGGATTCAAGATAGCCTGGCTGATGAGGATTATGAATCCGAAACCGGTCCCAGGATGCTTGTTTCCGGTCCATGGAAGACATGGCTTGGCAGTTCGGGCTGGACTGTTCCCTTGAGGCACAGGGTCAGACTGATTTGCATATAGCCATGTCTGAAATAGGGTGGCTGAGTGGGCTAAAGAATGGTGATGGATTAAACCCCGATCAGTTGACTGGGGGTGAATATTTGATTTGCTCAAACGCTCCGTCCGTCATCCCCTTTTGTATCGCCATGATTTTGTGTGCGCCAAATGTCCAAAAGTGCAAACTGCTCACAAAGCTCCAGAAGGGCGCGGCGTGCGCGAGGTTTAGTGTCTGGAGCAGTGGAGGTGCTATCAAGGTCGGGACTCAATAGCAAATTGAAGTCCCTGCCTACTAGTAAAGTCTGCGGTACGAACCTAGCTAGCTGGGCATGAAGAGCGTGGAAAAAGTGTTAGATATTTGGCTGCTCACCCCTGACGTCTCTGGTTGGTGCACCTCACACAAAACGCTCCATCGGACATATTCCGATCATTCCCCGATTTTGATACACCTACAGATCCAGATCCCCCGCCCCGAAGGCTTTGAATATCAATGGCGCATCCCCAGCCGCGCACTACACGACGGACTGTTTAAGGCAGAAATCCGTGAAGCCATAGAAGAATATTTCTCCATTAACACCGGCTCGGTAGACTCTTGGGCAGTCCTTTGGGAGGGGTTCAAAGCCGTCATCAGGGGCGCTTGTATTGCCAAACACGCCGGGGTCCTTAAAGATCTCAGAAACACTTTACATGAATAGAACACAAACTTGTGGTGCTAGACAGTGCCTCGGCACAGCCGTTAGGCCCTGCGGATGAAGGGCAGCGCTTGACTCTGCTAGCTGATTACAGGGAAATAGCTGAACAGGAAATGTTATACTTGGGCAAATACCAGACTGCTAGGCGATACGGGGAAAGTGAGCGACCTGGCAGGGTTTTGGCCCAGATGCTACATCCGCCTTGTAATAAAGCATTCATCAGCGAGATTCGGACTGCAGACGACCACTCCCTCACTTCCACACTCAACATTCATAACAAATTCAAGGCTTATTTTTCAACCCTGTACGCTTCAAAACTAGGGAGCTCCCACGGAGCACAAAAACAATATCTCAACGAGATCGCTCTGGTTTATCTTGAAAAACATATGCAAGATTTTTGGCGGATCCCATCTTGGTAGCATAAGTACTGGGAGCCATCGACAACCTTCAGGGCTCCTCTGCCCCCGGATTGTACGGCTTCACTGGGGACTTCTACAAGGAGTATAAAGAGTTGCTTGCACAGCAACTCCTAGAAGTATACGAGGAGGCTTTAGAAAAGCAATTGCTCCCCCCTTCACTCCGTGAAGCGGTCATAATACTCCTTCCCAAACCTGGTAAAGACCCTTCTCAGTGTGGATCGTATAGGCCTCTATCCCTGCTAAATTTGGACTACTAAATCTTAGCTAAAATCATAGCTAATCGCCTGTCCCAATTGACGGAATGTATTATATCCCCGGCTCAATCTGGCTTCGTCCCGCACCACTCCACCTCGCTTAATCTTATAACACTCTTTGCTGTCATTCACAGGATAAACCCTGAAGTCCCTGCAGCAGCGATCCTACTAGACCCGGAGAAGGCTTTCGACTTCTCGGAGTGGCCCTTTTTCGTTTCTATAATGCGCCGCATGGGTATGCCTCTTGGTTTCATTTCCACCACCACTCTGTTATACAGTAGACCCATGGCGAGACTTTGCTTAAATGGCACTCTCTCTCAGCCCTTTAGGCTCTCCCGCTGAACCCGTCAGGGCTGTCGTCTATCCCCTCTATTATTTATCCTGGCAATGGATTCGTTCATACGCTACTTCCAGGAGCGGCACCTTCACCGGGGCCTACAATTCAATACTGGTCCTCTCCTGGTCTCACTTTAAGCAGACAATATCATCCTATATGTCAGGGAGACCCAAGAACATTTGGACCCATTAATAAGAGAAATTCTTAGATTTGGCCACTTTCTTTTCTGGCCTCTGCATTAATTGGCACAAATCTGTTATTTTTCCTTTAACTTCAGGTACGAAGCAGTGGGAGTGTGAATTCCCGCTAGAATGGTGTACTGATTTGGTCAAATATCTGGGAATACATATCCATTTAGAGCCAGCCCAGATCATCAGCCTGAATTACGGGCGGGCCATCGACGCATTGGGCATACAGGTGGACAAATGGTTATGGTTGCCCTTGTCACTAGTGGGCCGAGTAGCGATCCTATAGATGGTGGCGCTTCCCAAATTTTTATATTATTTTAATAATATCCCTATTCCCCTCACAGTCAGCTTTTTTCAAACACTACGCACACTCCTTATGCGTCTGGTTTGGGGTGGTAAACAGGCTTGTGTCTGCTGGTCTGTGCTTACCCTGCCGTATGACAGAGGTGGTTACAATTTCCCGGATCTACAGTTATATTATTTAGTGGCCCAATGCAGCTATTCACACTCCTGGTTCCATCCTGATGCCCGTATACCATATCCCCGCCCAGCTGCGGACTTCGTCCTTCCAGAAAAGCTTTCCACGGTTCTGCCGAAGGGCATCCCCAGGGAACCCTGCGACATCCAAACGGTTTCCACTACAAGTTGGGCTTGGAAGAGGCTGCGACGCCCGACTGGCACCACCGCCTTATACTCCTCTACATTGCCCAAGCCCAATCCCGGACGAACGTATAGTTCAGCGCACCCTGACCAAATTTGAAATTTCCACAGTGGGCGATCTATACCCCGGAGGTCATTGCTTCTCCCTTTCGGAAGACGCCCGCTTCCAGGACAGTAGGGTTATGGATAGATTTGTCCTGGGCCGTATTAGATCTGCGCTGCGCTCCACCCTACCTGGCTTCCCAGTCGAACCTGAATCCTCCCCCCCCTCACACACACCGATAATCGAAAACACAAGTAGTGCGCATTTAATCTCCAAACTATATAAGGCTTGTGCTAACATTAGGCCCGTAAATGACAAGATTCGCTGCGACTGGGAGGCAGATTTGGGGCGTCCGATAACAGATGAGCAATGGGCCAAATGCTGCGCTGTCACGCAAGGAGTTTCACTTGACAGCAAACACAAACTCCTTCACTTTAAGTTTTTGCGTTGTATTCATTTCACCCCAGCTAAAGTGCATAAAATCGACCCTTCCAACCCGCACAAAGGCCGTAAATGCACGGCTCCAGACGCTGACTTTGCTCATTTCACTTGGGCATGCCCTAAACTACTGACATACTGGGAACACGTCCATGACATTCTTGGGAAAATAATAAACCTACCCTTGATCCCAACATCTGAAGTAGCTTTGGAATGGAATGGAATGAGATTTTTAGGAATGGAATGAGATTTTTAAAGCGCATGGCTGCCCAAGAGCGTCCCAGCGCTGACAGAAAATCCAAGAATCAGGTCAGGCGGAAGCAAGAAGAAGGTCAGGGGGAACAGCCACGTCTTCAAGGATTTACGGAAGGACAGGAGATTAGGTTGGGCACGGAGGTCCAGTGGAAGAACATTCCACATCTTGGACGCCTGATAGGAAAACCGCCGGCCTCCGGAGCGTGCTTTCTTAATCCTAGGTGTTTGAGTGAGGTGAACGAAGGAGGATCGGAGGGTTCTGGTCGTGGTGTAAGGAGTAACAAGATCTTTAAGGATAGGCGGGGCGTTTCCATGGAGGATTTTATGGGTTAGGCACATGGCCTTAAACTGCACCCTTTGCTCCACAGGAAGCCAGTGGAGTGCTCTGATCGCCGGTTTGGCAGAGCAACGGTTTTTTGTGCCCGTGAGAATCCGGGCGGCCGCATTTTGTACCACCTGCAGCTTGGCTATAACTTTTTTAGGTGAACCGGGATATATGGCATTGCCGTAATCCAGTCTAGACAGGATGAGGCCCTGTAGGAGTAGTTTTTTTGACTGGGAAGGAAGCAGGGGAGAATCTTGCGGGTGGTACGTAGTAGGCTGGGATACACTGTCAACTTCCCTAAGAAGTTTAGGAGGTTTGCATCGCTGGGACTTCTACTAGCAAAACGGGAAATAGCGATACATTGGGGCAGTAAATCAACACCCACTGCCCAGGACTGGCTCCGCAGCTTAGCGTATTGTAATGTTCATAGCGAAAATTATGCAAGCATAATGCCCAGCACAGCTCGTACCAAAGATATATGGGGCCCATATCGTTTATATGTGGACAACATGTCTCGTACAACCAACTCTCCTGTAGAGCAGGGCATTGTTCCGACAGGAGTGGGGTGATTCTACAGACCTGATCTTTTCATGCACTTAGTCACCATCCTGCTGTTGTGATAACCACTTGAATGGGACGGGCAGGCCTGTACGATTGACTACCAAAATTTAACTGGGGGTTATGTCTGAGGCGGTCGATTACACTTGTTGTAAATGGCAAATGTTTCCTGATGTACAACTTTTTATTACATATAGACAGACATATCATTGGCATTATTCTTTCTCTTTTGGTAATGCTGGACAGTGACAATGTATGGCAATTAATGAGTGAACGGATTTGCACATGTGTATTCTTTATATGTATGTAAAATGGAAAATAAAGTTAAAAAAATAAAAATGCAAGCAACTGAGCGGGAGGCACAGCACGAAGGCTGCACTACTACAACTGTGGCATTAAGAGGAGGTGGGAGGAATGCTATATAAAAATGTAAGCAACTATGGTGCCAAAACTGAACACAGGAAAACTGTAACAGAGCAGGAAACCAAGAAAAAAAATATATTCCCCCAAAGTATGGTGCTCATGTAAAGTGCTCAGGTTAAGTTTGCGCTATATAAAACCCCCCCAAAAAATAACAGATAAACAACCATAGCATGAGTACTTAGTTTCTGCTCTGTGGGAGGAAAGGAAGAGAGAAAGGAGGGTAAAAGAGGCAGGACTGACAACTAGCAAGCAAGCATTTCTAAAGGACACTGACAAAGACAAATAAAAAGCAATGGGCGGAGTTGATCCCCACAAAGCATGTACAACAGGTCACTAAGCGACAGTGCACCGCTGTCTAGTCTCGACCTAAAACGGGATGAAGGATTTCTAATTTGTCGAGTTTGAAGCATGATAAAGAAATGACCAGTAACATTTCTATCCATCAGATGTGTTCTGTCTGAATGGTTATTTCAAAATCTCAAACACCATCTCCACCACCTACACAGCCAGACCCATCAAAATGCCTTCTTAGCCTGCTGGATGAGGAAAATAATGCAGAACAGCTACACTATTGCTATCCTCGTACAGCTAGTAACAGCACTAAGGACACACCTGCTACGAGCCCACTAAATACTAAATACTGATCACTCTTCTACAAAAGAAAATCACACTATTGCACATTCTTTAAATGCTCTACTAATAAATGCTTAATGACTCTCTAAAAACAAACATCACATCTAGGACCTTCTCACTGATGGAAAACCAGACATACTATTCATAACTGAATCATGGTTTGGAGATGATTTGGCTCCAGTCCTGCATGAAGCTGTTCCTCTAGGCTATCAAACGATCACCCAAAATCGTACAGGCAAAAAAGGGGGTGGCCTTGCTATTGTGTTAAGGCAAACATTAGATATCACTAAAGCTGACAAAGTCTCCATAAAAAATTGTGAGGCTCTTTTCACCAGATACAATCCTATACCGTCTTCCTCCTGTAACTTCCTATTCCTTTACAGACCTCGACCTAGCAATGAGACATTCCCAGACACACTTCTAGACACAGTTTCAAATCTGATAAAACTGCACTCCAACCTATGCGTTCTGGGTGACCACAACATTTGGTTTGACAAACCCAATATGCCCCATCCGAAAACAATCATCGCAGGCCTAGATGCACTGAACATGCATCAGATTGTCCACGAACCCACACACAACGCTGGACACTTCCTAGATGTCATTTTTGCTAATACCGAACTAGTTACTCTTCAAACTCTAACTCCGGTCACATGGTCAGACCACCATTTGCTTGCTTTCCAACATAAAACAACACTAAGTGACACACCTAAAACCACCTTACAAACATACATCTGTTGACCGTGGAACAAACTCAGTTCGGACCACTAAGAAACACAACTAACATCCAGTACAGATCTAGAAACAAATTCTGTTAAAAAACTATACAAGTGGCTACACTACAGGAAGCTTTTGATATCTGATATACTGATACCACTCAAAACCACACAACAAAACAAAAGAAAACAAGCACCTTAGAGAAATACAGAGATAAAAGTAATAAAACAACAAATTAGAAAGCTGCAAAGTACCTGGCTCAAAACAAACGCCAATCACGCTAATTAAAAGCACGCTGGCATGCGCGCGTGTGTGAAAGCTATTGGCAATAGCAAAACAAGATGGCGTCGGATTGTTCACTGTCCGTACGTACGCGTGCATGTTTTGCTTTGTGTCAATGGCGAGAGCAGCCATGTTTGTCCATCGGTACATGTGCATGTTCAGCTTTGGCTGAAATGATCGCATAGGCCCTCACAGCGCATGCGCACTGCTAACGCCAGGCGAGACCTAAAAACATGGGTGGCACATCCTTCTCTGTTCAAGCAGCCATAAGATCCACGGATAACCACCTTATCTTCAGAAAAGAGTACCACCAAGTTAAGTGAGGTGAATACGTGGCCACATTTCTCAGGATGTTTAAATCAATGAGTCTTGTGATTCACCATTGTTCAAGTCGGCAGCAAACCTTCTCTCACCCAAAAGGGGTTGGCAGTTGACTGGTGATTTTGATGGGATATTTGTAGATGATCTGTGGGGGGTTTCTTGGGCCTAACGGACACAAACAGATAAAACCCTTGACATATTTGGCCCTTCACGTGTACGCCATAAGCCAAGGAGAGAAATGCCAGGCAGAGATGCATGTGACAGAAGCTGGACGAGCAAACCAGGAACTAGACGGTCTATAAGACACCTATATAGTAACCAAGAAAGTGGTTTTCCCCTGTAGAGTCTCGATGGCTCACCCAGTATCAGTGCTTCTTTTGCCTGACGAAAACGAATAAGGATAAGGGTGCTGCTAAGGGTGCTAGATGGCCTCTTGTTGCTCCTTACATAGTGACATAAATTGTGCAGTTTGTACATGTGGGAGAGGTCAAAGAAAAGACTGCATATGCCAAGAGTTGGGCCTCTGCAGGAAAATAGACGTGTAAAAAGACAATTCAAAAACAACTTTTTTTAATGTTGATGAATCCTCCTAGTTCATTCTGCATGTACCCATTCGGCATAGGAATAAGATATGGGAAAGGGGGAGAATGGAAAGGTAATGCCTGTATTAAGTTGTCAAATGATGTGTATTATGTTCTCTTAACTCATGATCCTCATTTCTTTCCTCAGCTTGGATCTACATACCCACACAGATGAAAACATCTGTATGTACTCCTCAATAAATAAAATGAAGATGAGGGCACCAGCCATTTAGTTCATGCTTGCCAACCCAAGAAGGTAAGGGGTAAGGCAGACATGGAGGCTGGCCCTAACCTGTAGGTAGATGCTGTCCATAGTCAAGTCTGAACATGACACCTAAGCAGGGACTGCCAGGCTGAAAATTAAACAGTGTCTAAAAATAAAAAATTAGTAAGTAAAAGAATCCCTTGTGGGAGATGTGGGATCGTAGGAGGACTTTCCTTGTGAGTACTCCCAAAAATGAAACCCAGGTAGAAAAATCAAGCTTGTTGATTACTCTCTTTGGGACACAACAAAATATAAAGGCATTGCTCCTTCGTGTCCCACCTCACATTTGGTCACACCCCTGCCCTGATGCACAAAGTGAAAACTGAAAACCTGTGGAGTCAATATTAACTCTAAGCACGGAGTCACAAGCCTTTACAGTGACTAAAAGCATGTCTAAACGAGAATCATATTGTATCCCTACTAGATGAAGGGCTGTCCAGGTCGGGTTTTATTTAATTTTCAGCTGAGTTATTTCAATGAGGTACATTTAGACACGTCAAGAGGTTGGATTAACAAAACAGAAAGATGCTCAAAATGCTTGTTAACGAAGGAGAAGAAATAGCGTTGTCATTTCTGGGAGTAAGCTACATTGACTTCCTGTGGAAACCAAAATCTATGGGCCTGATTACGATGGTGGTGAACCGGCTGTCGGTGGCGGGTTCACAGCCATCGAGAGGCCTTTTCTCGCCCGCTAGATTATAATGGCGGCCGGTGTGCTGGCGGGCTGAAAACCCGACCGCCAAGGGTCCGACAGTAGCAATCATTCAGATTGCCTGTAAGGCCACCCCGCATCCCTAGAATGATAGCGGTGCCAAGCAGTCACCGACTGCTTGATTGGGACGCAGGACCCACGCCAGCCTTTCCATGGCGGAACACTTTGGTTTTCCATTTGGGGGGCACCCCCTACATTTCTCAGCACCATGTGGCAGGCACCGCAAAGTGCCTGCCACGTAGTGCAGGGAAATGTAATACGTGAAGTTTTTACATGTAAAATATGGGGGGTGCGACCGCCTTGGTGGTGGTCACATCGTGATTCCCCCTGTGGGAATACCGCCTTGTACACTGAAGTAATCACCCCCTAAATTCCTTACATCATACACACGTTTCAGACTACTTTCAAGATCCAGTAATCGGGCATGATCTTCCAAGTAGCCTCAATTCTGAAATAACACGTTGCTCGGCTCTGTCACTACTGATGGGGGAAATCTCCAGAATCCCAAACATTCTCTTTCCATGTCTTATGAGCTGATGAAAATATCATCAAATTCATAAAACAAAATAAAAACAGCTGTATTATAGCCTCATTCGGTGGGACCAGCGCCTTGAGATAGTCTTAGCTGTATTGTGCACTATGTAAATGTTTAAATTTATCTGGCCTTGCGGAATTGCAATGCATAACAATAGGAAGGGAGGCACAAAAGAAAACCGAGGAGACAATCGGACCACAGAAATCTGGAAAAAAATGATTTGTGGATGTCCTGCGCAATGAAATATAATACTTCAGAAACAGTAATGTATGCCAAACCCTGCACACAGCATCTGCACAAGGAATTTAACAGCGGGAGATGCGACGCAGTGAACTTCTGCCAACAGTGGATGTGCCAGTGAATTTCCCCAAGCTAAAATTCACAGAGAACTGGCCTTAAATGATAGGCATTACAGGCTGATTACTGTGGAATCTTGTCCTGAGCAAGCGGTGGAATGTGGATTGAGAATGATGAGGATGTAATATTTTAATATGGATGTGCAGTGGCAGGTGTTGCATAGACTGTAAATTGGCTTTCTCCTTATTCTGGGTTTTGTAAATCTTTATTATGAGAAATAACAAAATTAAAAAAAACATACACATTCTCACTTTCTTTGGTGCCCCCTAGATCCAACTTAACACCCATGACAAGCAATAGAATTCAGGTACAAAAGACTGATGTTGAACTAGAGCTCTAGTGAAAGAATGCAACAAGCCAGATTGTAGGACAGTTGCCTCTAACAGGCGAGCTGCCAAGAATTTTGTGTATAGCAACAACGAAAAGGAGTTAGAAAACCAATGTTACTGGTGTGGAACCTACAACTATTTTAGGTACTACAAAGAATGCCAGATTGTTGACAAAGCTTGCAACAATTGTCTAAAGAAGAGCCATTTTGGAACAGTGTGCAAGAGCTATGATGGTGGAAAATGAAGGTTGATGCAGTCCTAATGCAGTTCTTAGTAATGGGGGTAAATGGAAGCAGAAGTTATTACTTTTGAGACGCATTATTGTGAATGCCGAAAATGAGCATAGGATGGTAGATTAATGTTTTTGGTTTTCAATTGTGGGGGAAGGCACTACATAACAAATAATGGAATGACAAGAACACATACCCCTCAGATATGCATCCTAAGGGATATACAAGTCATTTTTATCCGAAATGGACTTCAAAAGAGAGAAGAACAGAATTAAGAGTGTTTGGGTGGAGTGTGAGGGCGTATATGCAGCCAAGAAAGGTATTCAATAATGGGTTGGTCCCACCGAGAGCAACCCCAGGACAAATCATCTGGTTTATAATGTTGCAAGGGAAGTAATTGAGGCTCTGGAAAATGAAGAGGAAATAATCAAGGATTAAGTTCAGAATTTAGAGAAAAATCTGGTGTTTTTGGCAAGAAACCTGCAAAATGTATGCGGTTCAAGTACTGTATTATTTTGAAACATTATGCTGCGTCAGTCGGACACTTTATGAGAAATACGTCTCTTATATATAAGAAAAAACTTGAAGGCAATCATAAATGATTTACGCGAGAAGAAAATCATAGCACCCATAGAATCTACTATACCTTGGCTGAATTAGGGTACATCAATGCCCCTACTGAACTTATACGATATATCTCAACTCTGGCTCTTCTTGGACTCTCCACTTGAATCTAGCAAGTGCATACAAGCAGGTGGTATTAGAAGAGAAATTGAAATACCCGACTGCATTTGTAATATTGAAAGGTGTCTTTCAGTATTGTATGCCTTTTGGACTTGATAGCACTGCTGTTGTGTTCGAGTGTTTGATGAAGGAGAGTTTTGGCGCGATAAGAGAAACAGAAGATTTCTAAGAGGATATCCTTGTTTTTTGGGGAACTCACATGATAACAACTAGTCAGTAGATTAGGGTAAAGGTTTAACTGTGTAGTTAAATAAATTCAAATGTGTCTGTAAAGAAAATTAATAATTGAGACATAAGATCTCACAGTTTTATGTGAAGATTGTACAAAATATGCATAGAGCGGACACCTCCCAAGGAATAGTTGGAGAAATATATTTCAAGTATGTCAGTGAATGAACAGGATTATCCCTTTGCAGTGCTGAAGTGTTAGATTGTTTAAGACCCTGAAGTCACGTACACCGACTGCAAGCCAGGCTTGTATTTGCTTTGCGGGAAAAATCAAATGAACTACAGAATGAGCATGAAGTTGCGTTCACAGATCTGAACACTGCATCACACCACATGGCTTTGATACTAGAAGATAATGGAGCAAGAATTCGCAAATAAGCAACTTGCTCGGATATAATCCTCTCATATAACCACAAAATAAATTATTAATAACGTTCGTACTACTAAGTTTACACGACATTTTACACTTTCTAGAAAAGGGGGAAGCTTGCCTATGTGTTTTACTACCCAGTAACCCGAGTGCAATTAAAAATGGCTGCTAACGCGGGAATTTAAACCGCGCATACGTCAACTGCATGACGTCTTAACGATTGGAGGGAAAACTCTGCTTCTGCGCAATAGCATCTAATATGGCCGCTTGAGAACTCACGTGCTAAGTATCTGCTTTACTGAAACTAAACTGTGTTATATACTAAGTGCTAATGCATAAATGGTCTTTATAAGTAAATGGGATTAGAGTAGAGATAGGTGGTATACAGTGAAATTATTTTATTTGAATCTAATACTTTGTCTCTTTGACCTCTCTATTAGTTTGTGTTTGGGCCTTAAAGAGAGCTAAGGGCTGACACCCACGTGAGACCATCCGCATGCGTGGAAGAGACAACTCCGGAGCCATGAGCTCAAGTATTGGGTCCCAGCCAAGAACACTCTTTCTACATGTCCTGGGAACCAGCTGAACATCCTGAAGACTCAATGGAAAACTGTATATATTCTTGTTAATGCATTATGAACATGGGTGGGAAACAAAGCTTGGGAGAAACAAATTAATGGGCGGGAACATAAAACAATGCTCTTAGGAAAAGTATTAAACTTAGCATGGTGCAAAGATCATCTCCTCGGCTTGACCAATCAGAATTAGGAGTTTGATAAGGTTTAAACATTTAGGGGTGGAACATGCTATTAAAAAGGTATAATTTGGGTAATTAGTTAGATTAGTTACTGCAGTCGCTGCCAGAACGCTGAGAGATAGAGATGCTGTCCGAATGCTGATCAAAATACCTAAAGAAGCAAATTTAGAATATTCAAACAAATAGAATTACTAAGAAGATCGCGGAAGAATCAAGGAGGGTATAGAATTGGAAATAATATCGCGGAAGAATCGAGGAGGAAATTAGCATCAGCGAGGGATGAGAAGCAGGCATCGAATCCTGAAGAGGCGACCTGTCCTGTCCTATTCCTGACCTGAATCTATCACCTGAATTTCCTAAGGGGCCCATAACTCTTGGCCAGAGGGGTTCCTGTTAGAAGGAATATGAATCCAGTACTTAGTAGCCTAGCAGCACAGTATATGGGTGAATTTTTCCTAGCTCAACATGCAATAGATATAGCAGAATCTCACAAGCATAATTTAGCATGTTCACTAAAAGAAGAAGAAAATATATTTTTGAATTTAGTAGAAGAAAGGAGACAGGATTTCCAGAAGAAAGCCAACATACAGAAAAATCATATTCCACCATGGGCAGAGAAAGAAAGAATTTATACATCTGGCAAGACTCAAGCTGCGATGGCCCTAGATTTCGAAAAGAAAGGGAAATCTGTCTTTATAGGTTAAAAACTGACTATAATAATATATTTATTGGTTCCAGTGAATGTGAACATAATTTCTTGGTTATTGGAGGATGGGGACTAAAAGGGGGAACCGATCCAGTATTTCCTGGAATTTAATATATATGTGGGAACAAGGCTTACTTTAAGCTACCTGCAAGATGGTATGGGAGTTGCTATTTTGGAATAGTATTCCCTAAAGTTTATCATGTGAAAAGAATAACTGCAAACAATAAAGACAATAATGAACTAATATGTAGTAAAAGAGCTAGTTTTGCAGAAATAGTAGGCGACATATTTAGTGCATTGATACCTTCAGTGGGAGTAATTCTGAATTCACGAAGAATTTGTCAATTGTCCACACTAGTTGATCGATTATCAACTGATACTGCTGAAGGTTTCTTGATGATCAATACCGAAATGGTTGCGATCAGATCGATGGTTAAGCAGAATCGACTTGCCTTTGATATATTATTGCCAAAAGAGGGTGGAGTCTGTAAAATGCTGAAAGTGCAACGTTGTTGCACTTACATACCTGATAAAAGTATAGAAATTGGGAAAAAAATTAAAACTATTACAAATTTGGAAGAAGAATTAAAACCACTGGAAGCTGACAGTGTATGGAAGAAATTAACATATAGCCTAACATCAGTAGGGTCATGGTTTGCTTATTTTGGTAAAGAAGTTGTGGTTCAAGTAATACTACCTATACGTGGAATAACTATGATAAGATTGATAATAATGATCTGGTGCAAATGAAGTAAACAAACAGGGAAAGAAAAGGAAATATTAAGCAATTGGGCTTGAAGAATTAAAAGGAGAATTATATACGAAAATGAAGAACGTGAAAGAAAAAAGATAAAGTAGAAATTGATATGCTAGAAAAGGGAATGGAGATATACTAAAGTTGGCATTTGATTTGGGTATGGGTAGTTGTTGATGGCATAAATGCCATCAGAGAGGGGATTGATGGAGCAAGAATTCTCAAATAAGCAACTTGCTCGGATATAATCCTCTCATATAACCACATAATAACGTTCGTAATACTAATTTTACACTTTCTAGAAAAGGGGGAAGGTTGCCTATGTGTTCTACTAACCAGTAGGCCGAGTGCAATTAAGAATTGCCTGCTAACGCGGGAAATTACACTGCGCATGCGTCAGCTGCATGACGTGTAAATGCTTGGAGGGAAAACTCTGCTTCTGCGCAATAGCATCTAATATGGCCGCTTGAGAACTCAAGTGCTAAGCATCTGCTTTGCTGAAACTAAACTGTTATATACTAAGTGCTAATGCATAAATAGTCTTTATAAGTAAATGGGATTAGAGTAGAGATAGGTGGTATACAGTGAAATCATTTTATTTGAATCTAATACTTTGTCTCTTTGACCTCTCCATTAGTTCGTATTTGGGCCTTAAAGAAAGCTAAGGGCTGACACCCACGTGAGACCATCCGCATGCGCGGAAGAGACAACTCCCGAGCCATGAGCTCAAGTATTGGGACCCGACCAAGGACACTCTTTCTACATGTCCTGGGAAACAACTGAACATCCTGAAGACTCAATGGACAACTGTAGAAAACTGTATACATTGTTGTTAATGCATTATGAACATGGGTGGAAAATAAAGCTTGGGAGAAACAAATTAATGGGCGGGAACATAAGACAATGCTCTTACGAAAAGTATTAAACTTAGCATGGTGCGATGATCATCCCTTCGGCTTGACCAATCAGAATTAGGAGTTTCATTAGGTTGAAACATTTAGGGGTGGAACATGCCATTAAAAGGCAAAATTGGGGTGGTTAGTTAGATTAGTTACTGCAGTCACTGCCAGAACGCTGAGAGATAGAGATGCTGTCCGGATGCTGATCGAAATACCTAAAGAAGCAGACTTAGCATTTTCAAACAAATTCTAATTAGAAAGAAGATCGCAGAAGAATCGAGGAGGTAATAGAATTAGAAAGAAGATCGCGGAAGAATCGAGGAGGAAATTAGCATCAGAGAGGGGTGAGACGCAGGCGTCTAATCCAGAAGAGGCTACCTGTCCTGCCCTATTCCTGTCCTGAATCTATCACCTGAATTTCCTAAGGGGCCCATAACTCTTGGCCAGAGGGGTCTGATCTTGCACCTTCCTAGGTAAATATAAATCTGTGTATTAAGTCAATGTGCCTTTTCTCTCTATACTCTCTTCCTGAGGTACTGGTCATTGAAAATGATAGTTTAATTTAGATAAATCGAATCTTACCTCTTCAGAATGATGGAGTTAACACGGTAATTTGTCTTTGATTCTCATGGGAAAATTCAGATAAACCTTTAAACCTTATCCGGGGCTGTGGTTCTTTAATGAGCAGAACAGGTAAACGCTTCATCGTCATAATTACCAAATAAAGTCAACTAAAATAGATCCATTTGTAAGAAAAAAGGGATTAGTATTAAATAGGCTCAAGACTGGGAGGCAAACGGACAAAAAGAATTAGCCCTAAAAAAATGATCCCCAGCGGGTTCATTGACAAGATCCTGAGTGAGTGTGGTTCATGGGCCCAGATGAGTATTTAGTGAATATTGTCCGCAGGTTGGTGTCCCGCTGGATCAAAGAGGAGGGGAATATCGAGTCTACTATAGACAAAAGGAATTAATTTTGTGTTGCAGGAAGTGTTAAGCAGTTGATCTGAAGAGAATAAGTTAGAAAACAAATCAAGATCATTTTTCAAGGTGCAGAGTAAATTGGCAAGAGAAAATAAAGTCTTAATAAGAGATGATAATTGTTCCTCAATTTGGTCTGAGGTGGAAGATTTTTTTTCCAGCTGAGCCAAGAAGTCCCCATAGAGAGTTTCAGGACTATGAAATCTGTAACAGCCTGTAGAGTGGAGACCAAATCAGTGGTCACCAAAAAGGGTCTTAGAGGCAGGTAGGTATAAACATAACTGGATGGGTTTACAGTGTTAACTAGATAGAAAAGCTTAGGCATGGTTTTGGATGATTATTTAATTCTTGGGTGATATTTTGAAGGGAAGGATTTCAAGAGACTTTGTATTGGCCAAAGGTCCACAATTTTCCATCATTAGGACACAGATAGGTTAGCTACTAGTGAGGGTATTAGCACTAAAACTCCCTAAACGTTATTTTAGATATGTGCAGGACTACACCCAATAACATCATGTTTTTCTACT
Organism: Lissotriton helveticus; assembly: GCF_964261635.1. Taxonomy (NCBI): domain Eukaryota; kingdom Metazoa; phylum Chordata; class Amphibia; order Caudata; family Salamandridae; genus Lissotriton; species Lissotriton helveticus. Next base: position 1,066,522,941 of record NC_136065.1, on the reverse strand, counting down.
TTTTAATTATCAAAAGGACACAGATCAGGGTCCAGGTTTATTCCTTTGTGGTTGCAGAAGAGATGTGGTGTTCAGCACTCATTGATTATAATGTTGTATGATATGTGTACAATGCACTTAAGCAGGAATCACAGGAAAGAGAAGCTTAAAAGGGTAAGCAAAAAGGCTGGACAAATAGCTTGTGTCATGTTTTCCCTATGTCTCTGGTAAACGGTCAGGTATTTGATTAGACCCAGTGGGAGGAAGCATTTAAGTTCTTAAGATGGCAGCCAGTTTTTAAGATGCCAGTCTGCAAATGAGTCAGGTCTCTGTGTTTTTTAGGCCAAGGTGTTCATATGAGTAAGCATAAGCATGATGGTAATGTTTTTGGATGGGCCTGAAGATCTGAGACATCTGTATTTGTGTCTGGAGAAGAAGAAACCCAGAGAGAGATTTTTTGAGGGGCAGATCTGAGGGCCCAGTGCTACAAAGGACGCAAGTTATCCTATTCCAAGGCATTTAGGGCCCGATGTAGGTAATCCCAGATTACCGATTCTTAAATACCGAATCATACCGATTCGGTATTTAAGAACTGGCAATTGGGATGTAGCTAATTTTACCGAATCGGTATGATTCGGTAATTAATGAATCGGTAAAATACCGATTCGGTAAAATTACCGAATTTGCAAGGGGGACAGGGTGTCACTTTGACACCCTGTTGCACCCCAGATTCTGGCTTGTGTGCCACATGGCACAGGTGTACATGCACAGATGTGCATGTACACAGGAATTCGTTATTTACCATGACATAGTATGTCATGGTAAATAACGAATTCTTAAGGGCCTGTGGCACTGTTTTCAGTGCCACCTACATCACAAATTTGAGATTCGGTAAATTTACCGATTCGGTAATTTACAGCATCTGTAAATTTACCGATTCTGTAAATATACCGAATCAGTAAATTTAAGTCCCCCTACATCTCAATCACCCAATACCGGTCGGTAACGGCCGAAATCGGCCGTTACCGACCGGTATTTGGTGACCTACATCTGGCCCTAAGGTCCTAAAAACCTCGGCCTAGAAAGGTTTGTGACTTTGTAGTGAACCGGTGCAGTTTATCCTGTGATGGCCTAGTAATTAGTAGTTTTCTTTCTCTTTTTTTGCTTCCCAGTTCCACTGTTCTGTATCTCTAATTATTGTGTTATTCATAAGGGGTATGGATTGGTATACATCTTATGCAGAACTAGTGTTGGAATGTGAAATGAAAATATTGTCTGGGTGCAAATCGGATTCCTTCTGTTTTGAAACACTTTGTCCGGAATAAGCACACTTGTTCACCCCCATTGGTGTCCCCTTCAGTATCTAGAATGATTCATAAAATAAATACCAGACTCATCCAAAATTACAGGAGTACGCTTGACTGGATTAAACGAGATAAATAAGATTACAATAAGTAGCATACGTACATTATTCTCCATAAACGTTGGGTTCAACATTGGTCTGTTTACTAGCTTTAATCTGGAAAATGCATCCCTCTTTTTAACATACCCTCTAAGTCAGTGGTCCCCAACCTGTGGCCTCCTCAGCTACTTTGAAAATTAAATAATATGATCAGATTAATAAAGTGTGTATATATTTATATATAAATATATATGCAAAATGTGCAATTGTTTTTTTTGCACTGTAAATGAGAAGGAATTTGAAATTGGAGACTACAAATTAAATTAGTATGCTCAGATTGATTTGAGGGAGCAGTGCAAATGCATTAAATAGAATATAGTATGGATGATTAGTGGCCTCAATTGAATTTAGAAAAGCTCCAACCTTCATGTTAAAATTTTGATTTCGATTTAAAATGTATAAGTGTTTGCGTATTTTAAAAAAAAGTATCATCATTTGTGTGTTTGTTTTAATGTTTTTTTCAGTATTGTTTGTGTTGTTTTGTGGTTCAAATCGTCAACAGCGCTCAGACTTGGGCCCTCGGCAAGAATAATGAATCGGTGGAGAGGTCCCTGGATTTCCATAATGGTTAATTAGGGGGGAGGGGGGGGGGGGGAGTCAAGTTCCAGTAACAATTGATGGGGGATCCCCAGAAGTCAAAAGGTTGGGAACCACTGCTCTAAAATACATCCCATTCAAAACAAAGCAGTTAGATTACTAATTTAATTTACAAAACAAACCTAACAGAAAATGAATCGACCCAAATATTTATAGATCTTAAGAAACAAAAAAACACTCTTTCGGCGAACGAATGCCGGCAAGGAAATGCCTGGAAACTTCTATTCCAAAACTTCTCCAGGAAATACAACAGCCTACCTTTTGCCTCCTCTTTGCTCGTAACAGGTGGCGCCCAGAATAATGTGAAGGAGCAGAGAAGTTAGAGGTTTCGCTGCTAACTCCAAACCTATGGAACAGCTTCCACAGGGTGCACTCAAAACCCTGGGTCTACGTTATTCAGAGCCAAACTGACACCCACTTATTCCAAACGGCTGTGCTCACTTTCAGCAGCCCTGCCTCCAACTCGTTCAGAAACTCTACCGCTATGCATCTCACCAAACTTTGTAACGTTTGTGTTTCCTACTGAAACGTTGGTGATAAACACTATTCATCACGGTAAAGTAAAAAAAAGGACTATTAATATAAACCCAACTGCTTCCTTGCACACCTGTAACTTCTCACCTGAAAGTTTTGAAGAATGAATTATACAAACAAAACATGCTCCACTACCAAAAATAAAAACTTGCAACTACTGCGTACAAGTCATAAGAATGCCAGCATTCACAACTACTCTGCATCACCATCAATAAGTACAATCCACACCACTGTACATGTTGTAGTCATCATAACATTTAACCAACAGTGGCGTATAGTACAAAACTATAATATAAAGGGCAAGGACATTTCGAGGCAAGGGTTGTGAATTATAACTGTCTTCGTACAGCTGAAACGATTGGTAGAAAAATAACATGGTAAAAATTGAGAGAAGGCGTCCCTCTCTAGAAGCCAATAAGGAAGCAGCACGGTGAGCTAGCTGTCAGATCCTGTGGGCAGCACGAAAGCGCAGGCGCAAGAGCAGCTTTGTTTATCTTTTACCTTTTGATTACGTAAATAACTTAGGTTACGGCAGCTACGTAACGAAACTTCCAAACGAACACGAAGGGATCCGTACAGTCTACAACGCAATGAGCGTAAAGCCTGCACGGAAACGGGGTGGAGCTATTGAGCCCTGTCATGGACGAAATCCGAGACGTCACAAAACAAATACGGGGGAAACTCACAATGGTTGTTAGATTTTCTGTATCACTTAAGTTAAGAAAACAGAGCTCTTACGTGTCGGTCCCCTGAATGGTAAAGCCGGTGTTGATACACTCCTTGGCCAGCTTCCTCCACACGGCGTCCCTGCTGGTGACATGATACAGCCTCCTGCAGGTTCGGCCCAGCCGGCCCAGAGCCGGGGGGTCGAGGTAGGAGAAGATGAGCAGCAGCAGCTCCTCTGGCAGGCGCAGGAGGGACGGCATGTCCCCGGGGCCCTGTGCCTCCCTCCCGCCTCGGCTTCCCGGCTCCGGCCGGCCGCGGGCACCTCGGGCCTGCCTCTGGTGGCGCGGAGGTGTGGCCGGTGATGTTGCTTGCGCCTGCTCTCCCTTCCCATGGTGTTTCCCCAGCCGTTTTAGAAGTAAGCCATCATAATCAGAGGGAGCATCAAAGTCACATGGGCCGGCCGCGGCTCCCGGCCTGCCAATCAACACGGGATATATATCTCTGGAAGAAAACTCAAAAATAGGCGGCACGAAGCAAAGTGATATACTTTGCGATTTTATTTATTTAATGCGATTTTATATAGCGCGAACATTACCCGAAGGTGTCGGAGCGCTTTAGATAAGAACCAGTTGCGATACATAAGGATTTAGGATTACATGAGTTACATAAAAGATACAAATAGAAAAAATTGCAAATGTGCAAGTTGTAAAGTCTCACAACTAAGAGATACAAACAGAAAAACAATGCAAATGTACAAGTTGTAAAGTCACTCAAGGAAGAGATACAAATGGATAAACTCTAAGAATCACTTAGGAATGGTAGTGAGTACAAGGGTCTACTATATATACTAGTGATTAGAGTTATCTCTATATACATATATATATATACAAATAGTAGATTTTCTCAGGTCAAGACCCAAAAAACCAGGACAGCAGAGTTCCATTAAGTGGGGTCGGGGGGGAGACGCAGTCACAGCACCAAGGGAGGGTGGGAGGAATACAAGGGTATGGAGAAAAGGCAAATCAGAAAAAGGAAGAAAATTTGAGGATTGTCAAGGGGGTAACAAGGGAAAAGGGTAAAGGACGAGGGAATTGGCAAGATGGCGGGTCAGGGTCCGGAGAAAAGCTGCCGAGAACAGCACCAAAAGGGCGGGCAGGATAAAAGAAAAAAGCAAAGAAGTCCATGAGAGCGACCCAGCGAGCAAGAACCAAAGCGCCAGAAGAAGTCCGGGGGGGGCGCCTACATAGTTCAAAAATCAAAGTCAGGAAGGGAGAGGAGGCGTGTAGGCTCGGGTCCACTGGAGTAACTTTGAACACAATCAGCCGGTCATGGCTCCCATGCCCCCAGGGAAAAGTTCACTGTGGTCTCCAAAGTGGATGACGAGGCAAGGCAATATCCAGGAAGATAGCCTGCATGGGGAGGCAGCGGCGTGGCGGTGAGACTGGCAGGCAGCCGGTGGGGGCAAAGCTGCACCTAGGCTGGCGCCACTTTTAACAGCGGCGATTCGGTCCGAGGCAGAAGCAGAGAACAGCAGCGGCAGTGGGATGTGGAATGCCTTTCTCCAATGTCCAGCTGGAAAGGAGACAGTCGCAGGAGAACCCATGCCGGACTCCCCAATTGCCGAATCAGGCGACTCCACTGGACATCAGCAAAGACGTCTTGCTGTCCCGGGAAGAGGGTAGAACACGCCTTAAAGCCGTCCTACATCATCTGGAGCCATATGGAGGAGTCGGAGCAGCGCCGAAGCTGGATGGGTACAGGAGGAGGGTAAGCTCTGAGTACGCGCGGAAGAGTCAGAGCGAAAGGCATCAGCGGTGCGGGAATCCATGCCCGATGTCCGGCTGGGTAGGAGACAGCCTCGGCGGAAACCCGGGGCAAACTCCCCAATAGTCGATCCAAGCGGCTCCACCGGGCATCCCTAAAGAGTCGCTGAGAGGGACCCCTGGGATTAGTAAGGGGGCCCTGGAGAGAGAGAAGGGGGCCACACTTCTGCCTTCCCCTCACATCCCCCGTCAAGGAAAGAAGAGGCAGAGGTACTCTAGGAAAATGCGAGAATATGTTGTGTGGGGTCTAAATGTGAAAGTGCACAACAAAGGAATACCCAGATTATGTTATAAATATGGTATGCCTACGGTGGAAGTATTTCATGGAATATTTCTTGCTTTTTTTCTCATAAATTAAAAACCAAAATATCATTCCATTGAGTGAAACGTCTATCAGGCTACAGTGAAGCTTCAGATGTTTTACTTCTAATAATCTCTTCTCATATATGCCAACGTTTGAAAATAGGAAAGGGGGAGATTTATTTTCCCAAGTGACTTAAAACGAAGTAGAGGAAATTTTTATCTTCAGAAAACTAAATGTAATCCATTTTTGGCTTTACAGTTCATGAGACTCTCACTCGAATTGTGTCTTTTGCGAAGTATGTATCCTAATGTTCCTTTTAATGTATACTTCTAGCTCCAAATTCCTACCAGTGTCATTGGACCAATTTTCAGAGTAGGGGTGCTGCCATCAAAGTTTCATCACTGAATTAATAAGGATTCTGGAAAAAAGTGTCACCCAAAGAATAAGTACAGCAAATGAATGGCACCAATTCAACAGAAGAGTGATAACAGTGTGGAATGTAGCCAGGGCCAGTTTTAGTGGCACCATATGTGACAATCTTCATTGACACCCACTCCTCCCAGACACTCCTGCATGGATTCCCTCACTACCACATTCCAGTGGTGACCCTCACTTGTAGGCATTATATGTTAAGAATGCTTCGTCTGGAGAAACAACAGCGCAGATTACATTTTTACGATGCACTGTAACCAAAGTTACTGTGCTGTGATGCATGAAAAGGAGAGCAAACAAGAACACTACATCTACAAAGACATGATGCTGTTGCTCTCCAGTGCTGTTGTGAATTAGGCTGCCTTGTGCCAATGCACATACCCTTGTACCATAGTGCAAGGGTGTGTGGGAATGATCTAAATATGGGGCTTATACTGGAACTATACCCTTCCAGCACAAACTTATATGCTTTGACAAAGTTGGAACAGTTTGGTGAAAATAAATATTTTCTCCACCTTTATGCCTGCTTTGAGAAAATGTAAGTTTTTTACGCAAATCCCTTTCTGCCAAAGTTAGCAGAAATGAATTTGTGTTGAAAGCCATGGGTAGTTGCATGGGAACATCTATGTATCTTGCATGGTATGTACCCGTGGCATAAAATAGCACATAGTGCTACTTTGTGTTACTTTAGCGCTACTGTCCAAGGCAATTCAGGATTTGCGCTGGAAAAAACCTTCAAAACAGCACTTTGCACCAGGGTTGAATCCCTTTTTTTATGCAAAACAAGTGCAAAGTGTTAGTCAATTTTCACCATAAATGCAGAATTTGAAACATAGCACAATGATTGGGGTTGTGATACTAATAGAACTGTATTAATACCCAAAGAAACTCTATTTAGCAACATTAGAATAATGAAACATTGAGGGTAGAAAAGAATAAGCTTCTAAATGTTTGCCTTCCAATTTGCATGCAGCGCCTTGATGCCAGTTCGTAGTTCAATGCTCTATATTAGAAGGATTGTAACTTATGAACTCCAAGTAAAACAATGATCTTTGTGCTAAAAGCAGTAGTCCACTGAGCTATCTAAATAATAAAATACAAACTGATCAGCATGTCACACGTTGTGCTTTGCAGTGGAACATGAATCCTCCATGTTACTTTATCATGGTTAGAAACTGTGATTAAACACATCTTAGCTATCTCCATCAAGTGCATTAACCACCAGAGTTATCATGCCTTTTAATTATCCCCTGAAAAATGCAGAGCACACACAGATCTATGCAGGATCTTGGCAGGCTGGTCTTATCTTGCCTCATATGCTTTAATCACAAGGAGTATGAAAGAGGGTTTAAGGAGTACCCCCATCTTTACAGGGACATGCCTAAGAGACTATGCTTGACTTCCCAGAAGTGGCTTAGTCTGAAAATCAAATGAGAGTAAGTCCCTGTATACAGAATTGGGCCATGAGCTTGCTAGGCCAAAGGCAAGGCACACCTTTTACTTAAAAGGGCTCTTACTCACCAAACAGTTGTTCAGGTACTGTGTACTTGCTGCAACACTTAACACAGGGGAGCACGATTACAGGAGGGAAGCAGGCGATCAACAAGGAAAGGTTAGTGATTTTAAAACTTTCGCCGTATCCTGGAATTCCCTTTATTCTTGGGTTCTGTTTTGACAAGATAAAAAATTGGTGTCTGTCTGCGTGTTTCAGCCAGACCCCGCTGGCTTTCGTCAGGACTTTGGATTCCTTTCCTCCCTAGTTACAGTGGTTACCTATGAAAAACGTATGTTCACTCTATTCTGTCATTCAGTCATCTGAGAGGAGTCATACTCACGCCGTTAATTCCAGTAAGGCTTCTGTATGGATGATCAAAGGCAGACCTTGCCAACCAGCCTCTGCCATTCCTGGATGCATTTCATAGGTTTCTTGGGTGATGTTTAGGCAAATCCTATGGGTATGCGCTTTGCTGGCCCTCACTTCTTTGGCGAGAAGCCTAACTTGGCACTGATCATTCTCACTGAGGTCCTCAACCCTGGATAAACCGGTCAAGAACCGCTACTGCCTTTCTATAAGGCCCTGACTGATATGCTGGGGGACACTTGGGTTTCTCTATCCATGTGCCAAAGTCGCACGAGCCCTTCACAACGGCTACCCTTCATTGGAGCTAGCCTGGATGTGGCGCTTTTCTGAGCCTTCCTACTGCCTTAACGAGTACAGGACATATGGGTTATGATCCCGATGTTTCTGTCAAGGAGACTGAATGGTGGCGTTGGACCTCCAGGACGCCGATTTTCACATCCCCATCCTGCAATCCCACATACTCTATCTGCGGTCTCAGGTTGGCCCAGAGCTCTTTCCATTCTCAGTGCACCCTTTCACCTGACCAGCGTACATTGGGTGTTCACAAAGGTGATGGTAGTAGTTGCAGCCAAACTGTGGAGGTTGAGAATACCAGTTTTCCCATACCTCCACAACTGGCTACTGAAGACAGGCTCACCTTAAATAGTTGTAAGGCCACCTCCAGATGACGGCCGACCTGTTGATAGCATTAGGTTTCTCTATTAATGTGCCAAAGACCCAACTGACTCTTTCACAACAGCTCCCCTTCATTTGAGCCATCCTGGACGTGATACATTTCTGAGCCTTCCTTCCGCTTCAACAATACCAGAACATTTGGGCTGTGATCCCGATGTTTCTGCCCTTACCCTGGGTTTCACTGAGACCTACTCTGAGGGTTCTTTCCCACTGCCCACTGCATCCTGCCAGTGTATTCCTTCAGGTGGAACATGCTGCTCTGCTGTGGGACCTGAAATCTCAGTGGGTTCAGCATCAAGCAGACCTATCAGAATCCATCCAGGTGTTAAAAGGAAACTGCGAAAGATCTGTAGTGGTGGCTGCTCAACTGCAACTTGTGCATTGGCAGACACCTCCCCCTACTCTCCTCAGAGCTAACAGTCATCACAGATGCATTGTTGCTGGTTAGGGGAGGTCATCTGAGAGAGGTAGGGATCAGATGACCTTGGTCTCTGGTGGAAGCTCGCTTCAATCAAGTTGTTGCCATTTGTAGTGATCCCCTTGGCACTGGAGGCATTCCTCCCAACCATAACAGGCACAGGTTCTGACAGAAAACACGATTGTCATGTAGTGCCGCAACAAATAGGGCACTGTGGGGTTATGGATCCTGTGCCAGGAGGCCTAACACCTCTGGAAGTGGCTGAATGCTCAGGACATTTTGCTGACCCCATAGCACCTGGCAGGATCTTTAAACACCAGGGTAGGCAAACTAGCGGATCATGAATGCAGATACAGTTGAAGTTGACACAGAGCATCGTCCAACACTGAGGCGAATCCTGCCTCGATCTATTTGCCACCACAGGGAATGTGCAGTGTCAATGCTTTTGCCCCTTGGAGTTCCCCAAGCAGTTTTCCCTTGGAGACACCTTCTACCGGCATTGGCGACTGGGATTCCTGTACGTATTTACACCCCACCACAAACTACATCTCCATGCGTGGAGATTGAATGGCAACAGTTGTTGGCTTTCGAACTTCCTACCAAAGTGGTTGGTGTTATCTTGGCAATCAGGCGCCCAGCCACCAAGACTGTATACCCCAGACACTGGGAGAAGTTTGTTGCCTGATGTTTCTCAGGTAACATCCAATCCTTAAATGTAAATTTGTCTAATTTTCTTTTGTTCTGTCAAGCTTTGCAGTGACAGCAGTCAAGGGGTACGTTTCGGCCTTCTTACATTTACCAGACCAGCTATCCCTCTTCAAGTCATCAGGTGTGATGCTTTTTTTTTTTAAGTTACTGATCCACATGTTTCCACTAACACCATTTGTCATGCCACTGTGGCACTTTAATGTGGTCCTTACTTACCTGATGTGCACTTCTTTTGAACCATTGCACAGATGTCCTCTCAGTCTGCTCAACATCAAGACTGCATTCATCGTCACCATAACATCTGCAAGATGAGCCAGCGAACTGCAGGCGCTATCTGTTGTACAGCTATACACCCACCTCATTTTTCCCAGACAGGCTGGTTCTTCTCACAAAAGCAGCATTACAGCCAAGGGTACTCCCATCACCTTGCCTACCTTCTATGCACTACCCGATCCCAACAAGGAGGAAGAGCGGCTCCACTGTAAGAACCCCAAGAGGGCCTGCGTTTCTACAGTGACAGGACCAGAAACTGTTGGATGACCAACCTTTAATTGCTTTCTTTGTAAAAAAAAAAGAGCCAAGCATTGGAAAAGAGAACCGCCTCTAGAGGGATTGTATTATTGTAACGGCGTGGGTCCGCCGTCTAACCAGGTGCGCAACACTGAGACTGTCTCGCAGTTGTCACCTACTTCCTCCCCTTCTTTCTGTTCCCTACAGAACGTTAATGTGGACTCACTGGAGCACGAGAACGATCAGAGGAACTGGCCCTTTAACTTTGAGTCGGATGATGAAGGGGCGGGGCTACAACAAACCGTGAATACGTCTTATACGGACGAGCGCGACCCACAGGTGTGCTTGTACACCCGGAAGGAGAGAGTTGGCGAGTGGAGTGGAGAAGAACGAAGGAGCGTTACGGACGAAGAGATCTTGGAGGAAGCCGAGCCCAGGAGACAACACACTGAGGACGAGGAGAGAAAGCCAGGAGGCCAACGGTCCCACGAGTCGCCCCGCCATACACCCGGGGGAGGTGTATGGCTTGCCCAGGTACGCAACCGAATCAGGGGTTGGGTCGAACATAAGGGCGGTTCCCGTGCATGAGTTTGGTATTCCCGTACCCCGGTGTTTTCCCCGTCCCGAGCACTTTCCCTCACTTGATTGTTGTTTGAGAGTTAAAGCACGGGTTACGAATTCCTCACTCCCTTCTCCCTGATATCGCTAAAGATAAAAGAATAGTACCCTCACCAAGTGCTCTATTATCTTGTTTATCCCCTGAGCCAAGACGGAACCGGACAAAGTGCTGCGACGACGGAGCCGGGAGAGAACTCGCCGAGACGAACTCCCAAAGTCCTGTCCTCTGAGGCCGTTCACCACGCTGGACTTTGCCCAGGAAGAAAACGTGTACTGACTTGTTGTTTAAATCAATAAATCCAACGATAACCAAAACTCGCTGGTTGCCTATTCCTCCTGAGCCCGTCACAGTGGTGGAGAATGCGGACAAACTGACCATCTCTGAAGAAAATATGGAAACAGTAGTTGATCAGTTAGTGAAAGGCCAGGAGAGACTCGAATGGGTAATCGAACAACACCTAACATCAGCACAAGCTGATAGAGAAATTTTGAAGAAAGCCTTGGAAGGAAAGACGGAGCAGTTATGGGTAGACCCAACCGTTAGGTCAGCGACAACTGAAAGACCAATAACTCATGGCACACCCGCTATTTCTCTCCAGAAATATCAGCCGGGAGAGGATCCCGTTTCATTCTTATTAAATTTCGAAAGAGCCGCTAGAGCATGCGGTTGGCCCATAACTAAGTGGCCATTCTTTCTAGCCCCCCCTATTAGGGGGAGAAGCACAGGCTGCATACCAAGTTGCCAACCCCACAGGAGATACACCCTATGCCGACATCAAAAGAATCATATTAGACCATTTGGGGTTGGATTCCGAAGCGTACAGACTAAGATTTAGGAGAGAGAGGGGTAACACAGGAGAAAATCCCAAGACTTTGTTTGTAAGGTTAAAAATGGCCGCCGATAAATGGCTGACTCCTCTAACTAGCAGCAAAGAAGAAATATTAGACCGGATATATTTAGAGCAGTTCCTCGAAGCACTCCCATATGCCTCTCAAAAATGGCTCCGGCAACATCATAACCTTACCACCACTCAGGCCGTAGAAATGGCTTCTTCTTTTGCTCGCGCCCAACCCAAAAATGCTCCTGGAGAAATGGAAAAACTGAATAAAACCATAACCAGACCAGAAAAACATTTCTTTCGAGGGAAAGAACCTCCTCGACCCCACACACGGAGAACCGAAAATGGTGGAACATCGGGACCACAATGTTTTGATTGTGGGACCTGGGGCCACATAGCTCGACTTTGCCCCAAACGAAGAAACACCGAGGAACGAATGGAGGTCGGATACCTCCCGAAAGCCGTCCTCTATTCCGCTGAGATGGGAAGCTCTTTTAGAGTAAGTGTAAAAGTGAATGGAACTGATATACAGGCTTTGCTAGATTCCGGCTGTCGCCAGTCGGTCATACAATCACAACATGTAACTTCCTTCCAATATATACCCCGGAGGAGTGTTAATATTAGATGCGTACATGGAGATGTAAAACCTTATCCAATGTCCAACGTCCCTATTGAACCTACCTCGGGAAAACTTCATATAATAAGGGTGGGAGTGCTCTCCTCTCTACCAGAAGACCTCATTATCGGGACAGATAACCCAGGGTTTCTTCAGATGTTCAAAAAATCAATCAAAAGAGACCCTTGCACCAAAGGCACTTTTCCAAAGCAGTTCGAGGGAGAAAAGAGGAATCTCCAGACTACCCTTGCGCTACGATTTGCCAAACTCTCAGAACACGCCACTACACCGTCAAGAGGCTCTACAAGAGCGGCAGGATATGATCTATATAGCGCATATGATTACGAAATTCCTGCGAAAGGGAAAGCTATAATACAAACAGATATTCAAATTGCAGTACCCCCAGGTTGCTATGGGCGAATACCTCCCCGCTCTGGTCTCGCCACCAAACATTTTATTGATGTTGGAGCCGGAGTTGTAGACGAGGACTATCGGGGAAATGTAGGGGTGGTCCTATTTAATTTAGGGAACAAGACATTTACTGTAAAAAAAAGGGGATCGGGTGGCGCAGTTAATTTGTGAACAAATAGCTTACCCCTCGCTAGAGAAATTAGACACATTGGACCACACTGAACGTGGCTCAAAAGGTTTCGGTTCTACAGACCAAAACAATGGACCTGTTACAGCCTTGCTTTCACCAGACCCGTGGGTCCTGGATAAGAGTTTCAGATTCGCACAGGCTAATGACCCCACGCTTTTCAACGCCTGGGAACAGGCTCAACAGAACCATAATAATAACAACCGTTATCCCAGATTTCTCATACATAACAAACTTCTTTACAGAAAGGGGAAACAAGATGATTCACCCCAACTTCTGGTCCCTTTCTCGTTTCGAGAACAAGTACTGTTTTTTGCCCACTCTCATCTTATTGCAGGGCATGCAGGGGCCGACAAAACTACCCAGAACGTTATCAAACTTTTTTTTGGCCAGGAATATATAAGGAAACTTCTGAATACTGCAGAAAGTGCGAGATCTGTCAAAAAAAGAATATGACTAAGCCGCCGTCTGTTCCACTTCAGCCCTTGCCCGTTATTGGGAAACCATTTGAGAGGGTCGGCATGGATCTGATCGGACCACTACCAAAAACAAGAAAGGGATTCCAACATGTGCTAGTAGTGGTCGACTATGCCACGAGATTTCCGGAGGCCTTTCCCCTCACTTCGGCTAACTCAAAACAGGTGGGCGAGAAAATGATAGAATTGTTCAGTAGAGTGGGGTTCCCTAAAGAGATCCTGACGGACCAGGGTACTCCATTCGTTTCGAAACTCATGAAAGATATCTGTAAAACTCTTAATATCCACCAGATCCGTACCTCCGTGTACCACCCTCAGACGGACGGACTGGTGGAACGGTATAACCGCACTCTTAAAACAACCCTCCGAAAAATGATGGAAGTAAGTGGAGCAGACTGGGACAGGATGCTGCCACTGGCACTATATGCCATAAGAGCCCAAAAACAAAGTAGCATGGGCATATCACCTTTTGAGTTATTGTACGGGAGGCAGCCCCGTTCCCTCCTGGAGATGACTAAGGACGCATGGGAGAATGAACTCCCAGAAGAAACAGCTGCGACTCTCGACTACGCCAAAAATCTCAGTTCCAAACTTGGTAAACTAAGAGATCTGGCGTTCACACACCTTGAAACCAGCCAAAAACGCCAAAAGGTGGCTTATGATCGCGGGAAAAAATGGAGACACTTACAGATTCATGATTGGGCATTAGTCCTACTGCCTTCCTCCACCCACAAATTTAGGGCAGAATGGATGGGCCCCTATAAAGTGGTGGCGAAAATAGGTATCACTAGCTATACGCTACAGATTGCACCAAACAAACAACAATCTTACCACATTAATTTGCTAAAGAAGTGGTTGGGCCCTGCTCCGGCCGACATACATTTGGCAGACGCCCCTGCCCTCTGCCTTTCCACTCGAGACCAACTTTTTGTAAACGAGGATTTGACTTCCACGCAACTGCAAGCTCTTAAAAAGACATTGGGGGATCATGACAAAAAATTTTCAAATGTCCCGGGCAGAACGTCTCTCGCGGAACACTGTATAAACACTCCCCCCGGCAAGAAAATTAGAATTCGACCTTATAGAGTCCCTGAAGCACGGCGTTCTGCTATCAGCAAGGAAATTCACGAAATGCTGCAACTTGGGGTTATACAACCTTCCAGTAGTGACTGGTCTAGCCCCATTGTGATGGTCCCTAAGACCGACGGCAGTAGACGTTTCTGCATGGACTTTAGGGCGCTTAATGACATTTCCCTCTTCGACGCTTACCCCATTCCTAGGGTTGACGAACTTATCGAGAAGTTGGGCGACTCGAGATATATCAATACCCTGGATTTAACTAAGGGGTATTGGCAGGTCCCTCTCAGGTCAGAGGATCGCAAAAAGACTGCTTTTTCTACAGAGGAGGGTCATTTTGAATTTACTGTTCTGCCTTTCGGGCTGCACGGAGCGCCCGCTACATTCCAGCGCCTGATGAACACTGTTTTGGCTGGATTATCGGATTTCACGTGCGCATATCTTGACGACATTGTCGTCCATAGTCCCGATTGGCCTACGCATTTGGCTCACCTAGACACTGTTTTCTCTGCTCTAGAATCGGCTGGTCTTACTGTCAATGCCAAGAAATCGAAGGTCGCCTTTCACAAAGTAAAATATTTGGGGTACGTTCTGGGACACGGACTCATTGAGCCCCAAATAGAGAAAGTTCATGCCATTGCTGACACCCAATTTCCCACTACCCGGAGAGAGATGAGGTCATTTCTGGGGTTGGTCGGGTATTACAGACGTTTTATTCCGCAATTTGCTCATTTGGCTGCCCCCCTCACTGACTCTTTACAGAACGTTGGAAAATCCTCTACTCCTGTTAAACCCACGGAACTTATGTTAGAGGCATTTCGTCAATTAAAGGCTATCATAAAGTCTGCCCCTGTCCTTTCTTCCCCTGATTTCTCCCATTCTTTTTCTTTACATACGGACGCTTCCGACTATGGCATTGGGGCAGTGCTATCTCAAACTGGACTGGATGGGCATGACCACCCGATTCTATATGTCAGCCGTAAGCTGTTCCCTCGAGAACTCAAGTACGCAACAGTCGAGAAAGAGTGCCTGGCCATTAAATGGGCCATTGAAAAACTGGCTTACTATCTGGAAGGACGTCACTTTGACCTCTACACTGACCATGCGCCCCTGCTCTGGATGGCGAGAAATAAGTCGAACAATGCCAGAGTTTTACGATGGTTTTTGTCCCTGCAGCCATATACATTTACTGTACATCACCGGAAAGGGGTTGATAATGTGGGGGCTGACTTCTTATCTCGTCATCCACTCCCCGATCGTGAGTGTCCTGAGGGGGAGGTGTGTAACGGCATGGGTCCGCCGTCTAACCAGGTGCGCAACACTGAGACTGTCCGCAATTGTCACCTACTTCCTCCCCTTCTTTCTGTTCCCTACAGAACGTTAATGTGGACTCACTGGAGCATGAGAACGATCAGAGGAACTGGCCCTTTAACTTTGAGTCGGATGATGAAGGGGCGGGGCTACAACAAACCGTGAAGACGTCTTACACGGACGAGCACGACCCACAGGTGTGCTTGTACACCCGGAGGGAGAGAGTTGGCTAGTGGAGTGGAGAAGAACGAAGGACCGTTACGGACGAAGAGATCTTGGAGGAAGCCGAGCCCAGGAGACAACACGCTGAGGACGAGGAGAGAAAGCCAGGAGGCCAACGGTCCCACGAGTCGCCCCGCCATACACCCGGGGGAGGTGTATGGCTTGCTCAGGTATGCAACCGAATCAGGGGTTGGGTCGGGCATAAGGGCGGTTCCCGTGCATGAGTTTGGTATTCCCGTACCCCGGTGTTTTCCCCGTCCCGAGCACTTTCCATCACTTGATTGTTGTTTGAGAGTTAAAGCACGGGTTACGAATTCCTCACTCCCTTCTCCCTGATATCGCTAAAGATAAAAGAATAGTACCCTCACCAAGTGCTCTATTATCTTGTTTATCCCGAGAGCCAAGACGGAACCGGACAAAGTGCTGCGACGACGGAGCCGGGAGAGAACTCGCCGAGACGAACTCCCAAAGTCCTGTCCTCTGAGGCCGGACCGAAGCCGTTCACCACGCCGCCAGGGTTCACTGCATGCCCTTAAAAAATGAAACGAAAACGTTTCAATTTTTTTAAATGCATCCCATTTTCCTTTAACGGCTGCATTAAAAAACTGCTTTATTTAAAAGCAGTGCCAGACATGGTGGTCTGCTGAGCCCAGCAGGCCACCATACCTGGGAGGGCCTGCCATTCCCAATGGGGTCGCAGATTGCGAGAGGCTCATTAATATTCATGAACCTCTCTATTTGCGACCCTTTTGGGAATCGCTAACAGTGTAAAATAGACTATTGTACATTGGAAATAGCGCCTTTGCTAATTGCAAGTCGCAAATAACTCGCTATTTGCGAGGCGCTAGTTCCCCGGTCGTACATCTGGCCCTAAGTGCATTAATAAGATCCCAATTCTGAAAGTCTGCATATTGCCATATTCTGAATCAATGGCCACACTGCCGATGGCACAGACAGATAGCAGAAAGAAATTGACACCAGCGCATTGAGGTGGAGCATATATGCGGTCCCACTGTCAAATCTGGGGTGGGTCAGATCCAATGTGGAGCTTCACAATGCCACGTGTCCCAGTGCACAAGGGAATTGCTAGCAAAATTTTCCAAATCCAGTCTAATGCCTGGGATAATTCACAAGATGAGGAATCTGTGGGTAGATAGTCTCTACCAGAAAAGGCATCCCCAAGGTAAGTAACTTGTTCTTCTCCTTTCTGAGGGAGCACAAAGGATCCAAGCAACCCACTCAAATGGAGATGTAAGCCCAGATTGTGCATGTACCTTCAAAGGTAGAAAACTGTGCACGTGCAAAGACAGTGCCAGTATTGCAGGATCCTCACTGTTAGTATCTCCATTGAAGAAGACACTGAAGGGCCCCACAAGCTTGGAATTGCTTGCAATTGCATACACCTTCGTGAGGGCTTTCAGGACCCCTCTCAAGGGTTGAAGTGAATGCTGAGCAAAAGCACAGAGCAGCAGTGTGAATCAAGTGTTTCCCCGCTTCGCTTTTGGCAGAAAATGCAGAACTCTGAGTTATCTCGACCACAGAAGACAGCTTACTGTTTTTTTGCTGCTTCAAGCTCAAAACAAGCATGCTTATTTTAAGGAAGAGATTCCCAAACAATGCATGCCGTTGTTCCATGCCCTTAATTTTTCTGTTTTCAATGCACATCATTTTTTCTTTTTCCTGTATGTCCTGTGGCATTTTACTTTTTGGCACCAGTTTGTGGGGCCCTTGAAACTGCAGATCCCTTCGAGCTAATTGGTGCTCCTCAGGACATCTCATTTGGTGCACCCTGGCATGGGGTGGTGAGCTCCCCACTCTGTCATCTTGATAATGTAGCCCCCTTAACACACTTTGCATATGTCATGGGGTAAACTACCTTCACCCCGCACCAGTGACCCCGCATGCTGTCACAGCGCGGTCGTAACATCGACCGCGTTGTGACACTGAATACCATTACCCCGCAAGTCGTTACAACAACTTGCGAAGGGAGGAGAAGGTGTTGGGTTTAAAATCCAACACCTTCCCTACAGTCCGCACAGACTGGAGTTGGAATAGTGCATTTTAGTATTCCAACATCCAGCGCC
Source organism: Lissotriton helveticus (assembly GCF_964261635.1). Taxonomy (NCBI): domain Eukaryota; kingdom Metazoa; phylum Chordata; class Amphibia; order Caudata; family Salamandridae; genus Lissotriton; species Lissotriton helveticus. The sequence continues at coordinate 1,066,505,131 of NC_136065.1, read as the reverse complement.
CCCTCCGCAATTCATTGTAACGACTTGCAGGGTAATGTTATGCGTTGTCACAACGCGGTCGCTGTTACAACTGCGTTGTGACGCTGCTGAAACATTTGCGGAAAGACTTACCTGAGATGACCAGGCTATTGTTGTGCAGCCGCAGCTGCAGCCGTGAGGGGAACGGCAGAACACTCGACTTCCTGGCCGTGAGGGGAACGGCCCAACGTAAACTACTGTTCCCAGGGGGCACTGCATACCGGCACTTGCGTCACCGCGCCGGGGGGCGGGAAAAGAGCACAGCAGCCCTCCCGCAGTGCGGGACGATGCTGAACATTTGCGGAAAGACTTACCTGAGGTGACCGGGCCATTGTTGTGCAGACGCCGCTGCAGCCGTGAGGGGATCGGCAGAACACTCGACTTCCTTGCCGTGATGGGAACGGCCCAACGTAAACTACAGTTCCCAGGGGGCACTGCATACCGGCAGTTGCGTTGCTGGGCGGGCGCGATAAGAGCACATCGGCCCTCCCACAGCGCGGGACGCTGCTGAACATTTGCGGAAAGACTTACCTGAGGTGACCGGGCCATTGTTGTGCAGCCGCCACTGCAGCCGTCAGGGGAACGGCAGAAAACTCGACTTCCTGGCCGTGAGGGGAACGGGCCAACGTAAACTACAGTTCCCAGGGGGCACTACATACCGGCACTTGCGTCACCGCACCGGGGAGGCGCGATAAGAGCACAGCAGCCCTCCCGCAACGCGGGCCGCGCCCGGGCCAAGGTCTGGCCCGTCCGTGCCCGTCAGGGCCTGGAAGAGGCAGGGCAGGGCCACCCCCCTTGGCTGCTGCACTGCAAATTGTATTGCAGCCTTGAATTTGCCAGTGGGTAAGATTTACGCCAATTCTATTTTTGCCTAGTTTCATTGCCACAGTGATTGATTTTCCTTGGGTCTTCATTGCCATTCGTAATCACTCATCATGCCAGACCATCACCTACCAATCGCAGTTTTTGCACCAACTAAACCAGACAGCTACGCCATCCTGTTTACACACATGGGACCCCTCCACTCAACATTCCGCCTGCAACCAGTGCGGATTTCATTTCTCATCCCATGCTGAAAAGAAACCCATATTATTCTCTATGCTTCTGCAGATTACGGGGGTCATTGCTGCGAGAGGACCACAGCCTTGCACGCTGATTTCGCCCCTGCCGCCGCACATCCACTCGCGGCCAAACTACAATTCCCAGCGCCCCCTGCTCCAGCTCTGCGGGGACGCCGCCTGCCTGCCAGCTGGGACTTCCGCCGGGAGGCATACATCTGGAAGCCCTTCCTTCGGCAGAGCGGGGACCTCACCTGCAGATTACGGGGGTCATTGCTGCGAGAGGACCACAGCCTTGCACGCTGATTTCGCCCCTGCCGCCGCACATCCACTCGCGGCCAAACTACAATTCCCAGCGCCCCCTGCTCCAGCTCTGCGGGGACGCCGCCTGCCTGCCAGCTGGGACTTCCGCCGGGAGGCATACATCTGGAAGCCCTTCCTTCGGCAGAGCGGGGACCTCACCTGCAGATTACGGGGGTCATTGCTGCGAGAGGACCACAGCCTTGCACGCTGATTTCGCCCCTGCCGCCGCACATCCACTCGCGGCCAAACTACAATTCCCAGCGCCCCCTGCTCCAGCTCTGCGGGGACGCCGCCTGCCTGCCAGCTGGGACTTCCGCCGGGAGGCATACATCTGGAAGCCCTTCCTTCGGCAGAGCGGGGACCTCACCTGCAGATTACGGGGGTCATTGCTGCGAGAGGACCACAGCCTTGCACGCTGATTTCGCCCCTGCCGCCGCACATCCACTCGCGGCCAAACTACAATTCCCAGCGCCCCCTGCTCCAGCTCTGCGGGGACGCCGCCTGCCTGCCAGCTGGGACTTCCGCCGGGAGGCATACATCTGGAAGCCCTTCCTTCGGCAGAGCGGGGACCTCACCTGCAGATTACGGGGGTCATTGCTGCGAGAGGACCACAGCCTTGCACGCTGATTTCGCCCCTGCCGCCGCACATCCACTCGCGGCCAAACTACAATTCCCAGCGCCCCCTGCTCCAGCTCTGCGGGGACGCCGCCTGCCTGCCAGCTGGGACTTCCGCCGGGAGGCATACATCTGGAAGCCCTTCCTTCGGCAGAGCGGGGACCTCACCTGCAGATTACGGGGGTCATTGCTGCGAGAGGACCACAGCCTTGCACGCTGATTTCGCCCCTGCCGCCGCACATCCACTCGCGGCCAAACTACAATTCCCAGCGCCCCCTGCTCCAGCTCTGCGGGGACGCCGCCTGCCTGCCAGCTGGGACTTCCGCCGGGAGGCATACATCTGGAAGCCCTTCCTCCCGCGTCGCGGGACGCGCGCGGGCGACGCCGGGCGGAGCCCGGGCAGAGGGCGGGCCGTCTAAGGCCGTCCAAGGACGATCAGGGACGGGTCGGGCCACATCCCTAACACTATGGGTAAGCGAAAACTAGCTACTTCTTTGCCGGGAGAGGTTAAGGCCAAAGTCCCAAAATATACGACCAGTATTTTAACATATTTGACTTCCAAAGTGGACGAACTAACCACCCAGATAGCAGTTTCTGAACGTGCACTGGCGCTGGAAACCACGTCTGGGAGCATTAGCACTACAATCTCTTCGCCCATTAGGTGTGTACCACTGGAGCCGAGGGTCATAATCGAATCCTGTCGGACTAACCTGGCACAGATCCCTACTGTCCTGCCTTCCCCAGAACTGCCTATTACTGTAAAACCCGCTAGTATTGAGGTTGTGAGTGCGGGAGAAATTGTGGCCAACATCCAACCTGGGGGACAGCAGGCCTCCTATGTTACGAAGGAGGGTCTCATGGAAATATTGGAAAAACTTTTCACTGAGAGGCTAGAATCAGCCCTAATCCAAATCGCAACAGACATTACAGAGACACTGAGGGACTGTGTTAATAATTTGCTGATCAAATGTGAATGCATTAATAATTTTTTGAGTAATCAGCCGTCTGTTGCAGTACCTATAGAAATTGACCGACTAAGTAATCCAGTAATTAACTTACCAACAGAAAGCCTTGCACCTACAGAAAGCCTTGCACCAGTCAAAGGAAAAGTTGTAAATGGTAGATATACACCCTTACCGCAAGTTGTACCAAACCAGGTTCAATTGGAAAAATCTTTACCAGCTAGGCCATCATCACCCTTGGGAGACCAGAGGGCTAGGGTGCCCCCAGTACACCTACCTCCTGATGCAACACCCTTTGTGGCTGTCCTGGTTAACGTACCCAAACTGGGTGCGGGGGAGGTAGAACATCATGAAACGCTGCGCAACCACACAGAAAAGTGGTGCAATGCAAATTGCACGGGTGAAAGCAACATCTCAGCCAATATATTGATGTGCAGAAGGGTCAATTGGGTTGGTAAAACCAAGAAATGTGTGGCGGGTGACTGTGTCATAGTAAATTTCAAATCGCGTGATGTCACTAGCCGACTCTTTTGGGACGCTTCCCCTTTAGATCCTTTTGGTAAGGGTGTGCGTGCTATGCCGCTGGGTTTTTTCTACCCTCCCACACCCAGGTTAACTGGGGATAGGTATGGTGGGCCCCATACAAACAACAATTCTGGGCACCAGGGCCACCAAAATTTCCATCAGCAAGGAAATGAATGGGTGACTAAGAGGGTTAGGGGTAGTGGTGTAGCCACACCTGTAATGAATACATATCCAGATAATCTGCCTCTTTCAAATAGATTCGCGGTTCTTGACAACCAGGCTGTCATGGACTGACTAGATCCTATGCTAACTATCCACTCAGCTAGTATACAGGATGACTCTATGGACATCCCTACCCCCTGTAATTCAGCTAATAACTCTACCTCTTGTAATGCGGTTTCAAATCTGGGGGAGGTAACAACAGAGGGAGGTAATAGAAATATTAAGATTCTGACCTGGAATATTGCTGGCTTACGTGCAAAACAAAATGACTCAATCTGGCTAAGCAAGCTAAAAGAATACGATATAGTAGCCATGCAGGAAACATGGGCCAGGGACAACTCTTTTTGGCTGGATGGTTATTCATCTTTTTTTGTAAAAGCACAGTGCTCCGTGGCGGGAAGGGACATTGGTGGCCTGATGCTCTTGGTATCCCTCAATATAGCTGGGAGTGTGAGAGAAATTCATAGTTCCTCTTACCATTTTCAACTGGTAGAAATATGTCAAGTAGACAAAAAAAAAACACTCCTTATAAATTGTTATAATTCTCTGCAGGGCGGCCCCCAAAATTCTGTTTTAGATTGTTTAAATTTATTTGTTGTGGAATACATGTCAAAACAAACCACTTTTGTTCAAATTATTTTAATGGGTGATTTTAATGTTCACTTATGTGAATTACATTGTCAGATCAAAGATCTCGATGGGCCTGATCTTACGACTCCTCCCCATTTTGAGCATAGCCTCAAGGGTTCCACTATGGAACATTTGTTATCAGCTAATGATCTTTACGAACCTAGTTTTGCTGATCAAAATGAACGGGTGGTAACCTACAATGCTAGGGGTAGTGAATCTATCATTGATTATATCTTCATGTCCCCAGGGCTCCTCCACTATGTCCTTTTTTATAACGCCATCGAAAGTGGCTTCAGTGATCACAATCCGGTGTGTTTAACGCTGGACGGATCACTTGGATTACTGAAGGAGGTCTTGTTGTCCACTTCTGTGAAGCACATTAAGAGCAAAGATAATGGGCGGCGTTTAAAATGGTGCAAAGTCTGCCCTGAAGATTTTTTGAATCTCATAGAACATGAAATGGTGGTGGAATTCCAGATTTGCAGGGACCCAGCTAGGGGGGATAAAGAGATTATTGCCGCCTTTGAGGCTATTTGCTCGAAGGTCGAGAAAGAACTAACCCTCAGCCCTAAAAGGGGACCTGCTCCAGCCTCTGGCTGGTTTGACCATTCTTGTTCAAAAGCCCACTCTGCACTGATAGCTGCACTAAAACATTCCCCAAGAAACAGGCCAGTGATAGCTCAACTGAGGAAAAAATATGCAGAGGCGGTAAAAACACGAAAAAAAGCTGTTAAAGAAGAAGCCTGGGATGCTCTAATGGACTCCACCACCCTAAAACACAGCTCTAAATTCTGGTCCATTGTAAATAACCCCATATTTGCTAAGACATGCAACACAGACCTTGAGGCCAATATATCTGAGTCAGATTGGCTTAACCATTTTTCAGTTATCTATGGGAGCAATTTATTTTATGAGAGTTTCTGTTTACCGTGTAACACTAACTTGCAACCCGTGGTTGTTCTTGAAAATGAAGTCAAGGTCGCTATAATTGGGTCCGCCAAGAACAAAGCACCAGGACCCGATGGGGTCCCATTGGACTTATATAAGTCTAACCCAGAGCTATGGGCAACTGTACTAACGAATGTTTATAATAATGTGCTTAAGGGGGGCTTTCCAAATACCTGGGCATGTTCAATCATTGTACCAATTTTCAAAAAAGGAGTAAGAAATGACCCAAAATGTTATCGCCCCATATCTCTGTTGGATTCCTCCATGAAGATTCTGGGAAAAGTATTACTAGTGAAAATTAACAAATGGTCCACAGAGAATGACATTTTGTCTAATGCCCAGTACGGTTTCCGGTCAGGCAGAGGGACAGAGGACCAATGCCTGAACTTGAACATGATAATTGCTAAATATACTAAGGCCAAAAAAGGGACCATTTTTGTTGCATACATGGATCTGTCTACAGCGTTCGATTTAGTGAATAGAGCCAAGTTGTGGGGCATGCTGTTACAGATGGGATTGGACCCCCCTTTGGTCCACTTTTTGGCTGAACTGCATAAAGATCTCAAGGCTTCCATTAGAATGGATCAAGAGGGGCATCGCACAGCGTGGTTTAAATCAGGTAGGGGTGTGCGACAAGGTTGCATCCTTGCCCCTATGCTGTTTACTTTGTACATAAACTCTCTGGAAAAAACTCTTTTGGCCTCATCTGTGGACACTCCACGTGCAGGAAACACTCACATCCCAGTGCTCCTGTACGCGGATGATGCTGCTTTAATAGCTAGGACACACTTGGGCCTCCAGAGACTTCTCAATGCATTTAGTGATTTTATGTCCTCTCTTGACCTTGTAGTTAATAACGCGAAATCCCATGTTATGGTCTTTGGGGCAGCAAAAAACAACTCTAAATCCTTTTACTGCAAAGGGGAAGTGATCAGTAATGTAAAAGTTTTCACTTACCTCGGAGTAATTTTTGACACCAAGGGCAGCTGGACCCCTCAGGTAGTAGCAAAGACCAAAGCAGTAAGGAGTTCTGTTAACGCTATCCTGAGCTTCTCAAGGAGACTGGGGGGGAAACCAAGCGGTGCACTTCTAGCCTTGTATAGGGCAAAATCATTGACTATAGCGAGATACGGAGCTGGATTATGGGGTTATGTAAAAACTGAAACCATTCAAACAGAGGTGAATAAGTTTTTATGTTCTATATTAGGACTCCCCTTTTCAACAGCCACTTTTTCTGTCCATCAGGAGCTTGGAGTGTGCTATATCACAGATATCCTCTCCATGGCTCCTATTCTCCTGTGGATAAGAGTTTGGACCAATACCAACTTAGGTCTTAACCACAAAATTTTGCTGGACTGCTTAAAATTGGATAAACATAAAGATATTGTTTGGCTGGCTTATATTAATAAGTGCTCGGAAGAACTTGGACGCCCGGAGATTTTCTCCTCCCCACTTGATTTAAAAAAAGCTGACCTAGTTTGGGTCAAAGAGAATTTTTGTAAACTCAAGTCTTTGGAGAGAGAACAACTCCAGTTAATAAAACCTACGGTCAGAGCACATTATATGACACTCACCTGTATTGCCATCCAACCGTACCTTGCTTTAGTTAACATCCCATTTCACAGATGGCTTCTGGTCAAGTTTAGATTCAACCAGATATACTTGGTACTCTGTGAAAGACAGGGTTGGTGCAAACTTGAGGATGCACCAGTATGTGAATGTGACAACTTTTCCATACAAGATAATATACACCTTGTGTTATTTTGCCCTTTTTATCAAGTTCCAAGGAGAAAGTATTTGTTACCCTTATTGAAGGAGAAAGCGTTCCTGCAAGCAAAACCCGCTTTACTGTTCCTACAAATGCTTGATTCCCCCTTGGTAATGTTTAGCGTGGCAAATTATCTTGTGGCCGCTGTACGAATCAGGAGGAGGAAAGTACAAGCACAACAGCGGGGACTACGATGAATTAAGTATTTCTGGCTTTTTTAGCACATGAGTTTTTTTTTTTTTTATGACCTTTTATAGTTCAAAATTGAATTGTACCATATGGAATTTTTTAAATGTGTTTTTAATTGTATTGTATTATATGAAATTGCAAAATATGTAACTGGAATGATTTTATATTGTTGTAGAATGCTTTTATGATTTTTAACAAAATCGAATAAAGTGGTTTTTGACTCTATGCTTCTGCTCAACTGCCGCTCACTTCCCAAACATTCCACGGAAATCTCCCTATTACTAGAGGAGATAAGCCCAGACGTTCTTTTCGTCACAGAGACATGGTTACAGGAACACTCTGAACCTGACCTGGTACAAGCACTCCCATTCGGCTACAGAATACTCCGCCGTGACCGCAAAACAGGCATTGGCGGTGGTCTAGCAGTAATTCACAAGGCAGACTACGTTGTCACTAGTACCCCCGTACATTTCCCAGACTGCGAATGTCTTCCTTTTTTTATAAAATTTAGCGCCACACATACCTTTTCGGGTATGCTCATATACCGTCCGCCAGGACCACAAGGGCAGTTTCTTTGTGATCTTACTTCGATAGCTGCAGGCCTTGCAGTTAGCTCTGCCAATTTTACAATTTTGGGTGTCCTTAACACCCACCTGGATGACCCAAACGACTCCACAGCCAAAGAACTATCCTCTAGCTTAAATGCCCTTGAATTACATCAACATGTCCGTGGGCCCACCCACTTAAAAGGACATCTCCTAGACCCCATTTTTAGTAACTGCCAAAACCTTCTTGCTGGAAACCCTTCCCCCCTTCCCTGGTCTGATCATTTCCTTATCCCGTTCACTTGGACCCTGCCCCATCACCCCCCTCCCAAACCCCCGACGATTCAACGATCGCGCAATTGGTCTAAAATCCCTTTATCTGAGTGGCAGGATCTCCTACAACGTACTAAACCCACTAACACATCTATTCCTACTCAAGAGAACGAGAACTATAACAGATGGATCATTAGCTCCTTAGATCTACTACTACCACTAAAAAATTCCCATCCAAAGCGGGGCAATCCCACAGCCCCGTGGTATACGAATGATCTACGAGAGGCCAAACGTGTTTGTAAACGACTTGAGAGAAAATGGCGCCTCAACTACCTTCCAGCAGACAAAATGAGCTATAGAACAGCAATTAAAAACTATAAAGCGGACATCCATCTAGCTCAGGCTAAATATTTTGAACATAAGATCGAGAAAGCGGCGTCCAAACCTAAGGAGATCTACCGGATAGCCAAATCCCTTTTGCAACTTCCCGAGGCCCCAAGGGATCATAACAATACTCAGACCCATTGTGAGGAAATAGCTGAGTTTTTTCATCAGAAGATAGAAACCATCAATTCTTCTTTTCCCCATCCCGTTGCCCTGCCCATAGATTCTGCCAACATAGGCTGCACGACAGTCCCTCCTAATGTGCTCAATAGCTTTCCTCTATTAGATCTTGTTAACCTAGAAAAACTCATGGGACAAGTCAAATCTGGATCACCTATCGACCCAGCTCCCCCTAGTGCTCTCACCCAGATAATCCATCAGATCTCGCCTACCATCCTAGACCTGCTCAACTCTTCCCTCCACATTGGTACTGTTCCACCTCTATGGGAAAGAGCAATGGTCAGAGCCTTATTAAAAAAAACTAGCCTCGACCAATCTAACCCCGCTAACTATCGTCCTATTTCCCTCCTGCCATGGCTCAGTAAACTTCTCGAGAAGCATGTTAACTCCGGCCTCACTGACTACCTGGAAGCCAATAACATACTGGACCTTTCCCAGACCGGCTTCAGGCCCCGTCATGGAACAGAGACTGCACTGATTGCAGTGATGGAGGTGGCAAGAAGGATCTTGGACGACGGCGGGTCCACTGCCGTCGTCCTACTTGACCTGAGTGCCGCCTTCGACACTGTTATTCATAACACCCTACTCCATCGCCTCGACAAAATAGGAGTGTCAGGCACAGCACTCAATTGGATGAGGTCCTTTCTCACAGACAGATCTTTCCAAGTATTTGAGAGGGACTTCACCTCTTCCAGTAAACCTCTCAACTGCGGAGTGCCTCAGGGTTCCTCCCTGAGCCCCACCCTTTTTAATGTCTACCTTCGTCCTCTAGCTAATGTCGTCCGCCCCTTCGGTGTGAAGATTGTCACCTATGCGGACGACACGCAGTTAGTGGTAGCACTGGACCCCCCCCTCAACTCACACCACAGCCTACACAAATGCCTAGAGGCTGTTGCTGCTTGGATGTCTGGCTCCTGTCTAAAACTCAACGGGGACAAAACAGAGGTAATGCTCCTTGGTAATAACATCACGAAATCCATTGACCCTATCTGGCTCCCCTGTTTAGGAAGTCCCCCACAACCCAAGGAGCAAATCAAAAGTCTAGGGATCTGGCTAGATCAAAGTCTCACCTTCAACCATCAAGCTACCAAGCTCGCTACCACTTGCTTCGGGTTGATGAGACTACTTCGTAAGATTCTTCCTCTCCTCCCGTTCCACTCAAGACGGATTATGGTCCAAGGACTAATCCTCTCTCGCCTGGACTGTGGAAATGCCCTGTATCTTGGGGCCCCACAGTCTATACTTAACAAGCTCCAGGTTATTCAAAATTGCGCGGCAAGAATGCTCCTGAATATTCCACGCCGAACCTCAGTCAGAGCCAGATTGAGGGACCTCCACTGGCTCCCGGTGAGATCTAGAATTGAAATCAAGAGTATGTGCATTGCACACCGCTCATACTGGGGAACAGGCTCATCCATTAACTCCCCCTGGTGAAAGCCTATCAGCCTTCCCGCCCACTCAGATCGCGACCTCCCACCTCGCCTCAGTCCCACGCATTAGGAAGGCTAGATGTGGAGGCCGCTCGCTTTCTTACAACCTAGCCAAGATCTGGAATTCTCTTCCCCTCCCAATAAGATCAGAACCCAATCTACTCACCTTCCGTAAACTTCTTAAAACTTGGCTTTTCAGTAAAACCTTGGTTTAATTCTTCACTCACCCCACCCATTCCAGCCCTCTAGCTCAACTCAACCTTTTCGCAGCGCTGGGACGCCCCTGGGTAGCCAACGCGCTCTACAAATTCTCATTCCATTCCATGATTTGGGAACTGTGGAGTCCAAAGGAGTGCTAAGAAATTGTGGACTGTATCGTTACTTATATTAAACAGACATTGGGCGGGTCTCTTTCAGTAGGGGGTGTCTCAGGGCGGCTAGTAATACGTTTTAGACCCGTGAACCCTTATGTAGCAGCCTGTAGCCCAAGGTGTAAAAATAAGTGAATTTGGGACTATAAACTAACTGTTTGGGAAAATTGTAAGAACAGCCGCTTCAAAGTTATATCTCTGTAGTACTGCTAGTTTCCCACATAGTTTTAGTTTTTTTATACATTGTTGACCTATAGCTGTTCATATAGACAATGAGCATGAACAAACGCAAAGGTGCAGCGGGCACATTAGATGCCTTTTTAACTAGAGCAGAATCCCTGCTGACACACGAGATTCAAATGACGAAAGGCGATTGTCAGTCGACCCAACACAATTCCCGATGCATAAAGATGCAAATATGCCATTAACGCCTAGAATAATAGTCCAAAATGGTCCTGAAACATCTGCCCTGCCAAACTCGACTCCTACATCCCCAAATTTGGCACTAGATGATAATAGCACAAGTATAGGAACTAGGTCCCGAGTACCTCAGCAAATAGAAAAAGCTAAAGTGAAAGCCCCTAGACTAAGGCAGAAGCAGGCCATGGGGGATTAGACTCCAAGAAAAAAAGGGGTTCAAGGTTCAATGCTCAGACAAACCATTGAGTAAAGGAGCAAACTATAGTAGTGACGAAAAATTCTAAAGAACAGATGGTAGCAGATGATGCTCCTAGCCCCGAGATAGTAAAAGAGAGCCCTGAGGCTCTCAAGCGTGTAATCAATGTGATACTAGAAACAGCTTTTAGATCTATGTTAACGCAAATAAACGGCCTAATAGATGAAACATTTTAGTCATTAAATCAAAAGATCGAACAGCTGAATACCACAGTAGGTAATTTGAAAGATAAAATAGAAAGCCATAATCTCGGGTCCATAGAACGAGAGGGCGAGACAAAGTATTTAGTGGAATCTCGGCCGCCAAGTTTTGTTAGGAGGAGAAAGGATACTTCAGTGGCCAAACCAATGACCCAAAGAGACAGCAGAGAAAGAGGCATACGGGAACAAGTGCAGAACAAGGATGATATAATGATGAGAATACACACTCTGGATGATAGACATGAAATCCCAAACTTAGCTGGAAAAAGATTAGCTACCGACACAGGAAAAAGTTCACATGATACAACTTTGAATCCCAGTTCCGATATTTTGGGCTTACCGCCTGCAGCATGTCCTTATGTATTAATTTTAGCAGGGGTCCCAGCACTAAAAAATGGTCAGAGTAAATCCTGGACGACTCTCCTAAACAAGACAGTCGATTGGCTGACAAAATATAACAATTTCCAACTACGATATATCAACAACATTTTGATGGTCCGCAGAGTAGGGTGGGTTGGGGAGTTCTCTAAGACCATAGATGGCGATTGTATCATAGTTCATTTTCGTCAACCGCAAATGGTTCGATCTCTACTAAATATCAGAAAAGAAACCTTCACCAAAAACACTTGTATTTGTGCTCTCCCACTGGCGTATTTTTACAAACCACATCCTGGTCCACCAAATGATGACTATGCTCCAATATTATTCCAGAATAGGTTCCAGGCACTATCCTCTTTGGATGGTTTGGACTGACAACCAACTTTTACAGTCAGTGCAAAACTCCTTTTGATAAAGTATGAGACAAATAGCAGTATCGAACAAATGTGCCACCGAAACATACATTATTTAGAGGAGACCCAGGGGGAGATAGTTTCACATAGGGCATGTAAGGTACATACAGCCATTGGGACGGAGGAGCAGCAATGGTCACTATCCATGCCCATAAATCCTTCCTCTGATATAGTGAGTAGTTCTCACAGGCTAAAAACACAAACTCAGGAGTAAAGGTTCAGAAAACTATACGACTTACATCTTGGAATATAGCAGGATTAAATAGGAACCTTAGAGATACGGAATGGGTGAAATATACAGAGCAAAGTGCTATTATTCTTTTACAAGAGACTTGGGCTCTAGAAGCTCCCCATAGGGTAGTGTTTAAGACCTTTAACGTAAATGCCATTCCAGCAATGAGAGGTAGGCCATCAGGGGGACTCATAATATGGATCAGAATAACCCTCAAAATAGTATCAATTACACTGTGTATACAATCTGAAGATTTGGTTGGTGTAAAAATTAAAACACTAGATAAGAAATTAATATATTTAACTAATATCTATAATAATCCAAGCCCAACCACGAAGGAATCCTTAACAATAAATCAACTTGATTCATTTTTCAATCTAATTGAGGCTGATGCAATGGTAATTATTGGGGGCGATTTTAGTTGTAAGTTTGAACCAGTGGTGGGGTTCGACAATCTTTTTGAAGACGAAGATACAATGAATAACATTCCTGCTCTAGAAAGTAGCCCAATAGTGTCCTGTACTGTAGCAGGCGCACAGATTATGAAACTAACAACAAGGTAAGGGCTTAGAGCTTGTAATGGCCTGTTACCATCAGATAAACCAAATACTCCAACCTTCTAAAGAGGTAGCTATAGGAGTAGTATTGATTTTTTATTGGTTTCTGTGGAGTTTTGGCCTAATGTATCAGACCTGAAAATAGATGATAGAACCGATAGTGATCATCGTCCCCTGCACTTGTCACTGTCATCTGATCTTTTCCTCGGTACAACTTCGGATAATGAAGAAATTAGCATCTCTATCGATGCAAATATAGTTAATAACAACGGCTGTGCTATAAAATGACCGTATATATTAGGAAAGGCTGAATCCATGACACAGATTTATAATATATTTGCTGACACTGTCCAACTTCACCTAGATTCACTAGGAGTGGAATTATCAATAACAGATGCACACCAAGCTTTGCAGGATGCATTGGTACCAGTATTGAGTAGATTACCAGGGGAACACAGTGGAACAGGTGTTAAAATCGGAGCGAACCCATGGTATAATAGGAAGTGTCGTGAGGTGAAGGCTGACCTTATACTTTCAATAAAGAGAACAATGCAGCAGTTATAAGGGAGAAAATATAAGAACACCCTTGCACATGCAAAAAAACTGTGGGATGATAACACTTGCACAGATCTAAATGAATCGGCCAAACTTAAAGATCAGGTAGGCTTCTGGCGCTAAATAGCGAAAGGCAAAAAGATAGGTGGGGATGATAAGGACCTTTTCCTTGATGCAAAAACTTGTGAGGATCACTTTTCAAGACTCTATGCAGATGCCCGAGTGGCAGAAACACCTTGTACCGCACTGGTGGTGCCTAATCTTACTACTAATAATCTCCATTTTGCCTGGAGGAAACTCAGTTAAACCAGGGAAAGCCCCTGGCCCCGATAAAATACCGGGAGATTTATTAAAGCATGACATTAGTGTTTGGGGCCCTTATATCAACCATTTATGTAATGCAATTGCTGCAGGCTCACCAATACCCGAAACACGGAAAGGGGCGGAAATTGTTACAATTTTTTAAAAAGGTAACCGTAATGATCCTGCAAATTACCGACCAATTAGTTTAATTGACATTTTAGAAAAAATATATTCTAGGCATATTTTAATGAGATTGAACGATTGGCTAGATGAGAACAATGTGATCTCAAAATTCTAGGCGGGTTTAGAATAAAAATAAGTGCAATTGATCAGGTTTTTAGATTTTTATGTTTATGCTGGAAATATATAAATATAAAAAAGGGCCATTTGTATATTGCTTTTGTAGACCTAAAGGCCGCTTTTGACCTTGTACCCTGGAATTTACTTTGGGAATCATTGAAACTTCAAGGTGTCCCTGTTGAATTACTTACGCAAATAATAAGATTGCACAAAAATAATTTTGCAAAAGTAAGATGGGGCCCGAATGGTGAATTACCGAGGCAATTCCGGTAAGAAGGGGCATACGTCAGGGGTGTGTACTGGCACCCACCCTATTTTCAATGTTAATGATATTCAGAGTTATTTAATAGGATGTACACACGACTCGCCCAAGTTGGGTAGGGATTTGATGCCAGCGCTCTTATTTGCAGATGACACCTTACTGATATCGCAAACCCCAAATGGTCTACAATCTTTATTGAATTATTTTAATACTTCTTGTTACAAAAGGGGCCTTGAAATAAATTCCGGCAAAACAAAGTACATGGCAATAAATCCACACAAGTCTTTTAAAAGGAATTTAGCAATGGCCAAAAATTAGAGCATGTACACTATTTTAATTAATTAGGTATATCTTTGGATGCAAAGTTGTCCTGGAAGCAACAGTTAGAAAAAAGCAAGATTATCCAACTTCAAAATTTGTTGCCAATAATAAAAGTGCATGAGAATAGTATATCGCAGGCGTTGACTCCTGCTCTGGAGGTCTTTAAATATAAAGTACAATCAGCTTCCTTGTATGGTGCTGAAATTTGGGGACCCCACTGCAAAAGGAGCTTTGAACTGGGTGAAAATAAATGTATCAGAAGGGTAGTCGGTTTGCCTGTGAGACCACCCTTGATTCCAATTTTTATGGATTTAATCGTCAAACAAACAGATCACCATGCAATATTAGGACCTTTATTAAACTGGGTACGCCTGTGGTCAACCCCTAAATTGACCAGCTATAAGGAAGGCCTACAGGAGATTTTTAGAAATTGACAAGAGTAGGGGTACCCCATGGATCAAACATGTTTTTATTGGTTTAAGAAATTGGGCTTGAAGCATTTTTGGGAAGCTCCAATGTAGTTGACTATTTCTAGTAAAAAATTATTAAAATTCACTTTTTGGACCCATATCCAAAACAATGTGTTACATTGTACAAGCAATGGTATATTAACAAACGAGTTTCTTCTCTTCAAGGAAATAGCCTGTTTTGAACCCTTTTTGGATGAGATATATTCACCACTAGCTAATGCCTTGTATATGAAGTTCAGGTATGGTGTGTTATATATCAATGCTAACACATCAAATTGGGCGGCCAACAGTGATAGAAATAGTAATCAATCTTGCGAATTATGCCAAAATGCACCAAAGGAGAATGACCTACATGTTTTATTCTTCTGCCCAGCATACGGCAAACCGAGGAATAAATGGATTAAACCCATTTGCCGTAATCTGAACATTAGAGTTTGTATAGAGGCAGGAAGAATATTGAAAACAGACACATTGCAAAAAATAGTTTTTTGTGTCAGTAGGTTTTTATTTAATGTGAGCATTATAAGAGCAAAAGCTGGATTAAAACTGTAATTATGCACATGCACTTTATGGCCTGAACGCCAAAAAACACACTATGAATTCATATTAGCATAGAAAAATACTCGAGTTGGTATGCCATGTGTTAATAAAATTGAAATTTTATATAACTATGGGGCTGATTAGGTTTGCGGTGAATCCGCATCCTCCGGGCCGGTGGAAGCCACCGCCGGCCCGGAGGATGCGGATTCAACACTGCGGTGATTGAAAAGACCCCCCGCCAAATTAGGATGGCAGGGGGGTCATCTGCGGACGGGAAGACCGTCCGCCACCTTTCCGCCGCGGTCGCCTTCCGACCGTGGCGGAAAAGCTCTAATATGGTGGCGGTGTCTATCAGACACCGCCAGCCATATTAGGATACATGCGGAAACATGCTCTTCCACTGCGGGTTTTCCGCCGTGGAAAAGCATGTGGTCTTTTGTGTTTGGGGGCCCATTGCGGGCCCCCAGGGGTGATGGGGGGTGGGGGGTGTACATGGGGGGGTACCTATGGTACCCCCTGCCTTTGCATGCACAAAGCGGCAGGCACCGCACTGTCCCTGCCGCTTTGTGCATGCAAAGGGAAAACATGCATATTTAACATTGCGGAGGGTGCTGCTTCAAGCAGCACCTGCAGCAATGTTAACTATACGGGATGTGACCGCCAGGGTGGCGGTCACATCCTAATTCCGAGGGAGGGAACGCTGCTGGCCCTGCGGACGGTCCCTCCACCTCGGGGGTGGCGGACGGACGCAGGTCCGTCCGCCATCCTAATAGGCCCCATAGTACATATTTAGCCTAGGACAACATGTAATGACCTACGTACATAATGAATTAATTTCTAGAAAATGTTTATGTCTAGGTTTTAATGTATTTAAATATTTTTAAAGTATTTTTTGGTACGGGAAATGCATTACTGATTTAGTTCTTTAGCCCCTTCCATCTAGATGTACCACCATGTATATTCGGAAACTGCAACCTGTATTGTATAAGTGAACGTGTATATTGTTGATGTGTCTTTTATGGTTTTATTTTGAACCGAAATAAAGAATAAATGAATGAAATGACAGCATGCGGGATAATGGTATGCGGAGTGAAGATGCATATTCATGTCCTGGCTGGTGGGAGCTGTTTTTTAATAGTATTTTGGATGCTGTAACTGCAACCAGGAAATAATCCTACTGACTGTAATTTAAGTTCAATGTCTTTGCATTGATTTTGTTTTTAATTTTAAAGGTTGGTGAACATTATGTGCATAATTTTTCCAATATTGATTTTAAATTTCAGAACTAGAGCACAAGTTAATACTTTGCTAGCAGTATCCCTGGCACTAGAACTGCCCTTAGCAGATTGAAAAGTGTATGTAAGCTGGTGGATTCAAGATGAGCGATAAATGCTGCCCACAGTTGAGACAGCATCATCCCCCATTTCTCGTTCTGTGTCATATGTTTACACAGTACTTTGGAGGATATACACAGGGTTCCCCATTATAGGAGATGTTAGTAGGGTTTACCTGCTCAATTGCAACTAGGACAGTGAAACTCAGTCTAATCTCAGACCCAACCACAGCTGGATAACTGCCTTTATCGGCGCCAGTGATGACATCGGCATGAGTGTGGATAGAGGAGACATGGCGGTCTTCATACTCTTGGAACTCTCTGCAGCATTTGACACATTATCCCTCCCCACCCTTATCCAACACCTACCAACATTGGAAATCTAAGGTCACGCACTGTGATGGATCTGCCCCTTCCTGCCTGGAGGGACCCAATCAGTCAGCCTAGCACCACACTCAGCGTACGCCAGCGACCTCATCTGCAGATTTATCAAGGATATCCCTGAGCCAGAACCTCTTCAAAGCATACATGATCCCTCTAGCAATCATCATCTGCTGTCACAACAGTAATTTCCTCTCCTTCGCTGACAACACACAACTCATTCTCTCCCTCACGGACAAGACACCCAGTTCCCAGATCAAGTTCAATTCCTGCATGACTGAAATCGCCCACTGGATGAAGACCAACTGTCCTAAGCTGAACACCAACAAGACAGAAGTTTTGATCTTCGAGAAGAACCTATCACTGTGGTACTCCACCTGGTGGCCAACGGAGCTTGGACAATAACGACCCCCACCACACACACAAAGAACCTTGAGATCATCATCAACAGCAAACCCGAAAGGATTGCCCAAGTCAATGCTGTCACAGCCTCATGCTTCCATAATCTGAAGATGATGAGGAAGATTTTCAAATGGCTCCCAATCAGCACCCAGAAAACCATAACACACACACTGGTCACAAGCAAGCTGTACTAGAGGATCACCCTCTATTCCGGAACCAACAAAAAAACTCCTAGAAGGCTGCAGACATTCATAATTTGGTAGCCAGAATCACTCTCAACCTCCCATGCTTTGCTCATATCATACCACACTTTGAAGGAGTTCCACTGGCTCCTCATTCACAAACGAACACAATTAAAACTCCTCACTCACACTTCCAATGCACTGCAAACATAAGCTGCAATTGTTGAAGTATGCTGATCCCTCAACAATTGTAGCTGCTTTCACATATCTTCCAGACACCTCCACTCATCCGGACTCGTATTTGCACAACAAACCCCACACAAACAGAAAGCCACATCTGGAGCTTGAGCCTTTTCCTACATCGCTGCTAAATCACATAAGAGCTACTTCCCCACTTCTCTGAAGACCCGGCTTTTAGTGTAGTCCCATAGGCCCCAGGTGTGGCTAAAGTCACACCTGCTAAGTGCCAGGATACCCTCCGGGTTGATAGTGTGCTCTTCAAATCTGCATAACAGACCATAACCCACATAATTGTTTCCTTGAGTACAGCTTTTGTTTGGGAAGTAGTTGTGTGCTTCCACTGAAAAAGTATCTAGCATTGCATTGTTGCCTTGTATAACAGTATTGTGTTGGTGAAGATGGCAAACCAATGATCAAGGCTAAAAGCCCGATCTGTTTATTAAAACAAGTTATTGTGAAAAGCTGGTGTTAAAGTCAATTTACTTTTAAGAGTGGATTGCTATTACTCTGAAATAAAGCCTGCAGACAGGTACATTGCACAAATTAACACAGTAGGGAAGGGATTTGATGTTTGTTACACCCTCTGGCACACCATGATTTTCACTGTGACGATGCTTGTTAGGGTGTCTTAAGAGAGATAGTATTTTGCTTTGAAAACTGTCATTTTGTGCACATTTATAATGTTATGAATGTAAGCATGAAGATTACCTTGCATGAACATGTATGCTCAATATAGTGGACCACTATTGGTTATGGTCACAAGCCAATAATCAAGGCTATAGGTCTGATTAATTTACTGAGAAAAGTTAAATCCAATACCATAAGCCTAATCTCTTTATTTTGAAAAGTTAAAACAAAGACAGTAGGCCTGAACTATTTATTGCGAAAAGCATTTGTTGAAGCCAATGCCTTTAAATGGATTACTATCACACTGTATTACAGGCAGTAGATGTAATTTGTTACATGAAATCACACACATTACCATAGTAGGCAAAGGTTTGTGTGTTGGTCACCATCTCTAACATACCCTGATGTAGACGATTTACACTGAGAGAGAGTGGTAATACATTGTTTTGCCAATTGCAATTTTGTACATATTTGTACGTTTTGTAACTGTATGCATGTTTGTTACAGGTTTATATGAACTTTCTTAAGACTGTGTTGGTTATGGTAACAAGCCAATGGTAAAGGCTATAGGGCTTATTGATTGACTCTGAAAAGCATGTGTTGAAGGTATTACGTTTTTTAAGGGTGGATTGGTATTACGTGCTAAAGGCTGTAGGCTGACATTTTGTTATATGGAATCTCACAGACTACCATAGTAGGGAAGGGTTCTGGCGTTGCTGACCCACTCTAATCTGCTGTGCTTTGATAGCATGCTGGGAGTCATAGTGTTTTGGAAATTTAGTATTACCCTCCAGTGGGTCCTGCTTACTGCCAGTGTAAATTATAATATTTGACAGCCCAGCATGCTATCAGAGGAAAATAAACTCACTGGGGAGGAGCTGGCGACATCGTTAAAAGGAAGTGGTTTGGAATCCTGTTAACTTGTCAGTATACCCCATGAAGAAGGAGTAAGGATTCCGAAACGCGTCGGGAAAGAATGTTACAGAAGGGGAAATGCCGGTTTCCTTAAATAAAGTTTCATGTTGAAACAAACTGTGGTGCAGTGGCGTCCTTAATCGAGAAGACTAATAGCATTGCAAGAGAGGATACTCTTGCAGTAAAATCTAATGTTCAGAGCGATGGCAATGAATCTATAAATTCTGTAACACAAATGATTCTTACATGTAACACTCAGCACCGGCAAATTAGAAAAATACTCAACAAGAACTGGGCCTTGGTGCGTATGACCCAATATTAGGAGATCTGATATCTAAAACTCCGGATGTAACATTCAGAAAGACACGCTCAATGAGCAATATGCTAGTAAAGAGTAGCCCAGAGGTGTTAACATCTAAAACCTGGTTGTCTTCACGTAAGGGATTTGTGAAATGTCCATCATGTAAGGCATGTAGGCATGCAACTAGTACAACTTCTTATACTAGTCCCTTCATACCAGAAGCTATACCTCTAACTAAACTGCTCACATGCAAAACAGAGTATGCGGTTCATGTGCTGGAGTGTCCCTGTGGCCTGCAATATGTTTTGTAGCACTAAGCTACAGGTCCACAAGAGGATACTCCAGCACATTAGAGCAATCAATAACTGTGATTCCGCATACCCGGTCGCGAGGCATTTCAAAGAGATGCACAATCACAATCCTTAATTCCTAAAATATTTCATGGTAGATACAGTCTTACCACTAAGAAGGGGTGGTAACCGTGAGGCACTCCTCCGGTTATTGGAGACCAGATATATTTTAGAACTCGACAGCAAGGCACCTTCCGGGATTAATTCTAGCGAAGATTTCTTCACTTGTCTGTAACATATTCATGAAATTATTTCTTCAGTTCTTAAAATGTATTGTTTAACTGTGCACATTGTCCAATATGCTGCTTCCATCTTTTAGCATTAGAATTTTATTAACTTTGCACTTTATTATGGTGACACTGTAGGATAAGTAAAAAAACAGCACTAGCACTTTATATAATTGCATAGAAGACTCTGGGCGATGCCCACTTTGCGCGGTATTAAGTTTTCAGCCAAGGAGGATTTGTGCAAAGGGATGACCTATACTGTATAGCAGAAATGTCCATATATCTCTACGTGAACGAGGTTGTTTTTAAAAAAGCACATATATATCTTCAATGTATTAACAAGATACTATTTTGGCTTTTTAAAACTTTATCTGCTTATTATGGATTGGGTTTCATGAATATAATCATTATGGCGTTTTTACAAAATTAATTTTAGGCATTACCTTGTTTACAGATTTATATGTTTTTAAGGATATTATACTAATTTATGCCTATTATTTTTGCTTCCATTGCACAAAAATCATTTATGGCTGTAATTTGACATGATGATCGCAAAAGAAAAACGAGAAGAAATGTACACATATGTATTTCTTCTATGTTTATACGTCATGTGACGGGTCATGAGTGATGTCATCAGTTATGTCACTGACCCTGTCATGAGTGATGTATTAATATGTGACATCATCAGCAGTGCATTGCGGGCGCGTGAGTTATAGTTAGCTCAATTAACTATAACCAGTGAATTTCTCTGGTTATATATGAGTCAAATGTTCAACTAACTATACCGTTCCTGAAACCTATGGGTTTTCTTGTGAATTTCAATGGTTTTTTAAATGTTAATTTCATATTTTAATGTTTCTAAAACCTATATTTTTCAAATATTTTAAAAAATATTTTGGAACTCTATTACACTTCTTCTTTTTTTAACTTTATAAATTATGTAATGTTTTATATCTTCCCCCCAAAAATATGTATATATTTTTTTTTGGGGGGGGGAAACTGCACTCCCTTACCGGTAGCGTGCCGAGCTCCATCACCACATGAATCCTATCCGCCATATTGCTAAATTCGTAAATGATGCGCATTTCGTATCCGACGAGTTTGTGGCACCGCGTCCCACGTAATGTCATATACACATGAAGTCACCGCAGGTGCTACTTTGGTATCCGACGGGTACGCAGTACCAAGCCACGCGTTACGCCATGTACGTATAGGTTCACGCCTGCTGCGCTTTGCGTATGCGACTAGTACACGCTGCCAGGCCCGGAGTTACGTCATAGGCGCATAGTATCGCGCCGGGTATGCCATTCCCTTTTTTTGTCTCAAAAGTATATCTAAATAACTTTAAATAGTAGGTGAGAGCAAGCAATAATCTAAAATATTTTAAACATATATTTATAACTGTAATAAACGTATATAATGATAAATATATTTTGTCAAAATCGTGTCGGATGCGGCCCCCTTACGCGCTTGGTGTGCGATTGCCATGTGACCTTAAAAAAAAGCATTTGATTGGTTCATAACTTTTCCCATTGTAACAGTTGGACGACCCCACCCATTTGACTCATTCTCTCTACAACTTTTGATGAGAGACACCTCTTCTGCTTAGAAAGCTTTTTAAAAAGTGTTTTCCTGTATACACATATCTTATACTACACACAACATGCAACGATCATCTTGATCAATATTCATTCTCTATACATTAGCCTTCCACGTGTGATCGCCATGCATCTCAAACGTTCCATCAAAAAACAAATGTGTGTTACATGATGCCCCTGGTGTGTGTGTGTGCACATTATTGTGCTCCCTTTCGGCCTCGGTATTTGTGTCTCTAAGAAGTATCAGGACCCACGGGCAGAGTGCACATTCTAGATCACATGTGACAAACGGCAAACAGCAATGTGTAGATTTCTTCTGCTCTACTCTCTATTGTCAGGCTTTACCAATATAGTAGTGTGTTATATGTAAGACTTTCAGATTCACATTTGACATACATTGCTTCACTGTAATGAGTGTTATCACTGTGTATGACGTAGCCTCACTGCTGATCCTCCCTCCATCTGAGCACATTCACATATGTATGCTTCGCGATAACAACGCTTTCAATAATACCACACACCATTAACATGCGTGTCTGCGCATATCCACAAACTTGACAACGACATGTGATGTTCACCATTCAATCTTTTCAAACACCATCTCATTAATAATAGTTTCCGCCCTCAGGACACATGCTACACTAATCTAAATTGCACACTCTGCGAGGTCAAAACTACAAAAGAAACACACATAAGTACACTTCCTGGCCAGACAGGAACTGAACAACGCCCAGGTCCCCGGAATAATTATTCACACCCCTACGCTGGCCTGGCGTACACAAGCCCAGCCCACTTTGCGTACGTATAAATAGGATAACCATGACGCCACACGTCACTCTTCTTCCACACTGCCTCAGGTGATATGGCGCATCCACCTCGAATATCACAATGTGCAATAAAAAAAAAGAAATGGATCCATGAGGTGTACACCATCCTGGCAATCAACATGGGTTCTAAATTGTGAGCCCTACTGCCCATCGTCTACGAAAGGGATCCATGAGGTGTACACTATCCTGCAATACCCACTCCATCTGAATTGTGAGCACTGCTGTCCGTAGTGTTTGCTCACACAACAATGACAGCAGGTAAGCAGTGGGGCCTGGGTGCACAGGGGCTCCAGTTGTGCATGGTGCTGCGGGGGGGCTGCATTAGCCTGAGTGCGCAGGTGCGAACAAGCAATGTTTCCGTGCGTAATGATGTGATCTCTGACCTCATTCAGTCTCATCTCTGTCTCATTTTAAAGACCTCTTGGACCGTACTGTAGGCCTGAGTCAGAGGACAGTGCTGCCCTACAGACACCTCTTGAGCGATGTGCTGCGGGAGGGGCGGGATGCATCAGCCAGAGTGCGCATGTGCGAATAAGCGATATTGCTGTGTGTAATGATGTGATCTCTCACCTCATTCAGTCACAACTCTGTCTCATTTTAAATACCTGCTGTCCCCTACTGTAGGTCTGAGCCTACGGGCAGCACTGCCCTACAGACACATATAGGCGCGATGCTGCGAGAGGGATAGGATGCATCACCCTGAGTGCGTACGTGCGAAAAAGCGATGTTGCTGTGCTTAATGATGTGATCTCTGACCTCATTCAGTCACATCTGTCTCATTTTAAGGACCTGCTGGACCGTACTGTACGCCTGAGCCAGCGGGCAGCGCTGCCCTACAGACACATGGCGTTGGCTTTTAGGACACTATAGTGAGCTCGTTACTAAGTGTAAATGCACACAGGCTTCCGCCACTGCATTACATGCGCACATCATGCTTCTAGCATGCGCTCTGTTCCTCATTTATGTCAACTTTGGTATAACATATTATTTAACCTTGTGTATTCTCGTGCACGCCAACTCCTCTTTGAACCACAAATACCACTTAACAGTTGGTAGATCGTACTTCAAAAACGAAGGATGCACTCAACTTCTGTTTTCTATCAAGCTTGAAATAAACCTTCATTTACCTCCAGACGTTTGCACTATTAAATTATTTCTCCCTTTTCAGACATTCCATTGATTGCCTCAAGAAGGGCGGAGCGGGAGCTGACCCCGTAATAAATTCTGACACCTTCCATCATGGTATCAAGACACCCTCCCCGACAGGAGACCTGGTCTACCGTACAAACGTACTGCGGACTCGGAGCTTGCACCAACACGTCGTGGGACACACCGGTGGTGGCAAGTGAGCAGTGATGCCTCGGTGTGCAAGACCTACAATTGAGCACAGGTGCATGCAAGCGATTTTCCCGTAGCTAATAATGTACGACTATATTATCAAAGAACGACGATAACATTATCACCACTTTAGCGGCAGGAAACTGCCTCTAAAGCACCTATAATGGGCTTGATAATATGCCCTTGTGAATTCCCATAGAAGCCCAAGTTCACACCACAACCTGGGCTTCTATGGTAATTCACAAGGGCATATTATCAACCCCTTATCGCTGCTTTAGTGGCGATCATTTTATCGCCGTTCCTTGATAATATGGCCCAAAATCTCTGGCCTCATCTGTTACATTTTAAGGACTTGCTGAATCACACTCTTTCTTGCCGACCCCAGCGTCCTAGACAAATGCGTGACGGAAGGGTAAACACTGGGGGCTGGGTGCAGTAGGCCGACGCTCTGTCTTCTCCTCCCTCTCCCTTTGACTCTCCCTCCCCTTCTCCCTTCCACCCACTCCCCCTCCCTTCCATTCTTACTATCGTCCTTTCATTCTCACTACCTTTCTTTACTTCTTCCACATACTTATGTTTCATTTTTGTCTTGCAGGTTTCCTACGCTGCTTCCACTGGAGTCCAACCCACGTGTTTTTTTATTATACTGTTTCTTCTATTAAAGTTACGTTTCTATTTATTGTATTTTAATAAAGG
Source organism: Lissotriton helveticus (assembly GCF_964261635.1). Lineage (NCBI taxonomy): Eukaryota > Metazoa > Chordata > Amphibia > Caudata > Salamandridae > Lissotriton > Lissotriton helveticus. The sequence continues at coordinate 1,066,480,086 of NC_136065.1, read as the reverse complement.
TTACTTTTTTTCAAATAAATAAGTGAGTGTATAGATCTTTTTCTGACAACACTTGTGAAAATCATCTGTTTATAGGTGATTTTAAGGACTAACGTATCTAAAATGAGAGTGCACCTACCAAACATAATCTAACTGACTATTAGACAAATGAAGCCTGGGTAATTGTACAACTGCAAGAGTTCTATGCATGTATCACTTTATAACACCATAAGTACTGCCCGTGTGATTCCCGAACAAATAAGGCACTGGCTAGGACCACCGAGGCGTCAGGGACTGCCAAGGCCAACCCTGCATATTTAAATAAAGCCCTGGAGTGTGGCGATCCCCGGACTTCAGTTGGCCTCGAACCCCCCCCGAGCAATTAGTAAACAATACCCGGGAAGGTGGCGGTCCCCTAGGCTGCAAAGCGTCTCTGTGCCCTTCCTCCCCCAATTTACATGTGACATTAAGATCCCCAGTCCTACAAAGACCCCGCAATAAAATAATTGGATTGGCCACAGAACATTACCCACCAGGGGCCTCATCACTTGGATGCTAATGACAAGGGTAACTCGTCATGGAGTGCCCATTCATTTCAATGTAAATTACATGAAGAAGCTCCAATTGCCTTAGCATCCAAGTGGTTAAAAGAACGGGTGAGACCCCGCTTTTTTTTTAATGTTTCTATTTATCTCTCCATTTTTACCATCCGCAATCCCCTCTATTAAAGCGATAAAAAGTTTTCCTCCTCTCGCTTCAAGTAGTCAAACAAGTATTTGCTATCACAGGGTGGATGCCCTGCACCTGCCCTCTAATAGCAAAAAAACATGTCCCACGAATGCACACCCCAGGACATTGTATGCCCTGCGCCTGACATGTCGCCCTCCCTAAGACCATGATGCATTTGTTAGTATACACCCATACTACCACTACTTACACACGTGTAGTACAGCAACCAGAATGTAGTGAAGAAGCAGAGGAAGCGCAAAATATAAATCCTACCAGAAGTCGGATGATAGTTCAATGAGCCGACGACCCTGGCATGAGTAGAAACAGCTACACAAAAAAACGGGTCTTCAGCACAACACAAGCACCCTCAAAATATTGGTGAGTGCTGCCTTCTTTTTACCTTCTCCCGCTCGTCATCAAATTTATGTACTGAAGAGGCAGACATTAGTGGATCCGATAAGTAGATTTATTGCAGGAAAACAAGACAGCTTAAACAACCACCGACAGGAGCAGACAGCAAGGCAACCGTCTTCTTCAGCACCGTGTACAAACTCCTCAAGGTCCCCCTCATGACAGCCCTACATTCTAACATTACATACTTGGATTCTAGTCGAATTACATACTAACATTCTACTATGACTTACATTGGAATACTACACAGAGCACATGACTTTACAGCAATTACCTCATGGTTTCATCCACGAGTCTTGAGACCGGTAGGGGTAAGTATTTTGCTTCCCACTCTCTATATTGTATAAACATAAACTAACACTTTTTCCACAGGTATGCTACAGCACCCAGAGCACATCACTTTACAACAATGAGCTCACAACTTAGGCTCACGGTTTAATCCCTGGGTCTTCACAACAGTAGGGGTGAGTAGTTCCTTCCTACTCCCTATATACTATAAACGCATACTAACACTACTTATACACTTATACTACAGCGGCTAGTATCCTACAGCACCCAGAGCCCATCACTTTACAACAATCAGCTCGGTTTGATCCCCTAGTTTTCACACCGGTAGGAGTGAGTACTTCGCTTCCCACTTCCAGTCTAGTATAAACGCACGGTACTGGTCAGTAGTTCGCTTCCCACTCCCTGTATGGTATAAACTCCTACTAACACTACTTGCACACGTATGCTACAAACACCAGACCACATCACTTTACAGCAATTACCTCGATTTCATCCCCAAGTCTTCACACTGGTAGGCGTAACTACTTCACTTCCCGCTTCTGGTATACTATCAACACACAGTAGCGGTCAGTAGTTCGCTTCCCACTCCCTGTATGGTATAAATGCCTACTAACACTACTTGCACACATATGCTACAAACACCAGACCACATCACTTTACAGCAATGACCTCATGGTTTAGACTCTTGGTTTCGTACCTGAGTGTAGCACCATATCATATCACCACCTTGTCACTCTGAGCAACACCGCACTTTCAGACCAGTAACTACCTACTAGCGACAGTAGGTAATAAAGAACAAATCAGAATAGTTTGTTCATTCTTTTAACTTTCAAAACTTCTCTCTATTACTGTGTTTCTAATTTCCCATATACACAATTTTATTAATATTCAAGTACACGTAGAAATCAGAAATGCAACATTCTACAACATGTGTAGGTTAAAAATTCATTTTTTTTTTAAACCTAACGATATTTTTTTGCAGCATTTCCTCGAACATTTAACAGCACGTGCAGGTTAAAAGTTAACGATTGTTTTAAGTTCGAACAGTGCCATCCAAATGCAAGTAGCAGGTGTGGTTGAGTTGAGCACATTTTATCCAGTAATATGTACTCCATGTGCAAACTGCTTTTTCTTAACCAATCACAAACATGCTTTTCCACAAAACGAATGTGCACCGTACTTTTAAAAAATAATGCTTTTCATCTCCCAATCAGGTACTGTTTTGTATGTGAAAATAAACTAGTTCCCCTTCTTTAAACATATCTCTTATTCTACGAAGGAACTGCATGAGCTACAGACATTGTTCCATACCTTCCAGTCATACCTTCAAAATGCTAGTGTGGATCGTAGGACATAGCTATGTTTTCTCATGCAAGAGGTATGCCGAACAGAGATGTATTAACTTAGATCTAGGTTTACAAAAGTGGATATTAAATGGTTTGGACAGAGAGGATTGAAGTGGCACCAATTGTTGCCTTTGGTTAAAACCTGTTTGCATCTCCAACACCCTGACCTCATGATTGTGCACTGTGGTGGAAACGACCTAGGCACATTGACTGAGGTAGGTTTGGAAATGCTTATGAAGGACACCTTTGGACAATTGATGTTACTTTTTGCCTCCAACTGTCTTTGTATATTCCAATATATGCCTAAGACAGAAGTGGAAATGGTCCAAACAATGTTGTCCTCAGATTGAAAAATCTCGGAAAAAAGTCAACAAAGCTGTCTCTGCATACCTCAGAGACCACAAAATGGGGTCCATATACAACAACAATATATGTTTTGATATAGCAGATATGTACAGAAGTGATGGAGTACACTTCACAGATCAAGGAAACCACGTTTTCCTGAATAAGTTGAAGCTGTGCATCCGCACTTATATGTAGCTCCACCTAATGAACACAAGGGCTCTTTTTAGAGTCACCCTATAACTGACAACTTAGGCACGCTATTTTAGTGCCAAATAACAGCAACTCCCGGACCCTCGCCAAAATGTATTCTCCACGCAGCTGTGGCGCAGCAGCCAGACGATCTCACTTTGCAGCACAGAGCTCTCGCTTTGATCCTCGGCTCTACTCACCCATAAGGGTCAGTAGTTGGCACTTTACAAATACCGTATTGATTTACCTTCGCACTCCCTATACAACACCACCTAAGCACCATATACAAGTTGGACAGGTGTGGCACAGCGCCAAGAGCACATGACTTCTCAGCATAGGACACACAGTTTGGGCTCACGGTTTCATCCCTGAGTCCAACAGCAGCTCAATTTAGCAGCATGACACTCTAGGCAATACCTCACTTAATTTCTTTACCCCGCACTTTCAGACCGTTAGGGGTCAGTAGTTTAGCGACTTTACCCCGAGTCCATCAGCATCTCAGCTTACGCCCCCAGCACCATCACACCCGTAGGAGTGAGTAGTTAGCACTTCACAAATACCGAATTGATTTGATACGCGCAAATTTACCTTTGCACTCCCTCTATAAGGCTCCCTTAGCACCATACACAAACTACAATGTTCGAAACAAAAGTTCATCCAAATAGCTATAACTAGTAGTAGTAAGTAAGCTTTATTCGATTTTTCAGATAAAATCATAAAAGCACTACAAAAACATTTATATATACAGCAATTAAAAGTATCATGTACATAGTTGATACAAAATAGCCGCTTACTTTATCATTTAGAAAAAGTTCATTAAAATAAAAAAAATAAAACACCAAATTTTACGAACAATTCAATATTAGCAGAAAGCGATGTGCCAAAAGATAAACAAATTTTAACACAAAGTTTTTCTATACATTATTACGGTTTTTAAGAAACATGAGACGGCATAAATAACATGGTCACCTTCTAGCTGTAATATTTTTAAGTAAGCTGGTCTACATTTCCGTAGCCCCCATCGTTTTAGAAGCGGCTTCAAAAATTGTTGTCTGGGATTTGTGTATAGTTTGCAAAAAAAATAATATGTATGTTCGATTGCACCGAGATATTATCACAAGGGCAAATTATTTTACTAGAGGACCAGTCATTGATGTTAGGTAAAGTAACCATACAAAAGAAAATCCCCAGGCGCAAACGGGACAACAGCATTCGAAGATATGGACTATGTACCACAGCCAGGTAAGTTTGCAGACCCTCATTAGGTGTAATTTCCTGGTAATTTAAAACTGTGTGCCTTGATTTTTCATGGGTCCATCTAGCAGTTTCTAGATGGATGGTAATAATTTTTTTTAAAACTGATCTTGAGATACCATCCAGGATTCTAGGGTTATCAAAGTACTCTGGGTGACCCAGATCAATAAACATAGATCTCACATACGATAACCATCTAAAATTGACCGCCCCATCTAATGCCAAACAATCTTCGATGAGATCTCTATTAAACCTAGCTTCATGTGTAACCCACACTTTATGCCAAAGCAAAATAGGGGACATCTTAATGATGTCATTAAGATATTTAACTCCTACCTCGATATGTGACATAAACGTGGAGGTACTTTTGGCCACTCCCAATAGATAACAAATAAATTGGTTTTCACAGCCCTGTAGGGAGTGGTCTTTCTCAATACCCCATATGCCTGCACCATAGGTGGCTGTTGAAACGCATTTAGCCCGATAGATCTGGATCAGCTCCTTAATTGGCTTGCCGCCAGTTCTATCAGAGAAAACGTGCAAAGCGCCTATTGTGCGGCTATAGGCCAGCTTTCTAGCAGCTATTGCTGCCTGCCAGCGGCACCGTCTGTCAAACAGTACTCCTAGATAACAAAATTTATCTGTGGTTACAATTTTTTGTTTGTCTAGAAATACGGAGCAAGGGACTCTATTGAGCTTTCGGGTACATGGCATAGTAAATGTTTTCGAGATGTTAACTCTGAGACCTCTGTCTCTCATGTAACATGCAAAATTGGTTACCGCCCTTTGTAGCCCAACTTGGGTCTGGGACATTATGGCCGCATCGTCGGCATATAATAAAATGGGAACTGGTATGCCTTTGACGGTTGGGTAGTCATTTGGTAGGGTCGAAAGATGCTGTCCAATTGAATTGATATAATATGTAAAAAGCCGCGGCACCAAGATACAGCCTTGTCTCACCCCTCTAGTAATCGGGAATTTCTCAGTGCATTCCCCCTGTTCACCAAACCTCACTCTTGCCCCTGCATCTTTATAGAGCTCTTTGATAAAAATGATGATGCGGTTATCAATGCCCAATTCGCCCAGTGTTGCCCACAACAGTGGATGGTCGACACAGTCGAAAGCGGAGCTTAGAGCGATAAAAGTTATAAAAAGGGCTCCGCTCTTGACATGAGTATACTTAGAAATAAGGAGGGACAAATTTACGCACTGTTCAATTGTCCCTATTCCTTTTCTAAACCCATACTGTAAATGGGAAACAACATTATGATCTTCCTCCCAGAGTTGTATTCTCTTTAAGATAATTCTTCCTGCCACTTTCATTAGGCCATCCAGTAGGGATATCGGCCTATAGCAGGTAGGGTCGTCCCTGTTACCCCTTTTAAATATAGGGACCACAATGGCATCCGTCCAGGTTTCAATGAACCCACTTTGGTTTCCCTTGTTTAAAACATTTGTAAGCAGGGGGGCCCAGAAATCCGGCTCTGCTTTATATACATCTACCGGCATACAATCTGGTCCTGCGGCTTTACCTGGTGCACTTTCCCTTATGGCATCATGAACTTCCTCGATGGTAAAAACTAGGTCTATAGGGAATGGATGAATTGAGGAATGTTCGGGCCACTATTGTATGCTCCATTTTCTAGGAGTGGGCACCCTCCTATTGGTGTTATAGTGTCCCTATTCATTGTGTGATTATACAATTGTCTGAAATGGGTTAACCATCTTTCACCTGTTATAGCTAGATCCATGGTGTTAACACTGTCCCTTGGCTGATATAAAGATTTTACTGCCCTCCAGAAGAAAGAACTATTCTTCTGCCTAGAGGCCACCATCAGTGAATCCCATGCTTCCTTTTTCAAAATCAGCTTTCTTTCTCTAATAGCTGATTTGTATAGTCTTCTAGTCTCACGTATTAAGGGTGGGTTTTTCGGTTTTAAGGACAAGGCTCTTTTTAGATCTTTCAGTGCCTTAGTACACTTTCCGTTGAACCACCCTTCAGACCTTGTTATGTTTCCTTTAGGCACTCGAACCAGCATATTTTTAATGTAACACTGTATGTTTGAAAAGGCGGACATAACGTTCCTAGGAGCACCATGTTCCTCCAGACAAACACCAACATCAACAGCACATTGAGTAAGCACTTTCTGTAGGAACAGTTCGGGCACGATTTTTTCCCATTTAACAGCGTATCCGTTGGTTCTAGTTAGATTGATCTTGTATGGATAAGTACATGCAGTCCCCTTTTTGCCATGGAGACCTATAACATTTACTCCGATTATCAGTGGGTAATGGTCACTCAATAGGTCCTTTCAACCTCCCAGGAGGTAATAAACCCTGGGTTGGCAGGGGTAATTAAGGCAAAATCAATTATCGAATTACAACCTCTGCCATTAAAGGTTGGCTCGAATGAGACTGGTGGTGAGCAGATCTGATTAACAAATGAAAAATCAAAATTAAAAACAATACCATTAAGAAGGGACCCCATCTTGGTATGAGAAAAATGTATTGGGCCCTCCTCCCCATGATCTGACAAGCCACACAAATCTGTTTCGGTGAGCGAGCAAATGGTACAGTTAAAATCCCCCACCCAGACAATCCTTTTTACCCCTACCAGATCATCAGCAAATCGGGTAATACAACTCATCATTTTTGCCATAATGGGCTCAATTTCGCTATTAGTCATATTATTGTAAAAATTCACTAATACAATATTCTCATTGAGTCCCCATTTAAATGATAATAGTTGGAAGTGCTGACTAGGGAGAAATTTGTGTACCTTAACATCTGCGGTGGTTGAGACATAAATACATAGGCCACCCTTATTATGTCCCTGTGCTGATGACAAAGCCGGGGAGTGAAAGGTCTGATAACCTAGCAAGTGTGCTTCTTCTAGAAGCCATGTTTCTTGGAAGCAGAGTATACCGTGTTTTTGAATAAAATCTAACCAAGGCTTATGGCCAATTTTGCTTCCGAGGCCCGCCACATTCCATGAGAGCAGTGAATGAAATATCTTACTAGAATCTCCTTGATTACGTGCCACTTTCTCGTGTGGGAGAAATATATGTGGTGTGGCCGCTGTTATCATGGAAGTGGGAGAGCTAGAATCATTTGAGAGTAACTGGGGGTGGTATGGGACAGACTTAGAGTCCGCGATAGGACTTAGTAAATCTTTCCCCACTATCTTACAAACACGTTGCTCCTTGAGCGTACTGGATGAATCAGTTTGATCTATAGTACATCCACGCATCAGGTACCTATCATGCGGCTCTTTCATTATACATGTCACATTAAGTCATTCATTCTCCTCCAATCCGGAGAAAGGGTGGAATAAATTAGACAGAGGTATATTCCAAGTATCCTTGGGGTTATAAGTCTGCAAAAGATCCCTGTGATTGTCGGCGTAGAAATGGTCATTATTAGGCAGTGGTTGGTTTGAGTACGAAAATGGGAAACAGAGATCAATATTCCTATTATAAAAATCATGGGCCACCGGGTTCATACAGGGATCTGGTCTATTTGGTACGTGAGGTCTATTACTCTTCAGAGGATAGGGAGTGGGCGTGGGTTGAAAAAAAGGAGAGTCATTTCCATTATGATATCTTTGAGCTCGGTTCAAGGTTAAAGTAGATCTATGTAAACCTTCAGGTCTCCAATTATTTAGGGGGTGAAGATTTCTATTCCTCGTTGGTAGATTATGATTGAGTGGGGGCTTCATGAGAGCTTCCGGATAGAAATAGCTTAGGTTATGCGTGGCAATCCCCCCCTCACCTTTCCCAGGGAACCAGTCACTGATATGTGTGACTAGTCTGTGGTCTTTAAAATTGACAATAATAATCACATCCCCTTCAATGTCCTTTGGTCTGGATCCCACCCACTTACATCGCCTGACCGAAACTATGTCACCATTTAGGTGTATTGGGAGTGGTCTGTTTTTTCGCAGCCAGTAGATGACCTTATTTTTAAGACTGGAATAATGTTCTAGGTTACCGTCTGGCATGGGCGGTACTCCTGTGAGAACGATGACAAAATTTAGAGATTCCGGGAGCAAATCAGCGACATTTCTTGTTCTTGTTTTAGTTACAAGGGTCGGCCTACTTAAGGGATCTTTTATAATGGGGCCTCTTTTTTGTGTCCCTGTGTTAGGATGGAAAGTTTCCTTATTTGTATTGTCAATAGCTGTGGAGGATTTATTTGAGAGTTTAGTATCCGCCACTGAATTGGGTCTCCCTGCAGCGGGCTTTTTAATTAGTGTAGGAGTACCAGTTTTTTGCTTGAACGGTTCAGTAGAAGGTAGTTTAACTGATTGGTTCCTATTTCTTTGTTCATCAGATTTATGACAAGGTACTACCTTTTGCCCATTAAGGATCTGGTCCATTTTTTTCCCCTAACCTTTTGACCCTTTCGGTAAGTGGAAGTATCAAAGCCTTAATAAGGCAGTCAATATCATTTAGTAGGCCTTCATAGCTTGAAACAGATATCGATTTAACAATCAAGTGCCCTATTGGGTCCACTTTTCCTACTTCTTTAGGAGTCGTATGCGGAGGGTACATGGAAGGTCTATTCCCCTTTTTAAGTACTCCCTTCCTTCTTCTCTTTCTCGGTGGCGAGCCAGAGACTCTGTTGGGACCCCTATTGATTTCATTAGATTTTTTTGACTTTTTATCAGGTGTACTGGACGGATGATGATGATGATCATCAGGCCCCAGGGGTGTAAATATAGGGGAAGGTACATTTATGTCATGGAGAGGGGCTAGACCGTTAGGTAGGGGAGTACTTAGGTCAATTATCTGATTTTTAATAGACTCAGAGGAGGTAAGGTCAGGAATGACTATACTGTCATTTTGGGCGGGGTAGTTGGTCTGAAATATGAGTGGAATACCATCTGAACTAAGAAACTCACTGTCAGGGTCTTTGGATCTAGTTAAATCTATATGAATACCTGTATCTACATTCTGGGCAAGGAGTGGTCTTTGTTTTAACAACTCGATGGATTGACGTCGCCCAGCTCGCTTCTCAGCGAGCGTGAGCTCCCTATCAGCTTCGCTCTTTATTTTGGCAAAAAATGTATCCAATGGGCCTAAAATGGGAGATCCAGCCGTACCCGACAGGGGATTCACTTCGAGTGTAGACATTTTGAGCATACAGCAAGTTCAAAGCGACAGTGTAAAGGAAACCTAAGGGTAGAATCAATAACGAACTCTGCTCAAACAGGAGTAATACGGGGCAAACACAGTTAATAAATACATGTGTGGTACTAAACATATAAGTCTGTGGTCAAAGGATAATGTCTATACCGTGAGACTGCTTTCACGATGTAAGGGAGGTGGCCCGGCCCGGCCTCCTGCGGCCCCGGACGGCCACAGACGGTCCCGCCCTTGTCCCGGGCTTCTCCCGGCGGAAGCGCTGGTCACCTTTAAACAATAATGCAGCAGGCTCACAGGCTGATAGGTGGGTGGGCGTGGCCAGCGGGGAGAGCAGCCCAGGTGTGTCAGATTGGGCGCGCAGGGACTCCTGGACACTGGAGTCCCTGCCTGTGTGCTCGCAGCCCTGCCGACGCTGTCACCTGCCCCGCGCTCCTCACAGGAGAGTTCCCAACCAGCCAGCAAGTTCTGCAGACAAAGAGCGCTGCGGGACCCGCAAAGCGGGTCCGGCGAGGCGCTGGGGTGATCCTCAATGCAGACAGTAAAGCAAACGAGCCAAGGACCAGGTAAGGGCAATCACGCTACTCCCGAAGGGTCCCAGTGGGCCTGAGGCAAGGTCTGATTTTCACTCCGTTGGCGGGGGCGTGGCCAGCGGGGAGAGCAGCCCAGGTGTGTCAGATTGGGCGCGCAGGGACTCCTGGACACTGGAGTCCCTGCCTGTGTGCTCGCAGCCCCGCCGACGCTGTCACCTGCCCCGCGCTCCTCACAGGAGAGTTCCCAACCAGCCAGCAAGTTCTGCAGACAAAGAGCGCTGCGGGACCCGCAAAGCGGGTCCGGCGAGGCGCTGGGGTGATCCTCAATGCAGACAGTAAAGCAAACGAGCCAAGGACCAGGTAAGGGCAATCACGCTACTCCCGAAGGGTCCCAGTGGGCCGGAGGCAAGGTCTGATTTTCACTCCGTTGGCGGGGGCGTGGCCAGCGGGGAGAGCAGCCCAGGTGTGTCAGATTGGGCGCGCAGGGACTCCTGGACACTGGAGTCCCTGCCTGTGTGCTCGCAGCCCCGCCGACGCTGTCACCTGCCCCGCGCTCCTCACAGGAGAGTTCCCAACCAGCCAGCAAGTTCTGCAGACAAAGAGCGCTGCGGGACCCGCAAAGCGGGTCCGGCGAGGCGCTGGGGTGATCCTCAATGCAGACAGTAAAGCAAACGAGCCAAGGACCAGGTAAGGGCAATCACGCTACTCCCGAAGGGTCCCAGTGGGCCGGAGGCAAGGTCTGATTTTCACTCCGTTGGCGGGGGGCATGGCCAGCGGGGAGAGCAGCCCAGGTGTGTCAGATTGGGCGCGCAGGGACTCCTGGACACTGGAGTCCCTGCCTGTGTGCTCTCAGCCCCGCCGACGCTGTCACCTGCCCCGCGCTCCTCACAGGAGAGTTCCCAACCAGCCAGCAAGTTCTGCAGACAAAGAGCGCTGCGGGACCCGCAAAGCGGGTCCGGCGAGGCGCTGGGGTGATCCTCAATGCAGACAGTAAAACAAACGAGCCAAGGACCAGGTAAGGGCAATCACGCTACTCCCGAAGGTAGCTATAACTACATGCTCACACTACTTAGACAGGTATGGCACAGCGACCAGAGCACATGACTTCACATCATATGACACATAGTTTGGGCTCACACTTTCATCCCCAAGTCCGGCAGCACCTCAGTTTAGCAGCATGAGACTCTAGACAGTACCTCACATATTTGCCGTACCCAAGGACTTTCAGACCAGTACGGGTCAGTAGTTTGTCCTAGTAGGTATAAACACATGCTGACTCTACTTCCACAGCTGTAGTGAAGCGGCCACGGCACATGACTTAACAGCATAAGACACACACATTGGGCTCACGCTTTAATCCCTGAGTCCTGCACCACCTCACCTTAGCAGCATCACACTCTATGCAATACCTCACTTAATTTCTGTAGCCCAGCACTTTCACACCGGTAGGGGTGAATACTTCGCTTCGCACCCCCTCTATAGCACACCCTAAACACCCCGCAGAGGCTACAGTGCTCCTACCCTTCTCTTTCCCACTTTTATCACCCTTTTTTCTTGCTTCGACTGAATCAGAAAATGGCGGCCAACACTTCCTAGTTGTAACCGCTCGCACCGCTCGCAGCCAATCAGCAGCAAGCTCGTGCTCATAACGCCTCAGCCAATCAGATGGCAGAATTCCCAAATATCGATATCTGTAAATTTGGATATTTCTCAAAAACTACTGAACAGATTTACACCAAATAAGCAAAATCGTGCTGTCTAGACCAAGACCCTTCTCCCTGCCAAATTTGGGGTAATTCTGTTCACCCGTTCGACCTGCAGCCTTGTCTAAAGTTTCCTATGAAAACTAACATTGAAGAAACACGTTTTGGAACCCCCCTTTCTTCTCGGCCCCCCCCCTTGACGTATCACCCCAAACTTTCAACATAGGAGCTGATCTCCACAAAGAATTAGTTGTGAAACTTTCACGAAAATTCGTCAATCGGCGTTAATGTTATTGGGAATAGAATGTTGCCATTTTCCTATGGCAGCTAGGTCCTAAGTCCTAACTATAACTACATACTGGCGACCGCCAGTAGGATGTATATATATATATATATATACAGCTGAAGCAGTCTGATCATCGCTCCTATCCCAGCAGTCACAGACACGGACCAGGTAGCTTGATGCAAAGTATTTTTATTGCGTGCTCTTAAGTCGCCATAACGTTTCGGCTCCGAGGAGCCTTGATCACATGACAACGTGATCCAGTAAAGACACCGTATTTAAAGTGACTGTGCATATAAAAAAACAACATCATGTGGTGTGTTGTCGGGCTAGACATAGAAAACATACTATAGCATCAGACATTCATTGTTACATTTCAAATGGCAGAAATGTAGGCATATACATTAGTCATAGTTTTTATATACATATCTATTGCACGGACCTCGTTTTAATCCTACAGGGTTTGTTTGAACCTGTGCAAAAATAACGCCGATGTGCAAAATATCGCAATGTAAACATTTCAACATTTTTCATAATTCAAGTATACTTATCTATTGCATGGACCTCATTTTAATCCTACAGGGTTTGTTTAGAACATGTGCAAAAATAACATTGATGTGCAAAGTATCGCAATGTACATTTCAACATTTTTCATATTTCATGTACCTCATTGTGATCCCACAAGGGTTGTACAAAACATGTGCAAATTTAGCGCTGATGTGCAAAGTATCGCAATGTAAACATTTCGACATTTTTCATAATTCAAGTATACTTATCTATTGCATGGACCTCATTTTAATCCTACAGGGTTTGTTTAGAACATGTGCAAAAATAACATTGATGTGCAAAGTATCGCAATGTACATTTCAACATTTTTCATATTTCATGTACCTCATTTTGATCCCACAAGGGTTGTACAAAACATGTGCAAATTTAGCGCTGATGTGCAAAGTATCGCAATGTAAACATTTCGACATTAATCATAATTCATAGGTATATCAAATCATGCTGAGATTGAGTATGTACTAGGAAAAATCCATATTTCAATATATATCCTATAGATAGTGAGAACGGGAGACAAGATATGTCCACCTTATAGTGGCTATCTTTCATAGTTTGCTTAAAACCAATCAATGTATAAATACAAACTGTTCTGGGATATCAGATCTAAATATCGATATGCATTCCTCATCCTAGTGCTAAAAATGATATTTTGTGACTGTCTTGCCTTCTTTGAAACAAATAATCTCAAACAATAATGGGATAAATCCGCTATATTGTGAGTAGTGTATGTCTATCCCATCTTCACCTACATGATCAAGTAAGAGAGCGTGTGATAAAAGTGCAAATAGTGCTTAATATGCATATTACTAATTAGTAGGACAAATCACTGCAAAATAATCGGGAATAAAAATAAGAACTCTGGTTGCCTGCATGGTGGACTGAGCCCAGTCACACTCATTGTGCATTGTATAAAACCCCAAGTACCAAAATAATTTAGATTAAATGTGGAGAATATCAGAAAAGCTGTGCATAATATTAGAAGAAATTACATGCTATACGATAACATTAATTGTCGATATCATGAAAAAGAGTTCTACGTGCTCACATATTGAGAGCTAAATGGTAAGGGACTAGTCTACCTTGATACATAGCCATAGCTGCCACATATGACTTAATGTAACATGTCTTGTGAAGGTGACTGTCTCAATATTGAATGTGTTTCAATGACAAAGTATATGATTGCGAGTGGAATTCTGGTTGATATGTCAAGTGAACTGAGGTTTGCTAAGTGAACAGTGAATCAATAAGACAGTAAATTGTTCTAAAATAATAAATAGTTATCAAATGATTAAAAATCATCTTAAGACCACTTATCAAAAATGCCCGTTCACTATAATGCTGATATTAAGAGACAAGAATCAATCAGACATTAAGCACTAGATTAAACTTGTATGTAAATCTTCAGTAATGTTTAGTCCACCTGGATGTTTAGAATCGAGCTGAAGAATATACTTGGTTTCTAATTTGCGAAGCTTAGCTTCCCTGTCACCCCTCGTCTGCTTGCTACCATTGCGTCAATCACAAAAAACTTTAAACCTTTGTTGTCGCTCTGATGGGCTTCCCTAAAATGGCGAGCTACAGGGTAGGTATTGTCCTGATTCACTATGGCCCTAAGGTGTTGCAGGATGCGTTTGTGTACCGCATGCTTCGTGCTACCTACATACCTTAGGAGACAGGGGGATTGGATAATATAGATGGGGTATTCTGTTTTGCATGTGAGAACCTTGTTTATCTTGTGTTCCTTATCACTGAAAGCATCTTTGTATGTTTTGGTGTTCACCCCATGAGTAAAGGATTTACAGACTTTGCATTTAAAAAAAACAGTGTTGGTTTGTAACCACGTGTTTTTTTCAATGACCTCTGGGTTGGTATTAACCAAGCGGTCCTTCATAGAAGGAGCTCGACTGCAAGTGATCGTTGCTTTGCGGGGGAGAGTAGGGTCAATCACGGGATCACTTAGAATTGTCGACCAGTTACGGTTGACAATATGATATAATTCTCTGTGCTGTCTATTGAATCCCGTGATAATTCTAAACTGGTTTAGTTGAGCAGGTTGCTGATTCTCAACGGGTGGATTGATAGGTTTATCAATAGGGACAGAGTGATTGTAATTTTTCAGCGATTCCTGTCTGTCTCTTAGCATAGATTTCATGATAGCCCTACCTATTACTTGTTCAGCATAACCCCTTTCGAGGAATCTACTCTTGCTGGCTGCTTGTGCCACAATGAGATCTGCATCACTGCTGCACACCCTCCTTAATCGGAGCATCTCTCCATAAGGTATACTGGATATCAAATGTGTAGGATGTGAAGCTGAGGGGAAAACACAGGAAATGTATATATATATATATATATATATATATATATATATATATATATATTCACTGAAAAAACATAGGTTTCAGCCACGTTATAGTTAGGAATTAGCATTTAAAAACCCTTAGAAATTCACTGAATAAAACATAGGTTTCACACATGTTATAGTTAGCTGGACATTTCACTCATACAAAACCATGGAAATTCCCCCATTCTAGTTAATTCAGCTAACTATAACTCGCGCGCCCGCAATCCACTGCTGATGACGTCACATATTACATCACTCATGACCTGGTCACTGACATCACTCATGACATCACTGATGACATCTCAAATGACATCACTGAAGACATCACTGATGACATCATCCAGTGAATGTGTGTCTCTGAAAAATAAATATTTTTTATATATGTACATCTAAAGGTCGATGGAAGAATAAATAGGTAAATAAGTGTCTAAAAGGATGTTTTTGTTGTAAAATTGATTGTATAACTGACTTATTAAGTGTATCCTAATGAATACATGTATTAGCGAGTAATGTTTAAATATTTAAATATCTGTATCAGTCTCTCACTTTGTGTATAAGTGGCTGCATGGGTTGGTGAGTAGCTACATGAGTGTGTATATGGGTTATTAGTTGGTTTTTAGAGTATCAGTATGAGTGCCTGTATGGCTCGGTGTGGGATATTACTTAGCATATAGATGCATGAATGAGTTACTCACTGTTTATATGTGTTTTGAAGACAGCATGTGTGCAGGACTGTATGGATGGATGAGTGTGTGTATGGGTGTGTTAGTGAGTGAATGACTGTCTCAATAGTGTCTTTATGAGTAAGTACATATGTTTTAAACTAGTATATGTGAGTATTGATGTATATAAGTGAGTATATATGAGAGTGAGAGATTGTAAGACTTCCTGTATAAATAAGTATGTGTTTCTATAAGTGATTGTTTAAGAGAGTAAGTATGTGTACGTTTCTGTAGAAATAAGTGTAGTGGTGTGTGTATAGCTGTATATGCAAGTAAATGGATGTTTGAAAGTTTATTTGCATGTGTGAGTATGTGTGTGAGTAACTCTATGTATGAGTGTAGGTGTGTAACTGGTTGTATAGGTGTATGTGTACATATGATGAGTGAGTACATGTATGAGTGACTATATAGAACTGTTGGTGAATGAGTGGATGTGTATGTAGATTTTGGAATTACTGAATAGTTTGTTCTAACTAGTATTGGTATCTCCATTGTTTTGAAAATTGTAGTTTCTATTTTTCAATGTGTGTATCAAAGGTTATATTAGGTTGAGAGGAGGTCTGCCACTCTTTCACAAGGATGACGTCATCAGTGATGTCATCAGTGATGTCATTTGAGATGTCATCAATGATGTCATGAGTGATGTCACTGACCATGTCATGAGTGATGTAATATGTGACGTCATCAGCAGTGGATTGCGGGCGCGCGAGTTATAGTTAGCTGAACTAACTATAACAGGGGAATTTCAATGGTTTTGTATCAGTGAAATGTCCAGCTAACTATATGTGTGAAACCTATGTTTTTTCAGTGAATTTCTAAGGTTCTTTAAATGCTAATTCCTGACTATAACGTGGCTGAAAACTATGGTTTTTTCAGTGAATGTCTAAAGTTTTTTAAATGCTAATTCCTAACTATAACGTGTGTGAAACCTATGGTTTTTTCAGTGAATTTGCAAGGTTTTTTAAATGCTAATTCCTAACTATAACTTGCCTAAAACCTATGTTTTTTTCAGTGAATTTCATAGGTTTTATAAAGGCCATTGTTTATATCTACTAATTGTTATATTTATTTTTTTGATACTAATTTAGTACATTTTTTATAATAATTATTTTTAGCTATTTTATTTTTTAAATTACATTTCATATTTTTAATGTAAAATAATAAAAAAACTAAATTTAAAAAAGATTTATTTATTATTTAATTTTTTTTTCAATATATTAAAATTAATTTCTATATATTTTTTTGATTTTTTTGTGGTAAATGTATGGTACACGTACTGTCCTCGCATTATCCTTCGCACCTGTAATCGTACTGTACGCGTACCAGCCCATACGTTGCGAATACGTTTTGACGTTACATGTCGCATCGGCGCTTCCGCGTGACGTTATGTGTGTTTCTACAGCGTACGCTACGCATACCCTGCGATTTTTTTTTAATGCTTGAAAAGATACATTTACGTATTTAATGTAAAATTTAAGGCAAAACATTAACTGAGGTTATCATAAAAATAGTATTCATTTAGTTTTAATAAGTGTATATTACTTTTAAAAGCAATTACACAAAGCGCAGGGTACTTCGTATGTGATCGCATCGTAAGCGCACCCTACGTGACTACAAAACAAGAGATTTGATTAGTTCATAATGCTTCCTATTCTAACTTTTGAAGGACGCCACCCATTTTAATCATTTTTCTTTCACCTTCACTGAAGAACCATCTGTTTTGAGAAGTTCCTGTGTTTTCCAAAACATCTTTAATATGGCTGCACAGCAGAATGAAAGTTTATCTGAACACTCTTCAGAAGAAGAATTTGTGCAGGAAGACCCAGCCCCGAAGAGGAAGTAGAAGGAGAAAAGAAAGTGAATGCTGCCAAGGTCACCTGTAAGGTGTGTGGGTCCATGCTTTCTAGAGGTGATCCGAATAAAAAATATTCCTTTGGAACCGCCAGCATGACAAGACATGTGAAGACTGTTCATCCCCGCAATTATGCGAGAGCTGCATACAACAGGCTGCGGGAAAACCCTCCACCAGCTGTAGCCAGCACATCCACAGCACCATCAAGTCTGCATCCGGACATCCGTCCTGATTTTGGAGACCTTATCATTCTTTGCAAATTTTGTAAAGAGACATTAAGTTATGGCGAACAGTCCATTGATTTGATTTGCAGGCGCAAACAAGAGCACCGTTGCTCCCGCCGTTAATTTTTTTTTGTTTATTTGTTCCAGTCACACACTGTTTTCTTTGTGCAATTCCATTTTTTTCCTTTCAAATTTTTTTTTTTTTAAAATCAAAAAATCCCAAAAAAATACAAAACTACAAAAAAGACAAAAAAAAGTTCTTTTAAGAACTAACGTCACTGCTCAAAAAAAGAGCTATATTAGTATGATAGTGTGTAAAGGTTTCTTGAATGAATGTGTAGTGCATAAATGAATGAAAGAATACATTAGTAGGGTATGGTGAATGTGAAAGTGCAGAACTATAAGGAAGTGCTACAGCATAACTCTATAAGGCGTTTACTTATAGTATACTGTAGTACTTCCAAAGCACATAAATATAAGATATGTACATAAATATGTTACATGTCTATGCTTCCCTCTGCACCTCTGGTGAAACTGCGTGGGTGAATGTGTAAGTGTTAGTGTTTTAATGCAGTGAATGAATTAGCACACACTGCTGAATGAGTCACTACAATAGTGCAACAGCAGTGACAGAGTGTTTGGTGGAAGTGTAAGGATACAGACTGGGGAATTGAAGGTATAAAAGACAAGTATGCAGGTAGATACAAGGCTGCATGCATAGTGCATAGGAATTTGAAGCAGTCCATGCCCTAAGGCCTACTTTGCTGCATGAGTACTTGGGTACTGACTGAATGATTACAGTTCTGCAAGGAGAGAGCCTGACTGAATTTATAAGTGCTTCAGTGTTAGCGCAGTGAATGGATAAGCACATACTGCTGAATGGGTCACTACAATAGTGCAGCAGCAGTGACAGACTGTTTGATGGAAGTGTAAGGATACAGAGTGGAGAATTGAAGATGTGAAAGACAAGTGTGCACGTGGATAGAAGACTGTAAGCATACAGCATACAGCTTTGAAGCAGTCCTTGTCCTAAGGCCTACTTCGCTACATGAGTAATTGGGTACTGAGTGAATGATTACACTACTGTAAGGAAAGTGTCTGAGTGAATCTATAGGTGCTTGAGTTTTAGCGCACCGAATGATTAGTGCATACCACTGAATGGGTCACTATAACAGTACAAGGGCAGTAACAGAGTGTTTGCTGGAAGTGTAAGGATACAGACTGAGGAATTGAAGGTATAAAAGACAAGTGTGCAGGTAGATGCAAGACTGCATGCATTGTGCATAGGGGTTTCAAGCAGTCCATACCCTAAGGCGTACTTCGCTGCATGAGAACTTGGGTACTGACTGAATGATTACAGTTTTGCAAGGAGAGTGCCTGACTGAATTTGTAAGTGCTTCAGTTTTAGCACAGTGAATGGATTAGTACATACTGCTGAATGGGTCACTACAACAGTGGAACAGCAGCGACAGAGTGCTTGGTAGAAGTGTAAGGATACAGACTGGGGAATTGAAGGTATAAAAGACAAGTGTGCAGGTAGATACAACAAGACTGCATGCATACTGTATAAGGGTTTGAAGCTGTCCATGTCTCAAGTCCTACTTCGCTGCATAAGTACTGGCTACTGACTGAATCAATAGAATACTGTAAAGAGAGTGTCTGGGTGAATCTATAAGTGCTTGAGCTTTAGTACAGTGAATGGATTAGTGCATAGTGCTCAATGCTTTATTATTATTAAACAATAAAATTATTCTTCAGACATCTCATATTTTAACACAGCTTCTAAAAGGAGTTCATCTGGTACTTCTTCGAGATCATACTGATGGTTTGCCATTTCAGAGTTTATAGCTTCCAGTACCTCTATGTGATCCAGTGCTTCCAAAAAATCAGCATCATTGCTTTCATTTTCAAAATCACAGGTGATATCTGCAGTACTGATGTCCTTTAATTCAGTCTCGTTGCCCGTTATAGGTAGTTTTTGTACTTCAATTAAACTGTTGCTCATTTTCAATGTGTCTTCGGTAATATTCTCCTCTTTATCCATAACCAATCAGTTATGTTCTAGGTCCTTGCACAAAAACATAAACACTTCACTTTAACAGTTTTCTTAGTACATAATACAAAAGTAGGTTTATCAACTATTTTGGCCCCCCAAAAATATTATGTAAATACCATTGTCTAATAACATTCCAACAGTAGAGTTTTAGTACTTCATAAGGTTATATAAATATAATTGCTTATAAACGTATCCTGTTCTTAAGTTTTCCTAAAATTCGAAACCAGTCACTGCTTATGACTATGGAAAATGACTCAGGCTCTTATACTAAAATGCAATACTAAAAAATGTAGAATATGTCTATTCACCTCACCCCTTCCAAACTAGTAAATGTGTTTTAGTAAAATGCAAAGGATACTGTTGCTTGTCTAGAATAACACTGTGAATCTGTGTGTATTTAGGTACCATTCTCACACTAGTTTTTGAATACTTCATGTGTTTTCACACACATCAATCCTTAAACACCTATCCAATACTCACCTTTTAACATAATTAGAAATTAGTCATTGCTTATATAAGTCGAAAATACTCACAGCAACAGCTATAGAACGCCCCTTCAACACAAAGTATTGTGTATAATGAGGACATATTTACATAGAGAAGAAAAGCTACACCCAGTAACTTATCCTGTCCCTCTAAATATGAAAGAGTATTTGAAAACACACTCTGACGTATTTTATGTTGAGCTATTTGGTCTCTTTTAATCCTGAAAGTCCCTGGTCTCTACTAGCCAAGCATGTCTTTCTATTCAATACCATACAGGTGCGTTGCAGAGACCTGTTCTCAAGCCATGTCCCATTTTATACACCATGACATCTTAGCCTACCACTATCTCACTGTAAGTAACACCTTGCTTAATCTTCCCAACGCCCCAAGCGCCAGCACACCTTTCCAAGGGTAGCTTTATGATTTACAAATGCTAGCATTTTTTTAATTAAGAAGCATAGTAAGAGCAAATATTAATCAGTTTTTTTTCTTCTATTGTAAACGATATTTGTTTATGTCTTCTACTAAGATGTTTTTAATCATGAGATTGCAAAAAATACAGTTTACAGAGTAACACTTTTTAAACTCTCCAACGTACGTAGATAATAATGACCTTATACATGTTACTATGGAAATCGAAACCTTTACAGCTTCACAGTTTGTAACTTTTCCCAACACGCGCAGAAGTAAAACAGTTAAAAAGTCAGCACGTGTAAACTGTAAAACGTGACATCTACATAGGCGGAGCAAATCTTCCTTCCATAGACTATTAAAGAACCAAAAGCTATATAAACCACACCTACTGTGCAATTAGTTTCGTTTTCGCAAGTTATTTCTGAGTCGCCAATCTGTGATGCAGGTTCCCTTTACTAGCATCGGATTCTTCTTTTGCGTCAACAAACATATTCCGGAGTTGTAAGTTGTTTCAATATGGCATAGGCATAGTACTTAGTTATAATTTGTGGCTATTTGGCAATATTTAAACATTTATATCTATAATAAAATGTTATTGCATGTTTTTCGCTTTTTCTCTGTAACGTCAGCAGCTTGTTTTCAGAAACAGATAGATTACAACAAACATTACTCCTTTTCTGGCACCTTTCAGCTTATATATTGTGACTTTCTATATTATAATGTTGACACTGTACTTCGCTTGAGAGGTGTTGGTGACCCGTCGGCGCAAACCCTAAACATTTACAATCAACGTCACCATCTTCCAGTTGTTACTGTGTTTTCCCCTAGAGATCATATACTGTTAATATGCATATTATAACATTAACAGTTATGCTGATCTCAGTGGAGTTCATGATACGTTGGCACAAAGAGTAAAGATATATAAGCAACGTCACTGGCTTTTGGTTTTTAGTCTGTTCCGCCCTTGTGATCATATACTGTGAAAATATATATATATATTATAATTCTCACAGTCATGATCTCAGAGGAGTTTATGACCCGTCGCCACGAAGATCAAACTTTTTCACCTCCCGGAGAAAAGAAGTTCAGTAAATAATTACCGCTCGAAAGTATTTCATTATGGATGTTCTGTTAAATAGATAACTTTATTTTCCTTTTCTTTTTACTGTAACAATGGTATCAATCATTATATTGTAATAGATTGTCCTATTGTTACAGAAGGGGAATAGGAGATTTTTCAGCGCCATCTGTAATATATATCTGTATATATTTGTTTTCAAGAAACATATTTTACGAAATTGCAGAATAAAAATATAGCTATCATGCATACTTTGTTACTTTAAATATTTAATAAACCCTACATTTCTGAATTTTATTTTCTAATTTCTATTCTTATTTGCGGTTCCTTTTCACCTTCTCCCTAAAGAATATATAGGACCAGTACTGTATATTATAAGAGTACCATCCTAATTATTTTTAAGTGAGTATGTAATTTGTTAGCGGAACTGTGTGCAACCTCTAAGCACTACGACAGAGCGTTCCTGAATTCTACAGAATACACATTTGAAAAATAGTAATGCATACATTTCTATGTAATATGAAGTCACTTGTATTTAACTGTTTTTTTACTTGTTCTCTTGACCTCAGATAATGTAGTGCGGGAGTGTTTGCTGTAGCACTTCTATTCTACTTTATCTAAAAGTAACTGATGCCCTCTTACATTATCAACAATATGAGGCAACACTTTTACAAACTGTAGCAGAAAAAAGGAGGGTGTGGCCACGCTTAACTGTTATTTTATGAAATTCCATTTTTAATTCTCACCCCTTTCATATATACAGCGACAGCGCAACCACACCTCCCCATCAGAAAAGTAAACACCACATTATAAGTAATAGTACGCCTAAGAAGTATGTCACCCGCAAACTTGAAAAAAACAGCGCAAGACACATATATATAAAAATAATTTTTTCCCTCATAATCCCTCTCCACCACCTTATGAGCACTGTACAGAGTTAATAGTGTTCCTAACCTGCCCTCTACTACTTTCTTTTCCCATACTCCTTTGGAAGTGCTTCACAAAATCACTGACAACAGTGGTGAACCGTTCCCAACCAATAAGGAGCAAACTTGTGCTCGGAACACTTTAGCCAATAAAATGTCCATGTTGTTCCGCAGAGGAGGAGGGAATGGCTGCCAAAACATCTACTTTTAATACTTCTCAGCCAATGAACATTAAGCTTCGTAAGGTCCCGCTTGGAACAAGTTACCCTAATACTCCGTGAACAGGAAGGAGCCGCTAACAACACTTTCACTTTCAACTTTTTACAGCCAATAAACATTAAGCGTAGGAAAGTCCTCCTTAAAACACTTCAGACAATCAGATGTCCCTCCTACTCCGCAGAGCGGAAATGAATGGCTGACAACACTTCTACTTGCAATAGTTCGCAACCAACCAACATAAAGCTCAGGAAAGTCCTCCATACAACTTGAAAGCCAATTACATGTCCTTGCAACTCTCCGGAGCACAAGTGAATTACAGAAAATACTTCTACTTTCAATAGTTCACACCCAAATGAACATTAAGATTGTTGTTAGAACACCTTAGCCAATTAAATGTTAAATTTGTATTACGCACACATACAGAACACGCCATCCTACATATTAATAAATTGCCTGTAACAAAGTGACTGTATCTGTAACAAAAGTGAACACTGCCTAATAAATAAACATTATTCCACATTATATTAAAGAAAAGCCGCAATAAGCTGCATTGTTGTTTTCCCGATATAATTTCCACAGCCTACTGCACCCCCCTTCCAACATGAGTGAAGCCCCGGGATTGTGAGGGCCCCAGCGAACCCCTGCTATTATTTTTATTATATTTTCCACTGACTTCTTCTACGACTAACGGTTCCTATGGAAAAAATGTAAAACTCCACCAAGTAACTATTTCTATTAGCAACATAGGGGTCAATTAGGATGGCGGACGGACTCTGTCCGTCCGCCATCCTGTCGGAAGACGGGACCGTCCGCCACAGGGGCGGAGGTCCCGTGCCTCGAATTAGGATGCATCCCGCATTTTTAACATTGCGGCGGGCGGTGCTGAAAGCACGGCCCACCACAATGCTAAAAATGCATGTTGTGCGTTTCAAAGCACAACATGACAGGCACTGTGCCGTGCCTGCCATGTTGTATTTTGAAACGCAGGGGGGGGTACCATAGGTACCCAACATGTGTACCCCTACCCCCCTTCACCCTGGGGGCCCGCAACGGGCCCCCAAAGCAAAGACTGTATGCCTTTTTGTGGCGGCATTGCCGCCACAGAAAGGCATTGCCCACAGCACATCCTAATATGGCTGGTGGTGCCTGATAGACACCGCCACCATATTAGCCCTTTTCCGCCGCGGTCGCAAGGCGACCGCAGCAGAAAAAACGGCAGACGGTCTTCCTGTCCATCGTGGTCCCCCCCGCCATTGTAATATGGCGGGGGGAAATAGGTGGCGGATGGGCACGAATGGCGGACGGATCGCCATAGCCTGCATGGCGGTGGCGATCCGTCCGCCATCCTAATCGGCCCCCTAGTGTGGTGAACTTCTAACCTCTGTGCTCACTAAACTGTTCCCTGAACTGTTACTATGGTAACTGGCAGAAAGCTGTTTGGTGGTAGAGTTGAAAGGTACTAGCTGTACAAAAACCATCATATTTACCCTGGATCCTCTACAAGACAGAAAGGAAAGCAAAGTAAAAAAAAAAACTGTGTTCCAGATTTACAACCCCCTTGCACCACTTTCGCGTCCAATACCCCCTCCCCTACAAAATGACGAGTTTAAATAAAGCATTTTAGAAATTATACAAAAGTTAAAAAGTATAGAAAGAGGCACGTTTACATAAACACGTGATGCACTAAAACAGTGCAAATTTGAGAAATATATACAAGACAGATCAGTGTATGGCACTAGCACTTCAAAAGGTGTGGCACTTCGCATGCGAGTTATGTGAACAAGACCTCTGGAAGGTCGAAACACGTTGTGGCAGTGGTGCATGGCATATAAAATAAAAATTCAATAGCACCGAATACAGAGTCTGTTTTCGTCATTTCCTTGGGACTGGATTTTGTGTGGCGAACTCTTCTCGATATATATATATAGATATATGCACTGAAAAAAACATAGGTTTTAGGGAAAGTTATATTTGTTAGACATGTCAGTGATGTCACTGACCATGTCATGAGTGATGTAATATGTGACGTCATCAACAGTGGATTGCGGGCGCAAGAGTTACAGATAGTACAACTAAATATAACAGAGGAATTTCAATGGGTTTGTATGAGTGAAATGTCCAGCTAACTCTAACACCCCTGAAACCTATGGTTTTTCAATGAATTTCAAAGGTTTTTTAAAAGATAATTCCTAAGAATAACCTGCATGAAACCTATGGTTTTTTCAGTGAATTCCAAAGGTTCTTTTTAAATTTTAAATGACAATTCAAAATTATAATGTTGACAACTTCCCCATATTTTCAACAAGAAACCAAATCTGCAATACTACCTAAAAAAACAGGCAATAGTTCCACTCACCACTAACAAATTAACATCAACGTTTAACTAATGTAAGGACATCGACTATGTACTGCGTGAATTACATCCAACTTACACCCATATTTAAAGAGCAATATGTGATAGAGGTTCTAATTGTACACTTCTGACACCAAACAAAATCACAATACCCAGCGCCACCACCACTACAACCATCCCTCCTAACCCCTCCCCTCTACTACTTCAAAGGCAGCGCAAAACAACACAACAAACCTTCCCAAAATAATATATCCCCTCAACAGCACACTAGCTCAATGTTCAGAGATGCGGCAACCAACTATGTATAAGGGAAAGAACTCGCACAGCAACAATAATGTACACAACGCCAAGATTACTGGTGAAATGCTATACACAATTCACTATACAAACCAAAAACTTTTCAGTGTGTAGATATACCATTGATACTTGGTACTGCATAGTGGACGCAACCATATTATCTCAGACACTGGGGGATATTTCAGTCATGTAGTTGTGTTCCCCCCGCCTTTGAAGCAGAAGCAGAGTGGGCTGGTCCACGTACGCAACGTCAGCGTAAGACTATAAATAATTAGGCTATGCCTTGGGCGTGGTTCACTTCTGCAAACAGAAGAGACTCCACCACAGCGAAGTACCTCACCTTGCCATGTGGCTGCCGCCATGACCACGTGCCTCCTCGATACAGGCCCATTGCGAACTCAGCGCCACATCACCGCAGACTTATGTTTGTATCAACTACTGCCTTCGATCTACAGTGTGGACAGCAGGGTTCACAACTTAAATTCAGCTTTGGATCTACACTACGGACAGCATTGAAGTTAGCCTTGATTTATGGCAGGGACAATTTTGTTAAATGATGCAACAAAAAACATTCTCAATGTCTGTACTGAGTACTGCCTTCAAATGTACACTGCGATCAACAGAGTTCACTACTTGATACCAGAAGCGCAACAGCTCTACAGACAATATTAAATTAATTCTCGATTTATTTAAGGCAGAGACAATTGCACTGTGTCCTCAGATTTTGTTAACTGTGACAAAAAAGCATTCATCGATGTTTGTGTTGAGTACTGCCTTCGATCTACACTGCGGACAGCAGGGTTCACAACTTGAATTCAACTTTGCATCTACACTACGAACAGTAGGGAATTTACCCTTGATTTATTTAATGCAGAGACAATTGTACTGTATGTGTTCAGCTATTGTTAAAATAAGAGACAAAAATCATTCGTCCATATCTGTGCTCAGTACTGCCTTCGATCTACAGTGCGGACAGCACAGTTCACAACTTCAATTCAGCTTTGAATCTATACTACGAGCAGCATGACATTTAGCCTTGATTTATTTGAGGTAGAGATAATTGTACTTCATGTCTTCAGATTTTGTTAAAGGATATGAGAAAAATAATTTCTTGATGTCTGTGCTGACTACTGCCTTCGTTCTACATTGTGAGGTCTCACGATTCAGGTGGAATGGCGATTGAACATGACGCATTCCAGTAGGCAAGAGACATTGTACCTATGCGACCCGCCCGAACCACGAATCATCGCATGGTGCGCACACGCTGAGTTTTTCAGGTACCCCTAACTCACTGCATCGCAAGTCATCTCCCCGTGGCCATATTAAGGCAGAATTCACTAAGCAAAAAACATTGCTTCTAGTGCGGCCTGCCCAGACCACGTATCATCGCAGGTTACGTACACGCTCAGTGCCAAAGCTACTAGTAGGTTACTACTAACTCAGTGCACCATAATTCATCGCCACGTGACCGTATTGAGTCAGATGTCTTATTTTGAAGAAAACATATCATAGTTTTTGGACATCTACTGCAACTTACTCCCGTAAAAGGACAACACGTATTCATAAGAAAACTTGATTTTAAAAAGTTTGCTACCAGTGCGTCCTGCTCGGACCACGCATCATCGCAGACTCCACAGAACCTTGTTGCTTCAGGTGCCACTAACTCTGTGCACCACTTATCATCGCTGGCTGCACACACACTAAATTACCAATACTGTGCATCTCTACTCGTAGCCGTGGGCTCTTGCTAACCGCTGCCTCCTGCCTACACTATGGGTATGAGAGCTCACAATTAATTAGACTGTTAATTCATTATTTGCAGAGTACAATACCAAACTAAGTATAACATTTATCAAACCCTATACAATATCCCTTTAGTATGCTTCCTTTAAGAACTTATTTTATATCACTTGTAGATGTAGTTGAATAATAACATTCACGCTGCAAGTGCAAAGGCACACTTAATGACAGTCTACACTGTAGACAGCATAGGTCACAATTTAAACCTCACTTTTTCTTCTTTGGAAACCTGTAATTCTTTTTTTAGAGAATAAAATGGCTACACCACTGGAAGAATCATCTGATTCTGATCATTTTGTTGCTAAAGAATTGATAACCATCCATGGTACATTTTTTATTCTCTCAAAGAATATTCAGTCCAGTATGCAACAGTCAATACTTTGAGTGCATGCCCGTTCAGAACACGTATACTGCCGCTAAAACGGTGATAATGGGCTTGCTAATATGCTTTATAGAATTCCAATAGAAGCCCAGGTTAGATGTCCTGCACATCCACAGTGCGGCCTGCCTGGACCACACATCATCACAGGTTATGTACACGCTCAGTCCCAAAGGTACTACTAACTCAGTGCACCATAATTCATCGCCACATGGCTGTATTCAGGCAGAATTCAACTGATTCTTCATTCATTATTTATAGAGTGCAGTACCAAACAAAGTATAACGTCCTTCAAACTGACACAATATCCCTTTAGTAGCTTTCATTTAAAAACATGTTTTATATCAGTTATAGGTTTAGTTGAAAAACAAAATTCACGCTGCAAATGCGAAGGCACACTCAATCATAGTCTACACTGCGGACACCACAGCTCACAACTTGAACTATAATGTCTCTAAAACATACATATTTCGACAATGTATTCCATACATGTTTCATCTTTTATTTCAATCGTGATTACAGATTATGCAGTCCAGTAGGCAACATGCTGAGCACCAGACCTACCACTAACTCAGTGCACCATAAATAATCGCCATGTGGCCTTATTAAGGCAAAATTCAGTAGCCAAAAGACATTCTTAGCAGTGCGGTCTGCCTGAATCACACATCATCGCAGGTTCCACACAAACCGACCCTACCTTAGTGTACCACAACTCATGAACCCTTCACAATAGAATCTTCTGTGTATTATTTCACATGTAGTGCTCCTACCTTTGTACAGCAGAAGTCATAAACCATTTACGATTGAATATCTATGTATGATATCATGATTAATATTCTACTTGTTACCAACAGCAACGTAATAAAATGGAGTCGAGCACACGTGCCCGTACACACTTCAACTATCTATTTGTGCTTGTGTATTTATTATGTTTGTAAAATGCTGCTCATGCGCCCTACCACATTATATTGTGTTATAAATAGCGTATACAACCATCTTACCTCTGACAGTAAGTGTGGGCTATTCCTCTTTTTTTCTTCTTCTTTTTTAGCACATTGATATAGCGCAAAATCAACCCAAAACTATATCAGCAGTTTACATGAGCACCGTATTTACAATACATTTTCAGGCACGCGTAGATTACGCCATTAATCTACAATAACAGGATGTGGACGCAACTCCGAGCCTCGAACACTGATTTCCAGCACCAAGTTCAACAGTATACCTGAATGACCACATACGTATATATATTATCTGCCTTTCATGTGCCAAAAACTGCAACTTAAACCTTTCACAGCTCTGTATTACTACCCCTACAACACTCCACTGAATGTACAACAAACATTCATAATCGCAGAAATGCGTCATGTCCACCATCTTTTATGTATGCAACGATGAATGAATATAGAGTCAGTGATACCCCGTACCTTCCATGTTGGCCATGTTGTGGAACTTTACAGATATAATGACACATTCGTGTTTAAGACCCGGGTGACGTGACCACTACAAGACGGACACCCCAGTCACTTGATTTCTCATATAGCTCATGATGGAACCATGCCCATAGCTCCGGAATCATGGTTCAGAGCCTCGCGCAGCACTGGCATACATCAGGCCAGCCCATTCTGCTTACGCTTCCAGGAAAAAACAAAAACGCAACATTACCCAGATTTCCATTGTACTGATGTCTTAGTTCCAGGTCTAGTTGTCAGAATGGCACACACACATACACACTCCCTCATGCCTGGTATACACCCACACCACACCCATCCAGCACATGCGTCACTACACACGTGACCCTACCAATAAAAAAGACGGGGCGAACGTGCTCTACGCCCTTTAAGAGTTGCTCCCATCGCAAGCACTGTGATGGCCGTCCAAGTGGTTTGGACGCCTCATGTAGGCCCGAACAACCGAGTACAAGGGCTGCCCCACTATGTGCGTGGCCTCGTTGGTCACTGAGTTAGTGGTACCGCAAGGACTGAGCGGGTGAGGAACCTGCGATGAAGATAGGTGCACGAGTATGTCCTTTCCCATTGCGATATCAAGACTCGGCACCATATGTAAGACTTCTTGGTGGCTGAGCGGGACTGCATGATGTAGAAGGTGTACTGTCCACGAAAAGGTGAGCAATGAGGCCTTGGTGCGCATCAGAGGGAGTCAATGGGGTGCAGCAGACTGGATACAAAAAGGCGACGCAGCGATTCAGGCGTACGCAGTCCTATATACCGTATCTTACTGCATTTATATATTTTTTCCAATAACAGGAACGTATTTATAATTGGTCAAATGTCCGACGCTCGTGATGATCGAATCCATGTGTTTCACTATGCACCACTTGCTTTCACAACCGGATAAAAACATTACTACTATAGTAATTTTTCAAAAATCGAAGCCTATTAAACAAGTTGGAACTGTACAAATAGTTGTTTTTAAATGCGGGAGGGAAGATGTGTGAAAGGGCGATGTAATTCTACTCCACATTAAGATAGTAACAATTACCAATCATAACATCTTTCTTTTACTATCTTTTAGATGTAGAACTTCAGGGTGCAATATGTCCCGGCACGTGTTGAAAAATACACCAGTGACAGAAAGGTGAGCTGCGAATATTCTTTTCAGTCACTCGCTCACTTCCTCTCTCCTTTGATAAAGAAATGACACACAATGTTAACTACCTTTTTATCTTACAGGTTGTGTTTCACAAATTGGCGTCCCCCCAAACACCACCAAAGCTCAACGTTCGTGCATTCTGCAATGATGCTTGGCCATCGTAACAACATCTGAGAAGGCTGCTTCGACACGTGGTGCACCCTCTTTGAATCATGCCAATGGCACAAGGTGAGCAAAGAAGCTTGTTTCCGAAACAACGACAAGTCATCTGTGGACGGAGAGAGTGGGTAGTGTGCAGCAGCTTCACTGAGTAGGAATGTACGATTACTTCTGTGTAGTGAGAATAGATAGGTTACAACAGTTTGAGGAGCAGATTTACAAGCCCCTTGCGCCACTTTTGTGTCACTTTTAACATGGGAAAAGTGTCACAAGGAGCTTGTAAATCTTCCCCTGAGTGCGCAAGAAAAAGCACTCACCTCCGGACTCTGGGAGTCAATGGGGTGCAACAGTCTGGGTACGCAGTAATGAGACCTCACCGCTTTGCAGTGGGAGTGCATGGGATATAGTACTTTGGAAGAAAAACAGTGCACAGACACCTCCTTACAGTGGAAGTTGATGAAATACAGTATCCTGTCTTTACAAAGACATAAAGTAAAAATATACGTGTGCAGTTGTATATACTCTGCTATTAGTAACTCTACACTATCTTTCAGATCAGTAAACTAGAGGGTGCACTATGACCCGGCACGTGCATAGATATACAACGGAGGCAAAAAGGTGAGCTACGAATATTTTCTCAAGTATTAACTGCTCCATCTATAACTTTCTCTCGCTCACAGTTTTAATGTCGTTTTTCTCTCTTTCTCTCTCTCTCACATCGTTTCTCTTTCTATTTTAAAGTTATGGACGCTGCTGTCCACTCTGGCGATAAAAAAATCAAGGCTGAATGTAATACAGTCTGCAGTGTAAAACCAAAGCTGAGTTCAAGTTGTGAACTCTGTTCACCACAGTGT
This sequence comes from Lissotriton helveticus, assembly GCF_964261635.1. Taxonomy (NCBI): domain Eukaryota; kingdom Metazoa; phylum Chordata; class Amphibia; order Caudata; family Salamandridae; genus Lissotriton; species Lissotriton helveticus. The sequence goes on along the minus strand of NC_136065.1, from coordinate 1,066,448,542 downwards.
TTACAGAAGGTAAGCAGAGCGGCCTAGATACACAATGCCTCCGATTAAATGCGTTAGAAATAAAGGGGCTTATTTACAAGCCCCTTGTGCCACTTTTGCGTCACTTTCAACATGGGAAAAGTGACGCAAAAGTGGCGCAAGGTACTTGCAAATAAGCCCCAAAGAATATTGTCCTGTATAATGACTTGATCTCTAACCTAATTCTATTTCATCTCTGAATCATTTTAAAGACCAGTTGGTCCATACTGTAAATCTGATGCAGTAGGCCCTTCCGTACAGACCCCTCTTGATCGCGGGATATAACAGAGGTGGAATGTATTAGGCACACTGCAGACGTGCAAATTAACAAATATTGCCAAGTTTTACCTTAACTTGACTTACTTAACGAGACCTTACTCCTGAGGCACAGCCGGGAGCGTTTTGCTGACGATCTTAGCGTTTTTTAAAAAATTGTGTGTTTGAACTGAATTTTAAAACCTACCACCCTCTCTTACCTGCACTCTGTTTGGGGCACTTTCCTCCCCTTTCTTCACCCGCGCAGCCGAGATAAACGCTGCTGCAGGATTGCTAATTCTCATTCCCGCCATCAGCCAGTGAGCTGGTCTTGTGGCCACGCCCACTCGCTCGAGGCCACGCCCCCTCCACCTACATAATCGAGCTGAATACAAGCTCATCTGAGACCTTACTCCTAAGGCACAGCCGGGAGCGTTTTGCTGACGATCTTAGCGTTTTTTTAAAAATTGTGTGTTTGAACTGAATTTTAAAACCCACCACCCTCTCTTACCTGCACTCTGTTTGGGGCACTTTCCTCCCCTTTCTTCACCCGCGCAGCCGAGATAAACGCTGCTGCAGGATTGCTAATTCTCATTCCCGCCATCAGCCAGTGAGCCGGTCTTGTGGCCACGCCCACTCGCTCGAGGCCACGCCCCCTCCGCCTACATAATCGAGCTGAATACAAGCTCATCTGAGACCTTACTCCTGAGGCACAGCCGGGAGCGTTTTGCTGACGATCTTAGCGTTTTTTTAAAAATTGTGTGTTTGAACTGAATTTTAAAACCCACCACCCTCTCTTACCTGCACTCTGTTTGGGGCACTTTCCTCCCCTTTCTTCACCCGCGCAGCTGAGATAAACGCTGCTGCAGGATTGCTAATTCTCATTCCCGCCATCAGCCAGTGAGCCGGTCTTGTGGCCACGCCCACTCGCTCGAGGCCACGCCCCCTCCGCCTATAAAAGATGTGCATTCCACGTACGCGAAGCGGACGGGCGCAGCGGGCGCGCCAAAGGCGCGCCTAAGGCAAGCCCGTCTGGGCCCGTCCGGGCCCAGCCGGACCCAGGCCCAGTAACTCTGCCCGTTTCATCAGAAGACCGACTGGTCTATACGAGTAGTAAGCAAAGTGGTTGTACAGAGTTCCCCAGAGAGAGCCAACTAATTGGCTCAAGCTAACCTTTCTCTCACTAGGTATGACAAGGGAAGTGCATGATGTGAACCCTTTTCGGAATTTAAGGATACCTCACACAGGTTACCGGTTGGACGACTACTGTCATCCCATCCGATGGCCGTCCAGCGTCATCATTGGTATCCTGCTCCTACGGCAGGCTGGCGGTGCAATGCCCGTCGGGCAGCACAAGGGGCTGCACTTTGGCGGAGTTCTTTTATTCCAAGCCAACAGGTGTGTGAGTGTGAGGGGCCTAAAATAGTGCAATAGTGAGCGTGAGTGTAGTCTAAAAAAAGTCAGTAGAGTCCATTAAACAATTTTAATAGTCTGGCTCACTGCCTTGTTAAAAAGGAATTTAAGGGGTATTAAGGAGTGATGGGCGATGTAATCAATCCTTATTCAACCCTTAATGTGAGTGTGGTCGACATGTTTCTTGCCACAAGGGCAATTCATCAGGACCTTTGGTGCTCATATAATTGCTTAGATTCCTCTAAGGCAGAGGTCTTCAAACTTTTTTAGGTTGAGCCCCCCCAGCTGAATTTATTTAGATGTCGGGCCCCCCCACCACTTGACAAAAAATTCTGTAACCTGGTATTCTACATAATCGACTGTCATCCGCATTTCCCAGTCCATATCTGGCTAATAATGTTAAACACAGTAAGAGTGTGGGTTTCTCATACTTATGCTTTTTCTACCTAAGCGAGCTATGGTGAGCCCAGGCGGTCCATATGTTACTGTAAGTGACAAAAAGACCACTGTTAAACACTTTGCAAAACAATAAATACATAAATAACATACTCACGTTCTTGTTTTCACTTATTCTCGTTCACTTGCACTCTTTTCCTCTTTCTCTCTCCCTCACACACACTCTCATCTTCTCTCATTCCCTTTCCCTCCCTTTTGTTGCCCAATTTTACGCTTTCCCATTTCGCTTTCTATCTCTTCCTTTCTCTTATCAATCCCTTCTATTCCACACTCACTTCCTATCTCCCTCTTCCTCCTACTACCACCCATTTTTTTCATACCTCCTAACCTCTCTTCCTCTGCCCGCCTTCTTTTTATCAAGTTTCAGTGTATACCTCTCCTCACTTCTAAGGCCTCGTTCATCCCCTCCCATGTTTTCTCGTCCTCCATTCTGCCTCTCCCTCTTCCACTCTCCTTCCTGCTCTGCTTCTCCCTCTTCCTCTCATTCTCCTTCCTACACTTTCTTTCACTCTATGCCCGTTCTAATCCCAGATCCTTTTTATGTGTTTCATCTCCTGCCTCCTCCGGCTTGTCTTTAACTGTCCCAGTTCCCTCTGGATGCCAGCAAAGCGTGGGTGTAAATGCCAGGCCGGGTATGATGCCCCTGCCCTCCCGTTCTCCGGACAGGTCTGGATCCTTAATTGTACCCTTATTAATCTCTACTGGAAAGGCGCGGTTTCTACAAGAAGCCCGAAAATCTCTTTAAATGTGTTCATCTTACTGGTTACGCTGTTAGATAAGTATTGCAAGGACTCTGGAGAAGGGGACGCTATTTCCGTGGTGCCTTCACTGCGTCTTCATTATTTTTTATGCTGCCAGCAGCCGGTGAAATATTTCGCAGATATCATTTGCAATACGTGCAATCAGCAAAGCTGGTGTTTTAAAAAATTATTACCTCTAGGGCTGCTCATCGATTGTGTCTGGCAGTGAAACACGTAGGACTTGTGCTATTTCTGGCAGCGGCGGGAGAGAACATTAGCCAAGAATAGGCGTGCAATGCCCATTGGAATTAAAGGGCTTCTCTCCCCGCGCCCCCACCCCTCCTGCGCCTCTGGGTGGCAGCCCAGGATGACACAGCTTCAGCTTCGCAGACACACAGCCGCACCGAGTACTTCGCAGGTCTTTTAAAGACCTTTTGACATGTTAATCAGGCGTTGATGGTCTTCACCCCTTCTTAGGGCCCCTGCAGCTCCACTCTGCCTCGCCACCGTGGGAAACAATGAAAGGTGAAAAGGTGACATTTTATGGTGGAGAGCGCGGCCCCCTGAGATGGCGTCGCGCCCCCCCAGGGGGGCGCGCCCCACAGTTTGAATAACTCTGCTCTAAGGTATGAGGACTCGAATATACGACCTGAATAGTGTCGCAGAATGACTATTTTCTTTATGGACCTCCCGGAAACCGCTATTCCCATTTGTAGGTCCCACAAGCTGTCCTGGTGGGGCCAGCAACGAGTGATTAGAACCTCAAGGGTTGCTGGTAGCAGGCCTCCAGGCACCTACCCCTCCCACGTCAATGCCGGTATCAGGACAGCCGGTGCGAGTGACATGCTCCTGGCTCTCCACCCGGGAAAAAAGCCGGAGTGTAGCTACATCCACGTAGAAGGTAAACCCTACACTAATTGTGAACTCTGTAACCCAGACTCCATCACCGCAGGTAATTCTGGACTACAGATGGGCCTTCTTAACTGCCGGTCCCTCCCCAAGCATGCTCATGAAACCAACCTGCTGATTCAGGACCATGGCCTGGACGTTTTGTTTCTTACAGAAACTTGGCTTACTGCTTGGTCAGATGCTGATATTGTCAACGCCCTACCCCCAGGCTACCTAATCCAAACCCTGCACAGACCCCTTGGCAGAGGGGGTGGCCTTGCGATAATCCACAGAGAACATCTCGTGTGTAGAACCAGTAATGCCAATATTGAAGACTGTGAGAGCTGCCACTTTGCTCTTCAAATATCCCCTGCACACTCCCTCTCGGGGCTGTTGATTTACCGCCCGCCGGGAACTCCAGGGAAATTCCTCAGTGCTCTTGTCGACACGGTTTCACAGATAGCAACCTCCTCTCCCAACTTCCTTCTAGTGGGTGACCTCAATCTTCACCTATCAGACCCCACAGATCTAACTGCGTTTGAACTCCTGCTTGACCTCACGTCTTTTGATATTAGGTTAGTTAATGTAGGACCCACCCACGACAAGGGGCACCTCCTGGACCCTGTCTTTACCAACATCACGGACATTACCACTAGCTCCCCCCTGCCCCTACCCTGGACAGACCACTTCTTAATTCCCATCTTTTGGTATTTCCTCATCTCACCTACCCAACAGACTAAAATCCGGGTCACCGAACGGCGCTGGCACAAACTCGTGCCAGACGAATGGACCACTATCCTCAGGGATTCTCGCCCCTCCCCTACCTCAGACCCAGTCAACGCTGATATACAGTTCAACACCTGGCTTACCTCTTCATTGGACAAACTTCTCCCCAAAACTACCACCCTCAAGCGTATCAAAAGAGTGAGCCCTGCCCCTTGGTACACTCCGGAGCTCAATCTTTTACGGAAGGAATGTAAAAGAACGGAGCGCTCCTGGAGGAAGGATAAGTCGAGTGTTAAGAAGGATGCCTATCATTCCTCCTTAAAAAATTACAAGATCGCTCTTCGCAATACAAAAAGTATATTTTTCCAGGAAAGGATAGAAAACTCCTCTTGCTCTAGCAAGGAATCTTTTATCATCTTAAAAGAACTTCTTAAAGCCCCAGATTCCAGACCAAGAATTCCGCCAGACCCCAAAGCAGATGAAGAAAAATGCCTTAAACTGGCCAACTTCTTCGGGGAGAAGATTCAGAAAATCCTTGCCTCCATTCCACCTACTAATTTTAGCGAGGAATAAGGTATTAATACGATTTCCACCTATCCCCGTTTAATTTCCTGGGGATCAGTAACTACCGAAGAGGTCGCAACCACACTAGACACCATCAAAAGCGGATCACCTAGGGACCCTGTTCCGCTACGCATCCTTAAGAAAGTAGCCCCTACCATCGTCCCTCCCCTTACCCATCTCATTAATGCCTCACTACTACAGGGAATTGTCCCCTCCAGCTGGAAGGCGGCTGTCGTCAAGGCGCTACTGAAAAAACCCTCCCTGGACCCCTCGGATTTGGCCAACTACAGGCCAATCTCTCTTCTCCCCGGAACCAGTAAAATTGCTGAAAAGCTTGTGAACAAAAAACTTTTGCAGTATCTGGAAACCAACAATCTGCTGAGAAGCTCGCAGACCGGATTCCGCCCAGGGCAGGGCACTGACATCGCCCTTCTCGCAGCGGTGGAGGAGGCCAGAGCACTTCTGGACGCAAGAGGATCAGTGGCAGTGATCCTCCTGGACCTCAGTGCGGCCTTCGACACCATTAACCATCGGCTCCTAATCCATCGACTTAGGAATATCGGTCTGGAGGGCACTGCACTGACCTGGCTCACTTCCTTCCTTGGCCAACGCTCCTTTCAGGTCTGGGAGAATGACACACGCTCCCCCGAAATCCCCCTCCAATGTGGCGTGCCTCAGGGTTCTTCCCTGAGCCCGACATTATTTAATGTCTACATGTCCCCATTGGAGGAGGTCGTCAACCCGTTCGGAGTGAGTATCGTCAGCTATGCTGATGATACTCAATTAGTAGTGTCCTTATCTCACCCAAATCAAGAACCAGCGGATTTATACAACTGTCTGACACAAATACAAGGATGGATGAATAGCTCATCTTTGAAACTTAATGGCTCAAAGACAGATATTCTCCTCCTTGGACAAAAGGGGCTTTCCCTCTCACAGAACATCTGGCCCCTCTGCCTGGGTGAACTCCCTGCTCCTAAGTCTGAGATTAAAAGCCTGGGTATTTGGCTCATAAAAGATCTGTCTTTCAAGACGCAAGCCAAAAAAATTGCGGGGACTTGCTTTGGGCTCCTTAAATCGATCAGGAAGATTCTGCCATTACTTCCTCCTGCCTCCCAGAAACTGTTAATCCAAGGCCTTATTTTATCAAGGTTGGATTACAGTAACACCATCTACCTAGGCGCTCCCGAGGCAACCCTGGACAAATTACAAAGGATCCAGAATGCCGCGGCTCGGATCCTTACCAATACTCCGGCCAGAGCTTCGGCCAAACCAGCCCTTAAGCTCCTCCACTGGCTTCCAGTGAGAGAGCGAGTTAAGTTCAAGGCTCTCTGTCTGTCTCACAGACTTCTACAAGACAAAGGCCCCCCTATCTTAAGAAAGTTTATCAGGCCCTACAAAGCCCCTAGATCCCTCCGATCCGATCAGGAATACCTTATCACCATCCCCAGAGTTAAGAAGGTGCGTACGGGTGGACGGCGCTTCTCTGTCAACACTGCCCGCCTTTGGAACTCACTACCCCGCGACCTTAGAACGGAACCAGATTATCTCCGATTCAGGAAGCGGCTGAAAACGCACCTTTTCCCCTGATCTGACTTCCCCTTCGCCCCAGTGACCCTCAGATGTATGGATCTTAGCGCTGGGATACTTACGGGTGACTACGCGCTTTATAAAATCCAATAATAATAATAATAATAATAACTTGTAATCTTTTACCTCCATCAGTCACATCAATCTAATTTTAAACACTTATATTCATTTTTGTTTTGCAGATTACCTACCCTACTTCTATTGGAGTCCATATCACATTTGTTTATGATATTGTTTTGTTAAAGTTATGTTTCTAGTTATTTATTATATTGTTATCTCAAAGTTACGTTTCTAGTTATTTATTGTTGTTTTAATAAAAGTTAATTAAAAAAGTATATACGTCTTCTTTTTCTGACAACATTTCACTATTATTTAGTGTGATAATCATATGCTTAGAAAACATTTAAAAATAGAAATGATATTCATAACTAGAAGTATTATACCGAGGCTAACTCTTTACCAGCTCTTTACCAGAGTCTATAGCTACGACTAACTGTTCCTATGGAAACATTTTAAAACTCCAGCACAGTAACTGTTTAGATTAGCAACATTGTGTGGTGAACTTAAGTGTTCCATGAACTGTTACTATGGTAACAGGCAGTAAGCAGTTTGGGGGTAGGGTTGAAAGGTACTGGCTGTACAGAAACCGTTATATTTACCCAGGATCCTCTACATGACAGAAAGGGAAGCAAAGTAAGACAGAATACGTGTACCAGATTTACAAGCCCCTTGCGCCACTTTCGCGTCTCTTTTCCCATCTTAAAAGTGATACAATAGTTACGCAATGAACTTGTAAATCTGCCCCTATGCACATTACGAGCAAAAGAAGTACACAACTCTTTGAATTCTTTATTGATCATAATTAGACTGTGTTACTTCACGATTCAGAATGCACTTCGATAAATACTTTGTGCCTATTTAGTTGGGAGACGGGATTGTCGACATTACAAAACTTAGGGGCATATGTACAAAGCAAATACGGCGTTAAAATTGTCACCGCTTTAACGGCAGCAAACTACAACAAAACGGTGAAAATGGACTACAAAATCCTTTGTTATTTTTCCGGCAGATGTTTTCAACTTTGCTGTTTGTTATGCACGAGTGTGCGCCACCCCCCGGCGCTATAAAATAAATGGTTGGGGGGGGTCCAAGGCCCCCCCAGCAAAATTAGTGGTGGGGGGCCTCAACGACCACCCCCCAGGGCCGGCTCCTGAAGTGTCCCGGGGTGTCTACCCCCGGGACACTGCTGTTTGCTATGAGAGGGCGGGAGTCTTGTGGCTCCCACCCTCCCATAGCAAACCTGGTTTGGATTTTGAAAGAGAGAGCAGGGAAATCTGTTCTCTCTTTCAAAATCCAAACCAGATTGCTTTTCCACATGCATGTTAGCAGCTCCCCATGTGGAAAAGCAATGCCGGCTCCCGAAGGACGCAGGGAGTCGGCAGGACCGTGGGGGCATTGGGGCTCCCTCACGGTCCCCAACGTTTTTATAAGCCCCGGGGGTTGGGGTCCCCGGGGATATTAGAAATTACTGATAGGGGCTATTTTATTGTGGTAAAATTAGTCGCGCACCCAGCGCGGCGCTCAGTGCGGCCCCCTGGTGTGCATGCGTTGGATGCACGACTCATAATCTGTAGGGTGCGCGACTCCAGCGCGTTTAGTGCACGACTTCTATGCGTTTGGGAGCCAGCATTGCTTTTCCACATGGGGAGCTGCTAACATGCAGCTCCCCTTGTGGAAAAGCAATCTGGTTTGGATTTTGAAAGAGAGAACAGATTTCCCTGCTCTCTCTTTCAAAATCCAAACTAAGTTTGCTATGGGAGGGTGGGAGCTGCGAGACTCCGGCCCTCTCATAGCAAACAGCAGTGTCCCGGGGGTAGGCACCCCAGGACACTGCAGGAGCCGGCCCTGGGGGTTTGCAGTCCCCAGGGCCCTTGAGGGCTCCAGGAGGGGGGCCACGCAGCCTCCTACCACAATACAGAAAGCCCCGGGGTGGTGGTCCCCGGGGCTTGGGGGGTCATTGAGGCCCCCCACCAGTAATTTTGTAGGGGGGGGCTTGGAGCCCCTACAACCATTTATTTCATAGCCCCGGGGAGTGGAGGTCCTCATACATTTTTAAAATTTGCCCCTGGGATTTGGCCCCCCGGGGGCTAATTATAAAAGAAGCCCTGTTATATATATTTTTTTTATGTCAGGATCCGCGTACCCTGTGCGCACCTGCCGGGTTTTAAAACAAAAACAAATACAATTTTGAGACCTGGGGGTCCCCTAAACAGGTCTAGGGGATCAGGATATTTCTACCCTGCCCCCTTTATACGTTTTGCACACTTGTTCCACTGACTTCTTCAGCCTCGCTTCTACCGAGGCAAAAAAATGGCTACCAACAGTTCCTGGTTTCGAATGTTGACAACCACTTGACAGCCAATTAGCTCTGATAGGAGAGCCCAGTCCATGTACCCACTCTAATGTGCATGTCCGTCATCTCAGGGAGACATCTGAGAGGAAAGGGCAGTCCCTCTCAACTCAATATTACGCACACCTGTCATCTCAGAGAGAGGTCTGAGAGGAAAGGGCAGTCCCTTCTCCTCTCACTACTACGCACACCTGTCATCTGAGACAGAGGTCGCAAAGGAGAGTTTACTCCATCTACACACCCTACAATGCACACCCTTCATCTGAGAGAGAGGTCTCAAAGGAGAGATCAGTCCCTCCCCACTCACTACTATGCAAACTCCTTATCTGAGATAGAGGTCTCAAAGGAGAGGCCAGTCTCACCACCCACCCTACTATGTACACCTGTTATGCAAGAGAGGAGTCTTAGCAGAGTCCAGTCCCTGCACATGCCCTATTATGCATAGTAATCATTTGAGAGGTTTGAAGGCAGAGGGTAGTCTCTTCTCATACTCCAGTATGCACATCCAATATCCAACAGCGGGTTCTCAGTGGAGAGTTTAGTACTTCCCTTATACTATTTCCCTACAGTTGTGTTGTGATCCTGCAAGAGTCTTGCTAGAGTAGAGTGAAAGCTTCTGGGAGTCAGGCTTGCCACATGAGGCACGTATGATCTTGTGAGACACTCGCAAGACTGTCATGTAAAATTGCTGAGCCTGCCATTAAATGTTTTACGATCCTGTGAGATACTCGCGAGACTCGCATTGAAAATTACGGGACTATCCATGAGGTGTTTTACGGTGCTGTGAGAGTCTCGCTAGATGAAATGAGAGAAGTAAGAAGAAGGGCAAGGCTCAACCAATAGTTACTGCTCTTATTGTATGGTTGGAGAAGGTTGTGAAGTGATTGGGTGCAGAACCAAAGATAGCTCAGTTTTTCCTTGGTGCTTTAGAGGAGAAGAAAGTCTGTTTGAGTTGTGCTCAGCAGAAATGAATTTATGTGCAGCTGTAAGAGACTGGTGTGTTTATCTGCATTTAAGAAAGAACTGAAAGTTCAGGTATATAATAATATGTTGTATAAACTTTGTTGTGAAGTGTCAGTAAGTGTACTAATGTTGGTAAACTTATTCTACATCATATTTGCAGAGTAATATGCTGTTTGGGGAGGTGTATATGTGTTAATATAGCCTTTGAAAGGGACACAATGTAATTTGGAGAGATATGAGCAAGGTTTGCAGATTGTGTTAAAAAAGTGTTTCAATTGTATATACTTACAAGTAAAGGAAATACTATTTCTTGAGTTATAAAACCAAGAATGTAATAACACAAGCACTGCTGTCCTTATGAACCTCATTGTGTATATACTTTAGCCCTATGAGATGTTTGAGTGGTGATATGAATATTTCTAGAGTGAAACACTGTGATGAGTGTTAGCAAAGGTGTGTCAAGATGAATGTGTTACTTTATAAACTGCTATGGAAGCAGAGTTCATGCCATGTTATAATTTAATTGTGAAAATATGAAAATGGACGGTTTAAAGGTGTGAGATTTTTCAGGAGAAAGTAATAAGTTACGGATGCACTAGATGTAAATATGTGATTGCTGTTGGAAAATGTAGTAAACCTTAGACAATATAGTGATGTATCACTGTTATCAATTATTAATCGGTATGTAACTTATATGTTTTTTGTTATTTTGTCTTTTTTTAGGAGGAAATTGGAAACTTGTCTTAGAGGAAATAATGATTTGCTTATATAAGTAGCAAAAAAGAGCCTTGTTAACAGAAGCAGGATTATTCTGCTGTTCAGCAATAACTACCTCTTGTAGCACAGTGCTTTCAGGTTGGTAGTATGTGGAAGCGCTTGACCAGTTGTGCAGTTCAGTAGCACAAGCTAACTCTGCACAAGCTAGGCTTTGTGAACTGTAATTTATAGATATGCTACTTTGCTGAGACTTTATTTACACCTAGCCTGCTATGATATATCAGGAAATAAAGACTCGTGGGCTGGCTAAGGTGGCTTAAAGTGCTACCAACCTCAAAATCCAGTAGGCAAATAAAGAAAAAAGCGGTGGGACATTAGCGTCTACTGATGAGCATCAGAGAAAAAGTCATATATTTCTAAAGTTGTTTGTTTTGATTGTATTATAGTTGTTCATATAGTGCCACATGTAAGATGGCTTTTAGTGGTCACAAACGGAAAATCAGGCTGTTTGCGACCCCTAAACAGCCTTTTGACATGTACTAACCCTATTTTGCGAGTCGGTAACCTATTAAGAACTCACATTATAGGGTTTGTGAGTCGGTAGTAGAAAGAGCATGTTGAGGGCGACCCTTCCTAATAGTGAGTCTCAGGGGGATGTACAAATGTTTTGCGACTGGAATGCCGTCACAAAACATTCATACTCTGTGAAGGACGTGGTATCCCATCCACAAATTAGAAGGGATCCTCAAGGGACCCCTTCCCCTTTGTGAATGTGGGCACCAACATTTTTTAAGAGCAGACAGTGGTCTCACGGACCTCTGCCTACTCTCAAAAAATGAAAAGGAAACTTTTCATTTTTCTTTTTTGAAGGCATCTCGTTTTCCTTTAACAAGGGCTGCATTAAAAAAATGCTTTATTTAAAAAGCAATCACAGACAGATGGTCTGCTGGCCCCAGCAGGCCACAATCCCTGTGATTACAGGCCATTTCAATGGGTTGCAAATTGCAACCTACCACATGAATATTGATGAGGTAAGACATTTGCGACCCCATTGGGAATCGCTAAATGTGTCTGAGACACATTAGTACATCCCATTTTGTCAGATGCAAAAAAATCGCAATTAGAGACTTGCAAAATGAAATGGTCAAACATGTGGCCTATAGTTTAATATAGTTGTTGTAGTTTGGGCTTGTTGTTAAATTGTTCTGTTGTAATGAAAAAATGTAAACATACTTTTGATTTCTATTTATTTGAGAATGATATCAATTTTATTATAGTATTGCAATAGTGACTAAAACTGGCAGTTCTCATCAGAGAGGATACTCCATTTTATGCGCTACTATGAATATTCATCACTAAGAAGAGAGGTATGCATAGAGAGAATAGTCTCTACCCACAGTCTGCTTTGCATACATGTTACTCTGGGAGGATGTCTCAGCTAACAGGGCAGTGTGTTTCCATACCATAGTCTCAATAGTTGTTTTGGAAGACAATAGCAGTAATTTTATCCCTACACCTAACTTGTACATCTGTCATCTTGAGGAGAGCTATGGCCAGAGAGGTAAGCCCCTTTTCACACCCTAAATTACACACTCATTATCCAAGGCACAGGTCACAGGAGAAGGGACAGTCTCTTTTCACAATCTACTACGCAGACTTATAATGCAAGAGAGATCTGTCAGGAAACAGGTAATTTCCTCCTAACAGCCTACTAGGCATACCTGTCCGCATCGGATGAGATATGAGCAGAGAGATAATTTCTTCGCAATCCCTACTACAGACACCTCTCACCCTCGTAATATGTGTTAACGGAACGGTCAATCCCTTCCCAGGCACCACTACGTATCTCTGTTGTTTTAGAGAGAGGTGTCAGCAGAGAGGCTATTCCTTGCCAACTGCACATTTATGTTGTTCTGGAGATAGGCATTAGTGGAGAAAATAATGTTTTCCTGCACACTGCTGTATATGTCTGTCATCCTGGGGTGAGCTGTGACTGGACAGTGAAATCCATTTATGCATCTGAATATATATGCTTGTTTTCTTGGGAAGAGGTCTCAGTGGAGAGGCCAGTACTTGTTATACTTACTATGGAATAGTAAGGTCTTACATGTGAGGTGTGTACCTTCCCTCCCCTACTATGCATACTGCTTAGCCTGGAAAAAGATGTGAAGTAAGAGGCAGTGGCTCTTTACACCCTACTGTACTAGTTACCTTCATGCAAGGTCTCACTGGAGAGGCCAGTCTCTCCCCATAGTCAACTATACACAGTTGTTAGACTGTGGAGAGGTGTCAGTGAGATACAAGTGTCTCCTTATACCCTACTTTGCACTGCTGTTATACTGTGAAAAGGTCTAATTTGAAAGACGCCTTTCTACCCACACCTTACTAATGGGGACTATAAGGCATAAGCACTGTAATAAAGAAAAGTGTAAATTCTTCTTCTAAAAAAAAAAGTTTACAATCTAGCGGGACTCTTGCGGGAATGTAAAAAAAGTAGTGATACAACTTTTTCTACTTATAATAAATGGATAATAAACTGACTTAAAGTGAATACATGAGTATCAATGTGTGCTATGTACCAATGTTTGCCTCATGCAGATAAAACCAGTGGGATTTAAAAAAAAAAGATCTAAGTGATTTATTTGTCCACAATTGTATAATGGATTGCATTTCATTAAACTAACACACTTACTATAGTGGTGTATATAATTTATACTTACTACATTGGGATATATTCATTGTAAATTCAAGGTCCAATAGAATAATGACGATGTAACAAGAGGCTTGCTAGAGCAAAACAGGAACCACTAGCCCCTCGGACTACGCATGAAGGATTGCCTGCCTGTCACTCATGTCTTGGTGAAGGGAAAAAAAGCAAACTGAAAAGATAAGTTTTTGTTAACAGTTCAGAACCATACTTTTTTTGTGTTTTCAAACAAATTATATATGTTTTTGGTATTTTAATACTTTTTAAAATGGTAGGACAGAAACATATAAATAGAGGTGTTAAACAAACATGAACGGCATCTCCTTAAAAGCAAAAGGGGAAACAACTTTACAGAAATCTTAGCCAAACTTATCATGGGGAAACTTGCTGGTCTCAGATAAAAAAAATACCTGCTTGCATAAGCAGCAAAATAGTGCTTTATTTAAGAAAGAAGCGTATTGTCTGTCTGTGCAGTTAAAACCAGTGGAGGCACAGCATTTCCTGGTGCACAAGATGTTGAAGCCCCAGTAGAGTTCTCTACCTCTGCAGCACGAGCCAACTCTGCCTCTGCAAGCCTTTGTGGAGACACATCCCTGAGGTACTCGTACTATATTGTTTATTTCTGCTCCCCTGGCTGAACTCTTTGCTGCAAAGATTCCACTTCATGTACTTTGCAGATACGTTCTTGACACCTGCTCTCATTTCAAAGAATTGCCACACCAAGGATTCTTTGGGTGGCTGTGGTGACTGAGGTGGTATAAAACCCCTAGCTGTTCTTCTGAATCAGATGAAGACATCTTTCTGCTCAAAGGGAAACAGGATAGGACAGCAAGTGAAATATTTCTACTCCCACCAAAATACAATAGTCAAATAAATTAAATAGGGTAGAATCTTCTTCTTCTAAAAAAGACATCCATATGAACTACTTACAATCCTTCCTTAGAGTGTGGTTCCTCTCCCGGACCTCCTGCAAGGAACCCGCTAACATCTTGCAAGATCTTAATATTATTGCTTTATGTATTTTATGGAATAATTCATAATCAATGTTTCCAGGTTAATCAACATCTCTAATATCCTAATGTTTTCAGAATTACAAGAAACCACTGTTATTAACTTAATTGCAAATGCACGATCTTGCGAGTATTTTGCGAGAGCCGAACAGGAAGTACAGCCCACTCAGAGTCCAGGTAAGGGATTGTGTGTTCGACTCTCACGAGCGTCTTGCGAGATTGTAAAAATATTATTGCTTTATATATTCAATGGAACAAATCATAATACATTTTAATAATATAATCAACTTCTGTAATCTGGGACTTTGTTAAGAATTACAGGAAAACACAGTTTTTAACTTATTCCCACATGAATGATCTTGTGAGAGGGATTGTATGTTTGACTTCCGCAAGTGTCTCACAAGAATCACCACCTTTTAAAAAATAAATAAATAAATGAATATTACACCATATTTTAATGACTCTCTTTTTACAGATTAACATTAAACAATAACCAAAAACATGAAAAACTAACTCTAACCAGTAGCTTAAAACAAAATATGGAACTCTAGTGATTAATCACATGCTTAAACAAGCATTTGCAATGCAATAGGTCTCGCATTTGTGAGAGTTTAAGATATTGGCATTGTAAATGACAATGCCCTCTATTTATGTTTTAAAAACCAATACATAAATAAAAGGCACTGTCATTTAAAATGCCAATAGCTCAAACTCTCACAACTGCGAGACCTATTGCATTGCAAATGCTTGTTTTGTTTTGTTATTATTTGGCCACCCTCATTCCCTGCCAGCCTCTACTGCTTGCTCTCACTGTTTTGCTGACTAATAACTAATAACAGGGCTACCATTGCACTACATTATGAAAATATCTTATGCCGATACAACAGAGACAGTGGGAAAACAGACGGTCAGAGTGCTTAAACAAAACTAGTTGTTACCAATAGTCAGAAATAAGCCCAGCCTTCCCATTACTTTCTCGTAGTGCGTGGCCAGCACTTACCTTCAGAGTCACTGGATTAGGGTCCTGGGGAGGTGTGCCCAGTGCCATTGAGGGGCCGCCATCTTGTTAATGCTGATGGAGGGGATCGGGAGGGGGGCACCTGGCCAGAGTGCCGACCCATGTGTCAGGAGCACAGTGGCCGCTCGCATACAATGTGCAAACGTCGCAGTCTGGAAAAAATGGTTGTCATTGACATGGGTATCCCGCTAAGGACCACCTGACTAGCGCCTAGAGCGGCATTCAGCTGAACAGGCGGTCGATAAGTAAGTTACTAGAAGTGCTCCGTGGCGTGCACCCTGACTTTACACCCGCAAGCACAGTTTAAGAGACTGTTAACCCATCTTCCAAATGTGTTGTGACAGGCAGGCCGTGTGGCATTATTGTCTCAGGGTTTCCAGGCTCCAGTGTCCACAGGAGAGGCAGGTACTGGACCTAATAGTTACCTGTTGCTCTTGTCCAGCTGTATATCACTCGAGGGATTCACCCCTGCAAAATAAGAACTTTCTAAATCGTGCTCCAAACCGTTCTCCTGCCGCTTCTAAGCACTGTAAATAGCAGGTGTTCCGGTCACCCCATGTAATGGGGCTCAGTTTGCCGACCTCTGAAGGATGAGAGGCAGAAAGGCCAACCTAGGAAGTGATCCTGTGTCTGGCATGCTATGTAGAAATTTCTACGGTGCGGGCATTAACCCACTGAGCTCTCTGCATCTTCCAGAGCTTGAGGCCTGCACAGGACCAGGGCTCCCCTCTCCTCAGGCCGCATTGGAGGGCAGCGGGCTGGGTTACTTGGCAGCTGCGCAGACTTCGCTCAGCCGTTTGTCCCTCTTTAATTAAAAGCTCACTCCTGCTGCTGTCTCCACTGTGCTGCCAGGGAGGCGCCTGGTTCCCGTCAAGGGCCTTCCTCCCTCCCAGGGTCCTTTCTGCGTCCTCCTCCCCAGCCCCCCGCCCATCTTTAATCTCCGTGCCCAGGGGTCCGAGTGAAGCCTTGAGCAGAGGTGTCCAAGAACTTCAGCGCTGCCCAAGAACCATCAACTTCACTCCATTGATAAGAAAAAACTAGCAATGGCTTCTATAAAAGCTCATTCAGTGACCACCCCAGTCTCTTGGCAATAAAATCCCTCTCGCCAGCCCTGGCGCTCCTCCCTATATTCAGCTCTCACCTTCTGTGTGCAGTCCTCCGCAGCCGCAGGACACGGATGGCAGTCCTCGCTGGGAGTGCAGCAGACCGGGTTTCTGAGGGGTGGAGGCGGAACCCAGCAGCCAAAGGCTACGAGTAAAAGTATGCGTAGGGCCGGCGGTTCCCAAAGCCATGCGAGGCAGAAGAGGCTCCAGCGGTCGCATAGCCAGGCCAAGAGCAGGCCGCAGAACCCGGGACATGTAACTCAATATGACTGGTGGTAAGAAGGCACAAGCGCGCTGCGGAAGACAGGACAGGACACAGGAAACCACATGCAGAGGGCACCGGCCGGAAAAAGTCACCTCTACACCCACATTTCCTCGTCTTCGTCGTCCTCGTTCTCTTCTTCCTCCTCATTTTCGTCTGGAGGGGTAGGGGTTGTGATCCTCGTTACCCTAGGGCGGCTTGTGATTGTAAAGGCGGCTGTTGGACGGGGCCCGGTTTTGAACTACGGAGACGCTTGAAGATGAGCGAAACTGAAACCTGGTGTGGGGCGGGACTTCCGTCTTCAGAAGCCCGCGCACGCGCACACGGAGTGCCTGGCCAGAGGAGTGGTGACGCAGGGCTCCCATGTCCGAGGGAGAGTCCGGCGATGCAGTGAGTGGGGTTAGTTGGGGGGGTCTCTCTGTATGTGTGCGTGGGTGTGTGGGAGGGGGGGTGGGGGTGGCGGTGGCAGCGGGGGGGAATTGTCTGTGTGTGTGCGCTCGTGTGTGTGTGGGGGGGGCGGTGGCGGGGGGGTGGGGAGGTGTGGTGTGGTGTGTGTCTGTATGTGTGCATGTGTGTCTCTGTGTGCCTCTGTGTGCATGCGTGATCCATGGTGACTGAAGAGCCTGCCGGAATCGGAGCGCGTGTTTCAAAGGCTTTGAAAAGAATGTTATTACGGAATTATTGGACCTGCTTGGAATATTTCTTAATATGATAGTCAGAAGAACTGGGGAGATAGAAATTTGCAAAACACATTTTGTTGTATCACTCTGTTCAATACTCAATCATAATTTTTTAGAAACATTTTGCAAAGTGTGCACCCTTTCCTGTTAAATTACAATACGAAAGCAATTCCCTTTCAGAATAACCTGTGCACCCTTGATATATATTTCAGTTAATCCGAACTTCTAAGCTCAATACCAGCACTGAAAGATATATGCTCCGCGGATCTGCTTTCAATAGAATATATTAGGTTGGATAAAACGCAAAGAATGGAATCCACCAAAGCCACCTGGAGGCCCATTCAAATAGCAAACAGAATCTTGGAAGAATAGGAAATTTTTAAAACCTGGGAGATCCAAGCTACAATATTCTATAACACCGGATACCCATTCCCTTTACTCAATATAACAAGAGAAGGGATAACCCGCAAAACACATAAAACTTTGTCCATACTTAGGGGAGCCCGAGGAAGGTCACTACAAAATGAACATGCATCAAACATACAAATGAGCACAGCAGACAATAATGTAGCCGCTTCATCTCTCCTCAGGTTCACTAGAACTATTAACATATTCGGTCACTTACCCTGACATAGAAAATTAACAAGGCATGGTGGAAACTCAAGTATATCGCTTTTGAGGATATGCTAATGGAACATCAATGGGCAAAACAACAAGGTGGCTTACAGTGAATTCTTTGGTTACATAAAAACATTCAACATTATCCTACTGCAGGGAACATGGTAAGAGGAGCCTCTGCAAATAGAGGGATACACCTGTTTCCAAACTCCTGCACTAAGGAAAAGCAGCTACGGCCGTCTATCAGGCGGCCTGGCCACTTACATCAAAATAACAAAAATTCACAGTGCGAAAGAATTACCTCCTCTATTCCCATCTGTAAATACCACAAGGATTCAAGTAGACCTCTGTGGGAAAAATGAGGAGGTACTGCTGATAAACACATACATCAATCCGGGACAGTGACCACCGGCTGCAGGAAATCTCACTTTACGCTACACCGGACAACTCGATCCCAAACCCAGTTGGAACGCATGCATGCAACTCAATAAATCTTAAAAGAATTAAGTCATCAATTGCAAATTCCAGGGAAGTACTCATGGCAGCAAAACAACAATTAAATGAGCTTAATCAAACTATGGGAAACCACATTCATATCTGGGAAACCTTTACGGTCATGTTTTCGAATTCCTACTCATCTGTAGTCCGGCACACTGTGCCCAACGATCAAACTGTCGCAGGGATGGCCACAAGCACGCAAAGGGCGACCCTGAAAAGCCTTAAAAAAGCTATAAATAAAACACTAAGGTCACCGAGAGAACGACCGGGGGATACGGCTCTACACCAACAGCTCCGTGAGAAAAAGGCTGAACTCAGGAAACTGAAATGGGATATAAGAAAATCACAAGAAAACAGAATTTGGGCTAAACTCCATAATGACTCTAAAGGGAGTAATGGTGCACGATTCTGGGCAACAACTACATAAATTTTCCAACCCGCACATGGTGGTCTAACATCATACATAACAGAAAACAACTGGATATCCTTTTTAGAACACCACTTTAATGAACAGGTTCTTGGATCAAACACTAGCATGCACAAACAACCCTTATTTCAATCTCATACCACCACGACCGACCAGGCAAAAGCATTTGTGATCGATGGCGACCAGATCAGAGAGCAACTACGTTAAGGGAGGAAGGATCGTGCACCCGGGCCGAATGGGATCCCGACAGCTTTTTTCAAGCAAGACCCAGAATATTGGTCAGAGTCCCTAGTTCCCATCTTCAGCGCAGTTAGGCAAACGGGGTGTATGCCCGCGTCATGAGGGCTCCATCATATCACCAATCTATAGGGCGGGTGACAAAACACTACCAAAAAATTACTGCCTAATTGTAGAAGCAAAGTATTTTGCAGGGAACTTACTAATCGAATTACAGGATTGGGCAACAGAGCAAAATATTGTCCCCCCCAGCCAAACGGGGTTCTGTAGAGACACTGGAACAACAACAAACCTCTTAGACATGTCACTACTCATCTAAAAAGCGATTTCAAGCAAACGTACTCTCCACTTCTGCTTTGTGGATTTTAAGGCGGTACTCAACAACGTTAACCAAGCTAACCTTTGGATGAAGTTGTCCCACTGGGGGATTCCTTCGTCCCTCTTGAACCTCCTAATAGAACTACATTCCAATACGTGGGTACAGGTCAAGCTTGGCAACGGCTCTCATCCGTCGAGGCGCAGTCAAACAACTAAAGGCCTTAAACAGGGGTGCGTTCTCGTACCGTTTCTCTTAAACCTTTACACAGCGGATCTGACAACAGCACTTACTGCTTGCAATGTGCACGCCCCCCCGAATAGGCGGAAAAGCCACTTTCAGTATGTCTTTTGCGGACAATGTCGTTCTAACCAGCCATACTCAAGTTGGTCTACAACGGCTACTCAACACACTTCATAGGTATGCCAACGAGAAATATCTAGAAGTCAACGTCGACAAAACTAAGACACTGACAATAAATGGTAAACGGTCCCACTCTTGGTCACTAGGTAAAACTGCAATTACCAACTGTGATGTGTATAAATACCTAGGTGTTATGATCGACAAGGGGGGTCATTTCACGAAACAGCTCAAAGCCCTTAAGAGGAAGGGAATGGTGTTTGCGACCACACTAAGACAACTTAAAACAAAACTGACAGGTCCAACATTTGCTCCACTTCTCCACGTCGCGGAAGCAAAAATTCCATCATCAATTACGTATGGCAGCGAGGTTTTGAGAGGCTACTGGGCACCACTATGACAAAAGCATATAGAGTAATGTTAAACGTACCGCCTTATCTGTCAGCACAGATTCGGCTCGAGCTTGGTCTAATGAAGCAACTCCTCGCAAGGCGAGGCTCGTACATCAAGTGCTGGCATAAAATTAAGAAGTCCGCCGCAAACACACTGAATCACCAGCTCTGGCAGGAACTGTGCAGCACACCTACCTCGCCGGCCAAAGCTTACTTGGAGGAATCGCTCATCATAACAGGCCAACCTATGGGAAATCCCAACAACGCATTTGCCCTTTAAACGCATCACTAATAAAGTTGTCAAGAAACTCTCCTTTATAGAAGACAAAGCAGCATTTGCACACAGGAGCCATGCATGGATGACTCTATCCAATTATAAATCATTCGGATCACAGGCATACTTTGAAATAGTGTATTCAAGGAAGTCTAAAGAAGCCTTTTTAAAGCACAGGCTAGGAATCCTGCCAGCCACACCACATCTTTCACCATGGCTGAGAAAGAACTATGGGAACTCATGCCAGCTATGTGGGGCTGGAAAGGAGGACATTGAACAAATAATATGCTCTAGCGTAAAGCTTAATAAGGAAAGGGTTGACCTGCTAAAAATTCACTTTACCGAATGAGGCATACACACACGGAGACAAGCAGTACTCGCATGCTTCAACCCACTGGATCCACAACTGAATGGGAAGCTTGTCAAGTTCTTAATTTTAGTAGCATCCAAGCAAAAGATGCTTGTTACTACAACTAGCGTATAATTCCTCTAGGGCCTCCAGCAAAAAGACTCTGAACACTCTGTACTTTAAACTTACGCTCATGTGCACTGATACTTAAAAACCTTTTTTAACAGAGCATTGATCGAAAAGTCATTTTATCAAAACTTTTACCTGAATGTATTTTGTAATGGTTTTAATGAATCAAAAACAATAAAAAATGTTTTATGTCTGCCATATTACGAGTCCATTATATCCTTTGGCACTTGTAATACAGCGGATGGGATATCTGTCATGTTTGTGATACAGTAGCCTGTCCGCCAACTCTAAATAAGGCCCTTAGTTAAAGGAATAAGTGTCAAGCATTTACAAGTACCAAAACCGTTCACAAGTAAGAAACACAACACAATAAAACTCTGACACCAATTTATAAAAGTTCTGTATTTTTACCTCAAAATAGATACCAAAACTACAAAAATCAATTGTGGAAAACTGGAGATCTGATTTTCGAAAGGTAAGTACATTCTTTAAACTAAATGCAATAAATTGTTGTAAGTGGTTCAGTAGTTTGTGGCTAGAACAGCTACTCTTCTTCACTTGGACGGGCCACAACCGGTAAGGGGTCTGTCACAGGGACCCCTTAGGTCCAGGCAGACAGTAATTTGTCAAGAAGTGGTCCTGATCCTGGGGATGCAGGATGCTGAAGAGATGCTATGAGTGCTGCTGGCCCCCCACCCTGGTATCCACAGGCATCAGGTGTTGTCTTTGCCCTCAAGACATGATCACCCATGATGCAGCAGGGGAGTCCAGTGTGGGGTCAGTCACCACTGTTCAACTGGTCTCCCGGTTAAAACTGGTCTCCCAGTTGCAAGTTCATCAGTTGATTACAGGTGAGTGTTTGTTTGTTGTAGAGAGATAAGAGTCCGCTTTAACACCTGCCATGGATCTCATGAACTTGGGGACACCTTGGGTAGGTCAGGACTCGGTCACCCAGAAGACACTCTGGCGTCCATTGGCAAGCAGGATTTCCTGGGCAGGATGGACTCTTGAGAGTGCAGGTTTAGTTCAGCTTTTGTATCCCTGATACTGAAGAGGGGGCTAGCCATCTAGCCCTTGGAGTCACTTCTGTCCTGGCAGAAGTGGAGACCATTTTCCAGTGGTGGCCACATCATGGACAGTTCTCTTTGCGGATCCCTCGGTTTAAGCAGATACAGTCCTTCTTGGGTACAGCCTCTCTTTGCTGGGCCCAATGAGCTGCACAAGATTACAAACAGTGAGCGACCCAGAATACCCTTGAGGGCTTGGGAGATAATGATAGAAGGGTGAGAGTGCCTTCAAGGGAATTTGTTTACATAAACTTAAGTTATTTGAACCAAAATTGGAGGGATAAATAAATAGTCCCTGTGTGAATTCAATCTTTCTATGAATACAACAACTCACATAACATAAAACAAATCAAGGCTACATCAAAACACAAAGACTGACAAGGTGTATAGACAAAAAGTTTTTATCAAAAAATAATTGAATCAATATATACAGTAAAACAAAGGTCTGAAGGTCTATAAATGATAAAGATATATAACACAACAGAACCTAAGAGCACCTATCCAATACAGTACAATAAATGATACAAAAGGAAGAGGTGAAGGTCGACGTTTCGGTCTCTTTAAAAAATACTTTTTGAGACCATCTTCAGGACTGGAGTCAATAAAAACTGTATAATGACCAACCGTAACCTGAAACATAAATGTTCTAAGTTACAAACAGTTCATAGATCAGTTACTCTTATCCATAACACCTTGAACATTAAACATTTAATATTACAAATTAAACACCACTCTACATATAACATACTATTACACATTACAACGAATACTATCAAATGATTACAAAAAACACTCAAACACGAATCAAATTATCATTAGATTGAATCCTGCACGTTTTCACGGTTGTATAGATCCAGGAAATCTACATTAAATGTGAGCGATTTCTCTGTTGTAGCAACATTAATTCAAAACGTTTTCATATTCTCTATACAAAAATACCTAAACATATCTAAAAAATCAAATTTTTGAAAGGTCCATGCATTAATACACCTAAATAAATTCACGAGTTTTCTAGTAAAATAGACGTTTCAGAGGACCAACTGAGCGACTTTACCTTAATTTAGGTCAGGGACAGTGAAGTTAATTCAAGAGGACGAACATCAAAGCTGTTAAGGATCTCAAAGTCCTAAATGTAAACATATTGAGATATTAGGCCACTGTTACTGGGATTATAAAAGGGGTCCGATGTTTTAAATTTGTGTAAATACACTTACTTAAGTAGACTGACGGGGCTAAGCAGACTAGAATGTCCTGCATTTATATGTTTCTTTATCCAAAACAAAGTTAGGATCGATTGTGCACGTTTTAAGATGAATTTATCTTCCTGTAGCACGTGTCAGATCTAAAAAATTATTTGTATATAATGTCATTAATCTATAACAAAATATGCATTTGTACTAACAACAAATAATAAAAGGTTTACCTAGCACAGTTTGATTTTGGGCTAGAGAAACAACCGTCTCGAAGTAAGCGCAGGTCTCCGTATTAAAGTGGGCCTTAACGTTTCTTAGTTCTGTTTATTAAAAAAGGAATCACAACGTGATTTATTAACAGGAGTCGATTTATACAGTTGTGACAATTATATAAAGGTCTACACACAAGCTTACCCAGAGTGAAACTCACTTCAAGCTTGATAGTGATCGAAACACTGTGGGCAAAAGGCAACATAGACTACAGGTTAAAATACTATCGTGCCATAGTTATTAAAGACTACAGGGGCTACACTAGCATTTAGCGCTTACCGTGATTCTATTAACGCGGATCCAAACCAAAGTCCTCTGTGGGTCAGCGAAGTAGCAGAGTTGCTCTTAACTCCTCATTTTATAGCCACCTCGTTTGGAGCTCGAAATAGGACTGAAAGTCGGCGCCATGTTTAAGTGGTAAAAGTTGCAATTGCAACAAAAACATGCGCACAGCCGCTTTTCTACCGCAATTTGACAAATGTTTAAAGCGTATCTAGGGAACAATAGTTGGACCTCTAAAACGTCTATAATAAACGCGCATTCGCTTATCATATTCCACAGTAATAATCAGAATTTGAGTTTAAATCAATATCATATTAACAGACAAATCCATATGGGTCAGAGTATTATGCAAAAACAACAGAAGTCAGCAATATTATATGGAGTACACAACCTAACAATATTACGGTTTACATAGTCATACGGTAGAATGCATGTAACATTATCATGCATAGACACAAACAACAATGTATTGTATAATCATACAAGGAACCAATATTCACTTCTGGAGTCCACTCACAGATGGACTGAAGTATGCGCATACTGACACCAAAAGTCTATCGACTAAATCAGTCTCACCCAGGAACCACATTACGTTTAACGTTGTATTGCCCTGTGGTGATTAGCTACAATGTGTGTTTTTATATACAGACTGACAAATTTTAAGATGTAAGTACAGACAGTCTATGTTATACAGGCTAGCGAATGCCATTCAGTGGCAGAATTAAGACCTCTCTTCACAGTGTCCGTAAGGCAGATTAACTTGCCTTCTCTCAATGACAGTATTTTGTCAATGTTACTTTGTCTTTTATTCGGTTTGATCACTTCCAACACCCACCAAACCATGTCTGTTTCTTTATGGCCGAGGTGTAAATAATGATCAACCAGTGGGGCATTATCCTTCCTGCATCTAATTCTTGACTGGTGCTGAAGGATTCTTTTTTTAATTGGCTGAATGGTCTTGCCTAGATAATGCGACAGACACGGGCATTGAATGCAATAAACCACATTTGTGGTATTGCAGTTAGAAAAGTTTTTTGCCTTGAATTCCATGTCATTGATTTTGCATGATTTAACAGTTTTAGTTGTGGAACAAGCTGCACAATTGTTGCATCTATGATGGCCCACTAAAGGACTGATTTGTCTCATATTGTCAACTGTATTAGCTGATGGAACATTTTCATAGGCATGCACCAACCTGTCGCGTAAGTTGGTCCCTCTCTTAAACGCAAACAATGGTCTTTTCTGTAGTTCAGGGATGGATTGAAGCAAATTCCATTGCTTACACACAATCTTTTTGATTGCGTTCGAATGCGTCCCGAACGTGGATACACAGACGATATTTGGGGTGTTCTTGCGATCTTTAACTGTTAAAAGAGCCTCTCTGTCATTATACCAGGCTCTTTTCATCGCTCTACGCAACAGTCTAGACGGATATCCACGGGACTGCAGTTTGACTTTAAGTTTGTTAGCTTCGCAAAAATAATCAGTTTTAAAGGTGCAATTTCTTCGAAGACGAATGAATTGCCCAAATGGTAAACCGTCTTTCAGTGCCTGCGGATGATGACTAGAAAAATGTAAAAGGGTGTTTCTAGCTGTTTCTTTGGTGTAAAGGCTAGTATACAATTTGTGATTTGTGTCAATTTTTATAATGATGTCTAGGAACGGCATCTCATGGACGCTATGTTCCATCGTAAATTGTAGATTGGAGTTCCTAGTATTCAACCAACGGTGAAAGTCATAGAGTTGATCAACCGTGCCATGCCAAACCATGAACACGTCATCGATGTAACGTAGCCATTTTCTGATATTATCAGAATAAGGATTCGAAGAATGCCACAGATGTTGATCCTCAAAACATGCCACATAAATGTTAGCTATGTCTGGAGCGAAAATAGCGCCCATGGCTACTCCCTTCTGTTTTTGCGAAGCTAACAAACTTAAAGTCAAACTGCAGTCCCGTGGATATCCGTCTAGACTGTTGCGTAGAGCGATGAAAAGATCCTGGTATAATGACAGAGAGGCTCTTTTAACAGTTAAAGATCGCAAGAACACCCCAAATATCGTCTGTGTATCCACGTTCGGGACGCATTCGAACGCAATCAAAAAGATTGTGTGTAAGCAATGGAATTTGCTTCAATCCATCCCTGAACTACAGAAAAGACCATTGTTTGCATTTAAGAGAGGGACCAACTTACGCGACAGGTTGGTGCATGCCTATGAAAATGTTCCATCAGCTAATACAGTTGACAATATGAGACAAATCAGTCCTTTAGTGGGCCATCATAGATGCAACAATTGTGCAGCTTGTTCCACAACTAAAACTGTTAAATCATGCAAAATCAATGACATGGAATTCAAGGCCAAAAAACTTTTCTAACTGCAATACCACAAATGTGGTTTATTGCATTCAATGCCCGTGTCTGTTGCATTATCTAGGCAAGACCATTCAGCCAATTAAAAAAAGAATCCTTCAGCACCAGTCAAGAATTAGATGCAGGAAGGATAATGCCCCACTGGTTGATCATTATTTACACCTCGGCCATAAAGAAACAGACATGGTTTGGTGGGTGTTGGAAGTGATCAAACCGAATAAAAGACAAAGTAACATTGACAAAATACTGTCATTGAGAGAAGGCAAGTTAATCTGCCTTACGGACACTGTGAAGAGAGGTCTTAATTCTGCCACTGAATGGCATTCGCTAGCCTGTATAACATAGACTGTCTGTACTTACATCTTAAAATTTGTCAGTCTGTATATAAAAACACACATTGTAGCTAATCACCACAGGGCAATACAACGTTAAACGTAATGTGGTTCCTGGGTGAGACTGATTTAGTCGATAGACTTTTGGTGTCAGTATGCGCATACTTCAGTCCATCTGTGAGTGGACTCCAGAAGTGAATATTGGTTCCTTGTATGATTATACAATACATTGTTGTTTGTGTCTATGCATGATAATGTTACATGCATTCTACCGTATGACTATGTAAACCGTAATATTGTTAGGTTGTGTACTCCATATAATATTGCTGACTTCTGTTGTTTTTGCATAATACTCTGACCCATATGGATTTGTCTGTTAATATGATATTGATTTAAACTCAAATTCTGATTATTACTGTGGAATATGATAAGCGAATGCGCGTTTATTATAGACGTTTTAGAGGTCCAACTATTGTTCCCTAGATACGCTTTAAACATTTGTCAAATTGCGGTAGAAAAGCGGCTGTGCGCATGTTTTTGTTGCAATTGCAACTTTTACCACTTAAACATGGCGCCGACTTTCAGTCCTATTTCGAGCTCCAAACGAGGTGGCTATAAAATGAGGAGTTAAGAGCAACTCTGCTACTTCGCTGACCCACAGAGGACTTTGGTTTGGATCCGCGTTAATAGAATCACGGTAAGCGCTAAATGCTAGTGTAGCCCCTGTAGTCTTTAATAACTATGGCACGATAGTATTTTAACCTGTAGTCTATGTTGCCTTTTGCCCACAGTGTTTCGATCACTATCAAGCTTGAAGTGAGTTTCACTCTGGGTAAGCTTGTGTGTAGACCTTTATATAATTGTCACAACTGTATAAATCGACTCCTGTTAATAAATCACGTTGTGATTCCTTTTTTAATAAACAGAACTAAGAAACGTTAAGGCCCGCTTTAATACGGAGACCTGCGCTTACTTCGAGACGGTTGTTTCTCTAGCCCAAAATCAAACTGTGCTAGGTAAACCTTTTATTATTTGTTGTTAGTACAAATGCATATTTTGTTATAGATTAATGACATTATATACAAATAATTTTTTAGATCTGACACGTGCTACAGGAAGATAAATTCATCTTAAAACGTGCACAATCGATCCTAACTTTGTTTTGGATAAAGAAACATATAAATGCAGGACATTCTAGTCTGCTTAGCCCCGTCAGTCTACTTAAGTAAGTGTATTTACACAAATTTAAAACATCGGACCCCTTTTATAATCCCAGTAACAGTGGCCTAATATCTCAATATGTTTACATTTAGGACTTTGAGATCCTTAACAGCTTTGATGTTCGTCCTCTTGAATTAACTTCACTGTCCCTGACCTAAATTAAGGTAAAGTCGCTCAGTTGGTCCTCTGAAACGTCTATTTTACTAGAAAACTCGTGAATTTATTTAGGTGTATTAATGCATGGACCTTTCAAAAATTTGATTTTTTAGATATGTTTAGGTATTTTTGTATAGAGAATATGAAAACGTTTTGAATTAATGTTGCTACAACAGAGAAATCGCCCACATTTAATGTAGATTTCCTGGATCTATACAACCGTGAAAACGTGCAGGATTCAATCTAATGATAATTTGATTCGTGTTTGAGTGTTTTTTGTAATCATTTGATAGTATTCGTTGTAATGTGTAATAGTATGTTATATGTAGAGTGGTGTTTAATTTGTAATATTAAATGTTTAATGTTCAAGGTGTTATGGATAAGAGTAACTGATCTATGAACTGTTTGTAACTTAGAACATTTATGTTTCAGGTTACGGTTGGTCATTATACAGTTTTTATTGACTCCAGTCCTGAAGATGGTCTCAAAAAGTATTTTTTAAAGAGACCGAAACGTCGACCTTCACCTCTTCCTTTTGTATCATTTATTGTACTGTATTGGATAGGTGCTCTTAGGTTCTGTTGTGTTATATATCTTTATCATTTATAGACCTTCAGACCTTTGTTTTACTGTATATATTGATTCAATTATTTTTTGATAAAAACTTTTTGTCTATACACCTTGTCAGTCTTTGTGTTTTGATGTAGCCTTGATTTGTTTTATGTTATGTGAGTTGTTGTATTCATAGAAAGATTGAATTCACACAGGGACTATTTATTTATCCCTCCAATTTTGGTTCAAATAACTTAAGTTTATGTAAACAAATTCCCTTGAAGGCACTCTCACCCTTCTACAATGAGCTGCACAACACTCCTTCTTCTGTCTTCTTTCCAGTCAGTAGTGATCTGAGGACTGTGTGTCAGGGGTGGCACTTTTATGCCATCTTATTGTTTGTGGGAGGGGAGGACTGACTAGCCAATGGGGCAGAAGTTCCCACGAAGCAGGCCCTCCAACTTTTTATCACTTCCTGAGGGTTTGGCCACCACACAATCCCAAAATAACCTCTACCCAAATTCAAGATTGCTATAACCTTCTTCACCTGTAAGAAGTTCTGGGCACAACCCTGGGATAAGCCCAGGACTAATGAGCCACTCCTGGAAAATCAGTTCTGCAACAGGTTTTCTTCCCCTCGAGGAGATGTCAGCCTGTCTCCCTATGCAAAGGAGCAGGAAGGCAAAGGTGTGATCGCCAATTGCTTCTCTGAGGCTGTAGCCTCTTTCAGGCTGGGCCCTCCGTGGTCACCGCCCGGAACTCCTCCTGCTGAAGGAGGACACACCTCCTCCCAATAGCAATTTCCTTTGTTCTATATTCCTGGGAGCACTTCATACTTCCTAGCAGGGGCACAGCATGATGTCTTGGGCAACAACCGCTGCAGATAGACAGCAAAGGCTACCAGAGGTTTTTTCCATCAAAGGGGTGAGTTTTTAAATGTTACCTTAAATCCTATCTCAGCAATGATTTGGCTTTAATGTAACAATTAATTTGATACCTTCGAATAATATCTTTAATGGTCCCAAATGGAAGCTAACACTTAACTAATGAAACTCAATGTTAATCAATGGGCCCACCAGCCTTGCTACAGTGAAAACTGAGATTTTGTGTTTACACTGATAGGGCATGGTAAACACAAAAGGATAATTTCCTTCTTTTTAGGGCAAAGCTTACCAAACGGCACAGCTGTCTGGTTTGCTGAAGACATCTTGGGGGCATTCGGAAATTTTCCCTGAGAATGCATTCTGCCCATTGCTTACCATTGGCTTTGTGGTTTGTAACTCACACTTCCTTGCTTTCTGATTGCTGGCTCTATTTGTTTTAGGCTGTCCTGCTTGAGATCATTCCTTCCATTGCCCAAATCTCGTTTACTGTATCCTTCAGAGATCTAATTGTTTGTAAACACGCCTTCAAATCTTGTCCTTATCTTGTCACATTTGCTGTGCATTTAAACATAATGGTCAAATGTCAGACTCTATTTTCCCAGGGAGCTTGGCGTTTACTTTTATTTCTGTCACTTCGAAGGGAGATTGTTTATACAAGTGAAAGAGGAATGCAGATTACTCTCCCCATGGAGCCCGCTCACGCCCCTCCTGTGCTTCAGTTTACGAGGCTGTAACATAACCCTTAAAACAGCCCTGCATGGAGGAGGGGCAAACATTCATGTTGAGGTTCTTCTATCAAAGCAATGTTGGCTTTTGGTTAACGTGACCCTAGGGAATGTCTAAAGATCTTTCTGTTTGCAGTCAACGAGTCCAAGTACCAAACCCTTTTAATAATAAGACACATTGGCAAGCCAAAATGTGTAGTCTGTACAACTACAATTAATGAGCAATAGTTTCAGTATGTGCAGCAGGTGCAGTAGCATTGTACCATAAAAACCTAGACAACACAGATTACTGCTTTCCTGAAAACTACAAACAGAAGCCCAGAAACCCACTACATTTACACCACAGCCTTAAACATCTTACCTATGTAAAAACAACGTTTTTATACTATTTGGTGGATGCGTGTGTTGTCAACAATAAAATAGTTGAACATGTTCCACTGAACCAACAATGGCCTACCACCAGGGCCGGCTTTAGCACTTCTGGCGTCTGGTGCGACACTCTACACCTCGTCACTCTATGCTTCTCCACTCTACTTTGCACCACTCTACTCTATGCCAGTACACTCGCATCACTGCATCTGAACGAAGCACTCTACAACAGTCCAGTCTAGGCCACTCTATTCTGCACCACTCCACTCTACCCCACTCTACTCTGCAACACTGCACTCTACGCCAATGCAGTCTACGCCACTAACTCTATGCCACTGCACTCTGTCCTGCACCACCCAACTCAACCCTGCCGCACTCCACTCTACGCCACTTCAATCTACACTAAAACAATCTACTCTATGCCACTGCACTGAACACCACTCTACTTCTCTCTGCGCCGCTCCACTTTACACCACTACACTCTGTGCCACTCTTCTCTACACAACTCTACACCACTACTCTATGCTACTCCACTCTACCATGCACCACTCCACTCTACCCTGGCCACTCCGCTCTGCACCACTTCACTTTACTCTGAAAAATCTATTCTATGCTACTGCACTCTATTCTGCACCACTCTACTCTGCACCACTCTACTCTACGCCACTGCCTTCTATGTCACTTTTCTCTAAACCACTGCACTCTACGCCAATGCACACAAGCACCACTTTACTCTAAACCAATGCACTCTACACCAACTACTCTGCAACACTTTACTCTACACCACTATACTCTATTCTGCAACACTCTGCCACTGCACTCTACTCCACTGCATTTTTTGCCACTGCATGCTATGCCATTGCACACTACGCTACTCTATTCTACTCTGTGCCACTCTACTCTGTGCCACTGCACTCTACGACACTACTCTGCAAGACTGCACTCTTGGCCACTGACCTCAATGCCACTCTACTCTGCACCACTGCACGCTACACCACTGCAAGCTGTGCCTCTCTACACCATGCACTCTATGTCACTGCACTCTATGCTATTATGTTCTTCTCTGTGCCACACTATTCTGCGCCACTGCACTCCATGACACTCTACTCTGCATTCTCCCCCACTGAATCGCCGCTCTATGCCATTGTGCTCTATGTCATTGCACTCTACACCACTCTGTTCTACTCAGCACCTCTGTACTCTACACCACTGCTCTCTGCACCACTCTACTCTTCACCACTCAACTCAACGCCATTCTATAGCACCCTATGCCACCCTATGCCACTACGCTCTTCATCACTCCTCCCCACTCTATTCTGCACCACTGCACTCCACAACACTGCACTCTAAACTACTCTACTCAACACCACTTCTCTCTATGCCACTCTACACCTCTGCGCTCCACTCTACTCTACTCCACTTCACTCTACTCTGAAACAATTTACATTATGCCACTGCACTCTACATCACTGCACTCTACACCACTTTACTAAAAACCAATGCACTCTATGCCACTGCACTCTACACCAATCTACTCTGTACTATACACCACTTCACTCTAGGCACTGTACTCCACTCTACAACACTAGACTCTATGATACTCTACTTTATGGCTCTCTACTCCCCTCTACAACACAACAACCCTTTACCCAACTCACTCTGTGCCACTCCATGGCACTTTACTCCACTCCATTCTATGAGACACCACTCCACTCAATTCTACGTCATTTGACTCTACAACCCTCTACTCCACTCTATGCTATTTCATTCTTCTACACTACTCCACTTTATGCCACTCCACTGTATGACAATCTACTCTGATCTACACCACTCTACCCTACAACACTCTACTCAATACCTTCTACGCCACTCCACTCTGTTCTACACCGCTCCATAACACTCTAATCCACTCTGACAATCTACGTGACTCAACTCTACTCCACTCTATGCCCTTCCACTCTACAACACTCTACTCCCTCTACAGCATTCTACACCACTCCATAATACTCCACTTCACTCCACTTTACAACAGACCACTCCACGCTACTCTCCTATACTGCACTAACTTGTAGCCATGCTGAACAGCAGCCATGCTGGTGTGCAACATGGCCAAAACATATTGGCAAAGCCTACAGCTGTTGCATAGGCGAGGGCTTTTTGCTTTGCCAATGCTTGTTAACATGTAGCACCCTGCCTGCCTGACCTTCCCTAGGCGGTGGCTTATTATTAATATTAAATAGGAAGGTTTTCCCCCCGGGGGTGGCGGCCTGGAAATCCGCTTTAGACAAGTGTATGTCAGCCAAAGTGGCGGTGCTTCAAGCCTGAGGCTGCCCGCAGAAGCATGGGAAGATCTGGAAAGCATGGGCTGCCTATCGGGGCATAGACCTCTCCCTCTTATCACCATCAGCAGATTCCGACCCTATAGACAGACTTACTATTTAATGAATCCTCAATTCAAGATGCGGATTGGCCAACTTGGAGATATGCTTATATGTTTATTTGCCTGTACAATGTTTTTAGTGGGAAATGCGGTGCAAGGGAGGGGGTTGGCGGGAAGTGGGGGTTGTTGGTTTAACTGCGGTATTGCTCCTCAAATGCTACCCTCATCAACAGCTTTTATATTTGTAATCCGTGATTTGCATGAACGTTATTTGCCGGTGGAACCCCCCGTTGTTTGTAAAATCTCAGTAAAATGTATTAGCAAAAAAAAAAAAAGGAAGGTTTTGCCCTTCCCGACTAGCCTGCAGTGGCAGGCCTTGAGTCACACTTTCACCTTTATCACTAGTGGTGGCTCAATTAAGTGCAGCAGTCCACAAGTAACATTCAACTTACTACCCTTGGGTACCTCTTGCATCATATACTAGAGACGTATAGGTTATTTAAATGAGCCTATCAGGTAGTTGATAATTGTGCACATACTTTGGGAGTCAGAGCACATGCACTGGGGCCCGAACAGCAGGGCATTGCGCTAGAGAGTTGAAAAAAACTGCAGCATCAGTCCAAAAACTAGGGGGTTGAGTGGGTGATCATGAAAAAAGAGGTCCTTTCCTATATTGTCTAAGTGGGTGAATGCAAGAATGAGTCGGTGGGTGGATGAATGGGTGCATGAAAGCAAGGCTGAGTGACAGAGTGCGTGTATGATTGTAGGAAGCTGACTCTGTATATACTATACCAAAATGAGGTATAGTGTGCACAGAGTCCAGTGAAACCCCAAAGGTAGGCAGAGGTAAAAGTAGATTGCACCTTACTCTCTATTTGTGGTAGTGTGGGCGAGCAGTCAGGCTTTATCAGAGGGTAGTGTTAAGCATTTGTTGTACACACTCAGGCAGCAAATGATGTCACACACTCAAAGACTGAACTCAGACCAATTTGTTTGTGTAAAAAATATTATTTTGTTATTTTATTTCTAGAACCAAGCCAAGCCTGGTGCAGGTAAGTGAAATAATACTTTTCAAATGCTTATGCAATGATTTACAGTTGAATGCGGGTTCACATGCAGTTGGTTGAATTACAGGTAAGTCAACAGTTCAAAATTACTTTTCAGTTACTTTATAGATTACTGTGCACATTACTTTTTAGATTACTTTTTGTTACGTTTGCTCATCGGTGTGCTATGCCTAGATATCACATTGAGACATTTCTTAGACAAAATGTAAGTAATTCACTTTTTGTACATTTGCAGTTTTTCAATGTTTCATACACACCAACTCCATACATAAAAGATTTTTTAAGGAAAAACAGTCAATGCAATCCTATGGAAAGAAATTAAGTTAACGGTTTGCAGGTAAGTACTTATTTGTGGGAGTTGGTATTCTGGGGTTAGAACTATGGTTCCCCCAGGGTCAAGGATGCACTCTTGAAACACCTTCAGCGGCACTAGGGCGGCCAGTTGCAGAGTGCTGAGGCCCAATGTTATCCAATGGTGGAGAGGGGGCCACCAGTTGGTGGCTGCTCACGAGCAGGCCACAAAGTTGTGGGAGCAAAGCTCCTGGTGTTAGGCTCAGGGCAAAGGGGGATCCGAGTTAGCACACAAGGTGCACCTGCAGCGGTGGCTGGGTGCAGGGTGCTATTTTAGTGTCAGGTGCCCTGTTGTTTTCAGTGGGAGTTGCCGGTTTTGGCTGCAGGCTCGGACCAGGAAGACTTCCGGGAGGAACCAACAGCTGGGCAGCTAAGTTGGAGGGCTCGGGGGCATAGGTGCATCTCGGGTTCTCTTCTCCAGGGCGCAGAGCAGCTTGATGTAGGGGTGTCTTTTGAGGTCGGATTTCACATTACAGGGCCACTCGCAGTTGGGGGGTGTCCATGCAGAGGCTGCAGGCGATGTCAGGGAGTCCTGGAGGGGTCAACCCACGGTGGACTCAGACTCTGGAGCGCTGGGGGACGTCGTTGGGACCGGTGGGCCACTCAAACTCTGACCATAGGCGACAGGTGCAGTGGTGATTCCAGATGTCAGGTTTCTTTGCCCTCAGCAGGCTCAGAGTCTGTCTTGGGTTTTTTTTTTTAACAGACCTGCTGTTCACAGGAGATGCAGTCTTTGTTGAAGGCAGTCAGTCCTCCCAGGGTTCTGGAGGTCGCTGGCTGCAGGACAAGGCGACTTTTGGCGTAGGACCTCCGGAAACTGCAGACGGGCCTTTAGGGCTGGGGCCAAGTCAGTTTTTCTCTCCCGTGTCCTCTGCTGGGTGTCTTTTTTCATGCTTCTTCTTCTTAGGTTGTGGGAATCTGTCTTCGTGGCTCAGGGCTGCCCGCTAAATACTGTATTTAGGGGGGGTTTTATGGGTCTCTAGGTCAGTAGTCAATGGGCTACTGACCTTAGGGTGACTACACCCTTGGTGCGCTCACCCCACGTGTGGGAGTGGGCACAATCCCTAATCCTGGTTGGAGAGTGCCTGCATTGTGCAAGATGGCGGGCACTGAAGAGTGGGCTTCACCTCACCTCCCCCACTTAAGAGGTGGGGTTGGCAGAGGTAGGCACACCTTCTGGGCTGTGCAAATTGTTCCCGTCTGTCTTCCTGCCGAAAAGGAGGGGAGACAGGAAGGCGGCATACTCCTGATAGCAGGAGATGCTGGGGGTCACATTACAAAGGCGGCAAGGCCTTTGAAGCTCCCCTGCCACAGATGGCTCTTTCTGGCCTAGGACAGTTGTGACCACCTCTGCCCAGGAAAGGCTTTGTTTCTGGGCTCATGGAGTGAAGGCTCCCACCCGAGGGGTCCAGAAACATGTCCCGTGGTGGCAAGCTGGTGTGTACCAGTCAGGGAAACCACCAGAGGCTAGTCGCTTTTCAGGGGGCATCTCTAAGATGCCCTCTGAGTGCATTTTTCATTAAACCCCACACTGGCATCAGTGTGGGTTTAATGTGCTGAGAAGTTTGATACCAAACTTCCCAGTTTTCAGTAATGCCATTATGGTGCTGTGGAGTTTGTAATGACAAACTCCTAGCACCACATACTCTTAACACCTTAAGTGCTGCCGTCGGCCAACGGTCGTCACGGGCACTACCTCCCCAGTGCTGCGTGCGACCGCTGGACGTCCAGTTCAGCACTGGATAATGGACAGCGCAGCACTGGGGAGGTCTATTTACGAAGCTCCCAAGGTGTTAATGTCTTAATGGCATTACTGCACTTCAATGTCTAAGAATTGGTTTGGAGACTGTAGGGGTACAGGGCTCATGCACCTGTACCCTCACCACTGGTATAGTACACTCAGCTAGAGGGGTGGCTGGCCTATGCCAGGGCAGTGGGTTAAAGGCATGGCACACAGTGATGTGTGCCATATTGACTCTTCACTTTCTTCTGCACCAAAACATGCAGCCTCCAATGACAGTGTGTGTGTGTGTGTGTGTGTGTGTGCAAAGGTACAGGGTCTCTAAGAGTGGCACAATAAGTGCTACAGACCTTAGAGGCCTTACCTGGCCACAGTGCCCTTGGTACCCATGGTACCTTTTACAAGGGACTGACATTTGGCCAGAGAGGTGCCAATTGGGGGTTCAAGGTACAGTTTTGTGAAGGAACACAGGCCCTAGGAACCTGATTGGCAGGGACCCAGGGCACATCTAGTCAAAGTGCATCAGTAGTCTGGCAGAAAGTGTGTGGGGGGGGTGTTACTGCAACAGAAACTCAGCTTCCTACAATGATGACTTATTGAGTGCCTGTAAACATCAATGACTGAAGTGACTCATTTATAAAGCAGGCATATTGGCACCACCAATATTTGCTATGATAGGAGCACAAAGGCTTTTTGAGCTGTAGATTAATAATTCAGTACATCCTTGTCAGATCAGTTTTCTGAAGTACTTAAAGCATTTAAGTTAACATTTTGATGAACCCACTATGAATGTCTATGCGCTAAAATATTAGTACAAGTTACTCTTACATTTAGAAATATGTTCTTGAAATGAGCCTTTTGTCCAATTTTGCAAAGTCGGTCGTAAAGGTATGTTTTTCTGTTAACAGTATTCTGCTTGTTTGTCTCATTTGGTGCACTAGTTCATTCAGTAACATAATAATTTTCCAAACCCCTTTAATTTATACAGAGTAAATATCACTGGCCAACACCCCTCTCTGCAAATTGTTCAAGTATCACTGGGCCAGATGTATGACCATTTTTAGGGGTCACAAATGGGAAATCGGCCCGTTTGCGACCGCTAAAAGGGTATGCGGTATGTACAAAGCCTATTTTGCGAGTCGGTAACCTATTACCGACTCATAAAATAGGGCTTGCGCCTCGCTATTAGGAAGGGGCGTCCCTTCCTAATAGAGAGTTGCACGGGTTTGTACAATTGTTTTGCGACCACAATCCGGTCGCAAAACAATCGCAGTTACCACCTACTTCAAGTAGCTGGTAAGCCAGTCAGAAATGGGAAAGGGTCTCCAGGGAACCCCTCCCTTTTGTGTTGTGTAGCAAAATAATTTTTTACGTGCAGTCACTGGTCCCACAGACCACAGCCTACTCTTATAAAATTAAATAGAAACGTTTCATTTTTCGTTTTGAAATGCAGCCCATTTTCCTTTAAAGAAAATGGCTGTATTTTAAAAAAAAATGCCTTATTTAAAAAGCAGTCACAGACATGGTGATCTGCTGACCCCAGCATACCACCATCCCTGTGAGTGCTGGCCATTACCAATGGGTCGCATATTGCGACTTGCCTCATGAATATCAATGAGGCAGGTCCTTTGCGATCCATTTGGGAATCACTAACAGTGTCTGATACACATCAGATTTTGAGACTCGCAAATTGTGAGTTTCTAAAAATCACAATTTGCAACTCGCAAAACCTGACGGTCGTACATGTGGCCCATAGTCTCTATTTTACAATTGAAATGATTTAGTTGTTGTTAACTTTGTTAGAAATAATATAAAGAAAATATTTTGCATATCATTTTTAAGTGCATGTAGCTAAGGAGAATTTGGGTGATAAAATTGTTGCCACCACAAGAAGACTGATTGTACTAAATAACCAAATCTGCAACCGCCAAAAATCTAATTATGTTAAAAACATATTAAATAGTTTATGTTTTAATTTACAGCAAAGTTGTTGACTTGTAATCAAAGTTGTGAGCACAGAAATGAGCGCAATTCCACCAGCAGCAAACTCTTAGAACAGAAACAATAGCATGTTAAGATCAGAGGAGTGACATCGTTTTACTCAGTTCTGGGTGAGTGAGAAAAATGTGCTTCAGAAGCTCTAAAGAATGTCTGCATAAGTAAGGAGCCGCACTGAGAATAGAATAGCAATGAAGTAATAGAGCCCTAGCGGAACCAAATATGTAGTACCTGACATAAGAGTATTCTTTCTAATCCTCTTCCGACGTTATCACTATAAATGTTGGTTAACAAAGTGTTTAGTCATAGTTCAATCTCTGTATTCCTGTAAAAAAACATCTGGGTCACAGCACATGTTTTCAATGAAGAAACACCGCTAATGTAGGCAACCCCTCTTTTTAGGTCTGGTTTAAAGACACAGCCATATGATATAATATAATATAATATAATATAATATAATATAATATAATATAATATAATATAATATAATATAATATAATATAATATAATATAATATATATATTGAGTGGGCTTTGGGTCAGTATCCTTCAGCTTTTGGCTTGTTTTCGATAGGCCCCTTCAGCAGCTGCTTTGAGAAAGCATCAATCCCATTTTGGGAGTATTCATCTGTGACCTCATGCAATATTGGCTGTTTGGTGTATCCTTCCACCTTCTTGGAAGTGGTTTCATTGCATTGAAGAGTACATTCAATCATCATCTTCAATTATTTACCTCATATATGTATTGTACACAAGACAATCGTATTTTGTTATACGGGTGCCACTGCAAAACACAATGGTTCATTTTACAGCAGAATAGATGAATTGGTAGAGATGTCAAAGAGTCTTTCCTCTATTGGTGTTCATTAGAGAAACAACTGTTTTCATGTCCCTCACAATCACATTCAGTGCGACTGGCAGCTTCTGCTACTGGGTCACTTTTAAGATTCTGTGTATCCAGCAGATCACTGCTTCTGCAGCTGGTAGGCAGCACAAATACAAATTCAAAGACAGGGTTCTTAAAACAGAAAATTGTTCCCAAAAATTCAAAGTCTGAAAAAATAAAAAAATAAAAGGGCCTGGAGATAGAATAGTAATAGGTCCTGCATTATAAAAAGAGAAACCACTGCAAAGGCAAAAATACTATGAATTCATTGAAATAAAAGAGACACCAAAATATGTCCATCATATTATGCAATAGAACTGCAACACTTCTGTGTAAAGTTTCCCTGCAGGCACGGTGAGATTATTAGGATGGTGGACGGAAGAGGCAAGGTGACAAGGTAGTAGTACAGGCTGTTAGACAGATAATTTAATAGGATCGGTAGAGGTTGGACAAAAGCATCATATTTTTTCATGTGTTCTGTATTGCTAACACTTTACATTTTTAGTAGGATCCAAGTGATCCATACAATCGATCATGGGTTATCAGTTATATTCCTCATGAACCTGACGGCAGACAGAGTGCACAGCTCTCTGATAGTGCTGTATTACAAACAACATTACCGGGATCACCACAGGCTACTCTCATGTTATTCAAGTGTTATTTTTGTGTTATTTAAATAAAGTACATCATTGGGAGTCAATTAGGTATATACATATATGTGTCTCTGTTGCTTCTGCTTCATATTTATGTTTCAGTTGTTTTCTAGAAAACGAATGTTACCTTTACATTTCATATGTTTCAGGTTTGACCTTCTATAGATGAAGACATGAACTGACAAGCCTGCGTTATTTGCCAGCAAGGAACCACTGAAAGGGCTGAAGTATCCCTCGGTCAGTACATTTTGCAACATGAACAGACTCCCTGTTACTCTCTACTTCGAAATAGTCACAACTGTTGAAGATTTAATCAAGCATCAAGCTAGTCGGCATACATCCTGTCATCAAAATTTCAACAAGTGCAAGTTGGTAAGAACTCAGAAAAAGAGACTTGGAAGAAGCAGGACCATCCAACGAAGGTGCCTGAAGGAAAGGTGTAGAAGGAAAGCAACAAAGGTATTGCTTGTCACAGACAAAGAAGATCTGCATCTTCTGCACAACAAGTGAAGGTGACCTTCATTAATTCATGACACTTGATGCTGATAAGAATATCAGATACATGGCCACTGACCTTCAGGATACTGCTCTTGTCACGAGAATAAGTGTTGGAGATGTTGTAGCAATAGATGGCGTGTACCACCTGAAGTTCCTCACTGTATTCCAGAATTGTCATTGATCACACATGAGAAAAAGAAAGAACGCTGATGGAGGTCAGATGGAAGAAAAGAAGATAGAGGCTCAGGCTTTCATTGAACTTATCAACTCCATAGAAAACTCAGTAGAATAAGAGGTTTTCTGCTTCAAGCTGTGTGACTTGCATCACAAGTATGCAGATTGTCTTGTGTCACCTGGAGTTGTTGAGGTCAACAAAGATCGCTTCAATGAAACGGTTCTTGAGTACTTTCCACAGGGCCTAGTGCAGAATAATGGAAAGCTTGTTGTGCTTATTTTCAACCATGGTATGAAGGAAATTCTGAAAAATCTTTTACAGATAATGAAGGAGATGCAGCCATATTGGCAAAGCTGCCAAAATCATTCAAGGAGACATCTTAGTATCTGATGGATTTCACTTCAATGCCACCCTCCCACCAAACTGTCAAAATAACTCAGTACCAACGACATTAAAAATGCCTGTTTCAAAGTTGTTAAAAGGTGTGGTTGGAACCCAGCGAATGCCACGTGTGATGACCAATAGACCTTACAGAAGCCTTGGCTGAACAGAGTAAAGAACTACCTTGCCAGGCTCTACGGTACCCTGGTAACTCGGACTCACTAATTGGAGTGAACGTGAGCAACCCCAGAAATGTATCAGACAACTATCCTGCCACCACCCGCACACACGGACAAAAGTAATTGAAAGGAGGGCTGCCGCGAGAAATGGGGCGAACCAAGGGGAAAGTGCTGGAGAATACCTCCACCACCACTCACCCCACGGAAGACCCAGATAACTCAACGTGACCGTCATCGCCAATTCCATCCCTCCCACGAACGCAGAGGCTTCCCAAGACAAACTGGACTTAATACTCCAGGAGGTCAGGGAATACCGAAAGGCCATGGAATAGCAAATTGGATTGCTTACGGGGGGCTTCACGTTGCTCAAGGCTGACCATGCCAAACTAGTAAGCACAGTGAAATCGCATGGGCAAACCCTGAGCGAGATCGAGCCCCAACACAAGGAACATGCGTCACAAATACAACAATTGCAGCGGCAAGTCAACGACCTACAGGACAGGATCGAAGACGCAGAAGGCAGAAATCGCAGGAATAACATGCGCATCATCGGACTCCCGGAATGCAGTGAGGGCCCCAACGCTGCCAGCTTTATGGAGCAATGGTTCTACGAATATATAGCCCCGAACGGGCTATCGTCATTCTTCTGTGTGGAGAGATCCCACCGGATCCCCACTGGCAAACCAAAAGTAGGAGTGCCGCGGCGGCCCCTAATAGCCAAGATATTAAATTACAGGGACTGTGATGTACTACTCCAGAAAGCACTTGAGCGATCGCAGATTCAGTTTGAAAACCACCAGATATCACTGTATCCTGATTATACAATAATGGTTCAGCGCCAAAGTTCCTCTTTCCAAACAGTAAAAAAGAAACTGCGTGCCTTGAATATAAAATATGCACTGTCGTTCCCTGCCGGCTTAAAACTCATCCACAAGCAAAAAACTTACTTTTTTGACAGCTTGGAGGATGCAGAGGAAATGATTGAAGTCATGGACCCAGTCTCGAACTCCGGAGCCACGTTTCGTAACACCGCCCAACAGTGCTAAACAGACTTTAAAAAAAAAAGTTTTTTTTACTCAAGAGCGTTGATCACGCCGCAATGTCAAAAAAGTACGTAGGACGCAAAAACTTAGCCCTAAATATGAGCAGGCCCAGCGTGGAAGGAGGCGTTGGCTGCTGCGAACACCCTCAGGGAAGATACCCTCCAGATGGAAACTGACTGATCAGAGGATAGTACTATACACTCTGACACAGAGCGAAGTCTTGTGCTGTTCCCCATTGTGACACCTCTGACAGCAGATGATCTGTTGGGATAGAGCTGCACTGGACAGGTGACATTATCTGACACTAAGGCGAAGCAGCGGTTGGTGCTCCATAAGTGGTTACATGGACCAATATATCCTATTCTCACACAGCTCTGATGGTAACTGTTAATAAGAGGACAATTAAATAATTTCCGGGTTCCGTAGAGCTTGCAGAGCTAGTACTTGTATGTAAGAAAACATGGCAGCGACTACCCCCACAAAGCGTACATTCCGTATAGATGCAGCAATATTTGTATGGTTGAGTTTTCTGTTTGGCTCAGCATAGTTCAATTGTTGAGCCGTGTATTAATAGTTCATAGGGAGTTTAGGGGTTCTGGCTCACAACGGTTGATTAGTTCTGAGCTAAGGAGCTCAACAATTACATTGCAGTCACACATTATCACAAATCGAGTATGCTTGGTTCCTATAACTTAATCACTTTGAATGTTTGGGGACTGGGGTTGGTGCAAAAGCGGCCCAGGGAACATGCGCAACTACTCAGATGCAAGGCGCAGATAGTGTTCCTGCAAGAGTCACAACTCACAGAGTCGGAAGCGGGGAAAGTTCACAAAAAATGGAGGGGGCAGGTATTCTCTACTAAGTACCCAGCCTTTGCAAGGGGGTTACTATTTGCATTAGACATAGGGTTCCATTTGTCGAGCACGAAAGGCGCCTTGATGAACAAGGCAGATATATACTTTTACGCAGGACCTTACATTGCTCGCCACTGGTGCTCGGTAACATTTATGCCCAAACTTTGATCAGGATACATTTTTCAGGAGACTTGGCATGGTGTTGGCAAGATGGGAGATATACTCATGGATATTAGGAGGTGACTGTAACACAGTGATGGACATATTGTTAGATAGCTCTCACCCCCCTTTAAATGGAACAGGAACTATTAAACAGGCGGAAGCCCTCTACAACTGGGCTGATGGGTGGGCCCTGGGAGATGTATGGATGCAAGTGACCCACACCACACACCTAGCAAAGACCTTCTCGGACCACAACCCCTTGGAGATCTGCATTACGTGGGGCAGAGTCCCCACTCCAGTCCCTACATGGAAGTTATGGCCCCAGATGTTAGAGGACACTCCTTTTCATAGCACGTTATCCATGGCTATCACAAACTATTTTCTTGAAAATGGGATTACTGCCTCCTCGGTTCTGATTGAATGGGATGCACTCAAGGTAGTTGTAAGGGGCACAGCAATTAGCGCCATCATAGCAGCTAGGCAGGAAATACACAAAAACTTAGCCCAAATGGAGGATTTAATGAACAAGTTGGAGCAGGAAGCAGTGTGCAATCCAGCTAAACAGGCTCCATTGCAGGAAGCG
Source organism: Lissotriton helveticus (assembly GCF_964261635.1). Taxonomy (NCBI): domain Eukaryota; kingdom Metazoa; phylum Chordata; class Amphibia; order Caudata; family Salamandridae; genus Lissotriton; species Lissotriton helveticus. The sequence goes on along the minus strand of NC_136065.1, from coordinate 1,066,405,049 downwards.
CGCATACAACATGCCACGTTGCTAGAAACCCTCAGGGTAATTGACCACAGGGTGTACCCTCAGTTGAAACACACAAGCAATGATAAATCCGGGACACTATTAGCTAGAATACTGAGGGACGATTCGCCACTTCATGTGGTCTGTAATGCTAATGTCCCACGGGAAGGAACGGCTCGCTCTCAGTGGGACATAAATGAAGCATTCTGCACATATTATAGTGCCTTGTACAGTGAGCCCCCTCAAATTGACACCACACTTATCGATACATTTATAAAGGACATGCCCTACCCGCAGCTCACTGCTGATGCACAGAAAAGCCTAATAGGTCCAGTCACAAAAACTGAAATAAAAGCGGCCATAAAAGGGCTCCCACGAAATAAAGCACCAGGCGTGGACGGCCTGCCGATTGAGTTTTTCGACTCATATTCGGAGGCCTTAATCCCTAAGTTGATGGAGTTATACAATAGGTCACTGAAGCTGGGACACCCTGCGAATACCACCATGCAGGCCCTGGTGGTCTCACTTCCCAAGCCAGGAAGAGACGCAACAGTCCTGTTGGGCTACCGCCCATTATCGCTCTTGGCAACGGAATGTAAGATTTTAAGAAAGATCCCAGCAAGCAAAATTTTTCCCCACCTACACAAACTAATACATAGGGACCAATGTGGTCTCCTGCTGGCGCGCAGTACGTCATTAAATATCAGGCGTTTACACCATATCATGGCCGCTACCCCTGAGGAATATGCTGATCTTGCTGCATTGCCTTGGACCTGCGGCAAGCCTTTGACACCATCACATGGAAATATATGTTTAAGGCCGTAGAGAGGTTTGGGTTGCCCCCTGAATATCCCCGGTGGGTTTGGCTGCTATACACAGCCTCTACTGCGAGAGGACGCACAGGCAGCCACATATCGCAAGAATACTCAGTGCATAGAGGCACGAGACAGGGCCGTCTCCTATCCCTAATATTATTCGTGCTTGCCGTAGAGTTGCTGGCACTTAGATTGCGGTGGGAGGCCGACCAGCTGGGGATTCCAATAGGCAATGCAATGCACTTGATATCAGCCTACACAGATGATATCATTATATATGCACGGGACCTCACAGATGTGTTGGAGCCCCTACCCAGTATTTTTTCCAGCTTTGAGCGTATATCAGGTCAATGATGGAAAATGGAATGCCTTCTTATTTCATGTAGGCGACCGCCCTGATGTAATTGGCTTTGGTCAATATACTATACCGGTGGCACATCATACGTTTAAGTACTTAGGCATACATATATATAGGTCACATGCGGATATGGTCGACGGCAATCTCACAAGAGCAAGATTTCAATTCTATTGTTTCTGACTCCCTCGACCGATGGCCGCAGAGAGCCCTGCCGCCCTCCCATAGGCGGAACCATAGCTTTTTGGGTGCGATGGGCCTGGTGGATGTCTGGAGGAGCCTGCACCCAACTGACCACCAATACACCTATCTCTCTGGGCCTCATGACAGTATGTCCCGTATAGATTATGTGTTGATGCTAGTGCATCACCCCCAACCGTCAGAGATATACAACACCTGGCTAGGGGATCTCCGATCATCCGCCGATACAGTGTCGTCTAGAGGTGAACGAGCCCACAGTAGGCCGTGCTGCCCCGATTATCTCCTGGTACCTCATGACTCCTTACATCAGGGACAAGGTCTTGAGTGAGTCGGTTCTTTATTTTCAGGAAAACAAAGTGTCGGTTGACTCGGTAAATACACTTTGGGAGGCTTACAAGGTCATTATACGGGGGTGGTCTTTGGCCAGGTCGCCGGACAGCGCAGGGAGAAGGGAGCTGACATGGTGCGTTTAGAGGGGGAAATCTTAGACTTAGAGAATGCGGTCCGGATACAAGACTCGGCGGAGGTGCGTCAGAAACTGCACATAAAAGTCAAAGAGTTCTCCGACCTAGCTACGGAGGCCGCCAAGACTCATGACAGAATCTACGATGTAGGCGATAAGGCAGGCCTGTTACTGGCTTGGCTAGATTGCAGGGTTAGGGCTCAGAGCATCGTGGTTGAGATAGAAACAGACTCACAATCTCGCCTCACTGCACCACAAGACATAGCGGATGCATTTGGCCAACACTACCAATCGCTTTACACATCCCACACGATATATACGGAGGAAGAGGCTTCCTTGCTTTTGCGCGATATCTTGATGCCTTCTCTTATTGAGGAGGAGTGCTCCAAACTCGATCTCGATATTACAGTTGCGGAGGTTGAAAAAGCCATTCACGATCTGCGTGGGGGGAAAGCGTCGGGACCTAACGTTCTGCCCATTGAGTTGTTCAAACTCACTGCGAACAAGACGGCGCCCTATCTCACCAAAAGGTACTGTGAAAGTAAAAAATGGGGTATCCTTCCTGAGGATCAGTGACTCGCCAACATTGTTGTCATCCATAAAGTGGGTAAGCCAGCCAACAAGTGTTCATACTATAGGCCCATTTCATTGCTTAACTGTGAAGCGAAAATTCTAGCGAAGGTTCTTGGCACCCACTTGCTCAGGGTCCTAACCCGCCTGGTCCATCCGGACCAGTTGGGATTTATGCCCGCTAGAAATACCTCCCTCATCCTGCGCAGGGTCCAAGGAGTGCTGTGCCGGGTTAACACGATCAGGGGAGACGCTGTTGTGGTATCCCTTGATGCAGCATCGGCATTCAACACCATTGAATGGCCATACATGTTCGCAGTGTTCCTCAAACTGGGTTTTGGGCTGTAATTTATCAACTGGGGGCAGCTTTTATACCATCAACCACTTACCCAAGTAGTTGTCAACAATAGAAAATCTCCCGTTTTCAGTCTTGGCAGGGGCACCAGACAGGGTTGCCCATTGTCACCGCTTCTCTTCACCTTGGCCCTGGAGCCGTTGGGGACATGGGTCCGTCAGGACCCCGCCATCAGGGGCCTTAAATGGATGTCAGGCTGGGAGGACCGCATCTCGCTATATGCGGTCGATATCTTGCTTTATTTGGCCTCCCCGGCGGCATCCCTCAATGTGGTCCTGGACATAGTCCATGTGTTTGGTGGGTTTGCGGGGTATACGATCAACTTGGCTAAATCAGTGCTCTATATCCTTTTTGGCAAACGCCCTTCGCTCCCTCATGGCTGCCAATTGGCAGAAGCAGCCGATGGCTTCAAATATATGGGGATCTGGGTCTCTAAAGATCTATCTAAATTCTACAATTATAATCTCCTGCCACCTCTAGACCATCTTAAATCAGACATCCAACACTGGAAATCGCTTCCGTTGACCCTTTTGGGGCGCGCAACCCTATTCAAGATAATGTCCCTTCCTAGACTCTTATATGCGCTACAGAACACCCCGCTCCCTGTCGCCACCTCGTATGTCAATGAACTTGATTGTATCATCCAGGACTTGTTTTGGGAGGGCAAACCACCTCGTATTGCAACACATAAACTCACGCTAGGGTGGTTTGATTGGGGCATCGGGCTCCCGGATATCAAGCTGTACTGTTGGGCTTCGCAACTTGCAGCTATCAACCAATGCATGTACAGACCGCATGGGGATCCGGCCTTTCAGATCGACAGGTGGCTTCCTCCGGGGGTGGCTTTGAGGGTGCTTTATACGTGCGATCTATGAGGCCTGCTCTGACCGGCCCGACAGGACACGCAGTGCACTTGTGGAGGGTGGCTACCAGGAGTCTGGGCTGGGAGGGCAAACTCACACAGGCCACACCTCTCTGGCACTGCGAACAATTAGGAAGGCTGATCTGCTCGAAGGGCTTTGATAGGTGGTACCTCATAGGGATCTCCAAGGTGAGTAACTTATTAAAGTCGGTGAGGTGGTCCCTTTTCCCCGGTTGCAGCAAGAATACGAGCTAGCCCAGTCTGAATATTTCAGATATTTCCAAATTAGGCATGCTTTGCTTGCTGTGCTTCCCAGGGGTAGCGTGCTCCCTGAATCCTCCCCACTCAATGACAGGATCTTGGACAGCAACCTACCGGAGAAAGCCATATCACTCATTTATGAAAAGCTCATTAACAACATGGCGGATCCCCTGACCCGCTTGAGAGACAAGTGGGATCACGATGTGGCGGGTTTAGATGATGAAGAGTGGCAGGCGGCGGTGGCCTCCCGTCGGGAGGTGGCCATCTCCTCTCGGCTCCGCCTGGTGCAGTTAAATATTCTTCACAGATCTTACTTGTCGGAGCTCCTGATGGTCAGCTTGGGTTACACTCTGGATGGTGGTTGTGTGCGGGGATGTGGACAGGAGAGAACTTTTATTCATATTCTTTGGGAGTGCGCATTGATACAGAGCTACTGGGAGGGAGTTGTGCGTCAGATGGAGGAGGCGCTGGGGCAACAGATCCACTGTAATATTAAGTTGGCTTTGTTGAACATATGGCACCCTACTGACTTAAACTCTAGGAAACAAATGTGGGTCACACTGGGGCTGATGGTTGCTAAAAGAAATATTGCCCGATGGTGGAGGACTCAGAACCCACTGAATACAGCAGACTGGAGCAAAGATATGGATTGGTGTATGGTTACTGAAAAATCCATTTACGAAGCCAGGGGATGCCCGAACAAGTCGACGCAAATATAGGGGCTGTGGAATTTCCACAGGGGAAAAATTTGTGAACCTTCGAGATCCAGAGAGGATATTACCTGTGGGACGTAAGTCTGTACAATTAGAAATGTCAACTTTATTTTGTGATATGTATGTTTCAGGGAACCATTAAGTGTGTACCTTTATTGCCAGCTCGATTATAACAGTACTATGTATGTACCATGCCTTATTTTCAATAAAAAGAGTTATAAAAAATAAAATAAAAATTATGATTAAATGTAAAATGACAAGAAATACAAAAGAAAAATGCTTGTAACTGTTGCATGCGACATTGTGGCAATCAATAAAATGTGTTTAAAAAAATAAATCTGACCCAGCAACACGTCTAATGATGCTGCGGCTGGTGCTAAGAAAGCATACAAAAAATATACAAATTTACTTAAAGTACAGCAACACCTGAATGTCTGAGTTTATTAAATATCAGGTGCGGCTCCTCCACTAAGGCAGAGGAGTGTTGCCCCACTGCTCTCAGAGCAAGAAAAATAAAATGATAATAACGTAATTATCATTTTATTTTTTGTAGACTTGGGGCTGGGTTAGGGCGGGCGTGGCTTGTGGCACTGGCGGAGTAGTGGGTTGCAGACTCCAAGTGCACATGACGGTTTGGCCGGCCGTCTTGGGCTGGCCAAACAGTCATGCGCACTGTGCATGTTCCCCATCCGGCTGTGCATTAAAGCCTGGTAAGGAACATGCGCAGGCTCCCTATCCCCATCTGTGCGCTGAACCACGGTGCTTAGACCATTCACATCACTGCATTGCAGCGTTGTATGTAATTGGCTTAGGAGAACCTGTGTGCTTCCTGCTTCCGGGACTTGCTGGAGAAACAGAGAGACAACAGTGGAGAGATAGCGTCTCAGCTGTGAGGAGGTAAGTGGTCATTTTACCCTTCAAACCCCCCAGCCACCCACCCCTAACCTAAATAAATAAAACAAATTTCGTTGCGCGCACTGCATCACCAAATGTGATGCTGTGTGCGCAACAATTTTTAGGTCTCGCCTGTCGATGCGCATGCGCATCGAGCTTGCGAGACTATTGGGGCTTAAACAGTCTTTAACCAACTTGCAAGGAATCGTGGCGATTCCTTGCAGTGCCCGTGAAATTCAAGCTTAATGCGCATGTGCATTGAGCTTAAAAGCGCGTGCACATGCCCCCAGCCGCCTGCTTGCATGTATTTTCCCTCAGCCGCACTCCTCCCACACCCCCGCTCCGCCCCCTCCCCTGCCTGCCGTGTCGCGTTTCTTCAGTTCCCATAGCCGCACTCCAGGCCCCTGCTGCTTTCACACCCTCATGCCGCTCTCCCCGCTCCGCCCCCTCCCCTGCCCGCCATGTCGCATTTCTCCTCCCCCCTCCCCACAGCAATGCCCTCCGTCTTGTTTTACCCGTTTCTTCTTTTCTCTATCTGTCCCGCGTCCCTTTCTCTCTTTGCCTCGCAGCGTCTTTTTTTTTGCTTCTGATGCCCGTATGTTTCTTTACAGTATCTCAAGCATGCCAAAAGTTCTTTTGATTTAAACATAAAAAACGACCATGTCTAGAACTTAAAGAGCAAGAGATTAGTGCCTTTCGTTTTTAAACTCTGATTTCCTCAAACAAACATGAGCCCGCGTCCCTTTCTCTCTTTGCCTCGCAGCGTCTTTTTTTTGCTTCTGATGCCCGTATTTTTGTGCAGGCAACCGAGGGGTTCATTCATGGCTGGCCGGTGGCCGGCCGTACTTTCAGTTTCCTGCTTCTCCAGCTCCTTCCTCTCTGCTGGAAACAGACAAAAGGCGCCAGTGGTGCACAACATAGACGGAGCCATCCGGCTTAATGATTGCTTTGGAATTCCATGTGTTAACAGTAAACAGACCAGAGGCGCCAGGAGAGCACAAGCCACACAGAGTTGCACCCCCACCTTCCCCTCTCGCCTTAGTCAAACGAGGTGTTTGTAACCAAGGCTGTGTCTTCTTTGGTGCGTTTATAATGTACATGGGATGTTTGGGTTCATGCTGGGTAGCGCTACAGCCATTGACTCTCCCCCAGCCCTACCCTCCTTTGGCTTCTATAACGCACTGTTGTAGTACTGTTAAGGTGGGCTAAAATACAGGCACTTTCTTCTAAACTAAACATATGTTTGTCGTAATCTCTTTGTTTTAAAGTGCAAACAATGTTTTAAAATGCTGCCGCTGTTAGTTACACGAGGTGTTTGTAACCGAGGACGCTTCTCCACATGATCGCCTGCCTCTCGCACACATGTGAGTGCGTTTCAACTATGTTTTATTAGTACCGTGCTGTGTGTTGGCTTTTTCATATGTTGTCATGGGTCTATATTTTTATAATAATGGCAGCGCTTTAGGCAACGCCACCTGCAGATAATTACCCGGACGTCTGCTGAGGCAATCAGCAGCGCTGCTCTCGAAGAATAACACGGGGGTCCATAGCAGTGCCACGCGACCGGTCCGGCGCGCTCTCCTCCCTGCTACCGGGGGCCAAGACAGGCAGGGATATCCTTAAATTGCACAGCCAACGAAACTCCAGGGCAAATGTGGTAAGGGGATAAACAAGGGCACGGCGAAAACATGGCAACAGTCACCGCATGCAAAACTCGATTGCTGTTTAATTTCCTACCCCACCACCATACATGCATACAACCACTCACACATACAACCACTCACACATACAACCACTCACACATACAACCACTCACACATACAACCACTCACACATACAACCACTCACACATACAACCACTCACACATACAACCACCCACACATACAACCACCCACACATACAACCACCCACACAACAACCACTCACACATACAACCACTCAAACAACTACACACACAACCGCACACACAAACACACACATCTGTCGCACACACATCTCACACACGCAACGCCACTCACACACGCAACGCCACTCACACACGCAACGCCACTCACACACGCAACGCCACTCACACACGCAACGCCACTCACACATGCAACGCCACTCACACACGCAACGCCACTCACACACGCCACTCATCCACGCAACGCCACTCATCCACGCAACGCCACTCATCCACGCAACGCCACTCATCCACGCAACGCCACTCATCCATGCAACGCCACTCATCCACGCAACGCCACTCATCCATTTGAAAAACGAAAAATGTCAAACTCTTCTATTGCGAGACCTATTGCATTTTCAATGCTTGTTTAAAATGTATTTATATGTTTACTTACCTGTTAAACTCCGTAATCCATACATTACTACCCCCCACCCTGCCCCTCCCCCTTCCCACGTCACTGCCCTGCAGGAACTCCTACTGCCGCTCGCGGCTGCAGGGAACCCTGGATGGACAGAAATTAACCATACTGAACACGTATGCCCTAAATACAGTTGACCCTGCCTTCTTCCAGACCATGCAAGACCTGATAATGCAGGATGTTGGGTCACCCCTGATATGGCTAGGTGACTTCAAGTGTGTCCTAGACCACAATTTAGACACGACCTCACCCAGAGCAGGCAGTAAACTGTTTATGACCGTAGCACTCAATTGGGTTATGCAAAACATGGGCTTAGTGGATGTCTGGCGGATGACCCACCCCACCAAAAGGAAACACGTGCCATTCCACTACGCATAACACCTTCAGCAGCTTAGATAGGATACTTGTGGCTGGATTGCTGCGAACAGAAGACATCGGGAAACACACGTAGCGTGCTTCCTTTCAGATCACTCCGAAGTTGCGCTTTATACTGGGGAGGCTCAGCGCGATGTGAAAGGTCTTGGAGGATGCTGGTGGACATCCTAGCGGATCCAGTTGGGTGGGAGGTGCTATCACAGACACTGGAAAACTACATGGAGGCTAACTGGGGCTCCACTACCCACAGGGCCACGTAATGGGAGGTCTTTAAAGCAGTTCTGAGGGGAACCTCCCTTGAAATAACCTGCGGGATACGTCAATAGATGCAAGGTGGAATTAAGCAGGGAGGAAACAGCGCTGGTCTCAAGACAAGTAGGGGACCAGATCCACCTGGAGATACGCAGGAGAGAACAGATTGTGCCTAGGGGCCGATTGGAGAAATACACACTAAAACAATATAAACAGAGATTACATAGAGAGGGCGACAATTTGGGTAGGCTATTAGCCTGGTTCCAGTGTAGGGAGCACACACCACCACTTACAACACACCAGCTGCCCCCTTAGGGCACCAGGGTCACCTCCAGAACGGGCATAATGGGAGCGTTCTGGGACCACTTACAGCAAGTGTACATCGTATACCCAGACATAGAGTCAAACCCATACACGCCTTTCTTGGAGAGCCTAGACATCCCCAGCTCTCAAGGCCCCGGCCGCCTCCATACAACTTGAGGAGCTCAGGTCAGCATTGAGCTTTCTTCAACAGTCGGTTCTCGAAGATGATCACATTGGGACTCCTGGTGATCTTCCTTGAGGGGCCTGACTACAGGATACTGCCACCGATCATGAGTGAGGGAAAGATATGTATGTTTCTCAAATTTGTAGGTGACCGGGCTGACCCCTAAGCATACAGGCCATTCACAATGATTAACTCTGACATCAAGGTCCAAATTACTTGCTAATCGACTGACAGTCCACATGACAACTAGTACATGAAGACCACTGCAGGTTCATCCAGGGCCGGAATACTGTAATGAATCTCACCCATTTAGCCTGTATTCTCCATGCAATCGAGCATCGTGATGAGGAAATGGCATTCGTCTCTTTTGGCCTAGAAAAAGCCTTCGTCACAGTGAACTGGGGTTACTTACTCGAGGTGCTGAAAGTGATGGGTGTTGGTCCTCAGTTTCGTGGGAGGGTCCGGCTGCTGTATATGGAGCCCAGTGTCGGAGGGCACATGGGAAAGAAGTCTACGCCTATACGGCTATAGATGTTGGTCACCTTCTGGAAATCACTGCCCCTCTGCTACCACTGCGATGTCTGTATGTCCTGCAAAACTTGCTGTGCCACCTCTCGTAGAGGGTGTTCAGGCAGCTAGACTCAATCCTCATCTCCCTACTATGGGCAGGCAGGCTAGTAGGGTTGCCTGGGCCACAATGACCAGACTGTGTTAAGAGGGTGGGTTGGAGGTGCCTGACTGGACCTGTATTGCTGTGCTGTACACCTACAACATGTGGCCAGATGGCTAGACGTAGGAGGCATTTGGGAAGAGCGGCGTTTGCTACCATGGATGGTAGAGTCAGGCCGACTGCCAGAATTAATAATGGAGGGTACAGGGATCTCAAAAGACATCCCATACATAGTTTGATAGTTCGACAGATAGCAAGGTTATGGCAAAGCTTCGTCGAGGCAGGGCTAAAATGGGCCCGTTCCACCGAGAACTCCCAGTTTGGACGATGATGCTGACTAGACAAATGATGGACGATATGTCCTTCCAAGCATGGATGGAGGAACTTATACCCCAGACAGACTTTCAAAGCCTTCGAGGAGGCTAATGAAAAATGTACTCTTGGACCTGGGCTCTTCTTACATCATGCCTGCTTAGCCGAGATAGCCAAGCTTTCCTGACCCTCTTACCCTGCTGCACCCAAACCTACCCACATCCTGGGGATCCTACTGTCCTGAAGGACAGGCATGCTTTTGATTACACTGATATATAAAGCTATGCGAGCTGATGCAGAGGCTCACACGCCTTGGGCACGTATGACCTGGAATGCTGATCTAGAAACCCCGCTGGACAATGGGGAGCGGGTGCTTGTCTGCAAACTTCTTACGGCCACCCATCAAGGAAAACAACCTTGAGTCATCAAATCCTGTCAATGTCAGAGCGATTACTAAGGCCATTCCTAGGAAACTGAAAAAAGGCCAGTCTTTTTCTCAGATCTCCCACTTTCTTGAGAAGAACAAACTACTCTTAAACCAACAATGTGGGTTTAGCCCAGGAAGAGGCAGAGAGTCGGCACTGATATCGATCTGAAACTAGTGGACACAAATGGAGAGGCAGCACTACTTAATTTGGACTTTTTTATTTTGAGGGGCTTTCCCTGTTGACTATTTATATTGAGTAGAATAGCCTTTTGACATTTCAGATTGGTGATTTGTATGACATGTTATGGAATAGTAAAATAATGTTATCACTTTTGGCAATTGCCTTTCAGCATCTGCATTGTAATGAGCCAAATTCCTTTTTCAATTTTAGTTTTCATTGGCCAGTTGGACATTTTTCTGTGTTTAGACCTGTTGTTCTTTTCAATGTTATTTGTGTAAAACATTGGTGTGCCGCTCTTAGAACACTGGTACTTCTGTTATTTGATGGGCCAGGTGTTGATGAGACATGATTAAGACGTTTAGATTCTTCCATTGCCTGTAACTATTATTGCCCTTGGTCACCTTTGTTGATCTTATTTTGATAGGGAGGTTGAGGATGAGCGATGAAGCACTTTTACCGGGTTATTTTTATGTTGTCTATTGCTTGTTGCTTTTCCGCTTATGCTTAATTAGGTGTTCGCTGTACTTTTGGGATGTGTACATTTAATCTCATTTAGTGTGGCGAGCCAAGAATGATAGACAAATGTAAATATTGCAAGTCCAGGGACAGGTTTATTTGGGCAATTTCATTAATGTGGATGTAGGAAAAGTTCCTTGCTGTACCAAATGCTACCCAGATATGGAACTTGGGACACAAGTCTTGTAGCTGGTGAAACTATCCTATCAGAATCACTACAACATTGGTATCCACAATGCGGACCAACAAGAGACAAAGCCTTCTTGCAGAGCATGTTGTACATCTAAGACAAGTCTTGTATCTGCCTCTTTGTGGTTACAGGTTGGAATGGATAGGTTACAGCCTCTAACCAGAATGCTGTCTCCATATATTGTCACTACTTTCTTGGCAGGGGGTAATTCACTGCTCTCGATCTTCGTGGCCAGGAACATGAACAACCCCTGTTTGTAGTCTGCATCCCTCAAGAAGTTTTGCCACTGTCCTGGATTCCTATTTTGACTTACAACTTTTCTTCACTTTCCTTTTCCTCTTTTCTCGGTGACAGAGTTTTTGATGCTGCTTTTACCATACCAGTCCAAAACAATCTACACCATTCTCAAGCTATCAAGCTGCTGCACTATATAAGGTACTAGCAGCCCGTCCCGACGTTGTCCGGGTATGAAATAGAATGTGTGTAATGTGTGTATTTGGCAAGGGCAATTTATCTTAAAATCTCGCGGTAGACAACATTTTTTGTTTCATTAGAATAGGGACGGAGAAGGCCCAGCTGCAGCCCTGGTTGATGTTAGCAGGCATGTGTAATTGGTGTAGTGATCAGTCGCCTGAGCCCGGCTACAGCCCTGGTTGATGTTAGCAGGCGCGTGTAATGTCGTTGAATGAGAGAGTTATCAGCCGCGGGTATATCCGTTTAATGAGAGAGTTGAGTGACAGCGAGTAGGAGAGGCTGCAGTAATTGTCCCCGCAGACACGCTCATTTGCGGGTTCCCCCGCTTGAGGCAAAGATGCAGGCCTGTTTGATGTTAGCAGGCGCGTGTTCCCCCGCTTGAGGCCCAGCTGCAGCCCTGGTTGATGTTATCAGGCGTGTGTAATTAGTGTACTGATCCGCTGCCTGAGCCCGGCTAGAGCCCTGGTTGATGGTAGCAGGCTCGTATAATTTTGTTGAATGAGAGAGTTCAGTAACAGCGCGCAGGAGAGGCTGCAGTAACGTTACTTACCAGGCCTCCAGGTGAACACGTTTGTCACGCCCCCAGCACACGGCCACAGCAGACGATCTTCTGATTAATGTACGACCCACATGGCCTGAAGGGCGGAACGTAGCACACGCCCCCAGCATTTCTCACGTCCCCAGGGTGCCCCTTGATGCGGCGCAATTGCGTTCACATGGCATGATGGCCGGACACACGCCCCCAGCGTGTCACGCCCCCAGCGTGCCCCTTGATGCTGCACAGCAACGTAATTGGTGCTTGTATGTACGACTCACATGGCATGAAGGGCGGACACACGCCCCCAGCGTTTGTCACTCCCCCAGCGTTAGTCACGCCCCCAGCCCACGCCCACAGCACAACGCAGACACGCCCACAAGGGACTACTTTGCTGGCACGGTTCTTTTACCTTTTAAATGTATAGAGGAGTTGGCCTAACGGCTAGGGCGCTTGACCTCGGACCTGGGGATCTGGGTTCGAGTCTTGGTAACGACGCCAAACATCCTGTGATTCTGGGCAAATCACTTAATCTCCCCGTGCCTAACAAAAATGAATGTGTGTCCTCATGTAACGTAACTGGTGCTATGTAAAGCGCTCTGATACCTGATTCAGTTTGGGTCAAAATTGCGCTATATAAAACTCTGCAAAAAAAATATATATATATATGGTGGCCGTCTGCATAGCCTATGTCCTTCTGCTGCAACTGCCCTTTCCAACGCTGTATTGGGTGTTGTGATTGGTGCTGTGGTTACTGAGATTACCTGCCTCAAAGGTTTGGGCTCTCTCTTTATAATATTAGTATGGATGGATGAAACATCAATTGCACAGTCTTCAAAAGTCCTGACAGCTGAAGTTGGTGCGAAGAGGTACTCCACAGCAGCACCATCGAATACCTTCACATCAAGGGAAGGTGGCACATCTGTCTACACTTACAGTGAGGATACTGTACTAAATACGCTCACCGCCTTAAATCCCTCCAGTCACTTCACAGACCCACTCCCGGCTAACTACCTAAAATACTTAATTCTACTGTTATTACCTATCTGGACCAAGATTATAAATACCTACATCCATCAAGGAACCATTCCAGAAATCCTAAAAACAGGTCAGGTATCCCCTATCCTAAAAAAGCCAACAGCCGACCCAGCGGACATAAATAACTATCGCCCGATATCCTACATCCCCACTCTAGCCAAGCTCTTGGAAAAATGTGTTCATGTGCAACTTAGCAACCATATTGAACAATTCAAACTGCTCCATTAATATCAATCAATCAGGCTTCCGGGCAGGTCACAGTTTGGAATCAGTCATGACCCACTAAAAATTCTTGATCAAAACGAAGCTTGCTTATTTATCTTACTCAACCTTTCATCAACATTTGACACTGTCAAACACGACAACTTGCTAGAGCTCCTGAGATACAGAATGGGATTATCTGGATCTGTACTTACATGGTTCACATCTTTCCTCCAAAATAGATCTCAAAGACTCAAGGTCAATCAATCCTTGTCCAACCCTGTGCCAGTTTCATTAGGAGTACTGCAAGGCTCTTTCCTCTCACCCACACTTTTCAACCTATTCATGGAGCCACTCACCAAACTTCTCAGTCTCCTCAATGTCCACTTTCACATGTATGCTGGCGATACCCAACTATACATCAAGATCCACGCACTTGAGGACATCAAATCTCTCAACTCAATGCTACAAAAAACTCAAATATGGTTGGCCGAAAACCATTTGAAACTGAACTCCCTCAAAACGGAATTCCTCCTATTCGCCCCCCCCCCAATAAATCTCACATCATCCTCGATTGGATGAAGCACCTGGCAGCACTCAATGGGCAACCTCTCATTGTCAAATCAGCGAAAGCGCTGTGTGTGACACTGGACAGAGACCTAAAGATGCAGAAACATATCAGCGCCGCCACAAAAGGAGCAAATTTCCACATAAACACCCTGAGAAGACTGAAACCCTTCTTACCAGCAAACTAGGTCAAACAAGCTGTTCACGCCCTAGTAATCCCAAGAGTGGAATATGGGGCGGTAGCCCTATGTGGCCTCCGCAGATCAACGATAGCCCCACTTAGAGCCTCTATCAACTCAGCTGCGAGACTCATCACTGGTTCAAAAAGAAACTCTCACATCTCTCCAGACCTTAGAGCCCTCAACTGGCTACCGTTCGAGGCTAGAATTCATCTACAAATCACTTGTATGACGCACAAGGCCTTACATCATAAAACCACATACTACCTAGCTCAGAAACTGGTTCTCTCCTCTGGTAATAGAGCCTCTAGAAGCTCCAGGAATCTTCTACTGAGACCACAACGATTTGTCAAAAAGAAAACTTACAACCGGTCCTTCTCTGGAATGGCTCCCATGATCTGGAATGCTCTGCCCTCTGAAACAAGACCGAACCCTTCCATGGCCTCATTTAAAAAAGAAGTGAAAGCGATTGTCATGGCCAAATTCACTTATTTATTTACTTATTACAGTAATATAATTACAAGTCTGTATTATTGAGCACCTTGTATAGGAATCACCTATATTTAGTTTTGTTATGCCTGTACCTGTTTCCGTCATGTGCCAAGTAATGCGCTGTGATACCCACAAGGGTCTTGTTTGCGCTATATAAAACCTTCAAATAAATAAATAAATATTGACACCAGCTCAGGAGAAAGATTTCCGAACGTTCTTCTTCATCCAGTTCTTTCAAGTTGGCCAACAATGTAGTTGCATCATTAATGTCATATAATTTAAGCAGGTTTGGCCCTTCTTTCTCTGATGTCTGTACCAAACATGTCAATAGGCCAGACTTATTCCCAAAACAAAGCTTTCCTATATCAGACAGGGACGGTGGAAATGGTTGGCTTTCATGGATGAAGAAAGTATTCATAACACATTCCTGGTGTTGTGCGATGATGTACAGTCTTGAGAAAAGGTTGACATCTGTCTTCAGACATGCAATCTTGCAGTGGAGGCTGGTGACAATTGAAAGTGTTGGGCATAAAAGTTCGGTACAAGTGCCCTGTGGCGAGTACGCATAGCGTGTGAGCCCGACTGCCATAAGGCAGTTTGGGGGGGGGACTCCCCCAGCAACATTTTTTTAAATGAGTGTGCAAACGGTGTATTGTCAATCAAATTTGAGATACCAAGAAGGTAAATAAAGCAATTGTGAAACTGTCCCTGCAGAATGGGAGCCAAAGATGAGTTAACCTGTAGTGTGTTCACTACCTTCACCTGTCAAAGTCAACCTATGTTGCACCAAGAAAGACATGTTTATTGGGACATGTTCTCTGTGGTCACCCTGGAGCACATTGGAAGTCAGTGTTCACCCAGCCACTTATTTTTGTAAGCCTGTTCTACGACAGCAAGAATTGCATGGTCCACATTATCACCCAAGCTAAGAAAGTGCCATGATATCACAAGGAGAGCAGTTTCTGTGCTGGCACCATTAGGATGCTCCTGGTACTCTTGGCATCCCATTAGCCATTTGGAAAACTCTTGAAATAGTGTTTGTCAAGCCACTCATTCTGCAACCACTTGCAGAGACTCCATAGAGCGTTCTGCTATCCTACCCTCGGGCACCACACAGCTAGGCACACACCCACGAGCACTACTGACAGACGTTTCTACCCCAACACCTATTCCAGGAGTCCCACCCCTAGTCCCATCCCTTGGCACCATGGAGTAAAGGGTCCAACCTGTGACAGTGCAATGTCAACATTACAAGACTGAGCCTACACCTCCACAGAGCAAGTGCTCATCCCTCAGTGTCTATCTCAAAACCTGGCCAAAGAGGATGCCAAGCAGTACAACTTCACTCGAAATACCTTTTCTAGGAGGCCACCATGGCGCACCATTGAGGGAGGAGTTCATATTGAAGCATTGTGAAGTGAAGTGTACACCCTACAGTACCACATATTCTAAAAGGGAAGTTAGAAAGAGGAATCAATCTTGCCACTTATTTCTAAAGAAAACTCTAAGATAAAATGGAAGGTTGGGTACACCCCAATACATCTTCTAGTAGGTTCCATTCACATGCTCTTCACTAGTCAAAATACCCTGGGGCACCACAAAGTGCATTATTCACTTCAACACTGATTCTAGAAGGGGGTTCACCTCGAGTGAAGGGATCACCTGGTACGTCAATGGAGCAAGTATCTCCATGTATTCCAAGCACAAACCTTCTAAACTTTTATATCTATTGAAAATACCAATGTAAATGAGAACATTGATACATTACATTCACGGAAGCAGTAATATCAAGCAGAAGCTTATCAAATGTGAGGAAGCATCCCAAGTTAGTACAACAAATGGGTCCCACAGCCCTTTTTGAAACAAGACTTTTGCTTAAGAATAATGCTACTCGAAATGAAAAGGATTCAGGGTAGCAAACAACAAGGGAGAAAGGAGGGAAAAATATAATTTACACAGCTACAACCTTACCAGTTTCATCAACAGGTTCAGTTGTACGAGACCCACTGTGAATACATCAGTTCCCATTCCAATAATAACTTCCTATTGTTGGCCCAACAGTGCTTAGTGTAAAATAATGATATGCCAGAGAGTCTCACAGTCCTTTAAGTGATTGTTCTCAGTTTTATTTTGTATATATGAAACTTTACCGCTTTGCTTGCCTTTTTTTAAAAACAAAGATATACTATTTTCAAATGTCTATTTTAGTTGTGTCAATTAAGTGGAATAAAGCAGGTAAAACTGACCAAAGATAATGGGCATAAAAACACAAATTTAGTCGTTGGCCCAGCTAATCACCCACAAAGCTCATTTATACAAACATGACCTATGATGAAGTATTGTGAGTCAGTAGGAGAAGGAAGTCCATCAAACTACGGATTCATCTTGAGTTCAGTTTCTCAGTCCTACACATTTTTTAGAGCCCATGGCACACATGGTACGACTGTTGATATCAAGCCTTCCCCGTGACATGGACACTCAAGTCCTCAAACAATGGCTCAAGCTTGGGGTATTTTAACCCCAGAAAGTTAGTTGTTATCATGCAACGTTAAGAAGAAGACGTTTCGGTGTGTGGTTGTCTTCAAGCAAACAAAGAAAGCACAAATGAAATACCAGCTTTTCCGGAGAGGTGTCCCAGTGCTGGGGGCCGTCGGGAAGATTAAGTGAGCTATTGCCCAGAGTCACATGGTGCTGGGCTAACCTGCCGCCGGTGCCGGCGATTGAACCGTGATCCCCGTGGTCCGGAGTCAGGCACCCGGGCCGCTGCGCCACACCACTTCCACATATATATGTATATGTACAAAGTATTGGAAACATATTTGTGAAATGTGTTCATTTTATCACTTATATCAAAGCATTCCTGCCTTATCTTATCCCCTGCTGTAATGTGTGATCCTTTTGCCAGTCCAGACATTTTAGTGAACAGGACTTTGCATGTTGGGACTTGTAGTTTCTCTTTAATAATGCATAGTCTCAAAATTCCAACATACAAAATGCAGCTGGCTAAAAAGCCTGTGATTGCTGGTGGCGCCACATATGATACTGGGCCACCTTTCCCTCGTGCACACACTTGTACCCTCATTAGAAGCACTTTTTTTGTGTTGAGGAGACATTGAGTGGGTTGAAAACAGGGGTGAGCCACCACACCCGCTGCTAACTGGATGCTGCAGCCTGAGCCCCAGAGACACACGTGGCCATCTTATCTCCACACGCCATCTTATTTATTCAATTTGCCAACAACACCCTTTACCCTCAAAGTGGACTGTACACTCCCCCCACCCCCACAACCTTGGTATTATTCAAGCACCTCAGGACTGCCTCTTACAGGGACCATACATTCCTTGCCCTTTGCGCACCGAATGCGGGAATTTACCAGCCGTGGGCGCTAGTGGGTGTACCTGCCGGGCGGTGACTTGAGGAGGAGGAGGGCCAGGGTGGGTGGTAGTAATCTATGGATTATGGAGCATTACAGGTAAGTAAACATATAAATAAAAAAACAAATTTAGTTGCGTGCGCTGCCTCGCATCTGGGGATGTCGTGCACGCAACAAAATTCGTTTTGTTTATTTATAGGTTTACTTACCTGTAAATCTCCGTAATCTATAGATTACTACCCCCCACCATGCCACTCCCCCTCCTCAAGTCACATGTGTGACATTGATCCACATTCTGTCCATCATTGTTGTGTTTGCAATTACCGCTCTAAGTGTACTGGGGATGCTCAGACGTGAGTCCCAGGCACTCCACACCACTGGAATCAAGCTAGCCGGGCTGATGAGAGGTGTTACCTCGAAACCGGGCCGGTCCTCGGATGCTTGTTTCCGTTCTGGGAAGGACATGGCTTTTGTAGTTCGGACTGGACTGTTCCCATAGGGCACAGGGTCAGCGCTGATTTGCATATCGCCATTGTCTAACCCAGGGTGGTGTGGAGTGGAAAAACGATGGATTTGGGCCCAGATCTTTGGACTGGGGTGAATGTGTGACATTGATCCACATTCTGTCCATCATTGTTGTGTTTGCAATTACCGCTCTAAGTGTACTGGGGATGCTCAGACGTGAGTCCCAGGCACTCCACACCACTGGAATCAAGCTAGCCGGGCTGATGAGAGGTGTTACCTCGAAACCGGGCCGGTCCTCGGATGCTTGTTTCCGTTCTGGGAAGGACATGGCTTTTGTAGTTCGGACTGGACTGTTCCCATGGGGCACAGGGTCAGCGCTGATTTGCATATCGCCATTGTCTAACCCAGGGTGGTGTGGAGTGGAAAAACGATGGATTTGGGCCCTGATCTTTGGACTGGGGTGAATGTGTGACATTGATCCACATTCTGTCCATCATTGTTGTGTTTGCAATTACCGCTCTAAGTGTACTGGGGATGCTCAGACGTGAGTCCCAGGCACTCCACACCACTGGAATCAAGCTAGCCGGGCTGCTGAGAGGTGTTACCTCGAAACCGGGCCGGTCCTTGGATGCTTGTTTCCGTTCTGGGAAGGACATGGCTTTTGTAGTTCGGACTGGACTGTTCCCATGGGGCACAGGGTCAGCGCTGATTTGCATATCGCCATTGTCTAACCCAGGGTGGTGTGGAGTGGAAAAACGATGGATTTGGGCCCAGATCTTTGGACTGGGGTGAATGTGTGACATTGATCCACATTCTGTCCATCATTGTTGTGTTTGCAATTACCGCTCTAAGTGTACTGGGGATGCTCAGACGTGAGTCCCAGGCACTCCACACCACTGGAATCAAGCTAGCCGGGCTGATGAGAGGTGTTACCTCGAAACCGGGCCGGTCCTCGGATGCTTGTTTCCGTTCTGGGAAGGACATGGCTTTCGTAGTTCGGACTGGACTGTTCCCATGGGGCACAGGGTCAGCGCTGATTTGCATATCGCCATTGTCTAACCCAGGGTGGTGTGGAGTGGAAAAACGATGGAATTGGGCCCAGATCTTTGGACTGGGGTGAATGTGTGACATTGATCCACATTCTGTCCATCATTGTTGTGTTTGCAATTACCGCTCTAAGTGTACTGGGGATGCTCAGACGTGAGTCCCAGGCACTCCACACCACTGGAATCAAGCTAGCCGGGCTGATGAGAGGTGTTACCTCGAAACCGGGCCGGTCCTCGGATGCTTGTTTCCGTTCTGGGAAGGACATGGCTTTTGTAGTTCGGACTGGACTGTCCCCATGGGGCACAGGGTCAGCGCTGATTTGCATATCGCCATTGTCTAACCCAGGGTGGTGTGGAGTGGAAAAACGATGGATTTGGGCCCAGATCTTTGGACTGGGGTGAATGTGTGACATTGATCCACATTCTGTCCATCATTGTTGTGTTTGCAATTACCGCTCTAAGTGTACTGGGGATGCTCAGACGTGAGTCCCAGGCACTCCACACCACTGGAATCAAGCTAGCCGGGCTGATGAGAGGTGTTACCTCGAAACCGGGCCGGTCCTCGGATGCTTGTTTCCGTTCTGGGAAGGACATGGCTTTTGTAGTTCGGACTGGACTGTTCCCATGGGGCACAGGGTCAGCGCTGATTTGCATATCGCCATTGTCTAACCCAGGGTGGTGTGGAGTGGAAAAACGATGGATTTGGGCCCAGATCTTTGGACTGGGGTGAATGTGTGACATTGATCCACATTCTGTCCATCATTGTTGTGTTTGCAATTACCGCTCTAAGTGTACTGGGGATGCTCAGACGTGAGTCCCAGGCACTCCACACCACTGGAATCAAGCTAGCCGGGCTGATGAGAGGTGTTACCTCGAAACCGGGCCGGTCCTCGGATGCTTGTTTCCGTTCTGGGAAGGACATGGCTTTTGTAGTTCGGACTGGACTGTTCCCATGGGGCACAGGGTCAGCGCTGATTTGCATATCGCCATTGTCTAACCCAGGGTGGTGTTGAGTGGAAAAACGATGGATTTGGGCCCAGATCTTTGGACTGGGGTGAATGTGTGACATTGATCCACATTCTGTCCATCATTGTTGTGTTTGCAATTACCGCTCTAAGTGTACTGGGGATGCTCAGACGTGAGTCCCAGGCACTCCACACCACTGGAATCAAGCTAGCCGGGCTGATGAGAGGTGTTACATCGAAACCGGTCCGGTCCTCGGATGCTTGTTTCCGTTCTGGGAAGGACATGGCTTTTGTAGTTCGGACTGGACTGTTCCCATGGGGCACAGGGTCAGCGCTGATTTGCATATCGCCATTGTCTAACCCAGGGTGGTGTGGAGTGGAAAAACGATGGATTTGGGCCCAGATCTTTGGAGTGGGGTGAATGTGTGACATTGATCCACATTCTGTCCATCATTGTTGTGTTTGCAATTACAATCAATCAATCAATCAAGGACATTTATAGAGCGCACTACTTACCCGTAGGGTCTCAAGGCGCTTGGGGGGGGGGGGGGGGGGGTGCCGTTACTGCTCGAACAGCCAGGTCTTGAGCTTCTTCCTGAAGGCGAGGTGGTCTTGGGTCAGGCGCAGGTCGGTCGGGAGGGAGTTCCAGGTCTTGGCGGCCAGGTAGGAGAAGGACCTTCCTCCTGTTGTCGCTCTTCGGATGCGGGGGACGGCGGCAAGGGCGTGGCTGGCTGATCGGAGGTGGCGTTTGGGAGCGTAGAAGTTGATACGGTTGTTGAGGTAGCTCGGGCCTTGATCGTGTAGGGCTTTGTGTGCGTGGGTGAGGAGACGGAAGGTGATTCTTTTGTTTACGGGGAGCCAATGCAGGTCTCTCAGATGTCCGGAGATGTGGCTGTTTCGTGGGATGTCGAGGATGTGTCTGGCTGAGGCGTTTTGGATCCGCTGGAGTCTCTTCTAGAGCTTGGCGGTGGTTCCGGCGTAGAGGGCGTTGCCGTAGTCCAGTCGGCTGGTGACGAGGGCCTGGGTGACAGTCTTCCTGGTCTCGGTGGGGATCCACCAGAAGATCTTCCGTAGCATGCGCAGGATGTTGAAGCATGATGAGGAGACGGCGCTGACTTGTCTGGTCATGGAGAGGGAGGAGTCCAGGATGAAGCCCAGGTTGCGTGCGTGGTCCGTCGGTTTGGGTGCGGTGCCCAGGGCGGGGGGCCACCAGGAGTCGTCCCAGGCGGAGGGCGAGGAGCCCAGGATGAGGACCTCCGTCTTGCCTGAGTTCAGTTTCAGGCGGCTGGTCGTCATCCACTCGGCTACATCTTTCATCCCTTCATGCAGGTTGGCTCTGGCGGCGGCGGGGTCGTTGGTCAGGGAGAGGATCAGCTGGGTGTCATCGGCGTAGGAGATTATGTTGAGGCTGTGTTGACGTGCGATGGTCGCGAGGGGGCTCATGTAGACGTTGAAGAGGGTGGGACTCAGCGAGGATCCTTGAGGGACGCCGCAGATGACTTCGGTGGCCTCTGACTTGTACGGTGGTAGGCGGACTCTCTGTGTTCTTCCGTCGAGGAAGGAGGTGATCCATTCCAGTGCCTTCTCCTGGATTCCGACGTTGCTGAGGCGCTGCACTAGGGTGCGGTGGCAGACAGTGTCGAATGCCGCGGAGAGGTCGAGGAGGATGAGGGCCGCTGTTTCTCCGTTGTCCATCAGGTCTCGGATGTCGTCGGTGGCAGCGATGAGGGCGGTCTCGGTGCTGTGGTTGGCTCGGAAGCCAGACTGTGAGGGGTCGAGGGATCCATTCGTCTCGAGGAAGGCGGCCAGCTGTTTGTTGACGGTCTTCTCGATGACTTTGGCCGGGAACGGGAGGAGCGAGATGGGGCGGTAATTCTTGAGTTCGGTGGGGTCCGCTGAAGGTTTCTTGAGTAGAGCGCTGAGTTCGGCGTGCTTCCAGCTCTCAGGGAAGGTGGCGGTGTCGAAGGAGGTGTTGATAATGTCCCGCAGGTGGGGTGCGATGACAGCGTCGGCCTTGTTGAAGACGTGGTGAGGGCAGGGGTCGGTCGGAGATCCGGAGTGGACGGAGTTCATTGTGCGGACGGTGTCTTCGGTGCTGATCGGATTCCAGGCGCGGAGGGTGGTGGTGGGTGGTGTTGCTGCGGTCGTGGCGTGCGTCGGTTGGATGCTGAAGCTGTTGTGTATGTCCGCGATCTTGTTGTGGAAGTAGGAGGCGAGGGAGTTGCAGAGGTCTTGCGAAGGGGTGATGTCGTTGTTTCCGGCGTTGGGGTTGGAGAGCTCTTTCACGATGTTGAAGAGTTCCTTGCAGTTGTGTGCGTTGTTGTCCAGCCGATCCTTGTATGCAGTTTTCTTGGTGGCGCGGATCAGTTGGTGGTGCTTCCGGGTGGCAAGCTTGAGGGTGGTCATGTTGTCCAGTGTTGGTTCCCTTCTCCAGACTTTCTCGAGGGCTCGGCAGTTCTTCTTGGAGCTCTTGAGTTCGTCGGTGAACCATGGGGCTTTTTTGCTGCCGGGTCTGCTGGGCGGGATCCTCAGAGGGGCGAGTTCATCCGCGCAGTTGCTGATCCACTTCGTGAGGTTGTCGGCGGCCTGGCTGGGGTTCGCTGAGCTGGCAGGAGGGTGCTGGCTCAGGGAAGCGGTGAGCTGGTCGGCTGTGATCTTGTTCCAGCTTCTTCGGGCAACCTGTTGCTGGTGGTGGTGGATCGTCGTTCTTTTGAAGGTGAAGTGGACGCAGCTGTGGTCCGTCCAGTGGAGTCCTGTGGCGTGGCTGAAGGCAATGTCTTTGCTGGATGAGAAGACGGCGTCGAGTGTGTGTCCGGCTAGGTGGGTGGGGGTGGACACCAGCTGCTTGAGTCCGAGGTTGGCGAGGTTGTCGAGCAGGGTGATGGTGTTGCGGTCGCTGTTGTTCTCCAGGTGGAAGTTGAGGTCCCCCAGGAGGATGTAGTCAGCGGAGGGGAGGGCCAGCGGGCTGATGAAGTCGGCGATGTCCTCGCTGAATTGTGTGCGTGGTCCCGGGGGCCGGTAGATCAGGGTGCCTCTGAGGGTGGTCCTCGGGTCGGTGTGGATCTGGAAGTGCAGGTGTTCGGCGGTGGTTAGGGTGTCGTCGGTGTTGGTCGTGATGCGGATGGTGTCCCTGTGGATGATGGCGATGCCTCCTCCCGTCTGGTTGGCGGTGCGGTCCCTCCGGGTGATCGTGTAGCCCTCTGGGATGGCGATGGCGATGTCGGGCGCTGAGGAGGCGTTCATCCATGTTTCCGTGAGGAAGGCAACGTCTGGAGATGTGGTGTCGAGGAGGTTCCAGAGTTCGATGGCGTGTCTGTGGACGGAGCGGGTGTTGAGTAGGATGCACTTGAGGTGGTTGCTGCTGGTGTTCGGCTTGGTGGGTGCTGGTGCAGGGCAGGTCCGGATGCAGGTGAACTTGCAGGCGTGGCAGCTGAAGGGTCCGTGGGTGTGCTTCGGGGTGGCTTGGTGGCATCCGGGGATTCCGTCGGTGTTGAGTGTGATGAGTTCGGTGGCGCTGTAGGACAGTCGGGTCGTCTTTCGTCGGTGGGGGCCAGGGGTCCTGGCCCTGAGTGCGGTCCAGGCGCGGACGGGCGCAGACGGCCTTACCTTTGGCGCGCCTTCGGCGCACAATCGGCGCGCCCGCTGCGCGTGACCGCTGCGCGTTTGCACGGTCGCCATATATGGCGAAGTGCGAGGGAGGGCGGAGCAGCTGGGAGGCGGGAGCGGGGAGGGTACACAAAGAAAAAGGGGGCGTGGTCAGCAGCGGTAGCGGGAAGCGGGGAGCGGGCAGGGATTTACACGGGGGAGCGAAAAAACTGGAAACAGGGACAAAATGACTATTACAGGTACAACGAATTAACAACAATGACAATTAAACAGCAGTGCACAATAATGCAGAGGGGCACACGGCAGGACAGCGGGGCACAGGAGCACAGACCACGCCGCTCGGGAAGGAGGCGTGGTCAGACTGCGGTAGCTGGAGCAACGAGGCAGGCAGGCGGGAGGTGCACGCAGCAGCCGGTGGCCGTGCGGCGCGGGGGGTGTCCTAGAAAGGTTTACCGCTCTAAGTGTACTGGGGATGCTCAGACGTGAGTCCCAGGCACTCCACACCACTGGAATCAAGCTAGCCGGGCTGATGAGAGGTGTTACCTCGAAACCGGGCCGGTCCTCGGATGCTTGTTTCCGTTCTGGGAAGGACATGGCTTTTGTAGTTCGGACTGGACTGTTCCCATGGGGCACAGGGTCAGCGCTGATTTGCATATCGCCATTGTCTAACCCAGGGTGGTGTGGACTGGAAAAACGATGGATTTGGGCCCAGATCTTTGGACTGGGGTGAATGTGTGACATTGATCCACATTCTGTCCATCATTGTTGTGTTTGCAATTACCGCTCTAAGTGTACTGGGGATGCTCAGACGTGAGTCCCAGGCACTTCACACCACTGGAATCAAGCTAGCCGGGCTGATGAGAGGTGTTACCTCGAAACCGGGCCGGTCCTCGGATGCTTGTTTCCGTTCTGGGAAGGACATGGCTTTTGTAGTTCGGACTGGACTGTTCCCATGGGGCACAGGGTCAGCGCTGATTTGCATATCGCCATGGTCTAACCCAGGGTGGTGTGGAGTGGAAAAACGATGGATTTGGGCCCAGATCTTTGGACTGGGGTGAATGTGTGACATTGATCCACATTCTGTCCATCATTGTTGTGTTTGCAATTACCGCTCTAAGTGTACTGGGGATGCTCAGACGTGAGTCCCAGGCACTCCACACCACTGGAATCAAGCTAGCCGGGCTGATGAGAGGTGTTACCTCGAAACTGGGCCGGTCCTCGGATGCTTGTTTCCGTTCTGGGAAGGACATGGCTTTTGTAGTTCGGACTGGACTGTTCCCATGGGGCACAGGGTCAGCGCTGATTTGCATATCGCCATTGTCTAACCCAGGGTGGTGTGGAGTGGAAAAACGATGGATTTGGGCCCAGATCTTTGGACTGGGGTGAATGTGTGACATTGATCCACATTCTGTCCATCATTGTTGTGTTTGCAATTACCGCTCTAAGTGTACTGGGGATGCTCAGACGTGAGTCCCAGGCACTCCACACCACTGGAATCAAGCTAGCCGGGCTGATGAGAGGTGTTACCTCGAAACCGGGCCGGTCCTCGGATGCTTGTTTCCGTTCTGGGAAGGACATGGCTTTTGTAGTTCGGACTGGACTGTTCCCATGGGGCACAGGGTCAGCGCTGATTTGCATATCGCCATTGTCTAACCCAGGGTGGTGTGGAGTGGAAAAACGATGGATTTGGGCCCAGATCTTTGGACTGGGGTGAATGTGTGACATTGATCCACATTCTGTCCATCATTGTTGTGTTTGCAATTACCGCTCTAAGTGTACTGGGGATGCTCAGACGTGAGTCCCAGGCACTCCACACCACTGGAATCAAGCTAGCCGGGCTGATGAGAGGTGTTACCTCGAAACCGGGCCGGTCCTCGGATGCTTGTTTCCGTTCTGGGAAGGACATGGCTTTTGTAGTTCGGACTGGACTGTTCCCATGGGGCACAGGGTCAGCGCTGATTTGCATATCGCCATTGTCTAACCCAGGGTGGTGTGGAGTGGAAAAACGATGGATTTGGGCCCAGATCTTTGGACTGGGGTGAATGTGTGACATTGATCCACATTCTGTCCATCATTGTTGTGTTTGCAATTACCGCTCTAAGTGTACTGGGGATGCTCAGACGTGAGTCCCAGGCACTCCACACCACTGGAATCAAGCTAGCCGGGCTGATGAGAGGTGTTACCTCGAAACCGGGCCGGTCCTCGGATGCTTGTTTCCGTTCTGGGAAGGACATGGCTTTTGTAGTTCGGACTGGACTGTTCCCATGGGGCACAGGGTCAGTGCTGATTTGCATATCGCCATTGTCTAACCCAGGGTGGTGTGGAGTGGAAAAACGATGGATTTGGGCCCAGATCTTTGGACTGGGGTGAATGTGTGACATTGATCCACATTCTGTCCATCATTGTTGTGTTTGCAATTACCGCTCTAAGTGTACTGGGGATGCTCAGACGTGAGTCCCAGGCACTCCACACCACTGGAATCAAGCTAGCCGGGCTGATGAGAGGTGTTACCTCGAAACCGGGCCGGTCCTCGGATGCTTGTTTCCGTTCTGGGAAGGACATGGCTTTTGTAGTTCGGACTGGACTGTTCCCATGGGGCACAGGGTCAGCGCTGATTTGCATATCGCCATTGTCTAACCCAGGGTGGTGTGGAGTGGAAAAACGATGGATTTGGGCCCGGATCTTTGGACTGGGGTGAATGTGTGACATTGATCCACATTCTGTCCATCATTGTTGTGTTTGCAATTACCGCTCTAAGTGTACTGGGGATGCTCAGACGTGAGTCCCAGGCACTCCACACCACTGGAATCAAGCTAGCCGGGCTGATGAGAGGTGTTACCTCGAAACCGGGCCGGTCCTCGGATGCTTGTTTCCGTTCTGGGAAGGACATGGCTTTTGTAGTTCGGACTGGACTGTTCCCATGGGGCACAGGGTCAGCGCTGATTTGCATATCGCCATTGTCTAACCCAGGGTGGTGTGGAGTGGAAAAACGATGGATTTGGGCCCAGATCTTTGGACTGGGGTGAATGTGTGACATTGATCCACATTCTGTCCATCATTGTTGTGTTTGCAATTACCGCTCTAAGTGTACTGGGGATGCTCAGACGTGAGTCCCAGGCACTCCACACCACTGGAATCAAGCTAGCCGGGCTGATGAGAGGTGTTACCTCGAAACCGGGCCGGTCCTCGGATGCTTGTTTCCGTTCTGGGAAGGACATGGCTTTTGAAGTTCGGACTGGACTGTTCCCATGGGGCACAGGGTCAGCGCTGATTTGCATATCGCCATTGTCTAACCCAGGGTGGTGTGGAGTGGAAAAACGATGGATTTGGGCCCAGATCTTTGGACTGGGGTGAATGTGTGACATTGATCCACATTCTGTCCATCATTGTTGTGTTTGCAATTACCGCTCTAAGTGTACTGGGGATGCTCAGACGTGAGTCCCAGGCACTCCACACCACTGGAATCAAGCTAGCCGGGCTGATGAGAGGTGTTACCTCGAAACCGGGCCGGTCCTCAGATGCTTGTTTCCGTTCTGGGAAGGACATGGCTTTTGTAGTTCGGACTGGACTGTTCCCATGGGGCACAGGGTCAGCGCTGATTTGCATATCGCCATTGTCTAACCCAGGGTGGTGTGGAGTGGAAAAACGAAGGATTTGGGCCCAGATCTTTGGACTGGGGTGAATGTGTGACATTGATCCACATTCTGTCCATCATTGTTGTGTTTGCATTTACCGCTCTAAGTGTACTGGGGATGCTCAGACGTGAGTCCCAGGCACTCCACACCACTGGAATCAAGCTAGCCGGGCTGATGAGAGGTGTTACCTCGAAACCGGGCCGGTCCTCGGATGCTTGTTTCCGTTCTGGGAAGGACATGGCTTTTGTAGTTCGGACTGGACTGTTCCCATGGGGCACAGGGTCAGCGCTGATTTGCATATTGCCATTGTCTAACCCAGGGTGGTGTGGAGTGGAAAAACGATGGATTTGGGCCCAGATCTTTGGACTGGGGTGAATGTGTGACATTGATCCACATTCTGTCCATCATTGTTGTGTTTGCAATTACCGCTCTAAGTGTACTGGGGATGCTCAGACGTGAGTCCCAGGCACTCCACACCACTGGAATCAAGCTAGCCGGGCTGATGAGAGGTGTTACCTCGAAACCGGGCCGGTCCTCGGATGCTTGTTTCCGTTCTGGGAAGGACATGGCTTTTGTAGTTCGGACTGGACTGTTCCCATGGGGCACAGGGTCAGCGCTGATTTGCATATCGCCATTGTCTAACCCAGGGTGGTGTGGAGTGGAAAAACGATGGATTTGGGCCCAGATCTTTGGACTGGGGTGAATGTGTGACATTGATCCACATTCTGTCCATCATTGTTGTGTTTGCAACTTCCCCTCCCCACGTCACCGCCCGGCAGGTACACCCACTACCGACCGTGGCTGGAATTTACAGAGATCCTCCTGTGTGTCTCCTTTCACCACACACTTCCAGGCTGAAAACGACAACCTAGTAAGCGATGCCCCAGCGCGAAACGATAAAGTCAAGTGTTTTCATTGCTATAAGTTTTGCAAAGTTAAGTCCGTAGAAATGTGGTGAATTCATTGAACCCTCGATATTCCCTGGCCTTCAAAGTTAGAGAGTAAAGTGGCGAGAAAGGGAAATGTTAAGCACAGTTAACCCTCTCCTCAACAACCATGTGTACGAGCTGTTAGCCCAGACATAAACTAAATTTTTGGCAAAGTATGTGATGTGTGAGCAAAATCTGCATCTTTCTAACAAGAAGCACTGCACAATAAACACTTGTACCTTAGGCACCACCATTTACACTGCTCCTCAGCTTCAGGCTGCTCATGACAGCCAAACACAAATGCTGGTCTGGAGCTACCAAATCATCGATACGGCCCTGCAATTAATAGAAGAGCGCAAAGCAAACACTTTGAGTCTGCACAGTGTGTCTTCAAAAATCCTGATGACAAACTGCGCAGATTCGATTTCTCGTCTGCTTGCAGCCTCTACCCCACCCTTTCCCAAAGCGTCACAGGGCAGACCCATTCCCCTGTGACGAGTTGGGAAAGGCTGGGGTGCCATTCTCTTCAGCCTGAAGTGCCTGGGGCTAACTTTATCCCCACGTCATCAGGGGGTGGAGACTGTCAATGTCTTTGCCTTGCTGATGACCTCACAGGCCTCGGGGCTGTGAGCTTGCCAGCCCGACAAATACTGTAGGTTCAGAATCCGCCACAGGTAGCATTCTGGAGTGTAATGGATGGACATCGCTGGCATAACTTGAGACTCATCAATCATCTCTGGTCGGCAAAAACAGTCACAAGGAAGAGGTATGTGTGTGCATTTAAAAAAAAACTAACAGATAAAGACAGTTGTTTTTCACTTTTGCAATGGGGGACCCTTGGGGTTTGAAAGTAAAGGAGGCGGAGCCCCGACGCCCTCACCCAGAAACCGCAGCTGCAACCATGTATACTTGTTTGGTGCTGATTTTTGGAGCAGGAGAGTTCAACAGTCTGGGGAGTGATTAATCAGGTCATGAATAGACCTTTCCTTGTCAATAAGGACTGACTTGCAGTAGTCCTTGCACTGTTGTTCGCCAACCTCTTCCAGTGTACGCACTCTATTCACTACAGACTGGTTGAGGACATCATGAGAATCAAAATTCAGAAGTTCTTCAGTTACAATTGGAAAGGGATTGCCCATTTCCCTGTTTGTCTCTGTAATACTCAGCACCTGTTGCTTGAAGCTCCCCTGTGTTGTGAGGCCTTATTCATGGTGACCCTGGTTTTCCTTCTCCAGGCTGCAACAGTTTTCAAACCCTGTGAGCAACTGTACTTGTTCAGGCCCTGATAGCATCCACTTTCTGAATGCAGACTGATTTTCAGTGAGTCCAACTGCCCCACCAGAACCCTTGGCCAGCTCATTGTTTTGCAAATGAGCTTGATCATTAGGCATGACAGATAACTTGTTTATTGTCTTATGAACAACCCTGTGGCCATGTTTTACGAATTCTTCCATAATTCTGATGGTCTGAGGTGAAGAACCATGGGACCAGGGCTTTCAGTGACTCTCCATATAAAATAAAGTCAGCTTCTCGAGGAGCTCTGACAAAGAGGCGATCAAGGAGTTCAAGCCTGAAGATGGTATCCCAGGACTGGAATGATGGTCTCTTTCTGACCATTTCCTGTGTACATGCTTCTTCTGATTCCTTAGTGTCTGGGGACTATGACGTAAGAAATGCATCTCTCTGACCTTTCTTCACAACAGCACCACATACCTGGTGGGCATGTCTTATCTTATTGATATTTTTGCGACTGTGAAAAGAATCAGTTGTTCCTGACAAGGCAAGTCCTGCTTGTGTCAGAGCGTTCACCCATGCAGAGCCTTCCAGGTAGTCAACAGTGGTTTTCCATACAGCTAACCCTATGTGGATGCCACCAAACATCACCACAAAATTGTCATCCCCATGCATAATGGGCTATTTCCACTGTATGTACTTTGCCAAAGCAAACAGAGGAGCATCCATTGCAACTACTAGGTTCTGCATAGGATTGAGGAACTCTGTTGATGGACGAACAACATTCATGCCATGCTTGATCATGGCTACTGAAGCTGGCTTCTCGTAGAAGAGAGGAAGAAGGTGTGAAAGAGCGCACTCTTCATTCAAAGATGGATCGCCCGACCATGCCAGACTATCTCCCTTTTCTAGCTTCTCCTTCTTAATCAGTTGGAGAAATGATTCAATCCTCAGTTTCACACGCTTCATTGCTTCCACCATATTTCCCACAACTACCTTTGTCTTATTATTTTGGCACCTCAACTGTAGATTCTTTCAGAGCTACTGCTG
Source organism: Lissotriton helveticus (assembly GCF_964261635.1). Classification (NCBI taxonomy): domain Eukaryota; kingdom Metazoa; phylum Chordata; class Amphibia; order Caudata; family Salamandridae; genus Lissotriton; species Lissotriton helveticus. The sequence goes on along the minus strand of NC_136065.1, from coordinate 1,066,374,001 downwards.
GGACAGTGGTGAAGCTCTCAGACAAAGACAATTTCCTTCTCTAAGCCTCTGCAGGAAGAGAGATAGCTTGTGGTCTGTCCTGGGCTTAAGATCAATGGTGTATGGAAGATGCAGATCCCTTTACCATGGAAAGAACTCTTAGCAGTGGCTTGAAGGGTTGTGATCAAGTTTGTCTATTGCACCAACTGTGCAATGCCCAGTTCAAAGCTTAGATGGCACACAACTCCTTCTCTCTGTGCTTTCTAGGAAACAGAAGTTGCTACTGATTCACCACCTGAAGAATGCGGTGGGATCAGACACTAATTCTAACAGTTGAGTTATCAATTTTCTTGACCGTGTCAGGGTGTGCACATTCAGCCCTATGTACAACGGTATGGTGGTTCAAATTGTAATTGTAACTGTATTTATATAGCACTTGCTACCTCTGACAAGGCGTTGAAGTGCTTTTCAGCAAGTAGCACGATACTCCGGAAACCAAAAAGGATTAGTGGTTAATCACTATAGGGAAACAGTATTCAATATGAGCGGTGGACATGCAAGTCTGTTACTTGGATTGCAATGAATAATGGAGGGCTAGAAATGGGAAGAGTCTAGAAAGTGTTTATTGTGAAATCATAGTAGTAAGAGGAGATCTGGGATGGGGAAAGGAGAGTTGGAGGAGGGAGAGTCTCTAGAAATGGACTACAGAAATCATAGTAGTAAAATGAGTTTTTGGGATGAGTCCAAGGAGGGGTTCATTGGGGAAGAATTTAGAAAGGGTTGTTTGGGAGATCATAATAGTAAAATGATGTTTTGGGGTGATTACAGTAGGGATACAGGAGGGAATAATCTAGAAAGGGTCATTTTGTAGAACATAGTGGTAAAATGAGGATTGAGATGAGCCAGAGTGGAGGTATTTGATATATTGAGAGAGATATAAGGTGAAGCATAGGGTAGTGCATTGGAGTGGGTATACATGTATGAAGAAGGTAACACATCAAGATTTAAGATGTATTTAACAGGGGCGGCTGGTGCCATTTAAAAGTGGTGAACATAAATGCCTGTTCTGAATGCCATGTGGAGAGTGAACCCAATTATTCCAATTCTGGAGTTCAAACGATGTTTGCAGGAAGGGCAGTAACCCACTAACCTACCTTAACTAAAAGCAATTAGGGTTAAATGCAAAAATTTCTGAAAGGATCAACTAGATATTTGTACCCAGCCAACACATAACAAGGTTTGCTTTCATCCATCAACCAATGAGAGCGGTGGATAGGACAAAACACAAACTTAACATTTTAAAAATCCCAAACTAGACTTTTTTATTTAACGCAAAAGAGATCTTCAGATTCAAACCTTACTTCTAATTAGTGAAAGTCCAGATGTCTGAGTGAGAAGTACGTCTAACAATTAGGGCTGGGCGCACAACAAACGTTAATAGTTCTGGCAAAGGGTTTACAAAAGTTTCAAGGATTTTTGAGGTGCTCCTGCAGGTGTCGCAACTGTTCGAGTGCGACTGAAATTAGAAACAAAGTTGAGTATGCTACAGGAATGTAGGCATATCCCTGCGGCGGGCACACTGGATCAGGTTCGAGGGCACCAGGGGTGGTGCGACGAATTCCAATAAAGTTTGAATCAAAAAGTTGTCTTTTCAAGTTTTCAATTTATTATCCATTTCATTCGTTTCTCATGGTAATTCATATTTTCATCATATGAAACATCACGGTAAGTAAATAATTTTTACATGACGCTGGATTTACTCCAATGCATTTCGGACTGGAGGTCCTTTGTCAAGGAGCACTACAACAGAAAGAATAAACGGGGTGTCAATCAATGAGGGTCCTGGATAACACAGGTTATGACTGTTAAATAATCTCATGCATTCACGCATTCATGCACTTAGGAGACCCAAATGGTGAAAGAGGAGACTAGGTGAATATCGTGAGAAAGACGGGGTCCTAATGGTGGCGCGTTTCGTGAGTGGGCGGGTGAAGGGAACAAAGTGAATGTGTCCGGGTTTAGGAAACGAGTGAGAAAAACAGGGCTCGTGACTTCAAAACAAGGAACGGGTAAAACGCAGTAAATGCGGTGCGGTGTGGTACGGTTCAATGAACGGGCTGCTCAGTGTTGTCTGAGACTTATGTCCTTAGCAAGATGAAGAACGGCTGCGATTTTAAAACACTTACTTAGGATGTCAGCGTCTCATGGCAGCATGAGGGTGTCAGGTTCAATAACTCCGCGGAGTTGAAGCGGAGTTGAAGTGGAGAGAAAGGTGATGGTAATCAAGAAAGGACTAGGAAAAAAGTGTGAAAATAGAAGAAGGACTGTACCGGGAGTGAGAAGTACCTCATTGAGAAGCAGAAACCTTTGCTTCGGCTTTATTTTAATGAGATAAATGTAGTTATTGAGAAAATAAAAAACTCCAAAATGTGTTCAACTGTTTTGCCACTTCATGTGTACAAGGGGGTCCTACACACACCTGGATAGATCTAATGCTAAATGAGGCTTACTGAGTCATGGTAACAGACACTCAATGGTAATTATTAAATGCAAGGGTTGATGTTTCAAGACTGAAAGAAACAAACTGTAAAATATATCAAAGTGCGGAGAATACAACTGAATATGTGCTTCATCACGGTTGTGGGATCTATACTGAGTATCACGTGATATAGCATCTTAGTGAATCTCACAGCCCAGGTTCTCAAAAGGGATACCAGTGGAGGATTCTGAGTAATTACGGATTTCGCTCTTCAGTTACTTTTATCTCTCAAGCTTTATATGTTTTGTGGTTTTTTTCTTTCCCATTGTGTTTTCCCTTGCACTCCTTTTCTGTCCACCTGTTCTAACTTGTTTTGTTCAAACTGACCCTTTTAATATTTTTTAACGGTATTTTGTATTTTTCTGTCATTGCCAGCTCTTTTATTTCTCTTTGTCTCTTTCATGATGTGTCCCTTTGACCATCTTGGTCTTTCATCTGCTCTTTTCTTTCTCCCTGCTAAAATTAACGTTTACTGGCAAGGTGGTAAGTGCAGTCGCAGTATCCCCAGTGAGCTGTTGGTTTTCAGCTTGTAAAGTGCATTAGAGGCCACTGAGGAGCAAAGAGGAAAAGACAGGGTCCCCAGGGGTAGGACTTGTTACAGTGCCCAGTTGTGAGAGCCCTCAAGAAGACTTTAGACAAAGATTCCATATGGCACTGGCTTCCAGCTTCAGCAGCCTTTCGCTCCCGTGCTATCTCACATTGGTATATAACATCTCGCTAGGTGCTGTGAGTAAAAATAGTGATGGTGTTGCTTACAAACAGTGAAGGAGTGTCTAGTTCTCCCGCCAAAGTGAAATTTAAACGATCTGAACACAATGGTGGGGGTTCTGATTTCTTGCAGAAAGAACCTAGTTCGCCAGTGTAAAGTGGTGTTTCTCAATTAACCAAATAGAATTTTGGATTATCAACTAGGCAACCGCCTATGGTCCTTACTCCTTTTAGGCGTCCCTCGAAAATGGATCAAAATAATATTGATTTGATCTTGGAAGAATATTGCTTCAAAAAGATCGAAAAAAATGAAACCCCTCAAAGAAAAAAAACCTTTTCATTAAATATTCTTGTAGAAAGGAGCCGGCCCTTACCTCGGCAGGGCGGCGTGGCGTTCCCACATCCGTAGGTCACGAACCAAGCCATGGCGTTTCCCGGTCATCCCGGACTCCTCCTCTCTTTCTCCCTCTGCAGGAACCCGCGACGGAGTGCGCAGGACCGGAAGCAGATCCCCGTGACCCCGGAAGTCCACCACAGGAAGACAGAAAAGACGGCGAACAGGAAGAGAAGACATTCCGAGCAGCAGACCCGTGGCAGGAGGACGCAAGCGAAGAACCCGAGACCGAGAGCGGAAGAAAGGAGAAGACCCGTGGAGAGGACGAGGAGGACGACGTCTGGTACGAAGACTGGTGGAGTCCTCAGGAGGTGGCTGGAGAGCGGCCGTAACTCACTGGAGAGTTACGGCTGGCCACGTGAGCACAAAGTCTCCATGTCCCCTCTGTTTATAGTGTAAATAGCGATATAGTTAAAGCACTTGTAATTTCACCGCCTCACTGTATATATAGATATAGAAGCACCCCGTTAGTTGTAAAAAGACCCCCTTTTTGCCCGTCCTCACAGGAGCACCCTTTTTTCTCCTCCCCTTCTCTACTTCTCTCCCTCACAACCTTCCCCTCCGTCCTACCCTCACTGTATGTCATCTGGTCACACACATCCCCGGTGTCGGTGGCAGAGCTCTGACCGTCCACAGCTCCGGGACTAACGGCCCTGTTCTCTCTCTCTTTTACATACCTCCGAGGGACACCTGGACCACACCGGACCGGAGCACCCGCAACCTACCGGAAACTCCTACCGACGACAACCCTCCCTGAAGACTGCAACCCAACCGGCCGACCTTTCCTCCTGGCTTCTCATACCTGTGTGTCCCAAACAATAAGAACTCGAAAACATTGCACATTTCATCCGGCCTCCTCGCCTGTTATTCCGGTCCGCCCGAACCCCTTCCTCACAATTCTATACAGAAAATACTCTATTAATGTAATGTACCCATTAACAACTTATAGTATTTAAACCAAAGACATAGATTTACATAACAGTTTGTCTCTTAAACGCTCATCTTCTGGTAACTGTCAGTTTGTAAACAAATCCGGTGCATTGGGTATTAGGATATAATTTGCGAGGGGGGTCCCGCAATTTCGACTGCCTAGGGGCCTCCACAGGGCTTAATCTGGTACTGACTAACTAGCGATCTTTTGTTAATAACAAGCTCTTTATATGGCTCCACCTTGCCCATTTCATATAGTGCGAGTCAGACATGGATTACATTGGTTTTGTCTGAATAACTAGAAACAGGTATACGAGTCGACTTAGAAACCTTTTGTCCTTTTATATTTGAGAAAAATTTAGCTGACACCTATCTAATTTTACAGAAACGTGTGGCAACTTGAGTAATCCCTTTTTAAAAGAATTTATACTATACATCTTCTTGTCTGACACACTTAGACTTCAGTACCAATTGAAGATTAGAGATAAAATGTCATCAGTCATCAAATTTAATGATTCGTACATAGACACTACTAGCGTCCGAAGTCAGTAAGCCGTTTTGGCTGCGAATATTAGATTAAACACTGTAAAAGAGATAGCACACAATCATCGTGGAATGACTAGAGTTGCCGACTTTGGAACTGGGGAACCAGGTTTGAGTCTCTGCATCGCTCAACATCCTTTGATTCTGGGCAAATCACTTGTCTAAAAATAAAAATAAATGAATGTGTTCTTGTGTAATGTAACTGGTGCTCATGTAAACCCCCCCAATATCTTTGGGTCAAGTTTGTGCTATATAAAACTGCAAAAAAAATATGCATTTTCCTTCTGGCACAGCCAATTTGAATCTCAATTTTCGGAAAGAGAACTACCTTCAAATCCCCACAGATTTACCTCCAAACCAAGTATTTGTATACCAGAACCTATGTACTTCCTTGTGACCAGAAGGCAAAATTAGGACTCCGTATAAGGGTTAGTTGCACAGCCCAAAGACTCATCACACGTTCCTTTTTTATCTGTATGTTGTCTAGGCAGCACCAGTTACACTAGACCACGGGTCTCCACCCTTTTTCTGCAGTGAGAGCTACTTCTAATCAGTTAAAATAATCATGAGCTTCTCGTGCATTGTTACCAGATGCCCCCTGCCCAGATTAATTAACTTTAAGCCTAATGTCCACAGAGCCTAATTCTTTGGTTTGAACAAAATACTTTGACTAGGGGCCACTATGACAGGACTGCCATGTGTGTCAGTGAGAGCGTGGTCTTTGGGTTGTATGAACATATGTGCGTATGAGTGGAATATATGTGTCTGGGTCACTGAAAGACTGTGTCGTACGTACTTGTGGCAGGACACACCTTTTGCCATATGTGGCACAGTTACATGTATAACACAATTCAGGTAAATTTAAAATGCCGAAAAATGACCAGAACATGGAAACATTTTCTATAGTTTAAGTTTCTCCAACTTAAAATAATGGCTGTATTTCTCACTTATAAATACGGCACTGTATCGAGAAAATTAAACTGAAGAGTTAACTTTCTTTATATGGATTCCATGAAACTCATCATTTACATTTTCTCCCATTTCCAAGTGTCAAATTTACAAACACCAGGCGCCTTGCTCTCAGAGGCCTGTAGAAATGGTGCCACATTTATAACAGAAAAATACATTTGTTTAAATTGGATGAATTTTAAGTGAATAAACATGCTTCATAAAACATTTAGATGTATTTGCCATAGTTGAAAGTGGAGAAAGACATTAATACATAATATTTCATTTAAAACGTTTTCTTCACTTAAAATTTCTCCCATTTGAAAATTATTATTATTTTTCAGTTATAAATATGAGATAGTGGCCACTGGGAGCAAAAATGACTACAGCATGTCCTTTTGGGGAGACAGATAGATCAGGTACAAGGAGGAGCAATTCGATTAGCCAACAATCCTGTGGAGCTGGGCCATGGGATCAAAATGCACAATTATTGGACCGCAACCACGTGTCCAATGTAAGGTACTACCTTGGTCTATCATTAATTCCTGCCCTGGTACCTTACATTAGGCACGCATTTGCAGTCCTATAATTGTGAATTTTGATCATGTGGCCCAGCTCCACAGGATTGTCGGCTCATAGAATCGCTCCTCCTTGTACCTGATCTATCTGTCTCCCCAAAAGGCCACACTGCTGCGGTCCTTTCCAACGGCCCGTCGGTCTTAGTCTCAATCTACGGCAAATTTACTCTGGCATGTAATACAATGTCCTGATGATGATCCTACAATTTCTCACAAGGGATCGAAACGTTCTTAACTCTCTGTACACCATAAAGGTTATTTTACCTGTCATTACTCATGTGTAACGTTGTCTCCACACATTGATGCTTGTTTTATTGAATGTATGACACACGAGCATTTGTCCTGCCTAAGCCTTTGTTTTGTTTATGTTTTTGTTTCATGTATACTTAGTTGGATGAAGGATTGTGTCCCCACTTTATTCTCTTTGAACACTTTAAATATTAAATCTATCCTGTCCGGCTGGACGGAAAAAATATAGTACTGATTCTGAGTCTATATTTATCTCCTTATTCTCCTATTTTCTTTGTTCGGGCCAGTGTGTTTTAAACTCATAAATCTGACTTCAGAACTGCTTATTATCAGGCTCTGCTATCTGCAGCCTGATAATAATAATGTAAAGTAAACGCAACCTTCCCTTAATGTTAACAGAAAAATGGGACCTTGTGCATATCTAAAGTTGAACTCAAGGCTGTGAGCTACTTTAAGGGTGTCTGGAAGCTACTGGTAGCTTGTGATCGACTGATTGGAAACACCAGCACTAGACTTATATTGGTAAAATTGAGACTCAAGACAACCAATAATGGATTCTGTAATCCTGGAGTCTCACTCTTATCCGGCTTTAAGTGAAAACCCCAGCGCTTTCTCACCTGGCTATGAAAACAAGAAGCTAGGGCCCTGTGTATGACCAGAATGAGGTGGACTCGTGATGGTGTATGAATGCACTCTTCACTGGAATATTCCACTACTGGATATTCTGCAGATTACTCTGATTAGTGCCTCAGAGGCATCTGCCTAACGGGCCGAAACCACAGAGAAGGTTCAGTGCAGACACTCCTATACCTAAATATACTCAGGATGAACAGTGCTCATTGGACATACCCACAGCGAAACTGGATGAAGACTATATCTAGGACAAGCAAAGCATAGGAATCACCTTTACCAGAACACAGTCGTGATAAAGAAAGAACATTACAAGCATGATCATCCTGTGAACAAAGACAAATATTTGTCCTCCTGGTCATTGTTTTGTATAACATCTTATTGAAATTTTGAGTGACAGTTCGAAAATGCAGCAACAATGCAATAATTCAATACATGCTTGCAAGTTACAATACAAGTTTGGATGTAGCAGTTCAAATAATTGTTACAGGGATATCTTTGTCAAGCACAGTTTGTTATATTTTGCCTTGCTCATGATGATGAACTTTTTATGTTTATGTGGGTAACCAATTCTCTGTATATTGCCTGCCAGTAATGTTCTCATGCATGGCAGGTCCATAACTTATAGCGAAAGATACCTTCCTGACTACTTCCTTGAATACACAGTTCATTGTGTGCCTGCCCAAATTTATACAGTTGCACATTGGGGTAATGGACCCTGCATAGGATCTTGCGCCTATACATACCACTTTGTGCAGCCTAAGAGCATCCTCCCATGTGTCGCCTTAAATTATTTTTATTTCCTTGACCTGTTTAGCTCTTAGGTCCGATTATTCTCTGGCCATTGAAGGGTATCTGTCATTGATACCCCCTTGCTTTACATGTGAGTTCCAAACCAGGAGTTTTTAACTTTTTGTCTTCTGTGAACCCCCAACTAAATCAATACTGGAAGCCACGGACCCTGCCTAAGCAGTTTCTACAATGTGATCCTCAACACAACAGACAAAACAAAGAAATATGTATACCTCAAACAAATGCACAAATAATTAAATATTTTATTTAATTCACAACCAAAAAATATGTACAAATCGGAATTTTAATTTTAATGGAAAGGTTGGAGCTTTTCAGAATTTTTTTTTTTTGTCGAAGAGATGCAGCAGTATGCTAGACTCTAGCATGTCACTGTTTTTTGCTTCTAATGCATGTTCGCTTATTGTCGGTGCACTATATTGCTGTTTCAATTGAGGACACAAATCGTCCATATTAGATTCCGTTTACTGTACTTGTGCTGCTCCCACAGACCATGATAAGGATACAACTTAATTTTTAGCATCCATTTGCAACTTCTTTCACATTCACAGAGCGTTTTAAGATTTTAAGTTTTGCTTTTTTTAATATATATATATATGTACTTTGTGAATATGATAATATTAAATGTTCTAAACAGCTGCGGACCCCCTGAGAAGTCTTCGCATAGTGGCGTTACTAGATGGGGGCCAGGTCAGGCTTCGGCCCCCATTATTACTGTCCTCGCCCCCATGTCTCCTACCTCCGGCAATAGCTGGCGGCAGCAAAAGCACACAGCCCTCTCTTTGCCTGTTCCTATTTACATAGCATGTTTCACTTACTCTTACATTCTCTAGGAGTAATTGATTTTTCCAGGATGGGATGATTCTGCGTCTTTTTTCATGCAACATATTACTCAAGTATAGTACGTTCCATGAAAAGTGTCATCTCTATGTATCTGTGTGAGTTCTGGTTGTGGGTGGGTGTTTATAATGAGCACAATTGCGATCCCTGCATTTAAGCCCGAAGGTAGTGTGAATTGTTGGGCGTCAGGATGGTGTTACACTCTGAAATGCCCCAGTTATTAGGACACATGCCCTCCATAAACAGTTATCATTTGAGCGAGGATTTTCCCTTTCTGTCCTTGTAAAGTTCACTCAATTGAATGTGGCAGTGGTTCCAACTCTAGAAGCAGAAATATTTCTTCTGTAATCTGTTGGCCCAGATAAACTCAAACAAGGACCTGGACCTTCTCAATGTCTAAGGAACTCCAGGTTGATTGACGGTTGTAAACTATTGCTGATTGTCCCCAGAACCTCAGGAAGCAGGCACTGTTGCCTGTGTTCTGAATGCCTATAACCTCTTTGTTAGCCTTGATCTCTAAGGGGATACATTTAGAAGGTTGGTGAAGGGTAGAGATTCGGATACAGGTAATACTCGCACTGGGCCAATCCTTGCTTCCCCTAATTTTCACATGATTTATTTGTGGCACAATGGCCCAGATCAAGTCTACAGCATGTAAGGTAAGTTCTGGTAGGGAGCCGCACAATTACTTTTTCAGAATTTCAAACGAAATTACCGGCTAGAGCTGTCGACTTGAAGCTGCGGACCAGGGTTTGACTCTCGACAATGATGCTCAACGTCCTGTGATTCTGGGCAAATCACTTAATCTCCCTGTGCCTAACAAAATGAATGTGTCCCTCTGTAACACAACTGGTGCTCGTGTAAAGCCTCTGATACCTTCAGGTTAAGTTTGCGCTATATAAAGCTCCCCCCAAAAATAAAATACACAGTATACGATACAGGATTAAAAAAATATATATTCTGATGTAGAACTTCATTGTAAAATAATCTGAGGAGAATTTAAATTTATCCAGAAACTCTTTTTATCTAATAGTTCATTAGCTCTCGTTGGAAAGTCTTTTCAATGAAACCTATTGACAATTCATGCAATAACAAATCAATACTATTTAGCTAAAACATGGGCAAATAAGATTGGCATGCATGTACCAGTAGACAACATTAAATAATCAATTAGATATGTCAATTCCTTCTTAAAAGTTTTAAGACTTAACACATATAACTAAATTAACATTCAGGATTTATTTTGTACACCTTTACATTTACTACTCACTCAGGCCTACTGAAAAGATTCATTATGCTTCCCTTGTAGACTCCTTTTAGATGATACATTACATATATTTACCACATGTGGGGATTTTGGGACCCGTCCAAACTGGTATGATCCTGAGGGGTAAGCAATGAGACATCCTTCCTTCCCTGTTCAGTTGTAGACATCAAACACACAAAAGGTGAAGAGAGGCGGCTTGCAATACATTTAATCACTGGCAATCGCTCGGGGTAGCATTTCAACCCATCGTCCTTTTGTCGACCATGCCACCTCAAAGTAGACCCACCTATATGCAAATCATTTTGGGCTCTGCTCCAATAGGAACTGTACAACCTGAACTGCCAAGCCAGGCCCTCTCTGAACCAGAACGCTAGCAGCCCAAGACTGGTTTCTTCCTGACTGGGGCTGTTCAGTCAGGTGTAGCTTGGTTTCAGTGGCACCATGAGCAAGGGACCCATGCCTGGGCATACCATTGGCCATTTACGCGTACATCAAACACACAAAAGGTGATGGGAGGATGTTTGCAATAAGTTGAACCACTGGCAATTACTTGGGGTAGCATTCCAACCCATCGTTCTTTTGCCCACAATGCCACCTCAGAATAGACCTAGCTGTATGCATATCCATCTTGACCCTGCTGCAAGAGGAACTTTCCTGCACTACATGCCAAGCCAGGCCCTCTCTGAACCTGAACACAAGCAACCCAAGTTCGGTTTCGCCCTGATTGGGGCTCTTCAGCCTGGTGTAGCTTGGTTCCAGTGGCACCATGAGCAAGGGACCCATGCCTAGGCCTACCCATGGCCACTTTGGGCGGTACATCAAACACACAAAAGGTGATGTGAGGAGGCTTGCAATAAGTGTAATGACTGGCAATTATTAGAGTATCTGTAACTAGTCCAGAATACAGCAGCTTGCATGATTTCTGGCCTTCAGAAGAGAGAACACAGATCCTCTACCCTTCAAGGGCTTGGTTGGCTTTCTATTTGAAAGAGAATATTATAATGAGATGCCAGAGATTACAGTCTTCTGTAAAGCCACCCACTAGCATTTCTCAAGTTTCATTATTGCCAAATTTATCAGTTACCATACTCAGCGGGCCATGAGGTCCACGAATCTTGTGCTGCCAAAAGCACTGTAAATGTAAATGTAGTTGAGCTTATATAGCGCACAGCTACCCGCAGTGGGTTTCCCGGCGCTTGCTTAGGGAACCCTTCCTGGTATTCCCCTGTGAGATAGCAGGGTATCCACAAGGTGAAAGTCAGGCATCCCGCCACGAGGGGCCGTTGTGGAGATTAAGCAAGCTATTGCCCAGAGTCGCAGAGTGTGAACCCGTGAGTCGAGGAGGCACCGGGGCGAGAATTATCGAGTCCGTGGAATTTTTAGCCCAAGACCCCGCCGAGGCGGGGAATTGAACCCTGGTCCAAGACCGATCTCCGCTTCCGGGTCTGCTGCCTCTAACCCCTGAGCCACACTTCTCCACTGTCAGTCCCTAAAGCTCTGATTTGGTCTGCCATCATGTTTGCACACTGCTTAAGAGAATTTCAAGCTGTGAATTGAACGTTGGATTTAGGCATGATTTTATGATCTCTTGATAATGAGCATAAAAAGAGCAACAGTTAAGTGTCTGGTGTTATGTATGTTGATTTTGATTTGAGTTTTATATGCTTGCAACCGTATAGTGTGACTCCTAAATATGCAATTTTCCCCCAAAATTATTATGAAGCAACAGACTGACAATTATTTTTTAAGTTTGAAAAGCTTTATTGAGTTGAATAAAACAATGTAAAACATCAGTACAACGGCATAAAAAAAGAGCAGCAAGAAACAAAATAGTTATGGAGAATACTGTGCCATCAGAACAAGAAACGCCCCAAGGGGGACAACAATATACATATGAAAGAATGCTTTTATAACTTTTCATTTTGTGGGGAGAAGAGAGAGAAAGAGAAGGAAAGAAGAAGGAAAAAAAGGGGGGGAAGGGAAAGGGAACAGCAGTGAAAAATAAAGGAGAAACAGAGTAAAGATGTACAAAAGAATAAAAGTATATAAAAATTGTAATAACAGTAATACTAATAATAACAATAACAAGTGATCATGAGGCACATCTAGATAAATAGTCTGTTAAAGGGAACCAAAGTAAATCACGTTTAATCAACATCGGAAGAGAAGAAGCACATGCACGATCTAATCTGTGATGATGGCAGAGTAAATTCCACCAAGCATTATAAACCACATTTTTGGTATCTTTCCAGTTAGTTGTTATGATTTGAAAAGCAACAGCAATACAGAGATCAATAAATTTACGAATATGAAGCGGGACATCCCAAACAGGGGCCAAACCACCCAGAAATACAGAAGAAAGAAGAAAAGGAACATTAGTGGACAAAATCTTGTTAAGTGTACACCAAATGTGGGACCACATAAGGTGGACCTTAGGACAAAGAAAGAACATGTGAACCAAATCACCAGAAGTGCATGAACAAGACCAGCACTTCTTAGCATCTAACAATTTAAATTTGAATAAGTCACAGGGAGTATAAAATAATCTATTATAAAAAAAGTAAAGGGTTTGTGTGGTGCTAGCGGACCGGGAAGTGGAATGAAGTTTGGACCAAATAGAGTCCCATGTAGGTGAGGGAAAAGTTTGATTGAGGTCCGATTCCCAGAGAAGTTCGAGGTTAGTTTTAGGCCTATCAGGAAGTGGGGGGGAAAGTAATTGATAAATAGCAGAGGCCTTAAGGGGAGCTTGAAAGTTGGGTGGAAAGCAAGAAAGGGAGGTGAAGAGGGAGAAGGGATGTGTTGCAAGATAATAGTGGATAGTTTAGGTAGAAGTTCGTGAAAGTGTGCACAGTATTTGTTGGAGATACCAAAGGAGTCACGAAGTGCTGAAAAGGATAATAAGGAATTGTTAGAAATAAGGTGGCGATAAGTGAGAATTCCTTTATCGATCCATTCCTTCCAAAAGAGCGCCCGATTACGTAGTTTAAGAGATTTATTATACCAGAGTGGGGTATTCAAATGAAGAGTAGATGGGACAGAGAAGGAGCGGAAAAGGGCAAGTGTTAAAGCTTTGGAGTGTTTAAAAATAGGTGAAAGCAGCTTAGGAGGTGGTTGAGTGAGATTGGAGGCAAGAAGAAATGAGAAGGGGTGAAGTTGAGCCAATTCCAGAGAGCTCCAAGCCGTAGTAGGAGGAGATGAGGTTTCGAGAAGGAAAGGCCAAATTTGCTTGAGAGAAAAAGCAGAGTGAAAGCGTGAGATGTTGGGGAAGTTAACACCACCAAGATGTTTAGGTTGTTGAAGACAGGAATTTGGAAAAAAGACTATTGATAGACTTAAAAAAGAAATGGGGGAGAGAGATAGGAAGCATGGAAAGACAGAAGTTCACGATAGGTAGGAGCATCATTTTAATAGTAGAAAGACGACCCCACCAGGAAAGAAAAAGAGGGGACCAACGCTCTATAAGAGAAGAGAGCTTTTTAAGTATATCGGAATGATTAAGTCTGATAGTTTCTCTAATGGTGTTAGCATATAAGACACCAAGGCATTTAATAGAGCCAGAATTCCATTGGAAACCGGAGCCCTGAAACATGTGAGGAAGACAAAATTTATTGAGGGGAAGGACTTCTGTTTTATCGATGTTTAATTTATAACCAGAAACTGAGGAGTAATCATGTAGTAAAGAAAAGAAAGCAGGGAGAGCAGTAGCAGGGTTAGAAATATAAAGCAGAATATCGTCGGCGTAAGCAGTAAACTTAATCTCCACATCTTTATAAAGAAAGCCAGAATAGGAAGGGGATTGACAAATTTTTTCAAGGAAGGGTTCGAGAGCCAAAATGAAGAGGAGGGGGGAAAGTGGACAGCCTTGTCTGGTACCTCTATGAAGGGGAAAATAATCAGATTGCATACCATTAATCCATATAGAAGTAGAAGTAGCAGAATAAAGCAAATGAACTAATTTGAGAAAAGTGGGACTGAAACCGTGCCAGCGCAGGGCACCAAACAGAAAATCCTAATGGACACGGTCAAATGCCTTCTCGGCATCTAGAGTAATGGCCGCCAAAGGACCATCCATTTTAGCGGAGAGATGAATGATATTAAGAAGGGTCCTAGAATTGTCTGTAATGGATCTACCCTTAACAAATCCGGATTGATGAATTTTAACCAAATCGGGGATGATGGAATTAATCCGTAGAGCCAGAAGTTTCGCATATAATTTACAATCAGTATTAATGAGAGAGATGGGTCGATAGTTCTTACACAGGGAAGGGTCCTTATCTTTTTTGGGGAGAAGAACAAGCATAGCTTGCGTGAAAGAACCTTTGGGTTCACCAGAGGAGAGAAAGTGATTAATTAGCTGGAGCAAGTGAGGAACCAGGACAGATTTCAATTGTAGAAAGAAACGCACAGTAAAGCCATCAGGGCCAGGTGTCTTATCTTTGGGGAGAAGAGAGAGGGCAGCAAGAAGAATTTTTTTTTCTGAAATCGGGGCATCAAGAGAAGAGAAATCCACCAAAGGAGTAGGAGATTTAGGGACAGAATTAAAGAAAGAATCTAATTGCTCTACTGAAGGGGAAGACTCAGGGGTATAAAGAGAAGAATACAATTGAACAAAGCAATCCAGAATTTTGGCATCAGAAGTTTGGGGCGAGCCTTGTGAATCTGTAATCGAGACAATTTTAGATTTCTGTTTTTTAATTTTAAGGTAATTTGCCAAAGCCCTGCCCGCTTTATTACGACCACCATACATCTTTGCATTAAATTGAAGAAGCTGATTGGAAGCCGATTCCCAAGAATGTTTATTAAATTGCATTTTAGCAGTAATGAGAGAGGATAAAGAATCCGGAGAATTAGAAGTGTAATAAAGATGCTCAAGTTCTTTGATGCGTTTTAGATAGGAAGAAGCCTGGGAAAGCGCTTTCTTTTTTTTACGTGATACAAAATCAATAATAGAACCCCGAGCAGTGGCTTTAAAAGCATCCCAGAGAAAATGAAAGTCAGAGGAAGAGGGAGAGTTAGTAGTGAAGAAGTCATCCATGAAGTGAGTGAAATGTTCAATGAACGTGGGATCAAGTAAAAGGGAGTTATTAAAGCGCCATCTGCGGGCCTGAGGCAAGGGAGAGGGGTAATCCATATCTAAAATAACCGGGGCATGATCTGAGATGAGGATAGAGCCTATTTCTGAGTTGGTCATAAATTGGAAGGCATGGTGGGAGAGAAAAATATAATCGATACGGGAGAGGGAATTATGCACTGGAGAAAAAAAGGAAAATTCCAGAGAGTCAGGGTGGGACAACCGCCATGAATCTATAAGGCCTCTGGAGGAGATGGATCTATGGAAGGACTTTTGCATTTTATTGGGAGTGTAACGAGCTTGTGATTTGCGGTCCAAAAAGGGGTCCATCAATTGATTACAATCCCCCCCAACAATCAAATCTTCATTAGCATTAGAAGAGAGAAGGGAGGAGAAATCATTCCAAAAAGAGGAATCAATGCCATTCGGACCATAGACATTACAAAGAGAGAGATGAACATTATTAACTTTACAATCAAGGAGCAACCATCTACCATTAGTATCAACAGTTTCATTTAGAATTTGAACAGACAGTGCTTTATGAAATAAAATAACAACACCATTCTTGTGATTAGTAGCAGGAGAGCAGAAAACATCCCCAACCCATTGTTTACGTAACAACGATAACTCCTGTGTAGAAAGATGTGTTTCTTGTAAAAAGGCAATTTGACATTTTAAACGAGCAAGATGAGATAAAACACGTTGTTTCTTGATAGGGTTGCGAAGACCCTTAACATTCCAGGAAATTAGTCGAAAACCTTTCATAGGAGGAGATTAAGGGAAAAGGAAAAAGAGAGAGTAATACAGGTAAGAAGTGGGAATATATAGAGAGGTTGGCAAGGAGAGATGAAGACAAGCCAAATATAATAAAGAGAGGAACGATGGAAATAGAAAAGAAACCCAAGTAGAGAGAGCGGAAGAAAAAAAGGAGCAATGCCAACATGAGAAGGTGCAATGAGACGAAGTGAAGAGATAGAAACGGAGGAGAAAAGGAAGAAGTGATTAATCACGCAGTGCCAAAAGGAAGGAGAAAAAAAGGAACACACAACTAACATGATGAAATAGAAAAAAGAACAGAATAGACTCCAAACTGAAAAGGAGAAAGATATCAAAGAAATACGATACAATACCAGCAGAAGGAGGTACAGAGGGGGAATGAGAGAAAATGAGAAAAAGGGGTTAGAGGGACTAGTACCAATGCAACGGAGAAGAGGAAAGAAGAGTAATAGAGAAAGGGCGAGTGAAGTAAAAAATGTTGAGAGAAACCAAAAAGGAGAAGAAAGGAAATGAAAGGGAAGTAAGTAAGAAGGAAGAAGGGAGCCAAAAGCTACCCTAGAGAAGACAGCAAGAAGAAAGATGGCGAGGAGAACCAAAAAGGCGCCAGCCATACAGAACAAGTAACAAAAAGGACAATGAAGTGAGAGCGGGAGCAGCGAGAAAAGACGACCGCACAAGAAGGAAAACATAAAGGTCGAGGACACAGTCCGAGGAACCCTGAAGAAGAGAAGACTAGGAAAAGAAAAGAAATACAAAGAGAACCAAGGACCGAGCACGACATAAGAACAAATGAAGGAGACTTACCGAACAAGTATGCAGGGAATCAGCGTACTGGGATGACGGAAACGAACGATGACACAATACAATGGAGAGGATGGCAAACGGAACAACAGGAAACGGACCTAAGGAACGATAAAAACCAAAGAGTGAGGTAATACGAAAGGAGACAACAAGTCAACACATGGTAGACAATAAAATAAACACAGAGGCAGAGACAGTGTAAGCTAAGAGCCGCTTTGCTCCATGGAGTCGTCTCTGTGGGAATGGATGAACCTGCGGAGATCAGCCGGATCCTCGAAGCTGTAAGACCGTTCCTTGTATGTAACCTTGAAGAAGCAAGGATGAATTAGACCATATCTAGCGTTCATGGAACGAAGCGCAGGCCGCATGTCCAGGAATTCTTTTCGACGCGTTGCAGTCGGTTTGGAGACATCCTGAGAAAAAAATAGTTTGTGGCCTGACCATAACAGTTGCTTGTGTTGTTTGGCTGAGTGGAGAATAGTCATGAGGTCAGAATAGAGAAGAAAATAAGCAATAATGCCTCTAGGTTTTGAAGAGGAGGAGGCGTTTTTAGGACCCAGACGGTGTGCTCGTTGAATATTGACATCCACATGTTTAGGCATACCAACAATTGGTAAGACTTGAGTCTTCAAAAAAAGGATGATGTCAGATCCTTCAGAATTCTCCGGAACACCATAAATACGTAGGTTGTTGCCTCTATTTCGATTTTCCAAATCTTCAGACGTTTTCTTGAGGACCTGAACCTCCTTAGTGAGAGTGACCAGTTTGGCGGCAATATCTTGAGCGTCACTGATTTTTTGCTCAACATCAGTAACCCTTTTGTCAAGATTAGACCACTTGTCATCCAGCCTTTGCAGAGTAGCAGTGGTGTCTGCAATAAAAGGGCGAATTAAGCGAAGTTCTTCCATAAGGTCCTCAAGAGTGATAGGAGGTGGAGATTTGGAAGGAGATGGTGGGTCCTTTTTGAGGCGTTTGCCCACAGGTGTAGGGTCCTTACGTGAGGTGGAAGCAGCATTGGAAGCTTTTGTAGTATGTCCGTGCTCCATATTGGCAAAGCGTAAGGTAAAGTATGAGCAGCGTACCGTGGGATGAGGGCTGCAAATTACCAAAAGGAGCAACGAAATGCTGAAAGAATGAACCAACTGGAGTCTGTAGAGCACAAAAAGAAAGTTGAAATGGGCCCAGGAGAGGCAAAACTGCAACAGAACAATGACAAGGCAAATGTTGAGGTAAAAATAGTAGAGGCCAAGGTCCGACGACAAAGGGAAAGCCAAGAAAAGTCACCAAATGCCACAAAAGAGTTCAAATGCCCTTAAAAAACCATTGGAATAGTAAAAAAAAACAAGGCCATTGGGCGATAATCCTGAAGTGGGAACATTCTGGGTGGTTAAGAAGCAAAAATATTAAAAAACGAGAAAAAAGAAAAAACAAAATGGCGTCCGTTTCCGAGGTAATTGCATTTTCGCAAAAAAAAAATGCCAAAAACAGTCAGGAAGCGCACAAAAACATACCCAGGTGTTGAGGGGCAGTTCCGACGCTGGAAACGGCCGTTTCCGCCGAGAAACGCCTTCTGAAAACGGAGCCTTCACAGCAGAAGCGCCGCCGAAATCGCGGAGCTCAGGGGGGAGCGGCCATCTTGATCGCCGCGTCGCGCGCCCTCACAGACTGACAATTATGAAAGATGAATAAACTGAAAAGCTGTAGTACCTTGATTTAAAGTACGTGTTTGTGTATTGACTGTACCAACGTACAATGGAGTTGGGTGGTAGCCTGCCCCAAAAGTTTCTAATTTGCTTTAATCAGGCGTGTTTTGCTCTAGCACTAAAGATATATATAGCTGATCTAAAAATATTGTTTAACTTGAAGAGTGATAAAAGTATGTTTTATGCAGTCTAGATAATCTGTGTG
This sequence comes from Lissotriton helveticus, assembly GCF_964261635.1. Lineage (NCBI taxonomy): Eukaryota > Metazoa > Chordata > Amphibia > Caudata > Salamandridae > Lissotriton > Lissotriton helveticus. The sequence goes on along the minus strand of NC_136065.1, from coordinate 1,066,355,029 downwards.
CCCGTTTCAATGGTAGAAGCGTAGGGCTTTGTTTGAACCATTGCTCGATAGTTTAAATTGCACTACAGTCCTCTATTGGTAAGATTGGCATTTTTACCATTTCACCTGTCAAACAGTGAAAAGGGACTAATCTTACCAATCATGGAGTTGTATGAATGTTGAGAAATGTATTTGAAAACCATAGCTTCATACATGTGGTGTGTTTAGTGGATATAGGGCCTTGTATAGAGTTTGCCAGATGGGACCGTGTATCACTGACTTTTTTTTTTATTTTTTTATTTTTTTTATTGAGATGGATTAGAATACAAAAAGAAAAAAAAAACATACATACATACATTTAGGTTATCAGCTGGATAAAAGAGAGAAATATACACAGAGGTTTTAAAAGGTCCATTACAATCTACACACTTACTTCTTATTTTTATATTTACACACGTTCAAATACAGATAAAGTACCTCAGATCTTACAAAAGGCGACATCAAACCCTTATCTAAAACGGATTTTAAAAGCCGGCATAGATTCAACAATTTCATCCTCTTGTTTCCCTCCATTTATTAAGGGGTGCCCAAATTTTTTTCCCAAATTCTTTCTTCTTTGGTCCCTTAAAATTATATAAACAATCCTCAATATTATGAATCCCAAGCAATCTAGTTAACCATATCTGAAATGAAGGTGCTATTGAATCTTTCCAGGCTGCCGCTATTAAAATTCTTAATACTGCAACACACAAAAATACAAAGGCTTCCGCTTCCTCTGTAATTTTAAGATTTTCATCCCTGCCAATTAAAACAGTCGTTGGGGATAGAGAAATGTGGCCCTCTAGCAGCCCCGATAAAAACTTCTCCATTTCAGTTAAAACAGGTTTCAGATTTGGACAGGAATAGAACATATGAATTAAATCTGCTGGGCCTTGGTCACATCTTGGACATCTGTCCGTATCCCTTTTACCCCATTTAAACAGTTTCGCGGGTGTGTAGTATATATTAAAGATCATCTTATAATGTTGAGCTTTTAAATTCGTTGCTCTTAGAATTTTCTTATTCAGCGCCAGTGCATAGTCCACATCTACATTTGGATCCCCAATTTTAAGAGCCCAAGCATTTTCCACATGTACAACATCCTGTTCCATGGCCTGTAATAGAAAACCATATCCTATTTTAATCTTCCTACCCCCATTCCTTATATACTGAACAATCGGATTAACCTCCTGAATAGAGATCCTGGGTCTTATGGATTTCACTGATTGTTCTAACTGGTTATACAACATCCAGTGGTTCGCTGAGATACCGTATCTTTGTTGTAGGGTCTCAAATCCCAACATCTCTTCCTTGTTCATAACATCCCCCAAATACCGAATACCCAGCCTTTTCCAGAGAGCACTATTTCTATTCTGTCCCAGATGTATGAATGGGGTTGAATCCCACAGGTCTGTAATTCCATTAATCTTGGGGATTTTAAGAAATTTCAACATTAACTTCCAAACCCCCCATACACCTAGCATCACCTTACTTTTGCTCCTCTTGAAAAATTGCACACTTACTTCCCGGGTTAAAATTCCTTTAGCTTTTTCACCTACTACTAATTCATGAATTGTAGGGGCCCTAGGGGAATCATCAGGGATATTGGAGCATAGTAGGTGTTTCATATGTAACAGTAAACATACCCAGTGATATAGCCTTAGATTGGGAGCTGCTAGCCCTCCTCTCTCTATTGGTAGTGACAATTTAGCTAATGACCTTCTTACTTTCCCATATTGCCAGAGAAACTGTGAGAAAACTGATTCAATTTTTTTCATCAGGGATTCATCAATTAACAAGGGGATAGCACGAAATAAATACAACAATTTCGGGAACATTTTCATTTTGAGTACATTAACACGTCCAATCAGGGAGAGATGTAAAACGTCGATCCTCCTTAGATCTTTCTCAATCACCGCTAATACTGGCACATCATTTTCCTGAGTTATTTTGCCCACGTCAGCATTAATTTTGACTCCTAAATAAATTGCAGCGTCAACATATCTTTGATCTCTTTTCGGAATATTCTTTGTACAAATTATTATAGTTTTATCAGTATTAAGTTTGTATCCTGAATATATCCCAAAGTGCTGAGCCAGGTTATTTAATTCTTGTATTGCTGTATCCGGCTTATTTGTGACAATTGCCAAATCATCAGCATACGCTAATATCTTAGTAGTGTGACCGTGAGATATAATAGGGGAAATTTTCTCTGACGCCACAATTTTCCTACTCAGAGGATCTATATATAATGCAAATAAGATGGGTGAGCACGGGCAACCCTGACGTGTACCCCTTTTAATCGTTATCTCTTCTGATTGAAGCCCCATAGTGGTAATTCTGGCCACCGGGTTCATATACATAGCCTTAATACCTTTCCTGCAGTTTTCTCCGAAACCCCTTTTCTCCAACACCTCCCACAAAAAGTTCCAAACAACCCGGTCAAACGCCTTCTCGGCATCCAATAAAATCATAGCCATGTCACTCCCTGCAGCCGTAACAGCGTCAAATAATGTAATAGCCCTGGCTGTATGTTCGGTGGTACCTCGCCCTGGGACAAACCCATGCTGCCAGGGTGACACAAGTTGACCTATAATCCCTCCTAATCTTTTAGCCCAAACTTTTGAGTATAATTTCGCGTCAGTATTTATTAAAGATATCGGCCTATATGAACCGGGATTATCCTCTGGCTTCCCCTTTTTGTGAAATACCACAATATTGGTCTGCTTCCACGTATCAGGGATAACACCTGAGCATATGACTCCGTTAAAAAGATCCTCAAGTATTGGGAGAATTTCTTCACTCAGAGCCCTGTAAACCTCGATTGGAATCCCATCTGGGCCTGCTGCTTTACCCAATGCCAATTCACTTAAAGCCTTCATTATCTCCTCACTTGTTATACTCACTTCCAATCGATCCCTATCTTCCTCCCCCACCCTAGCTGTTATAGGAAATTGGTCTTGTATATGAGATACCACCCCCGGCTCCTGATCATAAAGTTTTTGATAAAACTCTTGAAACACCTGTACTATAGATTTTGGGTCGTTATAATCTCTCCCATTAAATTTCATCTTAATAATTTTATTTCTATTCGAATCCTGTCTTATGCGCAATGCTAATGCTCTCCCAGCCTGCTCCCCTGTCTCATAGCGCCTAGCTCTTTGAGTCTGGTATTCGCAAATCTCCTTTTGGGTAATTATTTTTAAGAGGTCCCCCTTAATCCTGGCCATATTTCTTGTGGTCTCTCTACTGTCTTTACCAGTTATTATTTCATCAATATGGTATCTCTCTATTTCTGCCAGATCTGCTGTGAGTTTATCCATCTTGATTTTATCCTCTTTCCTAATTCTCGATGAACAGCTGATCGTCTCCCCCCTTAATGCGGCTTTAAACGACTCCCAAACTCCATTTCTGGAGGCACTATATCTATTGCAATCAAAGAATTCCTTTGCCCATCTTTTCATATGCTTTAAGAACCTTTCGTCATTTAATAACTTTCTATCAAAAGTCCATCTGGATATTTTTCTTAGTACACTGGGAACTTTATAAGAGAGTATCAAAGGGTTATGATGAGAAATTATTCTAGGTAATTTCTGAATATTTACCTTACCTATCTCCCCTAGTGTAATAAAAAAATAATCCAACTTGGAATACTTTTGTGCTGGATGAGAGAAGTACGTGTAACCACAGTCACCTGGCATCTTTTCTCCCCATACATCTAACAGGCCATGGGATTGTATCATGGAACTTATCGCTGTGTTAACTTTTCGTTTGCGGCCTGTAAAACTAGTCCCCTGTTGCCAATCCACAGAGATATTCATGTCCCCACATACTATCATTGGGGCTGTCCAGTTGGCCAATTCCTCTTCTAGTTTGTTGAACATCATAGGATCATCCTCATTTGGACCATAAATTACGCATAGTGTAAACCCCATACTCATTTCTGCTAATACCCATCTACCTGAGCCATCCGTTTTTATGCGTTTCGCACCACCCAGGTGATTCTTAGCTAATATAGCCACTCCTCTTATCATTGATGTCTGGGTAGAACACCCAATCAAGGTAAACCCATACAATTCCAAGACCTTCCTTTTGTTCCAGGGGATATGGGTTTCCTGAACACATACTATATCAATATTATTCGATCTAACCAGATGGCTCAATCTCTGCCGCTTCTTCCAGTCATTTAACCCCCCTGCATTGATACTACAAATTCTAATGTCTGGCATATTTTGCGAGTTTACCTTTCCCACAATAGCTCATATCCAGATACCTGATATCAACCTGAAAACTATTCTTTTCCATCTCATACTTTTTCATTATTTTCGCCCCCCCTTCCCTCCCACCCCCCACCCACTCCTCCCTCTGCACTCTCGCCCTCCCCCTCCTGGGCTCCAACACCCTCACCCCCCCCGCTTGTCTAGAGGCGCTCAGACCGCTGGTCTGTGCACGTGATGGTTGCAGCTTAGTGTGAGGAGAAGTGATCACCTTTTATATAGATCCCTCACCTTTTTTTTTTTTTTCCTTACCATTTTTTTTTTTTTTTTTCCTCGTTTCCCTTTTTTTCCCCCTGAACTCCCTCAGTGAAAACACCTCGCCCAAGAATTGTTCACTCCCCTTAAAGATATTTCAGTAACTCCATTTGCAATTTACTAGTACATTTTGTACATTTTGGCACACCCGATACTCCATCTATGACTGCAAAAACTCTTTAGCTTTGATCTCTGAGGAGAAATAAAATGTTTTTCCACCCTGAATTACTTTCAGCTGGGCGGGGTTGATCAAGTATGCCTGCATGCCCTTGTCCTGAAAAGGTTTGATCATTTGCCGCAGCCTCCAACGCCTCTCGACTGTAATATGGCAGAAGTCTGGACGGACAAAAAAGGTATATTCATCTACTGTCTTTTTTTTGTCAGGCCTTGCCCTTTCAGAGATTGCTTGTTTTAAATTGAAATTACCCAAAAAGATTAATATCGCCCTGGGCTTATCTCCCTCTTTAGCCTTTTTATAGATATTGGCTGGAGTACGATGCGCTCTCTGAATCTCCCTATCGAAATCCCAGTCTTTCAGCTCTTTGAAAGCGGACACAAAGAGTTTAACGATGAATGCTTTCATGTCTGTCCCCTCGGCCCCCTCCGGAATGCCCAGGACACGCAGGTTATTTTGCCTCGATCTGTTCTCTAACGACTCCAGTTTCCATTGGATGTCAGTAAGATGTTTTGCTTGAGTGTCAACTTTATCAACTGCTGCTGCCGCATCAGCTTCTGTAGATACCACTCTATTTCCCAAATTGGTCACTCGTTCCCCCGTGTATCACTGACATGGCGGCTGTCACATCCACCGTATTACAAGTGCATTCTAGCCTAATACGGCAGAGGGGATATCCATCATGTTTGTGATGGAGTATCCTGTCTACCAAGCTCAAAATCAGGTCCTTAGTATGACATTACGTTTTGTAGTCTACACTTCAGGAAATTGCTGATGAAAGTCCAAGCCAACAGTGGTCATGTTCGACATTGGTCCACCACTGTCTTTCGTGTTAAGAGCCAGACACTACCTACTAAAGCATCAATGGGCTATTGCTATCAGCAGGTGTTGCTTGGTAATGGCTGCAAGATATTCAGCAAGATATTCAGCAATTTCAGGAACAGAGAGCACGAACGTTCTCTTAGTTTTTAGTAGAGGGATTTAAGGAAAGGAGCCCATATCACTGAGAATTCTTTGCATGGGGATTCTAATGACATAGGCAGCTTCTCCATACCCATCATTTCCCACAGATGGTAGAGTCAGTGTCTGTGTTCTTGGATTTTATCTGACCCCCTCAATGAACTAGAATTGTTTGCTGTGCTACGCATAATGCCAACAATATTTGCTTGTCAGTAAGGGAGTGGAGTGGATAGGTCAGCTTATTAGGGAGGCCTAATATATTATATACTGGGAAATGCAGAATCCCTAGACCAATGATTGTGTCAGTTTGGGGAATGTTATAAGAAGTGAACGGGTGTCTCTCTGTTCTCACAGCCCCACTCACAGAGATCTGATCTTTGGAGAGACCATTTGTGTATTCGGGTTGGGGCATAATACTGTTGTGATATTATTGTAATTTTTCTCTACTGGTTGAGGAGCGTGCTGTTGTACGCGTTCTATGGAATATGTCCTCCCATCTTTATCTGTGAGGATGCAGCCCAGTTCTCCCTCCCATCTCTTCTGACTCAAAATTTTAATCTGTAGTGTGGTCGTTTGCAAAAGAGAATACAACTCCAACATTATATGTTTTTCATTGGTTTGGCTAATAGCCATCTCTTCAATGTCATTGAAGTTCTTCTGTCCACTTCTTTTATTACCTTATAGGATAATTAATGTCTGATGTGTGTGTAGAGCGAGTGCTCTGTTTCTCGAAGGCCCCAGCCTGTTTTAAGTTGTTCAAATGAGATCACTTCCTCACATCCACCAAGTCTCCTATGTGGTTGCAGCCCTTGAGTTGCCAAGCCTGGAATTGTTTTCCCTTAAGTGCCGGGGTAAACTCAGGGCTATTGATTATTTGTGTGAGTGGGAAAGAATATGTTATGAAGCCATCTTTCAATCTCACACCACCATGGTGGACCAGATGATCAGTAGAGGCCCCATGCCAAGCAATTTGTAGACAGCCATGGGTTTTTCCGGATGTGGATCCCAGTGACTTGCTGGTCCATGAAACACCAGTGCATTTCTGTCCGTTCTCTGCACCATTCCACTATGTGCCTAAGGGAGGATGCCAGGAAATAATTTGTAGCGTTGGGGATACCAAACCCTCCTTCTTGAGGGTTATGATAGTGCATGTGGCCTGCAAAGCTTTGTACCACCCGAAATAAAGGTGTTTATTTCCTGTTGCAGTACTTGCAGTGTGTTTGGAGGCAGTTGCCGTGAGAGTGCTTGGAATAAAAACAGCATCTTGAGGGAGGCGATTGTGCCTAGCCAGGAAAGCCTCTGCTTTATTCATCTGGATCTATCAGAGAAGTTCTTGCTTGTTAACTTTCAATCTGTTCTGTTGAGAACAAGTCAGCTATACCCCTAGGTATGTAATTTGGTTTGGGCCCAGAGAACTGAAAAGAGGGTGCGCAGTGTCTCCTGCTGATGGACAGGGATCAAGTTCCTGAGTATCTAGGATTTTTGTAGGTTCAATTTGAACCTGGAAACTTCTCAATATATTTACATCTCTTCCACTACAGCTTGGAGGGAGTGTGTGGGGGTCTATCAAGGAGAGAATCACATCATTGGAGTACATGCTGCTCTTGTGTGTATCTCTTGTCTAAATGGGATGCCTTTTGTAGAGGTATGTGCTCCCACTCTTTGTTCTAATGGCTCCTTGTAAAGGGGGTGAATAGGAGAGGAGAAAGGGGACATCCTTGACTCATCCCCCGGTGGATGGAGAAGGGAGCAGACAGGACACCATTTACCCTTATTTGGGCCTGAGGAGTAGTACTTGCATTGTACTAACGCCAAAATCAGTCCCCAAAGCCAAACTCTTTGAGAGTTTGTATGAGGTATGGCCTCTGGACTCCATCTAGCGATTTGTTGGCGTCAATATGTTAGTGGATCTGTGGTCCGTGTCAAGGAGGGTTAGGATCCTTGTAATATTCCCTGAACATCTTCTTTTGGACTAAATCCTGATTGATCTGGGTCGATAGACCCCTAATGAAAGGGTTTAGTCTGGCAGCTATTAAGCTTGTGAATAAATTAGCATCCACCTTGATAACAGATATAGGCCTGTATGAGCCACAACGAGAAGCCTCCTTACTCGGTTTAGGTATGACAATTATTGTTGCTTTAAGCATGAGGGGGGGCAGAGAGCCTCTATCTGTAAAGGAGTCAAATAGGTCTGTTAATAGAGGTGTCAAGCTCTGGAAAAACGTTTTATACAAATATGGGGAGTAGCGATCAGGGTCTAGAGCCTTCTCAGGTTTTTACCGAGCAATGATTGATATAACATTTTCCTTTGTGATGGGGCCTATTAACTTAGGTAGTAGTCAAAGTTTTATTATGTTTTGGCTCTCATAGAGGGCCACATAAAATTATACACACAATTATACATACAGAATGGCGCATAAATAACGACAATAAAGCAAGAAGAAAACACTACTTATCTACAAGTAAAGTAATCATCAACATCTCTCTGTACTTCATTAATAAATATCTAAAATCCCTTTAAAAAATTTAAAAATTCTAGAACAGAACATTTCATTTGGGGGACAATAAAGTGCATGGAAAAACATTTTTACATTTACAATTCTCAATTGTAAACAAATTGGTTTTAGCCATTTATGGCGCAATGGGCGCAATGCAGGACAAATAAACAAGACGTGATTAGAATCCTGTACAGCATTATTACAGAAATTGCATAGTGGAGATACCCCATACCATTTTGCTAAAAGTGTATTAAGTGGAAGCGAATTATGTCTTAGAAGGTACCATAATCTACGGACACTGTGGGGAATATTCCAAATAAGATATTGTTGGGGCAATTTTGGAATATATGTTTTTACCAGGGCTTCCCTTTGTATATGTCTAGGTTGGGCAAGTATATCTAACTTATAACTGAGTTCCCAGGATGTACTTTTTAGTTTAAACTTTAGTTCAGATGGAGAGAGTAAGAATAACGTACTTTCATCCAATTCCAGCAGGGATACCGCTTTTCTAAAGTTTTTTACTAACTGCGAGTACTCGTTAAAGCTGCCCAAGAGTTCCTTTTTAATAACTTCTCTTAAGGTACCCGGTTTACCTCTAGCCAAACAGGCTACCCACCTTACTAGGGCAACCAACCCCTGTACCCAACAACTTCGAAGTCCGAATTCCAACCTGCATGAAGATGTTGAACATGCTGTGTTAAGAGAAGAAATTTTTCTTAGTACCTTTCCTTCCATTTTATGCATGAAACCCCATTGATTCAATTCCACTAATTCAATTCCATAAAGAAGAGTTGCAGGAATTTTAGCTCTAAATACGTCCAGAAAGAGGGAGAAATGCCTCTTCCCAGTAGCGTTATACAAGGAACACAACCCCGTACCATGGACCAGCGCTTTACGTGAGTTATGTTCAATATGGGGCTTCTCACTAAGATTAGCAGATATTAATTTACCTAAAAAAGTATAGGTTTTAACCACCTCAAGTTTTTGGCCGCTAATAGTCCAGTTATAGCTACCATACCTGCATTTCTTTTTACCAAAGATGCACATAATTTTACTTTTTGAACCATTAATTTTCATATAATGTGCTTCAGCAAATTGGTTCAATGCATGCAGTCGATTAGATAGACCCTTCGGAGTCAAATCTAACACAAGTATATCGTCTGCATACATTAATATCGATATGGCTGACCCTCCGACTAATGGTGCTAAACCATCACAAACTGCAATGGAAGATGGGAGGTCGGCCATATACAAGGAAAACAATATGGGCGCTAATATACACCCTTGTTTTAACCCATTCAGAGAGGGGATAGATTGAGAAAGACCCCTCTCTCCACCTTGTAGCACCTTACACCATGTGTTCGAGTGTAGAGACTTAACTAGTTCAAGTAAATATCCTGGCATCCCCAATGCAGCCAACTTTCTCCACAGCGTTGGACGATCCACCTTGTCGAACGCTGTGGAGAAATCTATAAATGCTACGTATACGCCGCCACCTCGAACACGAGCATATTTATCCGTAATCACCTGTAATATTGTCAAATTGTCTAAAGTTCCATGCTCTTTTCGAAATCCTGTCTGTTCCATAGGTAAAATATTATGAAGGTCTGCCCATTCCATTATTAACATTAAAAGAAGTTTAGCGAAATTTTTTCCTATTGAGTCCAATAAAGCTATTAGACGATAATTAGAAGGTTTATCCCGATCACCCTTTTTGAATATAGGGATTAATATACTTCCCCTCCAAGAGTCGGGGACTGTTCGAGATTTAAAGCATGCTAGAAATACTGGAAGAAGAATCCTACTCCAGGTGGTAACATCTTGCTTAATTATAGACATGGGCAGTTCGTCGGGACCCATAGCTCCGGAAGAGCGCATACTCTTTATTACGGTAGCTATGGATTTCTCAGTAGGAAGTTCCATTTTATGGTCACTATTTGAGCCTGGATCCCATGTTTCCCCCCCTGCACCATTAGGTGCATATAGGGTGGACACAAATAGAGTCCATACATCTTCTGAAATAGCGATAGGAGTGGGAGTTATTATTGAACCACATCCTTTCCTTATTATGGACCAGAAATCTCTAGATTTATTATAGGTCGAAGCCTCTCTTAACTTGATCCATAGAGAATCTTCTTTTTCTCTTTTAAGCTTGGATCTCAATCTTACCCTCCTTCTTTTTAATACAGCTAACTGATTCTCATTTTCCCCAGATCTATTAAGGTATTGTTTCCTAACAAGTTTGTTTATCTCCCTATTTAATATTATTAATGGACTAGGGGAGAAATATCTCTTTTTAGGATTTACTGATATCTTAGCCATGGCAGTGACTTTTTTGAGGAATTTTTCAAAGTGAAGGAATTCTGTACCTTGCCAATGATCTAGATCTAGTAGCGTTTGGGCAAGAATATTTTGTACAGCCTTCATGTTAGTAGAACCCCAATAACATCTACCTGACTTACACTTTATTGAAAGACCTCTATTCGTTAAGGACCAGGAATTAGTCTCAGGGGGAGTTAATGAGACTGTTATATTAATAATTTTATGGTCACTCAAGGAAGAGTGAGAGATCACCATATCTTTAATAAAAGAGAACGTTTCATAGTCCGTAATTGCATAATCCAAAATGGATTCACCCCTAACGGATCCATGTGTATAGTTAGCGGGGGTATCAGAAGGCATCCTGCCATTTATGATAAGCCCCTCTAGGCAACTAAGTTCCTCAAGGAGAATCTTACCTCTTTTATTAGTTTTTATTTTAATGCGCAGGAGTGCTTGAGGTATATTGTATGCTTCTTCCTTAGATTTATTTCTAAACATGTCCAAAGTGAAATTGGACACTTTGCTATTTAGGTCCCCCACCAGTAGTATATATGGGGGGTGATCAACCTCTAATAATTGTTTAACATAGGAAAACATACGCTTTAAGACTGCAATAAAATTATCTTCAGGAGGAATATAAGCGTTTAAAATTATAAGCGAAGACCGTTTGCCTGCTGAGGCTAGATTCGTAATGGTTATGGATTGGAAAAGGTTACTAACGTCCGTATAATGGGAGAATTGCCATTGCAAAGTATTAGATAACAAACAGGCAATTCCACCTTTTGCGTGGCCTTTTTTTGCGGGAGTTGCAGGGGCCTCCAGGACAAAATAGTCTTTCCCTCCATATGGGAGATTTTTGCACCATGTTTCCTGGATACATAACACATCTGCATTTAAAGAGGATAGGAAATCAAATTTCTCTGGGCAGTTATATAAACCCGCGGCATTCCAGGAGACAATTTTTAAGTTAGTGTTAAAGATGTGAAAATAGTCGTGGGTTATTCGATGTGGTCTTTGATAACACTCCAGGTAACCAGTTCCACATCTGATTGTCTTCTGTTAAAGGAATATCTGTGCTATCAGGTAATGGGAGTACCTGCGAGACCATTCGTTTACCTCTGGAGACCCAAATTTTTAGATCTTTATTGCAGGTAAGAGGATCATCCTGCCCAGAAGTAAACTTTGCATTTCCCTCACTGGAGGAAATACACTGATCACTATTAACATAAGGTAGCACGTCTATTCCTCTACATTGAAAAACTTCCGCCTGTTGAAGAACAAGATTAGCAATTATTTTAGAGTAAAACTTTACCCTTGTTCGTTGCCCATTTATAGATCTTATTGGGAGAACTAAATCAATATCATTCGATAAAATTAGTTTTAAGCCTTCTATCTCTTTAAAGCAATTAAGTAGCCAAGATCTATTCAACTTTAAATCTAAATCAAATAACGGGAAAAAATCCAATGATAAAGTATCCACACTCAAACTAGAACTTTTTACTGGCTGCATAATTGAACTTCTAACTACTTCAGGTTGTGGCCGAAAAATGGGTGCCAATGCATTATATCCCCTAACTGCTATCGGCATATTTCCTGCGTCTTCAGTAACTAGAGGCAGTGAATCAGGGACATTTACCACGGAGCATGTAGCTACCCCCCTTGTAATTAGTTCAACCGGGGGACCCACACATGCATCGTTAGTAATACACTCAACTCCCTCTTTAACGGAGGTATCCGATAGTAAATTGTGTCCACTTACAATAGAATCAGGGACTTCAAATTTTATATGTTTTTGGAAAATAATTTGCCTTGGTCTCTTCTTTTTGTATATACGTAACTGCTTCCTGTTTTTCCCTCTAGATTTTACTTTTGAGACTCTAAGAGTCATCAATGATCCTTCTGATTCTTTTTTATCCTGAGCAAAGATGGGGAAAAGTTCATTACCCACCGTTTGGGACACTTCTACCAGACTATCTTCCTTCCCAATCAGCACTGAATCTTTTCTCTGTATAAGGGAAGATGAGGTAGAGGGCTTGGGGGGGTTATGAATATCAGCCTTAATAGCTGATTCCAAAGGTACATTTCCCCCCACAACATTAATGTTATTGATAACTTTTTGGACAACAGGACCAATGGGATCAATAGGAGGAGTAGTCACATTCGCAACATTTTTTGCCAACATTACCTGCAGTATCTCAGTAACTGAGGACAATATACAGTCAGAATTCACAGCAAATTTACCAAGTAAGAGTAATATTGAGGACAAGATTTGCTCAAGTGCTATGAGTGACTCAGAGATTGGTTTCTCATTTTTTGGGTAGCTAGAAGAAGTAAAAGCACAGATCCCCGATAGATTGAATTGCGGAGATTTCAAATCATTCTGCATTGAGAAGGTATCATTGGATTTAATAGAAGGAGTGCTGCTATATAGCAGCAATCCTGAAGGCGTTGCTCCAACTGGTGTTTTACTTTCTATTATATGAGACAAAGGTCTATTGTCCACATATCGACCACATAGTTCCAAATCGATACTAGTAGCAATAGATGCATCACCCATGTCTTCCTCCTCGTTGTCTTTTCATTTTCATTCATTTCCAATCTTTATTTCGACCATTTGGTCATAAAAGATACACATAGAATAAAATCACATGAATTCTGTCAAATTTAGTAAAACATCAATACATGATTTTAAGATCAACACATGCAATAAAAACAGTTATTTTTAAGAATTAAAACTATTCTAAAATCTACCCAGCATTTTTTACAAGACGATTACGCGTATACCATACATTCGTAAAGAATTTGGAAAGTGCAAAGACGGTTGGGCCAGAGACATCAGATTTTAAAATCCTGTACATAGGTGTGTATTCCCTGCCACCCAGATTCTTAATCAAGGGGAGCAGCCAATGCTTTCTGGCTGCCTTGTAGGCTGGGCAGAAAAAAACCACATGCAAATCATTTTCCTCTTTATCAACGCAAAGAGGACAGTACTTGGTGGAAGGGACTTGTGACCAGGTGCTTGAAAAGGATCGAAAAGGCAATGTGCCATATCTCCACTGGAGAAATAACTTTCTGGTAAGTATAGGATATATGGGATCAAAAGCCTTCTCAAATCTGTAGAGATCCTTGGTTTGCAGGAATGTGGAAGAAAGGGACCCCTCTATCTGGGTAGCTAAGACCCTTGCCCTTTTGTGTTCGTGATACAGATTCACCAGGGATCTCTTGGAGATTCCTGGTGCTGCATTTGCTGGTTCGGTCCACAATTCCGGGAGCCCCAGATCAATACAAGTTGACTGGATGTTTTGAACCCAGGGAATACTGAGCGCCTTAGGGTGCTTTAATAGTTCAGCCAGTTCCGCCCTATAATCGGCGAGATCATCGCCGCTCCATAGCCTACGCCAGAAGGCGATGGGTCTTAGACTTATCTCATCGGCAAGTGGCCGTAGCCCTAGATCAAGCCTCAAAGGAAGGAGTGGGGTGCTAGGGGGAAGTGCAGTTATTTGTCTAATAAACCTATTTTCCGTAGAAGACAGGTTCCGACAAGGGATGTGGCCCCACAGTTCGGCCCCATACAAAATTGCCCCCCTGGCCTGGGCCTTATATATCTGGATTAAGGCCCCCAGGGGGCGATAGGTCGAACCGGTCATCATCCGGGATATACCCCCGGTAATTTGAACTAATTTAAGGTTAGCCCTGCTCTGATGAGTCCCCCAGGTCATATTTTCGTTTAGCGTCACGCCGAGGTATTCAAACGTAGCTACTCTTTCCAGCCGCACTGCTCCCAATTGGGGATTCGGGCGCTGTTTGGGGCTCGGATTCAATACCATATATTTGGTTTTTGTGGCGTTGATTTCCAGCCCTCTGTCCTGACAGAAGGCCACAAAGGCATCAAGTATCCTTTGGATGCCCATGGGTGTTTTAGAGATCAACAGTGTGTCGTCCGCAAACATTATTGCGGGCACACTGTTGCCATTTAATTTGGGGGCATCTGTATAGTTGGTGGCGTTAAGATGGGCGATTACCCCGTTGACGAAGAGGCAAAACAGGGTCGGCGCCAGCACACAGCCCTGTCTTACCCCTCTGCCAACGGGGAATCTATCAGTCAGTTCCCCCAACCTCCCACACCTCACCTGGGCATAATTATTATGGTGCAGCCTCTGCAAGGTCAATAAAATATCTGGTGGTACGCCCATCCCTGCCAAGATGATCCAAAGTTTTCCCCTGGGCACGAGGTCGAAGGCGGCCCGTAGGTCCACGAAAATCGTGTACAAACTACCGCCCTCGAACCTCACTGTCCTCCAATAGACCAGATTCAATCTGAAGACCTGATCCACGGTCGATACCCCTTTCCTAAAACCTGCCTGATATGGACTGAGGGCGCCCACCTCCTCTATCCATTCCTGTAGCCTATTCAGGAGAACCCTGCCGAACAGCTTCTGTGCTACGTCAATCATGCTGATCGGTCTGTAGTTGGCTGGGAGGAGGGGGGATCCCTTTTTGAAAATCGGGACCACCTCAGCCCCCAGCCAAGTACTAGGGATTTCCATCCCACCGAGGATGCCGTTAAAAAGAGCAGCGAGGTAAGGCGCCCAAACGGTGGGCTCCTGCTTGAACAGGTCTCCCGGTAGCCCATCCAGTCCGGGCGCCTTCCCCGAAGCCAGGCCTGAAATAGCAGCAGTGACCTCGCTCAGTGTTATTAGGTCTGCCTGAGGACCCAGCCTCTCCGGTTCAATTAACGCAGGAGGTTCTCCGGACTCGGCACTATATAGTGACTGGAAATGGTCCTGCCACACTCCAGGAGCTATATTAGGCTCCACTGCCGAATGTAGCCTCCCTGATCCCCCATTCACAATCCTCCAGAACAGGCGTTGATCTTGTATTGCTAGGGCCTTTGTGAGTTCTTCCCACTGGTTTTCCTCCCATTCTATTTTTCCCTTAAGTGTCTTATGATGCAGTACTTGCGATTTTATTGACAAGGGATCAGAGTCAACACCATTTGCTGTACATGATGGAAAGATTACTTCATCTGATTGACTCTGTAGAGGCATATTTATTTCCATCATAGGTTCTGACTGATAGTCTTTCTCCAAATTAAATTGCAGTTCCGATTGTAATAATGAGACTGTATCAGTTTTTGTGGGAACTTCTAAAGATTTATTCATGCTTTTTTCCCAAATTTGTACCAGCTGCATCTGGCCTTTCAATAATGCACTATTTTCGTGCTTTTTCCTCGGGGGAATAGATCCAGGATTTATACAGGGTTTTTCCCCTAAAACTTTCCCAGAACGTAGTTTTTTTGCCTCCATAGTGCCAGGAAAAGAGTCGAGCCCTACAGCAGGTATACACAGTCCCAAAAAAATAACACAATAAGTGCAATATAAAATGATATGAAGCCACAGAGGGAGAGGACGACGCTCATACAATTAGATAATCTACGTGTTTTCATACGAAAAAGTCAATTAATAGCTAAAGCAAAAATTATAAAAAGAAAAATGTAAATACCAGGGCCCAGCCCGGCCTACCTCGGCCTCTGAGGGCCACAGAGGGCCCGCCCTTTGCCCGGGCTTAGCCCGGCGCCGCCCGCGCGCGTCCCGCGATGCGCGGACTTCAGGCGCTAATGAAGGCAGGTGAGGGGGGCGTGTCAGGGACAGTTCCTGTTACAGGAGGCTTCTGGTCATTGATGTTTATTTGCGACCAGCCGTCTACAGGCAGTCCCAGGCGAGTGTTTCCCGCGAAGCGGGAAACGCGAGCAGTAGTTGCAACAAGCGCTGCCAAAATGCGCTTACAGATGGAGAGCGCTGGGGCGGCTTCAGCGCTTTTTCTTCTTCTGTCACTCCGCCGCTTCAAGAGCCCACTTCGTCAAGCGCAACAAACAGCAAACAGGAAAAGGTTCTCCGCTTCTCAGCGGACTTCAGGCGCTAATGAAGCCAGGTGAGGGGGGCGTGTCAGGGACAGTTCCTGTTACAGGAGGCTTCTGGTCATTGATGTTTATTTGCGACCAGCCGTCTACAGGCAGTCCCAGGCGAGTGTTTCCCGCGAAGCGGGAAACGCGAGCAGTAGTTGCAACAAGCGCTGCCAAAATGCGCTTACAGATGGAGAGCGCTGGGGCGGCTTCAGCGCTTTTTCTTCTTCTGTCACTCCGCCGCTTCAAGAGCCCACTTCGTCAAGCGCAACAAACAGCAAACAGGAAAAGGTTCTTAACTTAGGTAGTTTTGTTTGAGGTAGTGGTGAATGTTTTCACATTGCAGATCTTGTGCTGCGTAAAGAAATTTATAGAATTCCCTGAATTCTGCTTCTATGTAGTCTCGTCTCAACATCATGTGCCAGCTTGTATCTTTCAGAGGGTCTACCCTTGCTTCATTTATTTTCTCCTGGAGCTTTTGTGCTAAGAACCAGTCCGATAGCATTTGCGTTTTTGCCACATTATTGCCATTGCGTATTATCTCATGCCCTTGTCCAGAAAGCTTAGCTGTGACAACATGGAAATTATTGGCTGCCTGACTCTAGGGGCTTGCGTGCGTTCATGAATCTTTTCTAACTCTCAACTGTGTGTTCGTGTTCTGCCCATTTATCTCTTTGCACCCTCTTCTCATTGGCAGCTATAGCAAGCAAGTGCCCTCGAAGTACCGACTACAGGGAGTCCCATAGTGTGGTGCGACTAACCTCCCCTCGATCATTTTCAACTAGGAACTGGGTAATGGCTGAGTGGATGGGTGCTCTGTGTTGCTCATTGTGGATCATAGCATCTCAATGTCTTCAGTGTTTAGGAAACCTTTTGGCTTCAGGGAAATGCAAGTCAGTGGTGCTCGGAGCATTGTCTGACAGGGCTGTGGGGTGTATTTCCATTTCCAGCCTTCCCTCCAAAAGTGCTGGTGTCCCAAGGAAATAATCAAGGCATGCATATGTCTTGTGAGATGCCTAGTAGAAGGTAATTTCTATGTATGTGGCATATAACTTCTTTCAGATGTCTTCTACCCTGTCTTCTCTCATCCACATCAATTCCCCCTCTAAGAGGGCCCCTGATGTCCCGAATCGCTGCCCTGATCTATCCTACGCATTAATAATTACTATATTGAGCACACCCGAGCAATACCTTCCTGTTTGGCGTCTGCAAACAATATGTGATTGCTTGCATTTGAAAAGCCTCTTGACCTATGTTATGGGCATATATGATGTCCACCTCTAAGCTCTCCTTATCTAATCGGAATCTAAGGGCCAGTGCCCTACCAAGATGTTCGAACGCCATAGAGCTTACTTCCCCAGTAAATGTTTTTGAGATCAGAATACCCACTTCCCCCTTTTTTGCATGGCCCGGTGAGAGATACTGTCTGGGAAACCATCTGGATCTGAGGCTATGCCAATCCTTGGACATAAGGAATGTCTCTTGTACCAATCATTTGCCACAGTTGATCTTGTCTAACATTGAAAGTAGGCTAAACGTTTTGTAGGGTTATTCATGCCCCTTGCGTTAAAGCTTTTAACCTGAGACATGAGAGTTATCATTAAATAAATATTTATAAATGAATAAAAATCTCTCTATTATGACATTCCTTTGGGGTGCTACTTCATTGAAAGTGGAAAGCGATATAGTAAAATATTATTTGTAGAAATAGAGGAGATTTTAATGTTTAAAAGCTAAAAAATACTTTTATGAGGGTTTGCAGTGTATATTTTTAAATAATTTCCCTTACTGTGAAATATAATTAGAGGATTATATACAAAAGTTTAAACTCAAATGTACTTAATGTACCTTTTTTTCACCTTCTCACACCCCAAATATTTAAAGTTTGAGATTTTTTTTATTTTTTAAGATGTGTATTCATTTTTCATGCCCCTGTAATAAAGATGTTTTTTTTCAACATGCACATGCCGCATTTATTTGGATTGACATCCTTTTCATGGAAAATGTGTTGTAACATACATAACTAAGGTGGTAATAAACTAAGTATGCTAAATCCTATTCAAGTATAATAATAGCTAATCCTGATTTATTAAGAGATCAGTTACTGGAAGGTTGTATATTGCTGTTTGCCTATTTGCCCTTGCTTCCTTCTCAGTCAAATATTCATATTATGATTCGCTCGGTAAAGCGTACTTTTTTAGTTTCTCTGCAGTTTTGCACGTTAGCCAAATCCACACAACAATGTCTATGTAGCTTTGACGGATTTTGGCGGATCACTTGTCACACTCTTTGGATCTACACGATATTTGAGTAGTTTTTTTAATGTATATATTTTAATCTGCACTTGTTTAGTCTTTATCCGAAAGAGCCGTTATCTGAAGCAAGCGATTTTCTTAGACAAGACAGAAGAAATCTGTGTTGTTTTATCTCTTGAAATAGGTCACGCTACCTGAGAGTTCTTTACTCCTCTTTAATCGAAAAGATTAGGCACCTACAGGAAGGCGCTCTCTTTTAGAGCAGAATGGCAGCAGCTTTAAGGTGAATTATGTCCAGATTACACTTGGGGATGCGTTTTGTCACATCAAAGACTGAATTTGTTCAGGATATATTGCTAGAAACAGAAAAATGGTTCGAAGTGATTAGCCTTCTAGCTTGAGTAACTCCAAAATATTAAAGGCTTAGGGAATTGGTGTAACAGTCAATGGGCGTGTACAATTTCGACAAATTTAGTAACAATGAGGATGTTTTTGCTTCAACTTTTAGTGCTGGGGTCTATGCGCCAATGATTCAAACAGAGTCAGCAAATCTATTCACTTTGTCCCATCTGTAAAGTACTGAATATACAATACATTTTAGTTTTAAGCAATCTATTCCTAGCACTATGTGAATCGCATCTCTCGAGTATTTATCATCCTGAGCTCTACATCCCCCAAATTGCTGGGATACTTCAACTTGTGAATTACACCCCTTAGACGATCAGTCACTGCAGCCTATGTGCGTACCATGCTCGAGGCCCTGTTAAAAACGTAATTACATTTAGCATTTGCTCCTTCTACCAGTCATTTTGCTTGAAAGTGAGGGGCTAGAACAATTCTTCCTGCAGCAAATGTTAATGCTAGCTGGCTTCTAATTTAAGGGCCTATTATGATATCAGTCGTAAAGCCTCCGAATTTAGGGGTCCATTAGGATGGCGGACGGATCACCACCGCCATGCAGGCTTTGGCGATCCGTCCGCCATCCTTGCCCGTCCACACCTTTCTTCCCCCGCCATATTACAATGGCGGGAGGGATCGTGCCGGAGGGGAAGACCGTCCGTTGCTTTTCCGCCGCAGTCGCCTTGCGACTGTGGCGGAAAAGGCCTGATATGGTGGCAATGTCTATCAGACACCGCCAGCCATATTAGGATGGCCTAGGAGGAATGCCTTTCCGTGGCGGCAATGCCGCAACGAAAAGGCATACGGATTCTGCTTTGGGGGCCCGTTGCAGGCCCCCAGGGTGAAGGGGGGGGAGTGCACATGGGGGGTACCTATGGTACCCCCCTGCATATCAGAGCACAACATGGCAGGCACCGCGCGGTGCCTGTCATGTTGTGCTGTGAAACGCACAACAAGCATTTTTCACATTGCGGCGGGCGGTGCTTTAAGCACCGTGCGCCGCAATGTTAAAAATGCGGGATGCACCCGCCACCGTGGCGGGTGCATCCTAATTGGGGGCACGGTTCCTCCGCCCTTGTGGCGGATGGTACCGGCCCCCGACAGGATGGCGGACGGCCTTTGTCCGTCCGCCATCCTAATGGACCCCTTAGGACGGAGGCTTTCAGACTGAGACTGTTGGTTTCACTTCCGACCGGCTGATTACAATACAGCCGGTCAGAATTGAAACCGGACGGTCATTCCGGCTGGCCGCCGCATGTCGGAACTGGTATGTAATCCATACGGACGGCGTAAAACGCCGTCACGATTATGATGCACGTTGTCTGGCAGGCATTCCACGCCGGGCTTTCTGAAATGGAAAGCCTGTCGAAAAGCGTGTTTGGGGCCCCTAGCAGGTCCCCCTTTTCCTTGTAGCCTCCGGTTGGGGGCCGAGGGGACACCTATGATGCCCCCCTCTTAATCCCTATACCTTGTGGCAGGTACCTTGAGATGCCTGCCACAGGGTCTAGGGATTAACACAATCTCCCATTCCTCTGTGGGTTCTTGCGTTACAGCCGGTTTACGGGCGTAACACTTGTTCCCATAGGGAAATGTGGGAATGCGACTGCACCATGTGTGGTCGCATTGTAATTAGGCGGTTGGGACCGCCGACCGTCAGTCCGTTAGTCCCGTTTCTGCCACGGTGTTGGTCGGAGTAAACTCACTGTGTCGGTCGGAAGAAACTCCGAGCGACATTGTAATAAGCCCCTTTATGTGGGTATACTAGTCTCACTGTTCTTGTAGGTGCCTGGAAGGTTTTGCAGATTCCATCAGGCTGGTATCAGCTCAGACAAGGGCATAGCGTGCTCAGTAAGACTGGGGTAGTGTAAGCTTATGAGGTCAGAAGAAAGGTTTGGTATCAGAAACCACTTGGATTGTAGCCTTTGAGTCTTTCCATAGCAAATGTGTTTCCTGAAGTAGGTCACTTTCTGCCTCCTTCATATGATTCATTGGCCCTAATCTTCTAGGACCTTCAGCATGTCAGCCAGTGAGAGGGAAAAGCTCCTGCATAATCTTGCATCTCTCTACTTTTGCTACCCATGTATATCAATCCTTAGATGAGTATCAATGCGCTGTGATACGGGTTAATACCTAGCCCCTAAACCACCATACAGAACTAAAAGAATGGATATTAAAACTCTTAACATCGCTATTAACCTTTGTTCTCTTTCACACACGAGAAATGTTACCCACCTTTGCCCCTGATTACCCTTTGGTCTCAATCCTCACCTCATATTTGGTCCAGTGACCAGCCTCTCGTATCAGCTATCTGATTGCCTATTTTTACTCTTAGCTTCATCTGATTCCTCTACATCAGCCCCTCAGAATTTCATCACATGGTGCAAGATGTCAGTTTTGGCCATTTTAGTGTTTTCAGTGGCCAGATGTTTACTCATGACCAAGCGTCTGACTGTACACCCTCCTTCTTCTCATTCCTTAATAATAATATAATAAGGACATTTGTAGAGCGCATGGATTACGCCATCCCGGCGTGTCCCCGCGCTAAAAAGGAGAGGAAAGAAGACACGTCCGAGGGGGGTCGGAAAAGCGAGGGAAACAGAGGACCTTAAGAGGAGAATAGATGGGTTTTCAGCAGTCGACGGAAGATAGGTTCTGTCGGCTCCAAGCGGAGGCTGATAGGGAGTTTGTTCCAGCCTATGGCCACCGCAACCTTGAAAGAACGGCCTCCCATTTTTTCTCTCCTATATCGGTGGGTCACAAGCGTGCCCTTGCCTCCCGATCTGAGCGATCTGCGTGGTTCATACCAGGTCGCCAGACCTGTCAAATAACTAGGAGCTTTATGCCATAGGATTCGATGACATGTAAGGAGGGCTTTGTACATTATTCTTTTTTTCACTGGGAGCAAGTGGAGAGCCTTCAAGGCGGATGCGGAGTTGGCTCTTCTTGGGAGTCTAAGCACTAGGCGAGCTGCAGCATTTTGCAGTATCTGGAGTCGGCCAATGCTTTTACTAGATGCTCCCAGGAAGAGGACATTCCCATAGTCCAGGCGTGAGGTAATCAATGCGTGGGTCATGGTGCGCCGAGCCTCCAAAGGAAGGAGGTCCAGGGTTTTATTGAGAGTCTTTAAGACACCATAGCACTTGCCTACTAATCGATTGATGTGAGTCTCATAGGAGAGAGTCGGATCCATCCATATCCCTAAGTTCTTTGCTTCAGGACAAGGTATAGGCATAGCGCCTAGACAACTAGGCCACCAGTCACAAGTCCAGAGCCGCCGATCCCCACCTACTACCAAGACTTCAGTCTTGGAGCTGTTGAGTTTAAGGCAGTGACTATCAATCCAGGTGGCCACTGCTTGCATACAAGCTCGGAAATTATTTGCCCCCGCTGCCGAGGTTTGTGTGAGGGTGAGTAAGAGCTGCGTATCGTCGGCATAGGAGACAATCTCTACGCCAAACGAATGAACTAGCTCAGCCAGGGGGGCCATATAAAGATTAAAAAGGGTAGGACTCAGAGCGGAGCCCTGTGGCACCCCCTGTTCTAAGATCTTCTCCTCTGACTGAAAAGAGCCCCGTTGGACTTGAAAGCTTCTGCATGTCAGAAACGATTTAAGCCATCCGAGTGCTCTGTCAGTCACACCACCTCTGTTCAGACACTGTAGCAAGGTGATATGTGCTACAGTGTCGAACGCTGCGCTAAGGTCTAGCATGACAAGTGCCATGGTTAGGCCTGCGTCAGCTACTAACCGTAAAGTTTCGGTGGCTCTTAATAAGGCCGTCTCAGTGGAGAGACCTCTTCGGAAACCCGATTGAGAGGGGTGAAGGAGATTGTTCTTTTCCGCAAATGCCATCAGTTGTATATTAGCAATTTTCTCTGCAATCTTAGCAGTATATGGTAGCAGAGAAATAGGTCATAGATTTTCCAGAACATCATGGCTTACATTTGGTTTTTTCCTGATAGGTAGCACAATCGCCTTTTTCCAATTTATCGGCAGGGTCTGGGAGTCAAAGGATGTTGTGAGGACATGGCGGATATAAGGTTCTAGAACAGCTAAGCTAGCACCCAGCACTCTCGGAGGAGCAGGATCTCTAGGAGAGCCTGATTTTATATTAATACAGATGGTTTCCAGTTCTTTCCTGGACGGTACAGTAAAACACTCTAACCTCTGTTCTGACTTCAGCAGTTCCTCTGCCTTCAGTTCTATGAAGGATTCTCCATTAGCAGGGCAACTGGAGAAGGAGCTGTAAATATTTTTTACTTTATTGGCAAAGTAGTCTGCCACCTTATTGCATTCAACGATAGAGTCTGTTTCTGGGACATTGGAGTTAGAGACGACAGAGATTTCTTTATATATTTTAAATAGTTCTCTAGATGAATAGTCCGCCTCACTGATTCTGTTCCTATAAAAGGTGGTTTTAGCAGCCCTGACTTGTTTTTGGTAGCTTCGCATTGCTGTTCTATATTGACTTTTAGTAGACTCATTCATATCCTTGCGCCAGAGCCTTTCTAGTTTTTTACATGCTGATCTGATAGTCTGCAGATCTGTATTATACCATAGGGCTGATCTTCTAGCTCTGTTACCCTGTTTAGGGATGGATATAGGGGCTACCTTGTTCAGGGCCTCAAGGATTCGGGTTTCTAGGTTTAGGTTAGCACTTTCGCTATCCGTGCCTCCTGGCATCCCTCCTACGCTTAGGCACTCGCTGAAAATATGTTGTGAAAACTTTTTCCATTTGCGGTAGGGGTAGTTATTGTTGCCATCCAGCATGGGCGTCGGCTTACCTAAAGTGCAAATTTCAAAAGGGACTAGAAAATGGTCTGTCCAAGGAAGAGGGTTAGGAGAATTCGTCGTTATGCCCTCCCAGTTAGCAAACACCGGGTCCAATAAGTGGCCAAGAGTATGGGTGGGGGTTAAGTTTATAAGTGACAGATTCGTATGTTGTAAGTCCTGTCTCAACTCCATGGCTTCCCTTAGCTGGACATCATCGAAGTGAATATTTAAGTCACCTAGAAGGAGAACCTTCCTGTGTCTGAGTGCAAGGTGAGCAAGGTGTTCTTGTAAGCTCTGCCTAAAATTTCCCAGGGTCCCAGGAGGTCGATAGAGAAGGACACCCGAGATGTGGTCCTGAGGGCCCAGTTTCAATGCGAAATTTCCAGCTTCACAATTCTCTATTGTAAGAGGTTCAAGGGAGCAAACCAGAGGGGCCTTGCTGATCACTGCAATCCCTCCTCCACGGCCTGCTAGTCGATCCACCCTGGCTATGTTATAGCCGGGTGGAAGGGATTGGATGATCTCAGGGTCAGAATCGGCACCCAGCCATGTCTCCGTCAGAAAGAGCAAATCGAGCCTCTCCTCAGAGAGCAGGTCCAAAATTTGCAAGGCATGTCTAGGTAAGGATCGACAATTTAACAAGCCACCTTTGAGGTTCCTTGACCGTTCATTAGAGTCTATCTGTTTAGTGGTTTTAAACGGGCACTGAGGGCATTTGGTAGAGGCTACAGCCTCCATTTTGTGCCTGCAGCACTCAATGATCGGTGGCCTTAAGTTCCATAGGTCCTGCCTGCTATATGTTATCCGGTCATTAGGAGAATGGGCAGGGGTTGGCGCGCCCGCTGCGCGACCGATGAAAGCACATAATTTATGTTATTCTGGGCAGTGGATTGAGGGGGCGTGGCCAGAAAGGGGTGTGGCCTCCGCTCGTGGCGGGAGGGCGCGAGGGGGAGTAAGCGATCAGCGTGCAGCGTCAGCGCTGGCTCCGCTGCATACACCGCCTGTGTCTAATGAAGGTGAGTTATGACAAGCACAAGCAAATCTGTGATCGTAGCAAAGTTTTAAAAACACAAGCAATGACACCATAAAATTCTTACACACAAGTAATCTGTGAAGTTAAGTTTAAAAACAATAGCACCTCGCTCCCGGCTTTCCGCCTCAGGAGCTTACCTCTCAGTTTTGCTAGGTCGACCGAGGAGTGTAGGCTTTAAGCGAAGTGGCTGTGGGCGTGGCCAGAAAGGGGCGTAGCCTCCGCTCGTGGCGGGAGGGCGCGAGGGGGAGTAAGCGATCAGCGTGCAGCGTCAGCGCTGGCTCCGCTGCATACACCGCCTGTGTCTAATGAAGGTGAGTTATGACAAGCACAAGCAAATCTGTGATCGTAGCAAAGTTTTAAAAACACAAGCAATGACACCATAAAATTCTTACACACAAGTAATCTGTGAAGTTAAGTTTAAAAACAATAGCACCTCGCTCCCGGCTTTCCGCCTCTGGAGCTTACCTCTCAGTTTTGCTAGGTCGTCCGAGGAGTGTAGGCTTTAAGCGAAGTGGCTGGGGCGTGGCCAGAAAGAGGCGTGGCCTCCGCTCGTGGCGGGAGGGCGCGAGGGGGAGTAAGCGATCAGCGTGCAGCGTCAGCGCTGGCTCCGCTGCATACACCGCCTGTGTCTAATGAAGGTGAGTTATGACAAGCACAAGCAAATCTGTGATCGTAGCAAAGTTTTAAAAACACAAGCAATGACACCATAAAATTCTTACACACAAGTAATCTGTGAAGTTAAGTTTAAAAACAATAGCACCTCGCTCCCGGCTTTCCGCCTCAGGAGCTTACCTCTCAGTTTTACATTGTGGGCATCTGCTCTTCCCTCATCTTCTATTATTTCAAGAATAGATTTAGCCTCACTCAGGAAAGGGATTGCAGTCTTTATCCCCTCCTAGCGAAAAAGCAATTGGAAAGCGTGTCCCCTTTTTGCAGAGAAATTCATTGACAGGTTTACAGTATTTACACTTCATTGTTGTTGCTGCCAGATCCTGAAATGTCAGACATTTGGTCAAAGCTAGTATGGTCCTTTGCACATGCTACAGCTTTGATTTCCTCCTTCTTTCAGAAAAAAGTATTTGGGGAAGAGGATATTCTACAGCCCCAGGCCCAGCACCCTGTGCACTCATTCCCATGGTATATCTCTTATCCAGTCCAGTGGCTGGCATACATAGGCCTGGATGTCCTGGCCCTCAGCATCTCTTAGAAGCATCTCTCCTGTTTTGTCAAGACTTCCTTCCTACTTCTCCAGTGAAAGTATCCTGCTCCGTAGGTGAAGGTGTTCTTTGGATGTATTATTAATTTTTGTTTTCAAATCATCCACACAGTCATGTAAGGGGTATAGAGTCAAAATATCGAGTTTTTAATATCGACTAGACACAATATCGAGTAAAAAATATAGAATGGACATAATATCGACTAGACATAATATAGATAACAAAAATATCGACTAAAAAAAATTTAATATCGAATAGAATGGACATAATATCGAATCAAAAATATAGAATGGACATAATATCGACTAGACATAATATAGACAACAAAAATATTGAATTTAAGGTAAGTTAATATTATTTTTTATTTTTTGTGTAATATAATTCTGTAGCGGGTTGTGGGTTTATAGGGGAATAGGGTGGGAAGTAATTTAATTATAATTAATTAAATATGTTATTTAATGTATTGGTCTTAATTTAGAATTAATTGATCATTAATTATTAATTGGTAATTAATTAAAATATAATTAGTATTTAAAATCAATTGATTCATTTTTAAATTGTAAATTAATTTATTGTTAATAGGTAATTAATTAGTATTTTTAGGTAATTATTATAATTAAATAATTTTAATTTGTATTTATAAATAATTATTTAATATATTTTATACAATTGTAAAATATTTTAATTAATTTGTAATTGGTATTACTATTTATGTTATTTATATTTATATATGAAGTATTTACTTTCCCTAGTATTGCACTCACTGGAGTTGGAATAGTAATTTTTACCCCTACACTATCCAACACTTTCCCTACTATTGCACTCTCTGGAGTTGGAATAGTAATTTTAACCCCAACGCTATCCAACGCTTCCCCTACTGTTGCACTCTCTGGAGTGGGAATAGTAATTTTTACCCCTACGCTATCCAACGCTTTCCCTACTGTTGCACTCTCTGGAGTGGGAAAAGTAATTTTTACCCCAACGCTATCCAACGCTTTCCCCACTGTTGCACTCTATGGAGTGGGATTAGTAATTTTTACCCCTACATTATCCAACGCTTTCCCTACTGTTGCACTCTCTGGAGTGGGAATAGTAATTTTTACCCCTACGCTATCCAACGCTTTCCCTACTGTTGCACTCGCTGGAGTGGGAATAGTAATTTTTACCCCTACGCTATGCAACTCTTTCCCTACTGTTGCACTCTCTGGAGTGGGAATAGTAACTTTAACCCCTACGCTATCCAACGCTTTCCCTACTGTTGCACTCTCTGGAGTGGGAATAGTAATTTTTACCCCTACGCTATCCAACTCTTTCCCTACTGTTGCACTCTCTGGAGTTGGAATAGTAATTTTTACCCCTACGCTATCCAACGCTTTCCCTACTGTTGCACTCTCTGGAGTGGGAATAGTAATTTTTACCCCTACGCTATCTTGCGCTTTCCCTACTGTTGCACTCTCTGGAGTGGGAATAGTAATTTTTACCCCTACGCTATCCAACGCTTTCCCTACTGTTGTACTTGTTGGAGTGGGAATAGTAATTTTTACTCCTACGCTATCCAACTCTTTCCCTACTTTTGCACTCTCTGGAGTGGGAATAGTAATTTTTACCCCTACGCTATCCAACGTTTTCCCTACTGTTGCACCCTCTGGAGTGGGAATAGTAATTTTTACCCCTGCGCTATCCAACGCTTTCCATACTGTTGCACTCTCTGGAGTGGGAATAGTAATTTTTACCCCTACGATATCCAACCCTTTCCCTACTGTTGCACTCGCTGGAGTGGGAATAGTAATTTTTACCCCTACGCTATCCAACTCTTACCCTACTGTTGCACTCTCTGGAGTGGGAATAGTAATTTTAACCCCTACGCTATCCAACGCTTTCTCTACTGTTGCACTCTCTGGAGTAGGAATAGTAATTTTTACCCCTACGCTATCCAACGCTTTCCCTACTGTTGCACTCTCTGGAGTGGGAATAGTGATTTTTACCCCTACGCTATCCAACACTTTCCCTTCTGTTGCACTCACTGGAGTCGTTACAGTAAATTTAAACCTCTTGCTATCCTACGGTAAAAATATTGTATATGTTTTGTTAATAATATGTATATATATATATATATATATTCATGTGCCTGTGATCAAGGATGTGAGTTATTCTGAAACGCGTAAGGCACTGTAATTTACCGGTGAAGCCGCAGACTGCGCTGCTGCCTCTTGAGTTTGATGGAGAGTGCGTCCTAAAGCTTGGGCATTGTGGAACTTGAATGTTAAACACGGCTACCCAGCCGTGAGGGCTGCACCATGCGCTGGACTGAGCGTACCTGCGGGCACCCCACATGGGGAGTTGTGTTCGGTCCATCATTATGGCAAGCAATTTGAAGCAGTGCACGACACGGCTCACGTGGAGCCCACTAATGGCTGTATTGGATTTTGAAATTTATAAGCGGCAGCAAGTTTTATTATGAACTATGGCTCATGCAAATGACTACTGATCCCAGAATGCACACTGTGATATCATGTGATGCTGCACCTGTGAGTGATTAAAAGAACTGATAAAGTGATCGGTAGTCTTACGCCATTGTTACTAACTGCTGCTTATGCCTGTGATCAAGGATGTGAGTTATTCTGAAACGCGTAAGGCACTGTAATTTACCGGTGAAGCCGCAGACTGCGCTGCTGCCTCTTGAGTTTGATGGAGAGTGCGTCCTAAAGCTTGGGCATTGTGGAACTTGAATGTTAAACACGGCTACCCAGCCGTGAGGGCTGCACCATGCGCTGGACTGAGCGTACCTGCGGGCACCCCACATGGGGAGTTGTGTTCGGTCCATCATTATGGCAAGCAATTTGAAGCAGTGCACGACACGGCTCACGTGGAGCCCACTAATGGCTGTATTGGATTTTGAAATTTATAAGCGGCAGCAAGTTTTATTATGAACTATGGCTCATGCAAATGACTACTGATCCCAGAATGCACACTGTGATATCATGTGATGCTGCACCTGTGAGTGATTAAAAGAACTGATAAAGTGATCGGTAGTCTTACGCCATTGTTACTAACTGCTGCTTATGCCTGTGATCAAGGATGTGAGTTATTCTGAAACGCGTAAGGCACTGTAATTTACCGGTGAAGCCGCAGACTGCGCTGCTGCCTCTTGAGTTTGATGGAGAGTGCGTCCTAAAGCTTGGGCAATGTGGAACTTGAATGTTAAACACGGCTACCCAGCCGTGAGGGCTGCACCATGCGCTGGACTGAGCGTACCTGCGGGCACCCCACATGGGGAGTTGTGTTCGGTCCATCATTATGGCAAGCAATTTGAAGCAGTGCACGACACGGCTCACGTGGAGCCCACTAATGGCTGTATTGGATTTTGAAATTTATAAGCGGCAGCAAGTTTTATTATGAACTATGGCTCATGCAAATGACTACTGATCCCAGAATGCACACTGTGATATCATGTGATGCTGCACCTGTGAGTGATTAAAAGAACTGATAAAGTGATCGGTAGTCTTACGCCATTGTTACTAACTGCTGCTTATGCCTGTGATCAAGGATGTGAGTTATTCTGAAACGCGTAAGGCACTGTAATTTACCGGTGAAGCCGCAGACTGCGCTTCTGCCTCTTGAGTTTGATGGAGAGTGCGTCCTAAAGCTTGGGCATTGTGGAACTTGAATGTTAAACACGGCTACCCAGCCGTGAGGGCTGCACCATGCGCTGGACTGAGCGTACCTGCGGGCACCCCACATGGGGAGTTGTGTTCGGTCCATCATTATGGCAAGCAATTTGAAGCAGTGCACGACACGGCTCACGTGGAGCCCACTAATGGCTGTATTGGATTTTGAAATTTATAAGCGGCAGCAAGTTTTATTATGAACTATGGCTCATGCAAATGACTACTGATCCCAGAATGCACACTGTGATATCATGTGATGCTGCACCTGTGAGTGATTAAAAGAACTGATAAAGTGATCGGTAGTCTTACGCCATTGTTACTAACTGCTGCTTATGCCTGTGATCAAGGATGTGAGTTATTCTGAAACGCGTAAGGCACTGTAATTTACCGGTGAAGCCGCAGACTGCGCTGCTGCCTCTTGAGTTTGATGGAGAGTGCGTCCTAAAGCTTGGGCATTGTGGAACTTGAATATATATATATATATATATATATATATATATATATATATATATATATATATATATATGTATTAAAAATAAATTAATGTTACGTTTATTTAAGTATTTTAAATAAGTTAAAAATAATTTTATTTATTATTATATTACTTTTAAATTACTATTAAGACATTTAAAAAATTCAATATTTTGACAGTCTATATTTTTTACACTTGATATTTTGGAGTCGATATTTTTGTACTTACCTGTTTGAAGGCAGGAAGTCGATATTTTTGCAGTCGATATTTTTACCTCGATATTTTGTCATCTCGATATTGTGACTGTCGATATTATGTCAGTGATCCCATGTAAGGGTCTCAAGATCACTCTTGAGCTTGTGGAGCTAGGATTTCATCTCTGCCCTGATGTTACTTCAATTGTGACTTCTTTCAGGAACTTCTGGAGGTAGTGTTGTATGATTAGTGGCTATATCTATGTTCCTCCCTGGGGATGGTCGTTATGGACTTGCTCCATATTCCTCTTTGTCCTTGTTGGTGCTCGTAGTTGTCAATATTTCCTTGACATAGGTTTTCTTTTCCTTTTCTTTTCCTAACAGTAGCTGTTGTTTCTTCCTTGTCGAAGCTCAAGGGTCTTATTCCAGCACAGGCTATTATGTAGCACCTGTGTGACTGCTAATCTTCAAATATCCTCTTTTTGCTAGTACGGGCGTATGCCCTCATGACCAGTTGCGGAATTTCACTCGGCCGGATAACTCCAGTTGAAATATACCATGTTTTCTGAAAACTCTGGACCCGATAACCCTAGTCCTGGAAACACTAGACCTGTGACTAATGCTGCAGGGCAGGCACTGTGGGCAGCAGCATTGACTGATCCCCTACCCAACTACTCTGGCAGTCTAGGTGGATAAGACGATGCTTCGCCGAGACAGACACAAGCAAACACTAGACCTGACCACAATCCCAACCTCAACTGGTGATCCTGCAGACACCACTTGCTCATAGCAAAGTGAAAACATTTCAGTGTTTTTTTACTGAAATGGTGGAACACTGCTTGATAAATCACCCAGAAACTCCAAGCAGTTATTCCCCATTTTGAGGATAACAAGTCATAATGGCTGGCCTTATTTGCAGATACCAGCAAGTAATTTTAACTCTAGCCTCCAGTATCTCTACACCAGAGTCTGGCCAACTCCAAATGAGGGTTTAGTGTCAGTTATTTGTAGGCCTGTCGATATTTGGTGTGTGTGTCATGTGTGAGTCTCTTGTAGCTTAGAATAATCCCTTGGGCTCACGAGATCCACCGGTTCAGTGGCAGTACTGAACAAGGTACCCCTTTTATGTCTGTGCTCAGTCATGTTCTCCTACTCTGACGTGGCCACCATTCTCGTGCACTTCGCTCCTAAAGATGCAACCACTGCTGATCTTGCCAACATGCACCGAATGCTGTATATGTGCTAGCCCTTCTTTTAGGCTGCTGAGCAACAGCTGATTTAGAAGGACACTGTCAACATGCGCAGGGCATCTATTGACAGTACATTCCCGGATCACCTCTTGCTAACAAAGGGGCCGATTACGATGTCGGTCGGAAAGGCTCCGAATGGCATTCCAATTTTCCTAACCCGTGTCACAACTCATGTTTCCGACCGACTCAGAAACATTTCCGACTGACCGATTACGATAGAAGTTAACCATTCGGTCTTTCCGACTCGGTTCCGACCGGCATTCAGAGACTTCGATTCGGTCAAAACCGAATCGTACATCTCTGTAGAGTGGGTTTCTGACCGATTTATTACGATGTCGAATAGGTCTGTCCGACACGGAACGGCTGTCCGAGACTGACTTTGGGAGCCCGTAGCAGGACCCCATTCACCTGGAGGCCTTGTTAGAGCCCATGGGGGTACGCATGGGACCCCTCTTTACAACCATGCACAGTGTGGCAGGCACCATGGGGTCATCCAAAAGTTGTGATGCGCGGTTTGCTCATGTCTCCCTCCCCACCTGTAAGGTAAGGTTAAAAACAATTGTGTTAGTAGATGTAGATAAGATTGGCGTGCGAGGGCAGATGTACGCTGTTCGGCACACGGCAGGAGAACTGCAGGTACAAACTGGAGATTGAAATGGTTTAAAATAGTAGATTAGGCTACTTGTGAGTTGGTAGATGAGTTTAGAACGAGGTAACAGGTTCAATTGTTGTGATGCTGTAAAATGAGTAAAATGAGTATATGTTATTTAAAAAAGGATATTCATATTAATTTGAATAATCTTAGCATTAATTTATTTAGAGAATTAATAAATATAATTTAAGATTTTTGTTAAAAATTAATTTATAATAAGAAAGGGTTTGTAACATAACCATTAAAGGCACGGGATGTGAGGGATTTAGGGGTTATGGGTGGGGAAGTGTATTAATACTCGGGTATTCATTTTAATACCTAAGTATTAATTTATTTAGATAATTAATAAATAACATTTAATATTTTTATTTAAAAAATATATAATAAGAAAGGGTTTGTAGCATAATCATTTAGGCAAGGGGTGTGTGGAATTTAGGGGTTATCGGTGGGGAGGTGTATTAATACGCAGGTATTAATTTTAATACATGTGTATTGATTTATTTAGATAATTAATAAATATAGTTTAATATTTTTATTTTAAAGTAAAAAAATAAATAAGAAAGGGTTTGTAATAGAACCCTTTAGGGCTCAGGATGTGAGGGGTTTAGGGGTTATGGGTGGGAAAGTGTATTAATACTCTGGTATTAATGTTAATACCTGAGCATTACTTTATATAGAGAAGTAATGCATATAATGTAATATTTAAAAAAATACATCATTTCAACTAAGAAAGGGTCTGTAACCTAACCCTTTGAGCATGGGTTGTGAGGCTTTTAGGGGCTAAGGGTGATGAAGTATATTAATACTCAGATATTCATTTTACTACCTGAGTATTAATTTATAAAGATTAATTGTTTAATTTGAAATATTATAAAAATTGAAAAAATAAGTAAAAAACATATTTATATTTTAGATTATGTACAACATTTAAAAATAAAAAATGAAGCCTAACACACCTACAAGTTTTTAAAAAAGTTTTAAATATATTGTATTAATAATTAAAAAAACACAAGAGAATTAATATATCATAATAACTATGAAACACACAAAAAATCAGTAATCATTTAAAAAAAGAAAGATATATATGCACAATTTTTTAAAAATGTTTGTGAAATTTTGAACTTTGTAAATATTTTTTAAGCAAACACAAGGAGATGATGGACAGGGCGCTGAACCTTTTCAGAGACTCACCCCCAGTCACAGATCTGGGTTGAATCCATCATCGTTCTTTTGCTCACTTCGCCACCTCAGTTCACAACCAGCTATATGCAAATCAGTCTTGACCCTGTGCCTCATGGGAACAGTCCAGCCTGAACTGCCAAGCCAGGTCTTCCCTGATCCGGAAACAAGCATCCTGGGACCGGTTTCGAGGTAGCACCCCTCATCAGCCAGGCTAGTTTGAATCCAGTGGCAAAGTGAGCAATGGACCCACGTCTGGGAATACACTGCCAACTTAGGGCAAATAAACCAAACACAAGGAGATGATGGACGGAGTGCTGAAACTTTTCAGACACTCACCCCCAGTCACAGATCTCGGTTGAATACATCATCGTCTTTAGCTCATTTGGCCACCCCAGTTCAGACCCAGCTTTATGCAAATCAGTCTTGACCCTATCCCTCATTGGAACAGTCCAGCCCGGATTGCCAGGCAGGTATTCCCTGACCCGGAAACAAGCATCCTGGTAACGGTTTCGGGGTAACACCCCTCATCAGCCAGGCTAGTTTGAGTCCAGTGGCAAAGTGAGCAAGGGACCCACGTCTGGGCATACCCTGCCAAACTTAGGGGGAACAAAGCAAACACAAGCAGATGATGGATGGAGCATGTGTGTCATTTGTTAAATTTTTTTTTAAACTTTAAAAACATATTTTCTCATGCTTTTCAGTTATATTCAATGGAAATGATTGTCCTTTTTTTCTTTTTACCTTCAGCCTTGACTTACGCCATTTAGCATCATTTTCAACAGTCAGTGGAGCATCACAGACAAGATTGGGTGCAAGGGAGAGCTGCCGTCTGGTAAGAACATATCATATTTTAAATTTAGAGTTGCAGGTGGTCAACATTTTTGTAAGGAGAGAGGTAGTTGTAAGGTGGGGTATGTATGTTTTAACCTATTTTTCATCCTATGCAGGTAACTGTTGTAGGCCTACGGCGGGACGATTGCTGTTATTGCAAGATAAGTTTTAAAAAGTATAGCTACTGAACATTAGAATACTTTTTAAAACGTATTTGTAATTATAGGAATATTTTTTTACAGATTTTTTAAGATGTGTTTTTTTTGTACTGTTCGAAGTTTTTTCGCGATACACTTTATGTGTTTAAAAGAAGGAAAAGGATTAGTGGAACGGATGCAGGCCTTTCAAATGGGCGAAGAAGGTTTTTTTTTGGAACAGATTTTTTTATGGATTACTACATTTTGGAACTTGGAGAACAAGGAGAATTCAGATTTTTTTATAGGTTTGAAATGTCTCAGAATTGTGGTTTCGTTTTGCTGTTTTTTTTTTTAAATGTATGGTTTTTGAGTTTTTTAAATTCTGTTTTGGGTTCGCGTTTTTTCACCAAAACACAGATTTTTTTAACCAACTAATACGTTGTTGGTACTTGTGTTTATGCCACTCTGTGTTTTCATTTTTTGATCAGGAAATCTGGAAATTCATGGATTTATGGTTAAACACTGTGGATTATTGGAGTACAGAAGACTTCTGGTGACATGATGAATTGAAATATCACCAAAAGTTGAAGAATGAAGACGTCTTCAGGTAGGATGTCTGACATTCCTAATTTAAAAAAAATAAATGAAAGCAGGCAAGTAAGTTTAAAGAAGGGGTTAGTTTGTTTTAGAAATGTAGTATGCTTGCAATATTTTACACGTATTCTGAAACCACTGACAACGCAATGTTATATTTCATATCGGTACCCTAATATAGATCAGGGGAACATCGTACTCCTTCCCTACATCATCTCCCCTTCATTGCATATGAACAAGCCTTATAAGGTCATAACTCCTAATTAGGACATACTGCCTTATAGGGACTGAACACCTTATAAGGACTGATGCCTTTTATGGACTAAACCTTTCCCCTACTTCCATGCTGAGGGAGGGTTCTTCCCAATCGATATTGCTAAGACATCATCCTTAGCGCATATGAATAATTTATGAGAACGATAACCGGGGTATACTTCACCTCTCCTATCCACGCACAAGGTTTAATCCCCAACGTCATCCTCATACTAAACAATAGTTAACACACGCACAAGGACTGTATAAATGCAGCACCTCTTGCTATCAGTAAGGAGGAGAGACCGAGAGTTCACACCGAAACACTGACCAGAGACTCTGCGGCTCCGACATGCAATCGCTCCAGCTGACATAGGCCTGACTATCCCTTGCCGGGTGTCTAATTCGAGTCGAGGACGAAGTTCCACACTCTCACTATTTCAGGTAATGGGGTTCGACTAAATCTTAGCAGGATTCTTGGCTCTTAGGCTCTTAGGCTTAGGCTCTTTCTCACCTACTCACATGCTAGGTACACTTAGGTACATCTAGACAGGCATCGTAGGAGTACGCACTTTCTTTTATAAATGCATTTTATATTCATGTATCTGTTCATGACTATTGCAAAATGGTAGACCTGTACTATTCCTTTTTATTCACTATACTGCTGATCCTATATCTCTGCTACTGTGTAACAGTTGTAGCAGCGCATATATTTTACACTAGAAGAACAACGGTACAATAAATTCTTATTGTAAACACGTTCAAGTCTTGCTTCCGTGTATCCCTCTGAGAGAAAATGAGCATGCACGAGTGACTGGGTGAAAAGTAGTATATTGTTTCCACAAGTCTGAGGAATCAGGATTTGTTGTGTTCTGAGGTTGCCAAAAACTAATCTCTCTGATAAAAGTGGATTCTAGTGGCACTGTGAGCTAGCTAATGCAATAATAGGCTAACAAACTCAACGGGGGTATACAGAGTCAGTCTGCCACCAGACCCACAGTATATGTCATCCAAAAACAGCGCAGGTCCTGCATGAAGGGTACTATGGGAACTACACTACATGGCGCCACCAACGTTTGGTACTTAATTAACAGTAGAATCTGAGTAGCTCAGTCGTTCTTATTCTCAGAGACCCCTACTTACAAAAACCAGAGACGTCTGGAGTGGGTGGGCACAAAACTCTGCTACAACTGAGTAGGCAAGATATCTTATTTATTGGCTGTTGGTTAATCAAGCTTGAAGGAAGTTTCCCAAATTGTGCATAAAACGTTACCTTAAAATTACTTGGACAGGTATTCTGTGTCTTAAACACGATGTCTAACAAAGAAGGAGCCTTAAACCCAATAAACCTAGCACTTAATCAGTCTGAAGAAGACCATGCCAATGCAATGCAGATTGCACCCAATGTACGAAATACTCTGACAGTTAAACTACTCAAAAATTGGTTACCACCTAAAGGAGGTGTAGTAATATTCGTGACAGAGGCACACGAAGAATACCAAACAGAGGTATTCTACTCCTGGGTTATATTCCTAGCAGTGAATGCCGTAACAGAAACTTTTCATTATTACACACATGAAGAAGTTCCAGTGGTCTACACTTCGTTTGCGGAGATTGAGATTCCACTTACCTACCAGGAATTTTTTTTCTGGTTTAATGGCGCCCTACCTAATGTTATAACAAGAGCAAGGCTTGGTCTTTTAGGAACACCAGGAGCAACATGGCCGATATTAGTGACCTGTGCATCACATCTTGACATTGACACAATGCCACGTGATGAACTGCTTGTTCAACTCAAAGAGTTGATATAACTTTACAGAAACATGACACACTTCGTCTTGAGGTCACCAGCAGTCCAACCTACAGTAATTGCACTTAATGCAGCTCCTACACAGAGCACAGGTACTAAAATTACTCCACAAACATTACACGCGGTAATGGGCAAAGTGCCCACAAAACGTGAACAAATTTCATTTAACCCAGTTAGAAGCAGTATTCCCAAATACAACACAATTTGAAAAACACAGAATGTTTACAATCTGCTTGCCCATGGGGATTACACCACAGTTAGAGGGTTGTACCTCTTGGGGTACAGTCTTTGCTGCCATATATACAAAAGCTCATGGTATCCCTTCATTAGCAGTAATACCTGATGTATTAAGACAAATACAAAATGAGTACGGAGCAGAACCTAACCTAAACTTAGGGATGAAGTTATTAAATAACTACAACCAGGTATCAGCCATAGTACTAGCTAACATTAAAGGAGAAGCAGCATCAGTGTCAATCCGCCAACGCCTACGGGAGTTCTCTCCATTAGAACAGGTGAATGAACTGCCCAAAATAATTGAAACTGAGTTTGAGGGGAAAAGCTTTAAAACCTCAACTACAGGGCAGTCCTGAAAAGGACACTACTAAGCAGACACCTACTTCTAAATAGAAGTGGGATAATAAAAAAGAAAACTCCAAAGACAAGAGATCTCAGTCCCGAGGTAGGTCTCCTCAACAGGAGCACTCTGAGAAGAGGTACAACCTTAGGAATAGGGATAATATTAGGAAACCTAACAGATATCAGTATACTGATACACGTTCCTCTCGTTCCTTTCAGGGCTCGAAGAAAAGCTCGGAAAGAGAAGGACGTCAGAAAATAGAGAGGAGCGCACACAGTCCATAGACAAGTAGTGCGCTCAAGACTTTACTTATAAAAAAGAAGATAAGCAAAACTCAAAACCTCAATTTAAGAAAAAGAAAATTGCTGGTCTGAAAAT
The DNA here is from genome assembly GCF_964261635.1 of Lissotriton helveticus. Taxonomy (NCBI): domain Eukaryota; kingdom Metazoa; phylum Chordata; class Amphibia; order Caudata; family Salamandridae; genus Lissotriton; species Lissotriton helveticus. The sequence continues at coordinate 1,066,316,947 of NC_136065.1, read as the reverse complement.
CAGACATGCCCAGAATTCTAAGGACACAACTTCTGAACGGGGAATGGGCTCTGACGATGCTAGACAGTGCGGAAGAAGTAACAATAGCTCGCCAGAACCTGAAGGAATTTCTGGTGACAGCGGAGTTGAATGATTACATCACGGTTGAGACACCAGGGTGAGCGTCCCTCCCACATACGTTATATGAAATAACACTCCGGTTGGAGGGGGACAAGCCCAGTAAAGTAAAAGGTTGTAGCAGCGCATATATTTTACACTAGATGAACAACGGTACAATAAATTCTTATTGTAAACACGCTCAACTCTTGCTTCCGTGTATCTCTCTGAGAGAAAATGAGCACGCATGAGTGACTGGGTGAAAAGTAATATATTGTTTCCACGAGTCTGAGTAATCAGGGTTTGTTGTGTTCTGAGGTTGCCAAAAACCAATCTCTCTGATAAAAGGAGATTCTAGTGGCACTGTGTGGTAGCTAATGTAAAAATAGGCTAACATACTCCTCAGGGGTGTACAGAGTCAGTCTGCCACCAGACCCACAGTATATGTTATCCAAAAACAGCGCAGGTACTGCATGAAGGGTACTATAAGAACTACACTACAGCAAACTATTACATTTGTGCCTATTGTCGTTCTCACATTTCTTTACTTTTTTGGGAAATACGTGGATTCAGACTACCTGTTAAAGATTGCGCTATTCTCATAGCTTGGTAACTTTGCTCCTTCTTTAAAGCTTCCAAAAAAATGATAAAAGTTTGGGTGTGTTTTCCCGATAGATTTGTTGAAGGAGTTGTGCCATCCCTCAATGGCATTATTAGTCTTCATGCGTGTAACAAGAGGGAGAGAGAGGACTAGATAGCTAGTCCGAGTCCCCGAGGGTTTATATGTGATTAATCAAAGAGGACTAGCTTAAGTTGACCAAAGTGTTGCAGTACTCTAATTAGTTCTGTCACGGGCACCTTGTTGGTGTATTCATTAAGCCCTCACCCACCAACTTAGTTGGTGGCATGCTTCATCATCGGGCCCACCCAGTGACACCTAGTATGTCCTGGGTGTGCTACGACGCCTGATTACAGCGGAGCTGGTATATTGCTGAGAGTGCAGTGAGTGAGGTTGAGTGAGTTGTGATTTAAAACGGCTTGGTGGTGGTCCCAGTAGCCGAGGGTAAATTACATTTTAATAACTGGGCCGTCACCAGCGGTTAAAAGTAAGGCTACAGGACGCGTAAGGGTGGCGAGTTACTGCCCCCCGCGTCCTTCAGACTTAGTCTTGTGGTACAGACTATGTGATACACTCACTAAGGCGTTTTTCTATATAGGTACCGGAGGACGACGGCGGGACAACAGGTACAAGGCAGGCACTGACCAGAAAGACTGGTCATCCCCTTACCGCTTCCCTCCAGGAAGCCTTGGCTAATAACCCAAAGCGTATGCATGAGAAGGGAATCCCCCTCTCACATATAGAAAAACGCCTTAGTGAGTGTATCACATAGTCTATACCACAACACTATGTCTGTTTTATTTCACCACACCTTTTAAAAAACGGTCCTGAGGAAAGCCAGAATACTCTAAGGCACTGGCTGAAACATGTCGACCATCTGAAGGACGCAGGGGGCAGTAACTCGCCACCCTTACGCGTTCTGTAGCCTTACTTTTAACCGCTGGTGACGGCCCAGTTATTAAAATTTAATTTACCCTCGGGTACTGGGACCACCACCAAGCTGTTATAAATCACAACTCACTCAACCTCACTAACTGCACTCTCAGCAATATACCAGCTCCGCTGTAATCAGGCGTCGTAGCACACCCGGGACATACTAGGTGTCACTGGGTGGGCCCGATGATGAAGCATGCCACCAACTAGGTTGGTGGGTGAGGGCTTCATGAATACACCAACAAGGTGCCCGTGACAGAACTAATTAGAGTACTGCAACACTTTGGTCAACTTAAGCTAGTCCTCTTCGATTAATCACATTATTAGGCTTCACCCACCCACTCTAAGCAGGTTGCGTAACAGTTTCACCAGTCAATCAGGAACCATGGCTTCCTCCTGCGACCAAACCTGCTTCGTGGCTAATCTATGTGTCTTCAAAATAATTTAGTAAGGGACAATTTTTCATTGTTTCATGTAAAGTAGTCAGATTCAGTCATTAATGTGTAGTGTTCATCTACACGGTTAGGTGGCACGAAGCAAAAGGCTGTTAGTTTCTTCACTTGATATTGTAGTTCACTGTCTGATGTAAGTAAGTAAGTAAAGTAAGTAAAGCATTTATAGAGTGCGCGAATGGCAAGGCGTCTTGGTGCTAAAATGTGCAGTGTTACAAGTTACTTCTTCAGAGAGGGAAATATTGCATTTTTACTTGGACTGGAATAGCCAGGTCCTGATCATCTTCCTGAACAGAAGTCTATTTGGTTGTAACTTAGTTACCACCGGCAGCGAATTCCAGATCTTGGCTGCGTGATGAGAGAGACCTCTTCCCCCAATCTAGCACTTTGAATTTTTGGGACCTGATCCAGTCCTTTATTGGCTGATCTTAGGTCCCGCTGCGGGTCCTGCCATGAGAAAAGTTGCTGTAGGTCCAGAGGCCCCCGTATAGTGCTTTATGCCCCAGACACAGAGCCTTGAATTCAATTCTTTGCTGTACCGGAAGCCAATGAAGGTCCTTAATACTATTGGAGATAGGATGGAATTTCGGGATGTTAAGCAGCACCTGTGCTGCGGCGTTCTGCAAAGACTGATGTTTTAGTAGTTGGCGTTTGTCAATGCCAAGAAAAGGAGCGTTGCAGTAATAAATTCTAAAAAGAATTAAGGAAACTACTGCAGTTTTTCTGAGTTCTTGGGGAATGAACGGAAGAAGTTTGCGCAGGATCTTTAGTAGGAAGAAGCACGAAGAATTCAGGAGCTTGATCTCACCTGCAACATTGAGCTGATCATCAAACATGACTCCTAAGTTTCTGACCCTTTCTAAGGGGTCAGGACAATGTACTGCCTCTCCTGGCCCCCCCAAGTGATTCCACAGTGATGGTCCATTTCCAAACTCCATCACCTCTATTTTATCTGTGTTCAATTTAAGATAATTCAGAATTCAGATTCATGCACCCAATAATGTGCTTCAGACAGTTGTAAAGCATACCAGCCACTATTTCTGCACTCAAGGATATAGATATGACTATCTGAGTGTCATCGGTGTAAGAAACCATTGAGAAACTGTGTGCTTTGATCAGCTTAGCCAGAGAAGTAAGGTAGATATTTAACAGGGTTGGTTACAGTGCTGAACCTTGTGGAACTCCACACGGGAGAGAAAAAGCCTCCGATATAAGGTTACTCCAGCACAAACTCTGTCCGATGAAGGTAAGAAAAGAGGTGAGCAGGGTTCAAGCTGTCCCCTTAATTCTGAATGACTTCAGCCTCTGCGTTAGTACCAGATGGTTAACAGTATCAAACGCTGCTGAGAGGTGCTGTAGGATGAGGACAGCTCTTCCTTCACTGTCCAACTGTTTACGTATCTCCTTGGTGGCCATGACTATGACTGATTCTGTGGAGTGGTGTGGTCTGAAGCCAAGTTGGGTCGTGTCTAAGAGGCCATTGGATTCTAAGTAGCATGCTAGCTCTTGATTGATGTTTTTTTCTAGAATTTTGGCCGCGAGGGTTAGAAATTATATATGCCAGTAGTTTTTTACTTCAGAGGGTCTAGTGAGGGCTTCTTCAAAATTATCCGCATACAAACGTTCTTCCAGGAAGAGGGGAAGTTACCTGACTTAAGAATGTTATTCAGGAGTGGGTCCAAATAGGTGCTAACCCTGTCCGAAGCCATGTGAAGTATAGTAGGAGGACAGGGATCTGCCGGGGAGCCTGATTTAATAGATAGTAGGAGGTCATGCACTCTCTCAGTAGTTAAAGGGGAAAGACCGAAGAGTTGACAGGTAGTAGGATTATCAGAAATAGTGTCCTCTATCAACATCTTGTTGACCATGTTAGGAGAGTTCCCTGCAAGCTCCTTATAGAACATTTGTACTTTATTCTGGAAAAAGTTGGCCACCTTATTGCAGAAGGCTTGATCTGGAGAGCATTGATTCTCCCACTGAAGTTTGGACAAAGCGGTGACAGTTTTAAAAAGCTCTATAGTCAAATGTTTTGCAGCCTCTATCTTAATGATGAAATAATTAATTTTGGCGATTTTAATTGCTTCGTATCAACTGGTGCTAGTCTTTAGTTGAGTTTGCCCTGCTCGCTATAGTCTAACCTCCAGGTGCGTTCTAAGCGCCTACACTTAGATTTTATGTTTTTAAGGTCTGTACTGTACCAGGGGGCTAAGACTTGATTTCTTTATTGTTTACTTGATTTTTCTGGAACCAGAAGGTCAATTGCTGGTCTAATCCATTTATCGACATTATCAGCAGCCTTATTGTTGTCTAGGACTAATAACGGAGGGTGTCTGTCAAGGGCCTGTTCTAGATCAGTTTTGTCAATTTTGTGCCACGTTTGGGTCTTAGCATGAGACAGTCTATTTGGAGAGAGAGATTTTTTCTCCGGAAGAAGGAGTGAAGAAAATAGCCTTATGATCAGCCCAGGTAAGAGGCAGGATTTTGTCCACGGTAATATTGGGATTATTCCTAAAGATATCATCTTGTGTACGACAGGCCTTATGAGTGGGCTCTTTGATAATCTGGGTCAGCCCAAAACTATTCCTATTATCTATCAAAAGGGATGTGTCTGCATTGTTTCCGCATCCAAGGTGAAAGTAAAAATCCCCAAGTACCGTGAGAGTGGGGGAGTCTAGCAATGATTCCATAAATGTTTGCAGCGATTGTATGAACGGAGCCCTTGCCCCCGGCGGTCAGTACAGGAGTAGTCCAGGACTTGATAGAGTATTACTAATTTTGAAATTGAAAGTCATAGCTTCTACTCCAAGATGCTGGGTAGGGTCAAACATAGCCTTAAAGCTGGAGCCATATATAATTGCCATTGCCCCTCCCCTGTTCCTTTCCGTCAACGCTTGCCAGTTCGTAGCCTGCTGATATCGCTGCAATCCAGTTGGGCTCAGAAGTTACCATGGGCCAAGTTACGTAAACCAGATCCTGATTTGAGGTCTGCATCAAGCAGATGTAGTCTTGCAACTAAGGATTTTGTTTTGTATTTTTCACCAATATGCCTGTGAAAAGTGGAAAAACATAGTTGAATTTGGGTTTCTGGGTATAATTTAGTAATGGTATTAATCATAGATAATTCAAAATCAATAATCACTTTTCCAGGTCTTTTATTTAGAGTTTTAGTTTTTATCACTGACAAAAATTCAGTATAGGTTGAAGCTTGCTTATCAGGCAGTAAACTGTAGACTAAAGGAACAGTGGTGTTATTAATGTTGGCATAAATAGTATATATTTGACTGAAGAAATGGGGGTGGACTTAAAGGTACCGTCCATCATCCAAATATCATTATTCTCCAGTTTAGCAAGGTTATAGGGGAGGGGGGTGCTAAAATGTTATATTCGTTTTAGAGGGTTTTTGTTGTCATGCAAAAGTAAAGATGTGTTAGTAAAGGTTACTGTTAATTCTTCATGGATGTTGATATTGGAGTAGGTTTGAGGTGTTACTCGTTGAGGGTTACTTGCCTGTTTTTGTCTCTGTATAATACGACGTAGATTTGGAATAGTGGGCATAGAACTAGCTACATGCATGGGCATATTTTGGGAAACCTCCCTCAAAACTGAGCCACAAGGTTCCTTGGAGGTGGATGTAAGGGTTTTCTTTTGTTCAATATTTTGTCAAACTTCATTCTCTATTGCAGAGGCAGAGTGGTTATGCTCAGTTGTTTTTTCAACACTGTCACCAAGAGTAGCCGCTCTGCCTGTGCAATGGGATGCATAATACCGCACACACTTCCGATGACTTCTGGGCTCAGTTAATCTCTCCTTACAATACAGGTAGCCACCGTAACTCATTAGTCTGTTTCCCCTGCTTGATTTAATCTAGTTTGCTTGATTTCTCGCTGCCATTCTTTATCTGAAGGTAGAAAGAATACAAGATTTTAAAAATGTTGTAGTGAATTGGTAGATGAATGTGTTTTATTAAAATTTACCTGCAAGGGAAAAATGTTTTTAAATGACTTATTTCACATCCTATATTTCTTTTTGATAACAATGGTTATTTTGCTGTGTTTGCTTTGAATTGTGTTTTGGGTTGATAATTCTGAAAAGAAAGTTATTTTGGCCGTATGTTACCTTAAATGGGGTTCTCTGTCCTGTGAAAAGTAACTTTCAAAGATGATCGCGTGGAGTTTCTGATTTGTGGAGTTGTGTTCTTCCAGATAGGTGCTGTGGTATGGCTTGATCTGCATAGAAAGGGAAAGACAACAAAATGTGTTTGTTTGTTTATAAATGTGCTTTTGATATTATCCTGCAAGGGAAAATGTTTCAATATTATTTATTTGACATTCTACATTTTTTATTATTATAAAGTTTATATTCATTAGGCAATGCTATGTTTGCAATCAGATTTATTTTTACTTGAAACTTGTGCAAAGAAAGTTATTATTGGTGACAGTTGTTTTTGTTCAATTTTACCTTCAATGGGTTGACCAATTGCGTGATCAGCCATGTTTTTTTTTGTTGAGGATGTGTTCCTCCAGACTGGTGGTGTCTTGCCCTTGCCCTTGATTATGGGTTGGAGCCCCACTACATATTCCTGCACATTGTGGCAGGCACCACATGGGGCCTGCCAGATAGTGCAGGGATATGTTCCCTGTCTATTTTTTGTACTGCATCACGCAGCACCCGCCACAATACAAAAGATAGGCACTGCAACCGCCTTGGAGGCGCTCGCATTTTAATAAGGTTGACAGGACCGCCGACAGTAAGTAGAACTGTCCGTCTGTGACAGGGTGGTGGGCCCCCCTTAGGAGATTTTTATGATGGCGGGCTGACCCTGTCACAGACGCTACCGGCCAACTTGCTATCGGCAGTCCAGTCAACCTTATTACAATGCGACCGCATCCAAGGCGGTCGCACTCCCTATCTCTTGTATTGCGGCGGGGCTGCAGCACATGCCGCAGTACAAGAAATAGACAGGGAACGTATCCCTGCACTACGTGGCAGGCACCATGTGGTGCCCCTTAACCCCATAATCGAGGGCAAGGGCAAGGGGGGATAGGGGGCCCCCAATGTCCCTTTCCCCCAGCCTTTCCATGGCGGTGAACCGCCATAAAATGGGTAACCGAACAACGCTTGACGGCCGTGAGACGAATCCAAGACGCCATCTGGTTCACCGTAACTGGGGACTACTGGAAATAAATGACTGGCATAGCGTTCATAAATACAATCTGCATACATCTTAGAGGATTGTGCCGAATTGAATCGTTTAATATCAGATCAGGTTCCTCATACTAGGGACCAGTTGGATCAAAATAACGGCGCCAGTAATCAATGCAACATCGATGCTTGAGATACTTTGATGAACTGTATATAGTCCGTGTACAACAAGGCACTCAAGAACATAAATACACACAGAAGGCTTAAGTCGATCTGAGGGATCCCTAGCTGATAATATTTTATAAGTGGTTAATAGGGAATAAGAGACAAGATAAAATTACGTCTTGACAAAGGTGGTGCAATATAAAGCTACAACACCGAAACGCGTCGACGCATAAATTACACCATTAAATCCGAGGAACGACTGAGGGTGCCAAAAGTTAATAGATAATTGCACCAAAAAAATCTTGATTCTAATTGGATTAATACTATAAGATGGTTTTCAATGAATTCACTTTATTGTTTGTCTCTTACTTATATTTTTAATTGTGTATAATTTTGATTTATTTATTTATTTATTTATTTATTAAAACATTTATATAGCGCGAACAAAGGCCCAAGGGCATCTCGGCGCTGAAGTTTCTGCAGTGTGTAACCATCAAGGGGAACTAAAGTTTTATTGTTTAAAAAGCCAGGTCTTAAGCTGTTTGCGAAACATCCAGAGAGAGGTACTCGATTTGATTGCAAGTGGAACAGTATTCCACAGTTTCGGGGCAGCTACCAGGAATCTTCTATCACCCCACGCTACCGATTTGGTGCGTGGTACCAGTAGTTCCTGTAAAGAAGATGAACGTAATGTTCTAGCAGGACGGTAAGTGATAAGATTTTGGGTAAAGAAAGCAGGTCCGATATTATGTAAAGCTTTGTATACCAGGCAGAGGGACTTGAATTTGATCCTCTTTCTCACCGGTAACCAGTGCAGCTGTCTTATGGTAGCTGACACTGACTGGTATTTTGGAATGCGCCCGAGTAGCCTGGCCGCAGCATTCTGAATGATTTGCATTTTTTGAAGCACCTTCTCTTGGGCACCCAAGAACAGAGCGTTGCAGTAGTCTAAGGTGGACAAGACCAGGGAAGTGACCAGGGTTTTTCCAGAATTTTCCGGTAGGAAAGGCAAGATTTTTTTTATGAGCCGTAGTTTATGAAAAGCTGAAGAGGAAATCTGATTTGCATGAGGTAGGAAGTTCAGGAAGTTCAATTTCCTGACAGTGACAATTTGTTTTTAGCATTATGAAATTGTGGATTTTATGTATTTTTAATATGTAATGTTATAATTCAATAATACATTTACAACAACCTTAACATCATTTAATCTTTGTTATATTTACAGCATTTAGTTGTTTATTGGTCTAGGAGCATTTTGATCTCTGACACTGGAGTGAATGAAGGGTGGTTGCAAACTTTATCATTAAGTAAGCCTTTTACTCAAGGGGTCTTTCTTTTTGTTGATTATAAAGGAGAGGAACATCATAATCCCTACGGTGGAGCCTGGTAGGCACAGCCAACATTGCAGGTATTGCGAGGCCCTCTGCCGCACCTGCGGGTTCAAGAAGCCGGCCTGATGCGTGGCGGTCGGTGTTTCCATATTACAATGGCGGGCGGGAAACCTGTCTATGATGGCAGTGAGACCGCCACTGACTGGCTGTCAGTGGCAGTCTCACCGCCATCGTACTGAGGCCCAATGTCTTTTTCTGTGGTTTGTTTTTACATACTCCATTTACTCAGATATGTTTTTCGTTTGTTTAGTGAGATTGCGTTAGTAACGATTTTACATTTCCATTCTTAAATTGTTGCAAATTTTAACACTTTATGGAATTAAACAGTTTCTTGTTTCAAAGTTTTACCTGTTGAGCTATTTCAATATTCATAAACTCTTGGGATCATTTGTTGTCTGTTGTGCTGTGGTATTAGAACCTTTTATTTCAAAGATAAGAATTCACAGTTCTGGTAAAGAAAGGATAATGTGAGTATTATTAACTGTTCGTGCTTTCTTTTTTTTATATTTAAGGACAGTCGTACACTTTCTTTCAGGACCGCATCCATAGGGCTCTGGTACTTTACTGTGATAAACACCTGTCAGAGTGTAGATAGTAACTTTGCCCCCACCACCATCCAGAAACTTCCCTGAGACAAACACCTGTCAGAGTAGGAATACTAATTATGACCCCAACCACCATGCATCACCTTCCCTGAGGCAAACACCTGTGGGAGTAGGAATAGTAGTTTTACCCCTCCACCACCATCCAGCACCTTCCCTGAGGTAAATACATTTTGGAGTAGGAATAGCAATTTTAGCCCCCCCACCACTATCCCGCACTATTCCTGTGATAACCTCTTGTCGGATTCGTACTTTTGCTTGCCTTCACTTTCCAGGTTCTCCCCTGACGTACATTCTGAGTATTCCTTTTTCTAAATGACAGCCCCTAGCGTACTACTATTAGTAATTTTGAATACCACCTCAGTAATTTAGTTTATGTAATTTTTTTATTGAAAATGTTTTTTTAAATATCAATTGATTTATATAACATACACTTACTTTTGTGAGTCTCCTGTTGAGAGTCAGGCAACAGTCTGGGCATAAAAAAAATATATATTATTACCAAATGTTTTGGGGTTTTCGTGTATTAACTGTATGTGTGTTCGTTGTAACTGTTTTACTTACTTGATCTGTAGGTGGCAGTGTTCAAAAGCAATCTGTTTTTTTTCTGTCCGTGCTCTGATGCTTGTGGACAGCAGGGAAGTGAGTGATCCACTGAGCACAAAATGGTGGGCGCTCAATTTATACATTTTTGCCATTGTGAATGGTATTTTAAAACAAAATATGATTTCAATTATATTTTGTAATTGTGAACCTAATTCTGACAGAAAATATATTTAATACTTAATGTTTATAAATACGTTTCTTTCTTTCATGTTTAGATTGGCAGCCATTTAGATTGGTCAGTGAAACAGACATTTAGTAAAAATAGAGAAAGGACACCTGGAAAATTATTTTTGTAATGCATCTGCTTCTTTTTCTATTGTTATATTGATTAGTTTTTTTTAACCTTCTTAAGTACAGTAAATGGTCATTCTTGAATTCTTTTTCTTATTGCTATCTCAAAATTAAGTGTTATATATTTTTATTCGAGAAGCTGAGAAATAGAATTTTTAAGTTTACTATATTTGCGTTGTGTTGGTATGCCTGGTAATGGTATAGGGTGTAATGGTATGCGTTGTAATGGTAGTTATAACATTACTCTATGGGACTGCCTTGTAATGGTATTCGTTGTAAAATCATTTGTTGTATTGGTTTTAACGTTGTAAGACCCGCGTTGTAAAATCATGCATTTTAATGGTATGTGTTGTAACGTCATACAACCAAAAGTTTTGTGATCTTCGCTTGCTCCCTGTAGCACAACTGCAGCAGCATCTCTCATCTACAATTTTTGTGATTGTCCAAAACCCAGTACCCTACATGTCAGGTAACTCTGCTTCCCGTCGATGACCTGCTTCTCATCTTTCCACAGTGCCGATATATCTTTACCCATGAAGTTCCTTTTCGGTTCCCACCATTTTAGTATCTTCCCGGACACAGGGTGCAAAATTCAGCAGAGCTCATTGTGTAGCACCCATGGAGCACTTCTATTCTTTCCCCACTATGCCGTACCACTGATTTGCAGGGTTTGGCATGGGAATGAGTTCAGTGGGAGCCGGATGGGTGTAGATTGTGAGTTGAGTAGGGTTTTCGGGAAGAGTAGATGAAAAGTAAGAGAACAGAAGGAGGCTACAGAGGAATGTTTTAAAATTATTTCTAATGTTTAAGATGTAAAATAAGAAATTAGGAGGGAAGGTTTTCAGCTAAAAGGGGGGAATAAATAAGGTTTGGAAGAAGGATAAAGTAGAGGATTTATGATCGGAAAAAGTCTATGATAGGAACATAATTTGGCAGTAGTCAGGGAACATGTGAGGCAGCTCAAGGCATGTTTCTTGGATTCAAGGTTCTTGATTGCAGATTTTTTACTACAGTTTCGGAGAAGTGTACACATTCTTGTTTCTTAGGCTTGCATTGTAAGAGTTATGCATGGCTATGTCTAAATCCTTTTTTTTTTCTAAGTAATAGTTTTTCACCTCTTATGTACCAAGAGATTTGTTTGCTGGAGAGGAGAGCAGTGGTGGCTCCTCTGCTGAGGCAGAGGAGCATCGCCCCACTGCTGTTAGCAGTGGAAATGAATGAAAAAGAAAATGATAATAACTGGAATTTATTAGCATTTTATTTTTTCCTGGGTCTTTACAGGGCAGGGCTGCTCTGGTCTCAGAGCAGGGGAAGGAGTGATGTCACTCTCTAAAGTGTGCATAACTGTTTGGCCGGCCCGCAATGCACACTTTGCATGTTGTCCATGCAGGCTACATTACAGTCTGCATGGAGAACATGCCCAGGCCACCATTCCCCATCTGAGTGCCAAACCACAGCACCCAGACCAATCACAACACTGCATTCCAGCACTGTGATTGTTCAGGGGAGACTGGCTGCTTCCTCTTCCAGCTGGTGCGAAGGGAAGAAGATGAGGGACGATGCGTAGAGAAAGTTTTTTTTTATCTCCCCCTGCCTGCCCACCACCCCCGATCCGTGCCAGCCGATACTGGAGAAGAAGTTATGAAAGAAATGAAGATGGTCTGAATTACATGGAAATCTGACCCTTCTTGAGTAGATAAGTCAGGTGGATTCTTCTAACTATTCAGTTTTCTGGAATACTGTATAAAGTTCTTGGGAACATAGGGCATGCATTTCTCTCCCACTTTAATTTGAAATGATTGTCCCTAGCAAACCTTGTTTCCACAAAACATGTTACAGAGGTGACTTAAGCAAGGGCTCAAAGAGAGGCCCATACTTTTGAGATGGACAAAAGTGTGGTTCAATTAGGGTGACGGTCTTCTCCAAGGAGGGAATGGAGGGAACACTTTCTTAAAGCTTTGGGAGGGACTCTTTCAGTAGTTTGTAACTGCCTTGATTAAAGATAACAGAAAATCTGATTGTCCTAGATGTGGGGAACACAGTAGCACAACCTCATCTTGATTTGGCAGGTTGTAAAATAGATGGATGTGGATTTTCCAAATATCAAATGCCAAATTGTATCCTTGTGAATGTGTATGGTATAATCAAGTTTTCCATACTATCTTTTGTGAGATTCAGCTAGTGGGTGAAGTGGAGAATCTTCCTTTTGTGCCTGTATATGAGAGCCAATCTGTATGGCAGTCTCACTTGTGGCTTCTCTGATATTTATGAATCCTTTCTGATTTATTGGTTTTATCACATGAGAAAAATATACAACCATGTCACCTACAACTCGAAGGCTGGCTCACAAACTTAAACAGAACACTCCCACCAAAACAAGAAAATCCTTCCCGCCCTACTAACCATCCAGCCCCCGCTCCTAGCGATGGTATATCCAGCATGATGATTTCACATATTACCCACAAGCGCCTCTCCTGCGCCTTCCATTATCGCCCCGGCCTGGCCTACTCCCACATCAGTTACCATGACCCTCTCTGGTGGGAGATCAAATGCAACAGTTAGGTATTTAGGGCAGGTCAGCTCATTAAATTCTAGTGATAGAATTGTCTAAATATATGCCCCCATCTGGGTTCTACCAACAGTGTCAGTCGTTCCATGCCAAACAGGTGCCATATCCAGTAGAGTCAGGATATATAGTCTGAAGTCCTATTTGACCCCCAGAGTGAAAATATGATCTGATATGCTGCTCCTAGAGCTAGGGCCATTTGTTTTCCCCTCAGGGACTTCAAAGGATATGAGAGGTGATTAGGCAGCACGAGAAGTACATACGCTGGACATCAGGGAATTTCTGTGTTGAAGACCAAATGTATATCCTCAAGAATCTTTTCCCGGAAACTAGTCAGTTTGGCTTAGCTCTATAACAGGTGCACTATAGTACCGTTGCCACTGTACCTCTTCCAACACTCCTTAATATACTCTGGTCGTCATTTCTGTATTCTAGAAGGTGTCCAATACCATTATCGATTTTGGAAAAAAGGGGGTGGTGATGGACAGAGTTTCTGAATGATGCAGAATACTCTTACCAAGTCAAGAGATCATGGTTTTAATCCATCACCTGTTTTTTAGCTCATTGCACCATCCCAGCTCAGAACCTGGCTATATGCAAATTAGTCTGTTCCTGTCCCAGTGCATGATGGGAACAGGGCAAACCAAACTACCAAGCCAATTCTTATACTGGGAAGGAGACAAGCTTCCGGGGACCGGTTTCTGGCATCACAGCCTTCGTCGGCCTGGCTTGCTTGAATCCTGATGGTGCAATGAGCAAGGGACTCACGTCTGAGTATACCCTCCCACACATAGTGTGGATAAAATAGATTTAGGAAAAAAGGGGGTGGTGATGGACAGAGTTTCTGAATGATGCAGAATACTCTTACCAAGTCAAGAGATCATGGTTTTAATCCATCACCTGTTTTTTAGCTCATTGCACCATCCCAGCTCAGAACCTGGCTATATGCAAATTAGTCTGTTCCTGTCCCAGTGCATGATGGGAACAGGGCAAACCAAACTACCAAGCCAATTCTTATACTGGGAAGGAGACAAGCTTCCGGGGACCGGTTTCTGGCATCACAGCCTTCGTCGGCCTGGCTTGCTTGAATCCTGATGGTGCAATGAGCAAGGGACTCACGTCTGAGTATACCCTCCCACACATAGTGTGGATAAAATCGATTTTGGAAAAAAAGGGGGTGGTGATGGACAGAGTTTCTGAATGATGTCCAATACCATTATGAAATGATCTTAACACCCGTCTTAGTGCTTGCCATGGTATGTGCCGTATGGTGTGCTCTATAGAATATTTACTTCCATTCTCGGTGTGATAAGGGTCTTCCTATCTCTGCCTTCCTGACTGGTGTTTTTTGTGCCGGGGAGTGAGGCGTCCTCTTCCAACACTCCTTAATATACTCTGGTCGTCATTTCTGTATTCTAGAAGGTGTCCAATACCATTATGAAATGATCTTAACACCCGTCTTAGTGCTTGCCATGGTATGTGCCGTATGGTGTGCTCTATAGAATATTTACTCCCATTCTCGGTGTGATAAGGGTCTTCCTAACTCTGCCTTCCTGACTGGTGTTTTTTGTGCCGGGAGTGAGGCGTCCTAAGAGGGAGGGCAGTTCAGAAATCAAGTGGTTATCCTTATCCTTGAATGACAACCACTTCCTGAATGGTGTTAATGTGCGGTTGACATGCAGCTTAACAGAAGGGTGCATCACCCAGTGGCGGGCTTACAGATATTGCATGCAGCTGGCCTCTGCTAGATTGAAATCTTATTTTAGTTTATCAAAGGGGATAATCACCAATTCATCAAAAAGATTGCATATCCACTTACACCCTGAGGATTGCTAGCCCTTGAAATGGTCTGCTTAGAAACCTGGAGAAAAGTCCAGATTATTAAAAGAGAGGTCATCGGTGAGGGAATTGTGGCTAGTCCCTTTTAGAATGCCACCTTGTCCCACACATCCAATATGGCTCATGTGCTAGTGAGGAATGCAACCTCCAGGCCACATTCTCTCTATGGAGCCAAGGTATCTACCGTACATGTCAGCCCACTATCACCTGGTCCATAAAACACCATTGTTTGTTGGAAGTAGGTTGTCCCCACTCAACAAGAAGGCCAAGCTCTGGGGGTTGGTAATATTTGGGACAATGGGTACCCCAAAGCCTCCTTCGGACGTGGAGGGATATGCAAGATGCCGCGCCATGTGTGATAGTTTTCCACTCCATAGGAATGACTTTTGCTAGAAGGTGCCTCTCTTGTAAGAAAATATATCTCCCTTGGACTGCTCAAGCATAGACAAAACCACCAATCATTTAGATAGATGGTTTAAACCTTGGATACTGAGGCTTATTATTTTAATGTCCAGGGTATTAGTAGACATGTGAAGTCTTAACCTTTGGCATTGTTGAAAAGCCTATGTTAGAAGGTGTGTCAGTCAATTTGAACAGCAAATTGGATTCATCCTGTCAGTGTTCTTAGGGACAAAGAGGCAGGCCCAAAGAGCAGGTGCTAAACCACTTACTCCCCCTATAGAACAGATTATAACAACAAGAACAGAACAACAGTTATCAGGCCCTTCCATTATGGTGTGGGTGGGTATTTGTCCTGTGGACCCAGTCCATATTGGGTCACGGACTCAGTTTCCCATATTGATGCACATCTCGTCCGCTCCCCCGCCCCCATTGGTCTTACTTGATTAGTGCGGGTAACCCAGGCAGCATTACCCTGACTGGCAACGTCTCTCAGGATGTGTACGTCCCTCTTAGTCAGCGACCAGTCTCCACCACAGCTTTGTCCAGATCTGCTCGTCTTTCTTGGGTGCTTGTACTAGGGTATAGTTGTGACCCCTTACGGGAGCGTTATACCCTCTGCCACTCATATTCACGGCACACTGCTGGTTGCCCAGCACTCAAGGAAGAGACCCATGCCTCAGTCTCTATAATACTCCGGATTCGATGCACCTCAGTAAGGCACTTGATCTGGTATAGATGACCCTCCCATCAGAAGATTATGTGAAATGGGTGGCCCCAACCGTAGCAGGCTCTCATGCTCCGGAGAAAGTCTGTAATGGGCTGGAAGTCCTGTTGCCGTTCGAGGGTGATCACATAGAGGACCAGGAATAGAATGATCTTGTGGCCTCGGAACTGGAGCAGTTGTGCATCCCTTGCCGTCTTGATATTCGCCTCTTGCACTTGAAAGACATGAATGCAGACCAAGATGTCCGGAACCTTGGCATTATTTGCTCCTGGGTGGCCTACTCTGTGACCTCTGTGTATTTGAATGGTTTTGTCATCTCCCAGTCTGAGGATGTGGTGGAAGACGGCCCTTAAATAACCCATGATGCTCCCATCCGGACTATTTGTATTCTGACATTATTACAGCAGGAGCAATTCTCCAGGTCCTCCATTTGTACATAGAGTTCCGCCTGCTGCTTCCGAAGGCACAGCCCTTCTTGTTGGAAATGTTTGAGCTCCACGCCTCCCGACATCTCAGCATCTTCCAGGGAGGATACCCTGTTCCCCGAAGTGCTCAGTTCCTGCCGCACCTCTTGCAATTCCGGCATGAGGTCGCGTTTCAGACGTTGAAGGTCTGTTCTCAAGGAGTCAAACAGGGTTTCCATGAACACCCTCATTAGTGGAACCTGGTTATCATTCTGCTCCTCAGGAGATGGGCTCTTTCATGACAAAGGGCCCAGTTTTCCCATTGCATTCGTGAAACGCGTCAGGTTTGTCAGTCGTCCTCAAGAGAGCGAATGGAATTTGGCAGTGTTGCAGGACCTCTGCTACCACGTGCTCCCTCTCTTTGGCTGCTTACTCAGACATGGGAAGGTGCGCAGCCTCCTATGCACATGCGTTTAGCTTTCAGTTTCAGCCACTCTACTCTTCATTGAATGCCGGGTGTTGGCTTGAGTATTCCTTTGGTGCGGAGCCATGTCCGTGCTTCCTGGGGAGTCTAAAAGAAGTGTGCGGTTTCGCCGTCTACTACCCGTAGTTGGGCGGGAAAGAAGAGAGAGTATTTCAGGCCTAGGGAGCTCATCTGCTGTTTAATTGCTGTATACGAGGTACGGCGATGCTATACTTCTGCAATGTAGTCCGGATATGCAATGATCACAGTGCCCTCCAACTGCCATGGGCCCTTCATCTGGAATAGTTGTAATAGGAAGTCTCTGTCCCTAAAATTTCGCAGCCGGCAATCACTGGTCTTGACTGGGCCCCTGGAGTAGGCAAGTTCTCCAGTGTCCGATGTACCTGCTTAATCTAAAATCATTTTGGCACTTTCCCCACCAGCACCATGGATATCAGCCATTGATCAAGGAAGAGCTCCGTTTTGGGGCCCTCAGAGCGCTGAGGGAATCCCAAAAATCTAAAGTTGTTGTGCCTGTATCTCCCCTCCTCGTCCTCCGCTTTACGTTGTAAGGTTGCTTGGCAACTCTCATCCTTTCCATTTGGGTATAAGTGTCCTGGAGTGTGGGTCGCATTGCAGTGATTGCTGATTTCATATCTTCCAACCCCTGTGTTAATTTCCTGTGGTCTGTGCAAATCAAAATAACTTCTGCGGTCACCACATCCACCTTGGCTTCCAGCAAGGTCTTGGTTTCCGGTATCCCTTGAAATATCTGTTCAAATTGATCTGAGTGTTTTGCAAGCGTGAATTCGAGGTGGGAGACCACTCTCATGCTGTGATGTGGTTGACCCTTTCCAGCTCACCATAGTGGGGGGGAAGATCTTGGCCATCTTGGGTTTGACATTATCTTCAGTGCTAGGGGGGCAGGCTTGGCTGTCCCTCCAACAGACAAGGTGCAGGCAGTACCAAGGATAGAAGAAAGAAAAGCACTGTTACCGGTCAGATCTATTTCCCTTTGCTCCCATTCTGGCCTGTGCATTAGGTCCACGCACAGGGCCTGTATAACATAAGGCGTGGCCGGTGGACCAGCAATATTACAAGGAGTCCGCCCCTCCATGGCCTCCTGCTGTTGCGTGCTGGGGTATGTTTCAGCCCTGGACCTCCTTTGTCACCCCCGAGACCTGAGGCACTCACTAGTGTTCAGAGTTATTCTTCTTCCAGCAGGTTGAGGATAAACAGCCTTGTTTGGATCCTTAGAGTGCTTCCCGCTCAGGTGTAGCTTAGTCTGGAGGCCCACCACAGTCCATCACACCGCTCTTCTTGTTCCCTCTGGTCGCGCTGTAGCTCACTCACAGTTCCTCCTCTCCATCGGGGGAGTTCCAGCAGCAAAGCCTCTGTGTAGGCAGCTGTGGGGGAACCCAGTCCTCATTCCTCCCTCAGGCGCACAGGAACCTGCCACCGTGCTTGCACAGTGCAGGCTGAACAACTGTTCTTCAGGCTCACCCCCACAGCGTGCCTCCTGTGCACGCCAACAATGGCTCTATTGCCATGCATGAGTCCCATGAGGGGGTGCCTATGAGTGAGACAGAGGCAGTGCTCCACCACACAGGATTACATCAGATTACTGTTGGGCCTGGGCAGCAACTCAGTTCAGGACATCCATTGTGGTCGCCATCTTCGCCACTCTCCCACACTGATTTCTTTCTTATTTGATTTTTGTCTGCTCTATGTACATTGCAGGTCTTGCTGGCTCAACATCATGGTCAACATTCATTTTCTTCTTTCAACACTGTAGCTTCATTAGTGTGAGATGCCCACCCACTGATGCCCTATCGTTATTGGATTTTACACTTTAGGTAGAGCCTTAGGTGGGCTTGCACATTAGTCACAGCAGGGTGTGACTTTGAAATGTCACTTACTTTGGTGCAGATGCCAGTGGATGACAACCTGGTTGGCTAACACCCCCTTGGTCTGTTGATTTCTGAGAGAGGTGATGCTCGTGGTTTGCCTGGATCCTAGGTACACTCTTCTGTCTGAAACAGGAAACGTTCTCCAACTCTTTCAAATTATGAGTTTTCTAGGAATGCTCTCTTTGCAAACTTACTATTTTGTTGTGTTTGATATTGGGTGGTCTAGTTTCTGGTGTGCAGGTTTTGGGCTTTCTGGGCAGCATGATTATTCCAGAGGAAGCAACTTTTACTATTGCAGGTATGACAGAGTACAATACTAGATCAGGCTCTTATCTAGGCTTCCTATCTTAAGTGAACCTAACACTTAACCTCCGTGCACTGTTGCCGGTGTGGTTCTAAAATTAGAACTGCACATACAATAATACCATATCACAAAAAACGCAATTTTCTAAAGTTTTCATCATATATTTTTTCTCATATATTTTTCAGTTTTCATAAGATTTAGATTAACACATTTTCACTTGAGGCATAAAGCTGCCTATCAAATTATAGTTTCAAAAACAACAGAAGTAGCTTAGAAATTACAAGTAGATTCTTATCTAGGCTTCTCAGACGACTCAAGGTTGTATGTGGTAAGGTGTTTGAGAACTTATGAGATGGATATGAGAAAAACAAGGCAGTTATTGACTTATACACCCATGTCTCGTCATACCGTAGTTGGATGAGTGAAATGGATGAAGACCAAAGCTAATATTGATCGATAACATATTTGGGCCCTTCTCAGTGTAAGAGTCTATGGCGTCCCAAACCTTCATGATTGATGGAAGGCTGGAAGACATTATGAGAGTGGCAGGCTGGTCTTCTGAGTCCACTTTTTAATAGAGTTACTCTAAACAAATGGTGGATATTACTTCTATGTTTATAAACAGTTTTTGAACCAGCATAAGCCTTGCTCCTGGTCAAGCCACAGAAGTGTAAAATGTCCTAACTGTTACAATTCTGTATATGATGCAATGGTGAGGTTATGTTTTATCAGGAATGATATTGGTCAAACCCAGGGCAAGTGTGATAGGTGGTATATAGTTTGTGCCAAATGGATGATCTTCTCTAAGATGTAATGTACTTATCTTGACATATGAACGTTTTACTGTATTGATGTTTCTTTACTTGACTTATGAAAATGTCACTGTGTTAATTTCTCTTTGTTTATTGATAGTAAACTTGGAGTGAAAGTCATTGATGACTATATGTATTTATGTAGGCAGCAGAGCTCTGTAGATGGTCAACGAAAAGAGTAAGGTCAACAAGTAATAGGAGAGGAAGCTGGGTTATGGGCAGTTAATGCTTTGTGGTGTAGTGTTGTTTAAAGAGGTAAGTTTTCAGCTCTTTCCTAAATTGGAGCAACTTTGGGTCAGTTAGGATGGATATTGTATGTTAAGATCGTAAGTGCATAGATGGGATAAGCCTGCTATATTGTTTTTCTTTTCTTTTCTTTTTTACACTTCTTAGTCTTCAGTCGGATGGTGTCCTGACTGAGGGTGTGCCGTGAACCACCATAGATGGTGAGCTGGTCAGCAAGATAAGCAGGGGAATTGGTCATGATGGCTTAGTAAATAATACAGCTGGTTTTGAAGATGGTATGGGCTAGCAAGGGGTGCCAATGGAGTTCCATCAGGATGGAAGGGAAGTGATAATATTTCTTTAGGTGTGTAGAATTCCAGTAAGAGGTGCTAGTTTGGAGTCTAGGAGACAATGGAGCAAGATATTACCACCATCCAGATGTGAGAGTACGAGAACTTGAGCAGCAGCTCTGAAGTCACATTCTAAAAGAGACGGTTTGACTTTCTTTAGAAGAGAAAACTAGTACCATGCCGTTTTTGTTTCATTGAGAGAGTATTCCTCAAGTTTGAGGATAGTGTCATTCAAAGAAAGTTGGGGTTTGAAGCCGTCAAGGTGTTTTTTGCACACTCTTTTGAGATTTTTGCGACATTTGAGTAATATTCACAGGCATAGTAAGGAAATAGTGAACATTTGATAGCTGCTGTTCATTGGTTCAAAGGTTACATTCTATGTGTTACACTTGGGTCAACATTCGAGGATACCTGACTAGATATCGTGGCAGGATCTGTTTTGTGGTCTAACGTATGGCAGCACTACCTTTGCGCAACTAGATCGTGTCCGATGTGTCTCAAGCTCCCTCGTGCTTGGCAATAAAATGTGTGAACCTCTAAAAGTTAATGGGGGAGAAGAAGTAAATGAGGAAGCTGTTAAGAAGGGAAACAACTAAACAGCAGTACAGGCAAGAACTTACAGGGTGTTCTCAGGGGAACATGCAAGGGCGGTAGGGGACCTCTTAAAGTGGTGGCGCTCGGGGGACAATTTGATTCACCGATTCTGCTGCTTGTGGGGCAGCACTGAGAATAAAACAGCAACACAGGTTAGGTGTTGCAAACTGGACTGGAGATCTAGTGTGTACCAGAGTATAGGTTAAGCCAGATGGCTCAAATAGGGGGGCTCCTCACGTATCAATTCCCGGAACTGGGTAAGCATAGCATCCCAGGACGCTGGTATGGGCCGTTTACGTAGGCAGTGGGTTTCTTCATAAGGCAGCGCGGTACTCTCTGCTTCCCCCCCCCAGTGAGTAAGCGCCATTGTGAGATTAATGGGGGTTGGGTGGCCCTCCAATTTAAGGTGCAGGTTTGTTTGGCCGGTAGAAGGGCCAGGTTTGCGAATTCTGTTCGCACTTTGTGTTGCTTCCTCTGTTTGTAAATTCACAATACAGTTGCTTATTACGTATTCACTATTGTAAGCTCAGTAATGGTTGCCAGGGCGTCATGTACTGTGTGGCAATAGTGAGCTAGGTTGGGGCACAACCATAGCATGTACTGGAAGTCGGCTGCAGGTGACTGACATCTAGGGCATGTCAGGTGCACTGTGGGAACTAAATATTGTGCACTGTGGGAAGTATCGAAGCTGTCAAGATTCATGTCTTTGAGCTAGGTTTATACTGTTTCTTGTCCACCAATGTTTCCCAATCACTTAGCATTTTAACTGCTGCTAATACACGTTCCTGGTGCTCGCTGCAAACACCTTCTGAAAATAGATTTGTGGAGAAGGTATCCTGTAACCAGAATGTTTGGTCATATTTGGTATCTTAGCTGTTGTTGTGATGGTGGTTTGTGTTGTATTATTCTTTTAACTTGTGCTATTCTGTGGTTCTATTGTTTTTTTGCTGTTGTGTTTTCCTCTGCACAAATTCATTATGTTGTTGTGCTCTTTTATGTTTGTTGTTTTACATTCTGTTTTGACAGTTTTGTTGTGTTGTGCCAGGTTATGTTTTTGCTTTGTTAGTGGTTTGCGTTGTTTTCTTGTTTACTTTAGAGATATCAACAATTGGTGCTCCAATTCCAGTCAAAAGAATCAAATCCCCTTAAAGGTCCAATGACAAACAACCATATAAAATATACCGTAGCCTAAGGTGGAAAAAATGCCTCTGCTTCAGATATTCAGTTATTTAAGGCAACAGTCAACCCAAAACCGTAGCAGAGGCATGCTTTAAATTAACGCTTCAAGCACTCATGTGATAGGGTACATGGGCTTTAAGGCGAAACTGTCATTGACCGGCAGCCAGTGTATAGATATCATTTATGGGAGGTGATTACCAGGGATTTCTTACCAACTGCTACGCTTGCTGCACCATTAAGGACTAGTAGGGTGAGATTTGAAGTTTTGGCACGTCTTAGTAGTATCCAAGTCAGGAGTCTATGGCAGTCCCTATTACTTCTGGACAGTCTTCAAGGGAAGGAGGGGGAGGTGTGCGCATTGGAATAATATATCCTATAATTTAGACGTAGGACTGAGATCGACTAGGTCTCTATCGAATATATTAAACTTAATAGTGAGGGCCAGCTAGCTCAGAGGTCACTAGAAACTTTCTCGAATTCACAAGAAGGGATTAGTTTCTGACAACCGCATGAACATGACAACTTTGTTTCCCAAGAATAAGAAATATATCTCTAGAGTCACAGAAACAATAGATAAGAATTTCACTCAGTCAATCGTGCATGCTTCGTTTCAACAGAGTTGCAGAGAAATAGAGAGACGGCATTTTCAATAAAAAAGGGTTTATTGAACAGCCTTCTTTCTCATGCAAGAGAAGTGAACTGCTACAATCGTAATGCAGACAGCAAAGTATAATGCGTGCAGCGAGAACAATATTATAAAATAATACTGTAAGAGCATTGTATGGTTTCTAAGCCATATAAAAATACATACATAAATAACAATGACTAAAAATACTTAACTGGTGCTTCTAAGATACGTCTACCCCAATGTACCTAACCTTAGTTTAGTATGAGGGAAGAAGTAAGTATTGTGTAGCATCGGTTTAGTTTTCTTTGCCAAGAATCTATCCAACATATCTCTTAGGTTCTAATCAGCTCCATACCTTGGTTTAGAATAAAGGAGGTCTGGTATCTCTGTCTCTGGACTCGATTTCCCAACACCCCACAAGGGGAGCTTGGAAACACTGGAGCTGGATTCTCGCCGAGAGAAATTCAGCCTCTCGATCAGTGCGTCAGCTGGAGGGTCGGCTTCCTTCGGCACTTGCTGTAGCGAGCTGCGTCGTGCAAGTAGATAGTCAAACTGCTCCAAACCACCGTGTCTTGCCAGAGCAAGTGAAGGCATATTTATACCTTGAAGGTGTCTAGTTTGACGTAAAGTCGGGCACAATAACGTCAGGAAAGAACCCCTAGGGAATAGTAGTTCTTTGCAAAGTACATGAGTTCTTGGACAAATCAATATTCAAGCAAGGGGAAGTTACCTAACTGCTTAGGCCGATTTTCCTAGAAATCGTTGTGACGTTTGGTACGGGTAGAAGTAGCCATGCCTGTATTTGGTCTGCATGGGCTATGTCTAAATAAGGGAATGATTTCTGTGCCTATATTAGGGCAATGTGAATGGTACCTATATAAGGGCATGAATCAGGAAAATTCAATCAGAGCCTAAAACGCCACACAACACCCACTCCACTTTATTATGTACGACATTACTAAGTTCTAAACACATTAAAACATATCTAAACGTGATGTGTTAAAACCCACCCAAAATACATAAAAAATGCATTGGTACTGGTTGTACACGAAAAGAACATTTGTGCTGTACGCATTCAAAAGCAATGTTTCATTCAAAGCATATAGATGACATTTAAAAAACTCTTATCCGAATGAATCATGAAAATACATTTATGAAATGACTCTTAAATACAGAAGAAAAGTCAAGACCATTCCATGACAGAATATATAAACTGTTTGAGTGTGGACAAGGTCAAATATTGTCTCTAGGAAGTATTCAAAGAATTCTTATTCTCTAAGAATAGTTCTACTTTAAGCAGATTACTTTGTGCAAAAAGAAAAAATACAAATTTGGAAAAAAGTCTGATCATAGAAAAAAATGAGAGTCCTAAAGTTCGAAGCTTGTTTTGAAAAAATGAAAGTCGAATTCAGAGTCTCTCAGAACACTATGTGTCAACTTCAAAAGTTAGTGTCATTGTTTGGAGAAAACATCAAATCTTCTAAGCTGGTAAAGAATTAGTCTACTACTGTAGGTGCAAGATGGACAACCTCGTTAAGTAGATCAATAGCACATAGATGAGAAGCATCGCCATCAGTGTCAACCGCATTAGCAATGTTCGAAGTACATGGTACCTGTGTGCCTGTTGCTCCACGTATCTCACTGTCTGCATTTTGCGTCTGTGAGATCTCAACGAATGCCGTCATCAGGATTGGTAGCTGCTGGGGACAACACAGTGCATGAGCCGTTACTGGTTCAAGCAAAGTATCAACTTCCGTTGGCAGGACTGATGGGAGTGTTAGACAGATGTCTAGCATGCATTCTTCTCCACATAGCAGACATCGTAGAACAGGCAATATGCAATCTTGCCAGATTGGTCTGAATGATAGAAACCACATGGTGTTCAAATCTCTTATACGAGCCAAGCCCAGTATTTATATCATGTGCTCACGACACTTCATTGCCAGGAGGGTGTTCTCCAAGGTGACCTGGGTGTCGATGGTGACTATCCCTGCTACGAATCCCAAAATGAGAGGCAGGCCGCCAAACACAGAGTGCACGAAGTTTGGAAAAATGCCTAGGACTGCTTCAAAGGGTGCTAAAAGTCCTGAAAAAACGGTCTTAAATAAATGTACAATACCACTCGTATCAGACATGTTTAAGATACGACCTAACATTTCTGAGAAATGTATAGGGCAATTTGCCGATAAAAGGGCATGTATCTCTGCAGAAGTCCTTGCAACTTGCAGATCATACGTTTCTCTGGACGAGGGCAGTGGCACAGTTTCTTGTAAAAGAATGGCTTTCATTCTGCTTAAAGTATCAATTTGTATAGAAGAGATGTTCAGTGAAGGCCATAACGGTGACTCTAAACACAAGGAAGATGCCGCAGGTCTTTTGCACAATCCAGACACACTAGGGAATCTATAAAGTATCCCGCAGGAGGAGCTGGAGTGACAGGATAGACAAAGGGATACAAAAGGTGAAAAAAGTACCCATCAGCCCACTCAATAGTGGAAGCTCGTCATTTGGGATTTCAAGTCTGAAAAGTTGGTGTCCGACAGGCACTTCCTCACGTAGACATTGAGGCTAGCCTAGGACCCAATGGTTGAACCCTCAACCAGAACAAATGACAGCGTATGGGGCCGATAGGGCTTAGTTGCAGTGCTTAAAGAAATTATATAAGAAAATGTGAAAAGAAAGGAAAATGATCCATGTGATTTAAAAATGCCTATCTTGACGTCAACAAGGAAACTTTATTGAGTGTGCCCATCAAGATGGTATGGTTAAAAACAGAGTGATAGTAGCAAGAAAGATGGTTTGCTAGTTACCATAGATGTTCTCTGGTCAACATGTTTCAGCCTTAACAGGCTTTCGTCAGGACCTATGAATCACTACTGCAACACTTACTTCATATATTGTGAAAAAGAAATACAAATATTTTCATGGGTGGTGTATCCCCTCCTGTTCAGGAAAAATGGAAAAAAGAGAGAAAAGGAAACAGAGACATACAACAGCAAATTATGTTCATTCTAGTAACAGTTATGTGCATGTACATTTTTACAATATGCTTTGGTTAGCAACTTACCCAACTTTGTGGGATCAGGAACCTCACCTCACCTGGCGACAGCTCAGGCTAAAGGAGGCCACGCACTAGAAGAAATTCATTCAAAGTGGTGTTGTAGTTTATTTGAGTTCATCTCTAAAATAGCTATCTTCCAGATTAGATACAGATGGGAGACTTAGGCAGCCATTGGTGGGAGATGTGTAGTAATACAAGTAAATCAGAGCAAATGCTACACCCAGCGATCCCTACACCTGCTCAGATGACATTCAAAAACACCTCAACAAAGGTATATATATATATGTGTTGGCATTGGATAGGTTACCTATTTATTGTTTACAATAAACTCACAGTCATAGAACCAAAGAATAACAACCGTTGTTATAGATGTATTCTGGACAGAAAATGAGTTAAAACATACTAGTGTTATGTGCCCTTAGATTTTTATTATTAAGGAGGTCTTTTACATTGGTCCATTTTGGCCCAAGGAAAAAGCGTGATAAAGCGCTATCCTATATAAGGGTGCTGCGTTCCTCCTTAACGAATACCCCAGGGAAAGGTGAACAAAAAGTTTCACAAATAAACAAAAAAGAAGCAAAAAAGAGCAAAAAAAAAGTCAGACTGCGTCCAACACGACCCATCCTGGACACCTACCTCTCCGTCGTTACCTCTGGCTTACACTGAGCCGAGGGGGAGGTAGTGTGCCAGTGCTGGTTGCAAACTTAAGAAGGGACAAGGTGGACCAGAGAGAGACACATCTTGTCTGCTCTCTGATAGGATAGACCCAGCGCGCTGATATCAGCCAATAGTATGCTCCTAAATTGAAAGCCAAACATGTAAATCTCAAGATGCGCTCAGCATCCTGTTGAAAACGAAACGCAACCAAAAGGCGGACCGCTATGGGACCCGAACAAAGATAGGATCTGATAGGTCCCTAGTATACCAGGAAGTACTCGGCAGTGCAAGCAAAAGTCAAGTTGCATTCCGTTTCCTATCGGAACCAAAAATGCGGACCGCTATGGGACCCGGACAAAGAAAGGATCTGATAGGTCCCTAGTAATACCAGGAAGTACTCGGCAGTGCAAACAAAAGTCACGTCGTACACCGTTTTCTATCGGAAAAGAAATGCCTGTAGCCTGCGGACCGCTGCGAGACTCGGACCAAGAGCGGACCTGATTGGTCCATGACAAACAACCGGAAATACTCAGAAGTTCACAAGATTGTCAAATTGTGCTTCGTTTCCTGTTCAAACGAACTCTGTACAGCAAACGACCCTGATTGGTCCATGGTGACAACAGGAAATACTCTTGGATGCCAACAGACATACAATAGCAGGCGTCTATTTCCGTGTAACTGAACTTCCCTGAATGTTATTAGAGACCAAGTTACTCGTATTGGTGTGTAAAAAAGGCGTTTGGAGCAATGTGGCAATATAGATGATATTCAATTGATATAGTGTCTTAAGCAGACGTTGTATGTGTAAGACATAGTATGCAGCATATATTCAGATAGTGCCAAATTACTGGGCATTGCTAGCTGCCTATGAAAACCTTATCAGTAGGACAGTCCAAGATGTCAGTTAATAAGTTGGCTAGTCCAGATACATCCAATATCAAAGTCCAATTCATAAGGACGGCAGAAGTACAGAGTGTAGTACATTTGCCAATCTGGCTTGAAGACCTCTCGCATTATTAAGGTGACGACCATCTGTCAGTAGCAAAGTTCCGAGCAATGTTCCCTTCACCTTGAAGACAAGATGGGCACCAGAATGATATTGTGTCGGCCGGAAGCCGATCCCAATAACTCATTGTTAGACACAGAAAGAGACTGCTGTACTGTGTCAGGGTAACACCAATATATGGGCAGACCTTAGCATTTAGAGCATTCTCAGATACACAGTCGATGGTTTTACAGCTGTAACCAAGGAATGTCATCGTTCAGTCCCTCTGAATCGCACTTCAATTTATGGACCCATCTTTGCTCTTTTCGTAATAAAAACTGGGAAATGTCTGTGACATGCTGGGGTATGTAAGGCTGTTCTAACACCACCCATTGTAGTTCATCTGGTTGGTGTCTTGCAGTGAGGAAGTGTGAAGTCAGACGGGTCGCTTGTTTGTTGCGCCTGATCGTACTTTTATGTTCTTGTATACGTAGCTTGATCTTCCTCGTAGTCATACCTACGTATCTCAAATTACACGGGCAGGTGATTAAGTAGATCACTCTCTCACTGTTACAGTTTGTATGGCGTTTCAATACCCATGGTTTATTAGTGCCAATGTCAACCTGAAGAGTCTTCCTCGTCTGTGGGCAGACTGAGCAGTTTCCACAGGGATGGTGTCCCTGAACTGGAGGGAGATCCCACAGAGTAGCAGTTGGTATCTCGGGAGTCACTCGTGGTCTCGTGTGCACCAGTTCATCTTTGAGGTTACTACCTCTCTTGAACGCAAAAAGAGGCAACGGGATATTCTCTCCGGTGCTATTCAAAATACGCCATCTTTGTCGGATTATTTTTTGGATCTTGGATGACGAGGAGTTGAAGGTAGTTACACACGCCAGTCTTTCCAGAGGTGGTTTCTTGACTGGGGGTGCTAGAAGTGCCTCCCGATGATTGTTTTCTGCCCGCTTCTTGGACTTCCTAATCAGAATACCTGGGTATTTCCGTGTGAGCATTTTCATCGATAGGTCTTTCGCTTCAGACTGAAAGTCCATTTTGTCAGAGCAGTTCCTGCGGACCCTCAGGAACTGCCCAAATGGGAGATTTTCACGAAGAGATCGAGGATGATGGCTGTCAAATCTCAACAGCGAGTTTCGTGCCATAGGTTTCCGGTACAATGAACTGGCTAGATGCCCATCTTTCGGGAAAATCCGAAGGTCCAGGAACGGAAGTGTCGTTTTGCTGTAATCAAGGGTAAACCTAAGATACGGATTCTGGCCATTAAGCCAGTCTTTAAAAGCAAGTAGTGATTGTTCATCTCCACGCCATACCAGCAAAATATCATCAATGTACCTTTTCCACACCATCAATTGCTGATGGTGTGGATTGGTGGTAGTAAGGACACATTGGGTTTCAAACTGGTGAACATATAGATTCGCCAAACTGGGCGCAAATTTGCTACCCATTGAAGTACCTGATATCTGTAGGTACAGATCATCTTCAAAGGCAAAAAAATTCCTTGTCATTGCTAACCTTGCCAATTCCATTATGAAATGGATCGGTGTTATGGTGTCTGGGGCTGAGTCCTCCAAAAGTTGTCGTACTGTTTCCAGGGTGTCCAGTTGGGGTATACAGGTATACAAAGATTCGACATCCAGGGATGCCAGGATGTCTGTGTCTGTATCAAACTGTACTTCAGGTAGTAGGCGCAGTACATCTTTTGTATCCTGCAAATACGATGGCATTTTCTTCACCAGTGGACTGAGAAACACGTCCACAAAGGAGGACAAGGGTTCGAGAAGAGACCCTATGCCCGAGATAATCGGACGCCCTAGTGGTGGTCTCGTTGGTTTGTGTATTTTGGGCAAGGTGTAAAAAGATGGAATCACGGGAAATTTAGTGACTAGGAAAACAGCCTCATGCGCTGTGATCCAGCCCTCACTGCTTGCTTCCTCCACTAGACATTTGATCTCATTTGTCAGCCTCAAAGTTGGATTTTCCTCCAAAGGGGCATAAAAAAGGGGGTTGCCTAGTTGTCTGAGGCACTCAGTCCTGTACGAAGTAGCATCTTGGACCACTATGGCACCCCCCTTGTCGGCTGGCTTTATCACAATGTTGGTATCCTTTGACAAAGTTACGAGAGCATTCCTCTCCGACTTGGATAGATTCTGGTAATTGTCTCCTTTTGAAAAATCAAGTGATTTCAAATCATGTAGGACCGCTGCTTCAAAAGCACCTACTCTCGACGGTACTTGTTGGAGTAGGGGCATGAAGGTGGATTTAACCCTCAAGCCTGTGTTTCTGTCATCGGTTGGATCTTCTGAGACTTTGTCTCTGAAGAGGTGATGAAGCCTTACGGTTCTAAAAAATCTCTCAACCTCACCTCGAATCTGGAAAGAGTCTCCATTGTTAGTGGGTACAAACCCGAGGCCTCTATTGAGCAACTTGCATTCATTACTGGTCAGTGTCCGAGCGCTCAGGTTCACCACAAGATCTTCTTCTGTCTCTGCATCTGCTGCGTCTGACCTCATTTGTTGCGGGGTGTTGGGTTTTCTGGTTCGTCTGCCCACTGGACTTGATTGTGGCCTCTCCGCCTGCCCCGATTCCAGCCTCGGCCCTGTCCTAAAAAAGCCTGGCTATCGAAGTATTGAGGCTGCATTGGATAGTGTGACATTGGAGGGGGGAATTGGGGGTAACCATTCCTTGGTTACAGCTGTAAAACCATCGACTGTGTATCTGAGAATGCTCTAAATGCTAAGGTCTGCCCATATATTGGTGTTACCCTGACACAGTACAGCAGTCTCTTTCTGTGTCTAACAACGAGTTATTGGGATCGGCTTCCGGCCGACACAATATCATTCTGGTGCCCATCTTGTCTTCAAGGTGAAGGGAACATTGCTCGGAACTTTGCTACTGACAGATGGTCGTCACCTTAATAATGCGAGAGGTCTTCAAGCCAGATTGGCAAATGTACTACACTCTGTACTTCTGCCGTCCTTATGAATTGGACTTTGATATTGGATGTATCTGGACTAGCCAACTTATTAACTGACATCTTGGACTGTCCTACTGATAAGGTTTTCATAGGCAGCTAGCAATGCCCAGTAATTTGGCACTATCTGAATATATGCTGCATACTATGTCTTACACATACAACGTCTGCTTAAGACACTATATCAATTGAATATCATCTATATTGCCACATTGCTCCAAACGCCTTTTTTACACACCAATACGAGTAACTTGGTCTCTAATAACATTCAGGGAAGTTCAGTTACACGGAAATAGACGCCTGCTATTGTATGTCTGTTGGCATCCAAGAGTATTTCCTGTTGTCACCATGGACCAATCAGGGTCGTTTGCTGTACAGAGTTCGTTTGAACAGGAAACGAAGCACAATTTGACAATCTTGTGAACTTCCGAGTATTTCCGGTTGTTTGTCATGGACCAATCAGGTCCGCTCTTGGTCCGAGTCTCGCAGCGGTCCGCAGGCTACAGGCATTTCTTTTCCGATAGAAAACGGTGTACGACGTGACTTTTGTTTGCACTGCCGAGTACTTCCTGGTATTACTAGGGACCTATCAGATCCTTTCTTTGTCCGGGTCCCATAGCGGTCCGCATTTTTGGTTCCGATAGGAAACGGAATGCAACTTGACTTTTGCTTGCACTGCCGAGTACTTCCTGGTATACTAGGGACCTATCAGATCCTATCTTTGTTCGGGTCCCATAGCGGTCCGCCTTTTGGTTGCGTTTCGTTTTCAACAGGATGCTGAGCGCATCTTGAGATTTACATGTTTGGCTTTCAATTTAGGAGCATACTATTGGCTGATATCAGCGCGCTGGGTCTATCCTATCAGAGAGCAGACAAGATGTGTCTCTCTCTGGTCCACCTTGTCCCTTCTTAAGTTTGCAACCTGCACTGGCACACTACCTCCCCCTCGGCTCAGTGTAAGCCAGAGGTAACGACGGAGAGGTAGGTGTCCAGGATGGGTCGTGTTGGACGCAGTCTGACTTTTTTTTTTGCTCTTTTTTGCTTCTTTTTTGTTTATTTGTGAAACTTGTTGTTCACCTTTCCCTGGGGTATTCGTTAAGGAGGAACGCAGCACCCTTATATAGGATAGCGCTTTATCACGCTTTTTCCTTGGGCCAAAATGGACCAATGTAAAAGACCTCCTTAATAATAAAAATCTAAGGGCACATAACACTAGTATGTTTTAACTCATTTTCTGTCCAGAATACATCTATAACAACGGTTGTTATACTTTGGTTCTATGACTGTGAGTTTATTGTAAACAATAAATAGGTAACCTATCCAATGCCAACACATATATATATATACCTTTGTTGAGGTGTTTTTGAATGTCACCTGAGCAGGTGTAGGGATCGCTGGGTGTAGCATTTGCTCTGATTTACTTGTATTACTACACATCTCCCACCAATGGCTGCCTAAGTCTCCCATCTGTATCTAATCTGGAAGATAGCTATTTTAGAGATGAACTCAAATAAACTACAACACCACTTTGAATGAATTTCTTCTAGTGCGTGGCCTCCTTTAGCCTGAGCTGTCGCCAGGTGAGGTGAGGTTCCTGATCCCACAAAGTTGGGTAAGTTGCTAACCAAAGCATATTGTAAAAATGTACATACACATAACTGTTACTAGAATGAACATAATTTGCTGTTGTATGTCTCTGTTTCCTTTTCTCTCTTTTTTCCATTTTTCCTGAACAGGAGGGGATACACCACCCATGAAAATATTTGCCGGACACCAACTTTTCAGACTTGAAATCCCAAATGACGAGCTTCCACTATTGAGTGGGCTGATGGGTACTTTTTTCACCT
Organism: Lissotriton helveticus; assembly: GCF_964261635.1. NCBI lineage: Eukaryota > Metazoa > Chordata > Amphibia > Caudata > Salamandridae > Lissotriton > Lissotriton helveticus. Next base: position 1,066,284,714 of record NC_136065.1, on the reverse strand, counting down.
TTTGTATCCCTTTGTCTATCCTGTCACTCCAGCTCCTCCTGCGGGATACTTTATAGATTCCCTAGTGTGTCTGGATTGTGCAAAAGACCTGCGGCATCTTCCTTGTGTTTAGTATGTATAGTTGGGGGACAAGATGCTGATAGGTCTATAACAATAATTCCCCTCGGGCCCTTTTCCACCCTGTAGTCTTTTGCATAACGGTGACTCCCCGTCTGTCTTGGTTTTAGGAAACAATATTTGCATACAGCAAGTGACCCTGGCTGACACACTTACGAGATAGGGTATTCCTGGCAACATGCCACAGCAGCTGTGCTCATTCAACATAATATAACTTCCATTAGAAAGTTGCCTAAAAATTGGATCACCAGGTGTTATTTAGAAGGCAATTTGAACAGGTATACTGAAAGTATTACACGCACAGAAACAAGGAGACTAAATTGGTTTTTGAAATGTGCTCATGGCATCGTATAATTAAAGAACAAAGAAAACATGGGATATACAGTTGTGACAGCACAGTACGTCAATAAATAACAATACAACCCGAATTGGAGTTGGTGCCAAACATGAGAAGGTGACACAGGAAGTGGCGACGCAAGTGACAACTGCGATCAGCAGGAACGGCGCTTGGTGTCAAGGTGATTGAATATATACAGTGAATCAGGTGAGAGTTGTAGCTCGAAATAAATTGCAAAGCAAGAATTTTGGTAAAATTGTTGAATTATTTTGATCTAGCCACACTGGGGACTGCGCCATCTATTGCGCTGAACGGTCGACGACGTTTCATCAGGATCATCTTCAGGACCGTGTTGTAATTTTAAAACGGTGCTGTACAAGGAGGAAAGGAAGAGGGTAAGGGTGGGGGAAGGGTGGATGGAAGGCAGGCGCTTGCGCGAGAGGCCGGTGGTGATGTGGGCTGCAAGGGGAGCAGTTGGCCAGAAGGAGACAATTGAAAGGTACATGAGGCTATGTGACTGAGGTGGGGCAGGTAGAGGAGAGTAGGTGAGTAGGCCAGTGCAATGGTACATGAGGCTATGTGGCTGAGGTGGTGCAGGTGAAGGAGGGTAGGTGAGTAGGTCAGTACAAAGGGAGGAGTGGGGTCTTAGATGATAGGAGTAGGGCAGGGGGTGGGGGCCCTGGTCGAGGGAGAGGAAGAGGAAGATAGAGGGTGGGTGGTGGCGGGATGTGGGCCGTGGAACGGGAGAGAGGGAAGGCAGAAATGCGATGCATGTGCCTCTGGCCGTAGGAGCAACCAGACTGAGCCTGTGGCATCTGGACGAGCAAGGGGGAGTCACGGTAAGAGCCGAGCAGTGCAGGACTACTCAGGCAGAGCGGTGCTACTCTCGTCTAGGGAGCACCTGCGGGGTGAGGGAGCCACCATGCGGAGTCAGACTGAGGAAGGGAGGAGAACAGGTGAGGCTGGGTAGCATCACCGGGTTGCGGCGGGGGGAGGAGAAGGATTACCTGAGAGGAGCTGTGAGGGTCAGGACGGCTCAATTAGAGTGTGGTGAATCACGTCTTGGGAGAACCTGTGTAACAAGGGGAACAACCTTGAGTGAAAGGACTATGTAGGGAAACGATCGATAATGCAGAGGAGCGCCAAAGGGGTTACCTGGCTGTGGAGCAGTATCTCGAGGTGGGTGCCCGAAATCTGTATGGGGCAGATTAACCCGTGCACGAGATCATAGGAGGTTCGGTAGGAGGCTCCTGGGTAAAAAGGCACATGAAACACATTAAACGAAGGCAGGGAGCTCAGAAGGGGCACCGCTGCGGGCGACAATTTGCAAAATGAGGGAGTGGTGGGGGGTGTTGTGGGGGCTTACCTTGTGCTGAGCGGAGCAGCGGAAATTGGTGAATTATCCGATATTGGAGATCAAAGGTTTGGTGGGCGGTGCCTGTATTAAAGGAACCTGAAACAAAATAGAGGCAGGGAGCTGAGAAAGTGCTCCGTTGCGGATGATAAATTGCTGGATGTCGGATCATGGCCGGTCGGGCGAAAATGCGGACGGGGAAGGTGGCCGGTCAATAAGAGACCACAGCTGCTTCCGGGACATGGATGTGTCGTGGTCACGTGGGAGGAGGTAGGGTAGGCCGACGCGAGAGGGTGAATGACGCGTGTGGCCGGGGAGAAGGAGGAGGGAAGGGGAAGGCGAGGGAGTGGAAAGAGACCTGGGAAACAATAAAGTATATCAATACCACTTAGTCAATGGTGTTCGTATGCCCGTTGCATCACGTAAACAAGCCGATTCGAAATAGCAATAAATCTCACAGTTGGGATATAAAAACATTGAAATGTACATTGTAAATTAAAAGGGCAAATTAGTGTATGGCCGGACAGATAGGCATGGAAAGACAGATACTCAGTCGAATTGGTCATTCTCATACAGGTGGAGGGCGAAAGTTGAGGAAAAGATATATAAGCAATATGACATAATTGGTACAGTAAGGAACATTTCAATTGGAGGAAATCAACATCGGAAACAGGGTATTTCAATATCACTGGGGTCATGATGTTGATATAACCGTTGCAGGGCAACAAAGAAATCGATTCGGAGTCGAAATACATGTCACAGTTAGGGAACAATTGCAATTTAACGTTAAAGGAACAACAAACTTGTGTATGGCAGAAAGGGATAACATGAAACAGTTAGAAGGCAAGAAGACACTGCCTCAGAGGTGTCAAGGCGGTTCGTCAGGGTAATCAATTGTCGGTATCTAGAGAACAGGGAATGGTGAGATAGCAATGGTGCTGTTCCATTCATCAATTGTGTTGAGGCCATGGCTCACTGAGTTGCATAAAGTCATCCATTTGCATTTGCACCTGTTCAGGAGGGTTTTCATGTCTCCCCCCCTTGTCTATCACTTGCCAGTTGAGGTCAGTATCTCGGTGATTCAGCTCCAAATAGTGTGTGACCAACGGTGCAGTGAGGACTTTGCAATTGATACGACTTTTATGTTGAATAATTCTTTGCTTAACCATCTGTTTGGTCTGGCCCACATAGATCAAGTCGCATGGGCAGCAGATGGCGTATACCACGTTCTGTGATCTGCAGTTGGTGTGGTTTTTGAGTTTGTATGTTTTGTCATTATATTTGAAATCCTTAGTATTCAGAGTGAGGTCGCACACACTGCAATTCTGGCATTTGTAGTGTCCGATGATGGGTGCAAGTCCCCAAGAGGCGGTGATGGTATGTTTGTCCGCTGGTTTATCTGGCCATATGATTGCATGTACAATGTGTGAGGCTAGGTTTTCTCCGCGTTGATAGGAAAAGAGGGGTGGTTCTGTGAAGGGTTTGAGAGAGCGCAGCACCGTCCAGTTCTTTTTTATAATCTTAGAGATTTGGTTGCTGCATGGGCTGAATTTAGAGACAAAGGGTATTCTCGTCATGGGTCTCTTGGGTTGTGGTGTAAGTAGGTGTTCCCGATGGCAATAGCAGGCCCTTTTCCGTGCTCTGGTGACGAGGCGTTTGGGGTATCCTCTGTCAGTGAGTTTGTTGATGAGGATGTCAGACTCCCGAAAGTAGTCCTTATGCCATTTACAGTTCCTTCTAATGCGTAAGAACTGGCCATATGGGAGGCCGTCATGGAGTCCTCGTAGGTGATAGCTGGTATATTGTAATAGGGTGTTTCTCTCTGTTGGTTTGGAATATAAGCATGTGTCCAATTTGTCATCTGCCGAGAGGTTCCAGAATGGACCCGCACCCAGAAACAATGGTGCGACCTGGTGGATTGATGTTGTCTTTATGAATCTTCGGGAGTACATACAGTATAGGGGTCCGCGGGTGTAGATTGTTAAGGAAAGTGTATTCCTTTTGGGATATGATATTTAAGGCTCTGGCCTGTCCCATGGTTTGTTGTGTTTTAGTTCTGATACCTGGTAAGGGATCCTTGGTGAGAGGGCGATAGTGATTGTGGTTGGCAATTTGTCGTTTGATCTCCTGGTTGTATTTGTCAAATCCCATGACCACTATTCCGCCACCTTTGTCTGCAGGTTTTATTATAAGTTCAGGGTTATTCTTCAGTATAAGTAAAGCTTGTTTCTCCACAAGGGGTACTTTGTAGGGCACATATTCAAACTGGGATTTTAGGTCCGAGATATCTTGCATGACCAGATGTTCAAAAGCCAAAGTGGCATAGTGGATGAAGTGGGGTTGAAGGTCGAGGCTGGGTGAAATCTTGGAACAGACGATTGGGTGGGCCTTGGTTTATCAGCAAAGAATTGTTTAAGTCGTATGCGGTGGAAAAAACATCAGTAAACTTGATTGGAGTTCCAGAAAATTGGTACGTTCCGTCGGTACAAAACTCAAACCACGCGAGAGGAGTTGGGTCTCATCATGGGTGAGAAGGTGGTTCGAGAGATTGGATATACGGATAGTCTGAGTGTCCGGGGTGGGCGTAGTCTGGACGGTAGAGGGGGGATAATTGTAATCTTCGGATGTTACTGTTGTGGGCCCCATTGATAGAATCTGTTGCGGGTTTGTCTTTCCCCTTTTCCCATGATGAGATATATATACCTTGCTCTATTTTGCACAGCTGCATTATATTTGCGCATATAGGAAATGTTTGTTTAAAATAATGAATTTATTCATCAATATTTCCAATTATTAAGTCTCTTTTTAAAAGAATGCTTATATGCCTTTTTTTATAATGACGTGTTTTAATGTGCACCTTCTACTTACAATTATTTGGTTTTCTAATACACCTGTGAACCTGTAAGTATTTTTTCAGTGCCCATGGTGTTGGTTTCAGTGACAACCAATTATGTGTTAGTTCTTTTGCACTTTAAATGTTGCTTGCTTCTCATTGGGCGTTATGTGACCAAGGCCTCTGGGCAGGCCGAAACATTATGCTGGCAGGCTGCTGAAAAACCAAAAACCAATTCTCACCTGCATGTTTGGGTCGGCTCTCGCTTCTTTTCCTGTGGAGTCCCGGGCATGAGGGGACAGTGGGATTGGTGGAACGAGTCTTCAGGCATTTCTCCAACCGGCATTGCTTCGCCGGTTTCTGAGCTGACCCCTCCTTCGACGTGTGGCAGAGCGGCAGGAATCAATCCCTTTCGGTGACCCGGAAGTTCCCTTTGACTCCAGTGCGGAGTAGCTGCTCTAGCCCCCCGGACCGCTTCAAGTGTCCCCGCATCCGAGAACGAGACCGGCGCTGAGAGACGGTCGCCCCTGCATCTGCCGAGGTACTCACTGCAGAGGGGAATCGCTGCATGCGGATTGTCCGGTGAAGGAGTTTGCGGACGGCGGACAGGGTCCTTCCGGTAGCTGTTCGTTTTTCCAGTGAGTTAGCATTTGTGCCGAATATATAGCGCCATGTCAGCAGACGCTCTGAGAAGCAGGGAGGAGGCGGCATTAGACCTATTTGATGACCCCCCCGGCTGGGGAGTCAAATGCTAATATTCAGAGACTGTGCGAGAGGGGGGTGCAAACCTCCGTGACAATTTCAAGAGGCTAGAAAAGCTCATGAAAATGGAGCAAGCGAAATAGTGGGAGCACCGCTCTCTGAGCAGATACCTAGAGGTGGGAGGAATCCCTCGAGGGTTAAGGATCATGCTGGCACCCAGCTATGAGCAACCAGACCCTAATATGCTCAGAGAATGGGCGGAATGCAACCTAGATTCCTCACGTAAGCTGGTCACCATCTTAGTCAAATATGCGGAGAGTAAACCGTGCTGCGTTACAAAAAAAATAGAGGAATTAAATAGTGAGATAAACACCATGGAATCAGGGGCAACGGTGGAGTGTGCTAAACTTAGAGAAGATATGTTGTAAGGCTACGTAAGGAGGAGGAAGTGATTAAAAAGAGGAAGGCTTATAAATTTCAACGCGATAAAACGGACTACCAACAGGGCCGTATTTTCACCTTTGCAAGGCAATTTGATGCCATTAAAGCCTCCAAAGCTCCTCCAGTTGTTCCATCAGTCTTGGCCAGCACTAGTTCCCCTCCAGCGTTGCATTTGTTGTCTTCTGCTTCAGATTTGAGCTCTTTGCCTGACAGTGAGTCAGACACGGAACCAAGCAGAAATGACCCACGGTTGGGGTTTACCAGGTTCTCGCTGGCGCAGGAGGTGGAATGCCTGCGCCAGGACAGGCGAGATACTCTGCGTCCCAGAAGGCCCAATCAGAGCGACGCAAAAGGAACAATAAAAAGTGCAGACAACGCCGTAAAGCAAGTTTCAAACGAGAAACCCAAGAAAAGGAATTAATCCAACAAAAGATGGAACCAAAAGAAGTAAGTCCAGCTCATAATAATGAAAGCTATGATCCAAGTGACTCTTCTGTTATCAATCTCACCAATGTTGCTCTTAGTACTGCTGAACTAAGAACTCTTTCGCTGGGTCCAACATTCAGTCCTGCGAGTGACTTCAATTATACAAAGACCAGGATTGATCTTTATAAATACACTCGCAAATTGAAGCTACAGAAATATTTTATTTGCAATAAATTCCAGCCCAAAGCCAATATGACATCAACAACCAACCCGTTACCTGGTTTAAATGTTAATGATTTAGAACTGATACAGGACTTAGAAGCACTGCGCAATGAAATCCCCAGCTCTGGCTTTTCAGAAGAACATTTGGTTTTAAACACTCCAGGCAGCACTAAATTTAAACCCAAATCTACCTTCACTCCATTAATGTTGCATGATAACATCGAAATTTTTCATGAATTGGCCATCACTGGGATTAACCCCTTCCATGCTGCCGTTGGCCATTGCCCGACGGCAGCACTACCTGCCCAGTGCTGCCGTCGGCCAATGGCCGACGCGGCCCCGCCCATTTTGCGGAAGTGCCACACTTCCGCAAAATCGGCGACGCGTGAAACGGGTTAAAAACCTTTATGCAACAACACTGAGAGAAAAGGGTAAATATTCAGCACAAAACAACTGCTATGCAAACTTGGTAAAAAAAACGGGCGGATAACAACATCATAATCCGCCAATAAAACAAAGGGGGTAATGTTGTTCTATGGCAACGCTCTCTATACATGGAGGAGGCTTACCTTCAGTTGAATGACTCTCACTGTTATAAACGGTGTGATGTTTTTATTGTTAGAAAAGCATAAGCGGATTTCTACACGCAACTGTTGGCTTGGAGAAGCTCGGGATTACTGAGTCAGGTTGAATTAAAATTCCTCAAAAATGAACATCCAGTAATTCCCGTGTTCTACCTCATTCCCAAAGTCCACAAGAACTCTGAGAAACCCCCAGGCACGCAGTGGACTGTTGGAAAATACCACCATGTATATTGACTCTTTTCTCCAAGAGTTTGTCAAGGCTTTGCCATCCTATGTACAGGATTCTGGTGACTTTTTGAGGAAACTAGATTGTGTAGCATGGGACTCAGATTGTTGGCTAATAACTTTGGATGTTTCATCTTAATATACTAGCATCCACCACCTTGACGGTCTGAGGGTTATTCAATATTATTTGGGAAGTAGACCTATCCAAATGTCTGAACATAATAAGATGTTAATAGCCAAGATCTCCTACTGTTTGCACAATAATTTTTTCATGTTCAGCAACCAGTACTTTCAACAGATCAGGGGTGTTGCTATGGGGGCCTGCTTCTCTCCCAGTTATGCCTGTTTGTATATGGGCTACTGGGAGGAGCAGGTTCTCCATGGCACCTATCATGACATTTTTGTTGAACATGTGGTGCATTGGTACCGTTATATTGACGACATATTTTTAATATGGCGAGGAACAAAACAGCAGGCTTTGGATTTTATTGATTTAATCAACAACAATGCACTGAATCTTGCTTTAACATCCAACATTAGCCAGGAACATGTCTGTTTTTAGATGTAGAAATTGTTTCTAAAAACAACAAACTAGAGACAGTATTTTTCAGGAAACCGAAGACAGGCAACACAGTGCTGCATGCCAAGAGCCATCATCCGGCCCATCTGATACGCAGTATCCCTTATGGGGAGATGCTGCGTATCAGATGCACTGACTCTGAATGCCAGCAAGCTCAGGAGGCTAGCAAAGCACCATTCTTAGCTAGAGGGTATACTGCTACAGTAGTAGACACCGCTATCAGGAAGGCCAACCTCATCCCTAGGAAAGAGGACCTGCTCTACAAAAAAAAAACCAACACAACCGTCCAGCCAACTAGACTTATATTGACATATAACAGACAGCATCAGGCTCCCCGTAAGATCATCAATAGAAATTGGAGTTTGGTGCGCAATGACCCTGTCATTGGGGACCTGATGACAGATAAGCCGGAAATATCTTTCAGGAAAGCACACTCAATGAGCGATGCTTTGGTCAAGTCTAATCCTGAGGTTGCAGCCAATACAACATGGTTGCAGGCCAGTAAGGGCTTCAGAAAATGCTCTACTTGTAAAGCCTGCAAAAACGGGGTCAGCAGAACTGAGTACAATATTCCTTTTTCTAACACCCCTCGTGTCATCCACAAACAGCTGACGTGCAAGACTGAGTTTGCGGTGTATGTGCTGGAGTGTCCGTGTGGCCTGCAATATGTTGGTAGTACCAAATTGCCGGTCCAAAAACGGATACTCCAGCACATCAGGGCAATCAACACCAGTGATGCCGCTTATCCGGTCGCACGTCACTTCAGAAAACATCATAAAAATAAAAGTCAGCTCTTGAAGTACTTTGTTATAGATGCTGTACCTTAGAAGGGGAGGAAATCGTGAGGCCATCTTACGTGCACTAGAAACCAGGTACATTGTGGAATTAGACTGTAAGACCCCTCTAGGCCTGAACGCTAGTGAAGATTTCTATACTTGTCTCTAGTTGGAATCCCTAGCACAGAAGCACCATTGTGAGCTGAATATAACTGGAAATTCCCCATTGTTTGACAACCATCTGCCATTTTGGGATGGGCAGTGGTGCTCCCTCATCTCTCCCATAGATCACATTGTTTTTAAATGTATTTGTTTACATGAATTATTTTAAAAGAGTCTAATTTTTCACGTTTTTATCAAGTTTGCACATTTTTGCACTATTTCACTTTGTTGGCACTAGAATACCAGACGGGCGCAGTCGCCCCAAGTACCATGGTCTAGGGGCACTGGTAGAACTAATTAACCCACTTGGGTTCTATTTTTGCACTTTGCTCTATTATGCACAGCTGCATTATATTTGCACATATAGGAAATGTTTGTTTAAAATAAAGAATTTATTCATCAATATTTCCAATTATTAAGTCTCTTTTTAAAAGAATGCTTATATGCCTTTTTTATAATGACTTGTTTTAATGTGCATCTTCTACTTACAATTATTTGGTTTTCTAATACACCTGTGAACCTGTAAGTATTTTTACAGTGCCCATGGTGTTGGTTTCAGTGACAACCAATTATGTGTTAGTTCTTTTGCACTTTTCACTTTAAATGTTGCTTGCTTCTCATTGGGCGTTATGTGACCAAGGCCTATGGGCAGGCCAAAACGTTATGCTCGCAGGCTGCTGTAAAACCAAATAAGAATTCTCACCTGCATGTTTGGGTCAGCTCTCGCTTCTTTTCCTGTGGAGTCCCGGGCACAAGGGGACAGCGGGATTGGTGGAACGAGTCTTCATGCATATATATATATTATTTTTATCTCATCCCTAAAATTCACAAACTTGTTTCCCCTGTACCAGGTCGACCCATTATCTCAGCCCAGGGGAGCCTTCTAGAGGCTATTTCCAAATATGTTGATTTTTTCCTTCAAAATTTTGTGGTTGAACTGCCTTCATACATTAAGGACACGGGTCATTTCCTGACCAAACTGAATAAGGTGAAATGGGAGGAGGATTATATTCTTTTGGCTCTTGACATCAGCACACTATACACTAGCATAGAACACACAGATGGTCTTAATGCGATCAGATATTACCTAAACCAACGTAACCTCAGTCTCAAAAATCATAATGACATGTTGATAAGGATGATATTGTTATGTTTAACCAATAATTATTTTTTGTTCAACAACGAAATTTATCAGCAAAAGAGGGGAGTGGCTATGGGGGCATGTTTCTCCCCCACCTACGCGTGTTTACACGTGGGGTGGTGGGAGGAACATGTCCTCAAACACATCCCTGGTTACACCAATAATGTTATTCATTATTGGAGATTTATCAATGACATCTGTATGGTGTGGAAAGGTGATGAGAGGTCAGCCAGTGAATTTGTGAGAGCCATGAATGACAATACTCTAAACCTCAATTTCACTTGTCAAATAAGTAAAACAAACATACAATTTTTGGATGTTGACATTTATGTCCATGAAAATGCACTAGCAACTAGACTCCATAGAAAGAGCACTGCGGGCAATTCGATATTGCACGCTTCCAGCGCACACCCGAGACATCTAATAAGAAGCATCCCCTATGGGGAATTCTTACGGATGCGTAGGATATGTAGCTCTGATTCCGACCTAGCTACTTGTCAGAACGAAGCCCTTCAGAGATTCTTAAAAAGAGGCTACCACATTGAAGATCTACTGGTAGCAAGGGACAAGGCCAATAGCAAGAACAGGGAGGAATGCTTGGTGAATACAATTGAGGTCATGGACATTGATAAGGAAAACGCATCACCTACCATTAACAATACCATCAGTTTAATAACCACGTACAACACAGAAGAGAGAAAGATAAGGGGTATCCTGAAAAAACATTGGCCCATTCTGCAGACTGACATCAATCTAGCACCATTACTCCCATCTGAACCTTCTATCATTTTCAGGAGGGCACCCTCTATGAGGGACGCTCTAGTTAGAAGCAGCCCAGAAGTCAAGAGTGGCACAATAAGAGTGTCAAACAAGAAAGGCTTCTATAAGTGCATTTCATGCAGGGCATGTAAGTTTGGGACCAACACCACTGAATTCACATCGCCATTTAACCCCAACCCTACACCTATTAGGGAATTATACACATGTCGTACTGATCATGCGGTATATGTTTTGGAATGCTCTTGTGGGTTGAAGTATGTGGGCAGCACTAAGCTGCAGGTGTTCAACAGAATATTACAACACCTAAGAGCCATTGTTAACTCGGATCCGACGTATCCAGTTGCCCGCCACTTCGAACTAGTACATGCCAAAAATTTTAACCATCTTAAATATTTTGTAATCGATTCCATACCGAAGAACATACGAGGTGGGGATCGAGAAAAACTTTTAAGGCAACTCGAGAGCAAATATATCGTACTTCTCGACACTAGGATACCTAATGGGTTGAACAGGGGGGAAGACTTACAGGTTTTCCTCTGAGAGATCTCTGGTAACCCATACAAGTCTCCTTAGTATATCAGTACTAGTTTGAGGCTCAACATTGGGGAATCATCAATCGGCGAGTGATTTACTCTGTAATTACAACTAAGTAGGTCTTGACCCACTCACTGATATACCTGGTGATGATAGTCTCTTGCATTTAGTCAGCCTTCCTTCAATTCTTTGATATATAGGTACCCGTTAAGTCAGACATTGGTTTAGTTAGTTTTTTCTGGCAGTATGATTTTGATTTGGATTCTGATTTTGATTCTAATTGTGATTTGTATTTACCGGGTAGTGGCATGAGTTATTATGAACTCATTATACCACATTACTATAAAAGTCACTAAGGCTTTAGTTGGTTTAAAGCAGCAGCAGTTTTGCTTTATGTTTACAACTGTGTATATACATGAAAGAAGAAGAAAGAGAGGGGAAAGAAAAAGTAATATTTGCGCTTGTACAGTTGTTGTAAATATATGTGATTGATCACAGTATATAATGCATTATTACTTTGTACATATAGCGCTGAATTCATGCACTTTTTTTAATTTGAGCACTTTTTCAATTTTTTGTTGACATCACAACAGCATGAGGGTGTGGATCATTAAATACATAGGATGATACATTCATTTATATCATTTCCCTCTTGGGTGTACATGGTTGGAGATCATGCAAACTTGTGTAGTACCCAAGATGGGCTGTTAGACAGTATGAGGAATGTGGCAGGCACTTGCATTTTTTAATTTGTTCTTGCAATGTGTATATTTGTTTGACCGCATCTGTTTAATGAATTCACTATTAATTTGCATTTTTGGGATAGTAAGTTTTTGTTTAGATAAATAATCCCATGTAAATTGTGCTTTTCACTGTATATATATTGTGATTGTTCGTATCAGTACATCCTCTATGTCTATTACCCTCATGTTTGTCGATATCCACAATGAACACAGTATAAAAACACCCCCATTGGTGATTTGAGGCCATGTGATCAAGGCTGTTGTTACACAGCCGAAACGCGTCATGCTGATGGAGAGGAGAGAATAAAGGCACTTTATTTCACTGAATTTTGGTGTCGAGAGATCTGTACCTGGAGGAGGAGTACGCGTGGTGAGCCAATCTCACAGGACTTTGTTTGTATATATATATATATATGCGCTGGCCAGTGGCGCAATTTGGGTGTCCCTGCCGCACAAGTGACCCGGATGATGCTGGCTTTGCTTCACAGCAGTTCTTGGAGTCGAGGGATCGACTAGTCCGGTGACCACCACAACGCCCTGGAGGGACCGAGGGGGTCCGAGGTATTTACCTCGGGAGGTCCGCGTACACTGTATAAGTGTCCCCTGTTTAGTATTCTCCAGAGCCCAGTGGTAGCGACAGCCCGAGGGGACCCAAGGTGACGCTTTGGATGCGGTGTGAGTCAGCCCGTATTGAAAATCTCGCTCCATCAACTGGCATTTGTTTGACCTCCGTTACACCAACCAGAGTGTGTATTATGGAGCATTCTGGGAGCTGTAGGAAGCATTGGACTCCAGTAAAGCAGCAGGTGAATGATATTTGGTGGGGAAGAGCGACTCACCTCTTTTAACTTGTGAAGGGGAGCGGGACTGAAAAGCAAACTCTCTGTAGTGAAGGGCGTTGATGAGGGCACACACATTCGCCCCAAATGCATACGCCGCCACTATTCTTGCTGTGCCTTATGAATAAAGCTTACCTGATGGAATCAGCTCTGGACCCCAGCCTGCTTTCTTTGGAGGAAGGTGTTATATATATATATCTTTGCTGAAGACTACAAAGTTTAAAATTACATTATAGTTAGGGGAAAATGTTAGTGAAAAGGGAACATTTTAAACTAAAAAATGCACTGAAATTCACTAGTTATAGTTATCTCAAGTAACTTTAACTTGTGCCCTAAAGTAACTATATCTCGTGCCCCACCAATCACAGTGTTGTTATTAATGATGTAATTTCAGTTCTCATTGGGGATGTTACCAATGCAGTCATGGAACATGTCACGAGTAATGTAATATGTGAAGGCATAAGCAGTACATGGCAAGGGCGTGAGTTAAACACAAAGGGTCCCTGCGCTCCACCTTAAGAGCACACAGCTCCAGCTCAGAGTGCTTTGAAAATATATGATGAGCTCTCCTTGGGTTCTGGGTTCAATGGCCCAGGAGATTTACAGTGTTTTTGTTTTTAATGTTGCTGGGGGGGCACTGTACTCCATGCAGCTCTCCACAACATAAACATAAAAGCTTAGTGGTGCCCCTTCTATGGGTACCACCAGGATACAAAACTATACATTCAAAGCCCTCAAAGAGCATTATGGAGTGCACCTTGTTGGGTACAGTGAATAGTAAGTGAACAGCTCCTGCCGCAATGTAGTGAGCTCCAACCCCCCGGTGGCCCTTGTCGGCTCCCCAGCCAGGACCCATTGTGGGTATCACCAAGAGCCTGACATTTTAGTTTGGGGGACCGCATGGAGAGACCTAAGGGCCCTGCCACTTCCTACTGAGCACCTATTGTGGGCCATTTTAGTGTTTAGGTAGGTGGCCCGTTGCGACTTGGGGCGCCCGCAATATATGCCATCATTGGGAACCGCGAGGGAGCCCCAAGGCCTCATGTCCCTGCCAGCTCCCCAAGCAAAATTAAAAATCTTCCTCCTATAACAATAACATTATGGGTGGTTCATCCAAACTATGTTAATCGTTGTCATCAGACTTAAAACATCAAAACACATTATTTATTCATATTTTATTGCTATCAAAAAAGTGGCAAAATCACAAACATTAATATTTAAAATGATTATTTTCTTTTCTCAAACATTTGCTGACAGGCAGTAGGCAGAGGCCCATGATTAGAAAACAGAGGTTGATGAGGAACTCTACATATGAAACAAAAAACAACACTCTTAAGGCACCAATAACTCAAGCACACAAACAATACGTAATACAATAGTACAATAAAGTAACAATACAAAAAAGACTAAACAGAAATAACAAAACACCGACGCGCGTTTCGGAACACTAAATCACATACAAGGTTCCTTCTTCAGGGTGAAAACATACTTTCAAAATTGTAGGGCCATCTGTATACAGTGGAGTAACCACCGGATATGTGGCGTAACGGCCCATAAATGGAGGCCTCACGGTCATCATGAGTTGAAGCAGGCTCAGGGATATCAAAATGGTCCCGAAATGGTAAACAGCAGCGGCCAGGGATCCATACTGCCCCACGGTCGTCGGATATCTCCAGTGTATGATTCAGAGCTACACTCCCAGGAGCGTAACGCCCAACACACGGGTATTGCTCCTTATACCCTTTGTGAGTGCTTTATATCAAGCTTCCATCACTCCCTTCCACATTGCGGACCTTTCAAGGTCCTTTACACTGCGTGGTCAGAGTGGATTATCAGTTTACTTTTTCGGCACCATTTTGATATCCCTGGGCCTGCTTCAACTCATGATGACCGTGAGGCCTCCATTTATGGATAACTGCTGATATAAAGAATAGGAAGATTAACATAGTTTGGATGAACCACCCATAATGTTATTATTATAGGAGGAAGATTTTGTATTTTGCTTGTGTTTATTTCCCTGCTCTCATCCTCCCCATTGAGACTCCAGGGACCCTCTGGCGTTTATTTGTTGTTCCTGCCAGCTCCCCAGCCAGCATCCATCCTGTGTGCCAGCGGGAGCCGATTTCATTCCTTTGCTTCTTCGTGGATAGATCCAGCTTTTTTCTGTGCTCCCGCCAGGCGGGAGCACAGTTGTGTTCCCTGCTTGGAAAAGTCTGTGTAGGGCATTACACTTGAAGTCCCTGCCACTCTCCCACAGAAGGAGTCCCCCAGACACTGCTCTTAGTGTGACAGAAATAAAAGGGTCCCCAGGGCAAATGTATAGCTTGGGGAGGGTGGGGCCACACACAGCCTTTCTCAAAAATAGAAAATGGCCCCAGGAAATTGGGTTGTCAAAAATAAGTAATCAGTCCTGAGAGATAGATTACCAGGCCTTACACTGGCTAGGGGAGGGGGTGTGCACACCCCCTCCCCTATAAAAATTATTCAGGCCCTGTGGGATGGGGTCCCCGGGCCCGTACAAAGGCTAAGGGAGGGAGATCACACGCCCCTTCGTAAATAATTAATGGGCTCCAGGGGATGGGTTCAGATCCTTCTAGAAAGCTTGGGGAGGGGGTCTGCATGCTGCTCTCCCTTAAAAAAATATATTGTCGACCCTCCGGGCCCTGGACCACCCCAGGATCTTATTTTTGAAAAGGTGAGAGCTGAGGGGGGCAGAGTATTCCTCCCCCCACCTGTATGTTTTTTATATTTTTGCTAGGACAGGGGACTAAATCCTAAAATGATTGTTGCTACATCTTTGTTGATGTGGTGGCAGCCAATCAGATCTAATCTTTTGATATGTCAGCTTTGCGGATCCTCTGAGGCGTGATACATACACATTAAGTTTGAACTTAATTTCTTAAAAACTACTGAGCGGATATTCACCAAATCACAAAAAGCACACTTTCTGGACTAAGATCTATCTTTCTGCCAATTTTGGTGTAATTCCATTCAGCTGTTTTGACTGTAGCTGTGTCTAATTTTCCAATGGAAAATTGCATGGGAAAAGCTCTTTTTGGGACCTCCGCTCCCGCTTGACGGAGCACCCGGAAACTTAATAGGAAGGATCTGAGGTGGATGAGACATATATAGAGAGGGAGTATTCAATGCTTATGACTATGAAGAATACTAGGATTGCAGGTAGGTCATTTTTGGGTACTTTTTTGCAGACATTTTCTTGAAAAGATAACCCCTTTTTATGGTTAGAACTCTCCCTCTCTTGGCTCATTGCAAGGCTGCTATGATTTCCTTTTTATTTTTGCTAGGAAGGCTTCTAGTTTACTCTCTCACCCTGATCTCAAATCTGACATGAGCAGCTGCAGAAGAGAGTGTTGTTATGCAATTTTTGCCTATTTAGTCAAGACCTGAAAACTGGTGCAAAACGTTTAGTGTAAAAAGGTGTCTACAACCAGCTATGGTCGCCTGAAGTCAGCGTGTTTTATGTTACCCTGCGAGATATTCACCAAGCACTCTCAACGCAAATAGATTGCACAAGCTGGTGTGATGGTTGTCTTTTTTTAAATTATGTTTTATTGCAAGCATAATGCACAAAAATAAAAAGAAGGAACAAATAAAACTTGTTGCCAGGTGAATGTGGTGCCTTTTGCATAAAATAAAATAATGTAAATTAAAATAAATGATATATCTATAGCTTATAACCTTAATATAACAGTATGGGTGCTTTCCAGCAAGTAGATGTGCTCATAGCGAGTATAAAAAGACTTTTTAATTTTGATGCACAATGGCGGAAATTGTTGTTGCTAAAATTGTACTATTGTACATTGCTGTTACCTGATAACATAGTTTAAACCCACAAGGGTTGAAACGCAAGATGAACAAAGGATAAAGAATGGAAACAAAAAGCATTGGCAAAGTAAAATATTGGCCGTCAGTCCTTGCTCTAAAGTGAATTTGCACATGTAATAATGCCGTCACTCAAAATGCAAGTGAACCAT
The DNA here is from genome assembly GCF_964261635.1 of Lissotriton helveticus. NCBI lineage: Eukaryota > Metazoa > Chordata > Amphibia > Caudata > Salamandridae > Lissotriton > Lissotriton helveticus. The sequence continues at coordinate 1,066,267,923 of NC_136065.1, read as the reverse complement.
AAGTTAAAGTGGGCTACCCAGTGTCCCATGCTGTGTGCTGTGGTGGACGAAAGCAGAGTGAGAACGATACTAAACAGGCCAATGCAAGCAGGAGGATGACCAAAAGCACCTCTGTGTACACACATATGTATGCTTGTTTATTTATTTACTTTTTCATTACAGACAGCTAACCTTTCACTGCTCAATACCTAAAAATCAACAGTTGTTAAGTCTGAACAAAGCCACACATGCTGTAGTGCTGGAAGCTGTGAAGTGGCAGCAATAGGTTAAAAGAACTGATGTCATGCTCTGTTGCTTGCAGTGCAGAACATTATCCCAGAATGTCCTGACGCTGGAATGAAGACCATTCCTGTCATCGCATGCAGGCAAAGGATGAATCCAGCTTGGAGGCACTAGCCTCATGACTAAGGTTTCCTTTTCCGAACCCAGGAACTGACTGAATGTCCTCATGATACACATCCCTAAGTATTGACATCAGGAGGTTGTCAGTGAGTCATACACACATCTCCTCAGACCGTGAAAGAGAGAGTCACTGCCGGTTATTTGCAATACCATGTTTCCAATAGAAAGCTGTACTCGCTGCACCGATTAAAACATAACTGTGACGATCCAGTACAAAAAATCCTTGATTATGTGACTGGGCACTTACTGCAAAGTTGAATAAGTGCTAGCCATTTTTGCACTTGCGCTATTCTTATATTTGCAAATGTAGAATCTGTGTATATTTACCAAACGTATTTCTCCCATCTGCTTCAGCTCTACATCTCACGTAAAAGGGGAAGGCCTTTAAGCGTCCATAGTGCGAATGACAGCACAACCGGACATATTACCTGATATGTTGCCATTGAGGTCTATCCAAGGCCCATCAGTCATGCAGGAGGAGCCTGAGCTAACTGGGATTTACTGAGCAAATGGGTCAAATCTCATCTACTGGTGTATGTTGTAGCCTTACTAGAGCTACACTTGTGCATTTCTATGTTCATAATGTGTATGGTTGTAGTTTTTAGAAATTCAGATTTTTAGTTTCCGATTTCCACTGTTTTCTGCACAGGGAAACATCAAGCAGAGGAGCTTTTCCTTAAAATAGTCTACCTTCATTTAGACAGTGCATGCTCTGTTTGTTGTGAGGTATATTGTAGCTTACCAATAGGCCTGGGCAAAGCACTACACTACTCTAGCATAGTTTGCGAACTTTGCGCTAGTGTAGCTGTCATTTATTGCTTGCTCGCGGTCCTCAACGTCAAGTTGACGACCGCGAGCAAGCAAAGTGACATCCTGGCGAGTCTTTTTCCTCCTTCGCAATCAGCACCATCAAGTTGCCGATCGCGAGCGTGGAAAATAAACCTCCCAGCGAGATTCTCAACGCGCGGAGGTCAGATTTCTTATTGCGAGTGGTCGCGTATGCTCACAACCGCTCGCGATGAGAAACTAACAGTCTGCGTTGAAAAAGCTGCCGCTCGAGTAAAAATCTACTAGAGCGGCAGAAAACTACAGCTCGCACTGTGCAAGATGCCGTTTTCAATGATTGCACAGTGCCGGATGCTTGTCCCCACTGTGCAATCATTGAAAACGGCATTTTGCACAGTGCGAACTGGGTACTACGGAGTTCGCAAAGTCCTACACGTAGCTCGCATAAGGCGAAGTGCACTTTGCGTAGCTACGCGTAGCGCTACTTCGTGAACTACGCCCAGGGTTACTTACAAAGAACATAGGACTTGGAGCCTACCCATTGACTATTATCGGTTGACTTTAATTATGCCTGCTTCTTAGTGGTGCCCCAGGTTGTCACTTTTGTCTTTGTCCCTCCAATGGAGCGTTGCCTCTTTACAATCTCTTTGTTTGGCTGGCATCGATGCTTCCACTGCTTGCTTTTCAAAGACTACTTTTTTTTTTGTCAAGCACTCCATTAGAGAGTGTGTTTTTTTCAAGCTGTTTCCTCATGTACGTCTCTCCATCTGCGCACTCAGTTCCGCAACTGCTTCTTCTTGCCCTCTGCCTCTTGCACTCACTCGCATGCTTCTCCCCATTGGTTTTCCCCTCCAGCCCTCCCTCCGTTGCTTTTGGGTCACCTCCCACCTCCGGACCCAGTGCTTTTTAAAAATAAACTCAAGACCTTGCTATTTTAACCTGATACACGTTCATCCTTTCTTCAGGAGCTAGCGCCGGGATACTTTGAGTAGCAGCGCGCTTTACAAGCTCAATATAACATAACATAACATAACATAACATAACATAACATAACTGTGTTGCTGTGCATTCACCGCCACCCTCCCCTGGTTTGCTTTGCTATAACCCTACCCTCCTCCTGTGTTGCTTCTGCCTCCCCAACCCGTGTGTTTAAAAAAAGAATAACCTTTGTGTATTTTACGGTCTTTTTAGTTGCCGATGCAAGTTGGATCAGTAACTAAAAATAAAATAAAAAGTGAATGCGTCATTTTGTAGGCATGTGCATGCAAGGTGCGCAGACCTACAAAATCACATGGCGGCCGTGTCTAATGCTTTGGTTTTTATTTTATTTTTTAACTTTAGCCATGCTGGACAGCATCATAGATGCTGTCCAGCATGTCAAGAGCAGGTCTTCTTGGCGACAGCTGTGATGTCTTATCAGTGAGTAGGGAGAAGCTACTATCTCCATACAGAAACCTAGATGCCAGAATTCCACTGGGTGTCTATTCCTGGACATCATCAGGAAGGAACAAACTAGAGACCATAAGAACAAAGAGAAGATAGAGCAAAACTGGAGATGGTGGGGAGTCCAGGGATCCAGGAGCGTATAATCAAGCAAGAGCAATTGCAACGCAACTGGACTCAGTTTGACTCCTTAAATAGTGCCAAAACATGATGTGACGTAATCCAGAAGTGGTTGGGCTATCTTGGATTGGGAAATGAATAACCAGTAATCACAATAAATATATGTTAAAATATTCTTTGTTCAGCTTCTATTATACTATAACGTACATCAAAAATTATCCCTGTATGCAGCATTAGAGGAATGCCTGCCTGCAGGAAATTAAATCACCCCACAATTCCCTGCTCATACACGGTTCAAACAGATGCAGGGAGGGAAGAGGGAAATGGCCCCTCAGCACCAGTCGCTTCCTAAAACCAAGAATGCTGAGCCCAAGTTGGATCTGGCAGGAGGGAAGAACCCCACCATAGTCCACACCTGGCTGCTGCGTGAACAAGATAAGGTCAAAACCCTTACACAGTGTGGCTAAAAATCATTAGGAAAGTCTATAGGTCACAAAGGGGAGACTTTTTGACTTTGCCAATCCTTATTTTTCCCTTAAAGTGCTTCCATCAAGACGGTGGGATTACTTTCATATAAAAATGCTCAATGCTGACAATTTTGACAAAGAAAAAAATTCAGTGCCCTTGACGTTCCTGGTCTGCTGGCGTGTTGCAGGCATTGTTCTGTGTTTTTCCTGCGAGGTACTATTCTGTCTTGCATGGCCAGCTGACGGCCTAAATAGGATGGGCATTTTTACACCTTACAGCCAGCAGTTCTGTCCCACTAAGAAATTGTTCCAACTACATAATTGTCTGAGGCTATACGTTCTGAAACTTTTTAAAAATAAACTTTATTAATTTTATTGCTGTAAACAGTCAGTCATAACAAACACACAACACCATCTCCATAAAATGTCTAAAGTTATTTTTGTCTTAAGGTAGAGCAATAATTTATCTACTTAGTGAGCGTTCTGCATTTGGTATTCATCAGGCGCATCAATGCCATTTTTCCTCGCCCAGTTTCCCTTGCTGTTGGTTTTATCATGATATCCGTCTTTATAAAACTATCTTTTATACCTACATTTCTTACTTTTTCTTTTCAGTGGAGTTTATCATATGAGTCTATCATGAGGAATAATTCAATGCCAACAGTGACATGTGCCACCTCTATATTTATATGAGCTACAGGAACCACAAGAATGTCAAATAGGACTTTTGTCCATTTTAGTAGATTTGCAGATGTCCTGATAAGACCCTTCTCTATATGTCCTCATAGGGCTGTCCTGATAATCTTGCCTTCCCTCTAGCCACAGTTCTTCTGCCAGGCCATTCACCGTGCATAAGCTGTGCTATTATCTGACCTAAACTAGGGCTGAGACAGAGTAACCCAGGAAGTGCAATCGATCCCTAGCACAAGTGTAAGTATCAATATTAATTTAGGGGAGTGGAACTTTGCCTAAAACATTGATTTATAGATGTCTTGCTAACAGCCCTTCCTAGCCAAAATGCTTTTAATTACGCTTACAGCGACTTTCCTGCTTTGAGTGTGGTGCAAAAATCTCTTGAGGAAACCAAAAATAGGCTACGGTATAGCGATAAGAAATAATATAGAGCAGCAGTGAATCTTAACTTGTGGTCCATTTACCCCTGGGGGCTAGCGACATCTCCTCAGGGAGTACTGAAGATTAATTAAATAATATTAATAGATTAATAAAGTATATTTAAATTAAGAAGCAGAATGTAAAATAGACATTTTAAACGTTCAGTAAATGTGAAGGAATTTCAAATTGGAGACTAAATATTAAGTTTGTTTCCTCAGATTGATTAGTGGGAGCAGTGCAAGTGCATCAAACAAAATGTAGTATGGAAAATGAGTGGCCTCAGTTAAATTTAGAAAGGCTTCAACCTTCCCATTAACATTTTTTTAAGGTGTTTGTAAATTAAATCAAATATTTGATAATTTGTGTATTTGTTTGATGAATCCTTGGTTCTGTATTGTTTGAGTATTGTTTTTCATTTCAAATCATCAAGAATACTTCCAGTAATAATTAAGTGGGGGTCCAGAGTGTCTAAAGGTTAAGAAAACCACTGGTGTAGACCATAGCGATAGGACGAAAATGCAGATTTATCATTGGACAGAGCTGTCAAAGGCATGTCCCAGGTTCTTTCATGGATCAAGTGCAGGCCAATGTTTGTTACGGAGCCATCTTTAGGAACTGGGAATCCGTTTCTGCATTGTAGGATCCTCACTAATGATCATAAACGTAAATTATTGATTGTGAGAATGCTTTAAATCCTGTTTTAAGCCCTCTGAAAATATGCCTATGGATAGAGAATTATTGATTATGTTCATTGTTGGGTTACCAAAGAGTAATGTAGCTAGAGCAATCATGCTTTATATCTTGGGGCAACCTCTTCAAGAATACTGCGTTTGAAATTCAATAGAAGACTCATTTGCAGACAAAGACTAACCTCAGTGGAAGCATTGAACTAATTGACCATTTGGAGAGTCAAGGTCCGGCTTCACTTAAAACTGGTTTGATTGGAAATGGTGTGTCCCTTATGATTCAAATTCGGTGCAAACAAGAAAGCTAAACATTTCTTGGGGAAAGGGAGTTCTTTAAAAAATATTGAGACTTTTGGAACAGAACAAAAGCTTGCCAAGAATGCTCAAAGTCAGTAGACATATGCGCATGCATTACTGTGAAAAGTAATGTTGTTTTTGTAATATGATTGAGATCGCTTCAGAAAAGGAATTTAATGGTCTTTCTTTTGTTCTAGAAAAGAGTCTACCGCTGAAAGGAATAAGCATTAGGACATTGCAATGTTGAGCGCGCCCTTCAAGGCAATGGAGTGCTCTGGGCTTCAAATGGTTAGTAGAAGGCGCAGCATCAACGTTCTAATGTTTGTTCACAGCTGCTGCTGTGAACAAAGTCCTCACGGAGCTTGAGTGAATTTCAACCCTCTCGGGCTACGTGAAGCCTTTGTTTTACAAATTAGAACATTCTGCCCTCTAGTGGCAGAATGTTCTAATAGCATTAGAGCCCTCCGTAGCGGGCTCTACTGGCCTATAAAGGCCTGCTACCTTGTTAAGGGCTTTCGGCTTGGGTCTTTAATACTGGAGCAGGCCTTTACTGTCCGGTACAGTTCACTACGTTGGGCTCTATGGCTATATTAGACATTAGCAAAAGCAGATCCATGAGAGAACACTGAATAGGAAATTCATCCCTATAGCTCTCTCCATTCCGGAACATTTTCCCTCAACAAGTTGCGCTCACGTCAGAATTACTATGAATTGTGTGGGTCATTTGGAGAGGGACTGGAAGGCTCCACATGTTTTTGAAGAAACAGGGTGAGTGGATCTTTGCAACATGACTCTATTGTATGTCCTAAGTCTTTTGTCCCCAGGTAGAGGGAGCGGTTTAGGGCATTGACTAGCCAAACTTGATGGGTCAGGCTGGTCACAAATATTTTACTTGTCAGCAGAGGTGCTGCTCCCAGGGAAGGCCTGAAATCATGCATCCTCAGGCAGAGTGGTCAATGCTGTTAAGAGAGATGACTGATCTTCCTGCATCACCTGGAAATAGGAAACACATACATAATGTTTTTTTTTTTGTATTGAGAGTTGTTACTATATATGTTGCAATGTATGCTAGTGAACATTAAAGAAGAGAGATGTTTGTATGGTCAGGAACCTCTTTAATTAGTTTATTCAACCGGTCTGATGGAAAAAGGGGGGCACAATTTTGTTTCATGCAATAGCATGGGTTATCTTAAGTGTCTTATTTATACAGATTGAACTCTTGTGACGGAATGTCCTCCTTTATAATATCCATTTATTCTTTGTTTAAGGACATACACCCAGTGTATATAGGTGTTTGGAGATAATATGTAAACCAAATTTGTTCTGAGTAACTTGTTCATTCGACTTGTACCCTTGATATCTAGCTACATTTCTACAACTTTTGATTGGGCATTTGAGAGTAATAGCTAATAGCTCTAATGGGTTTTCCTGATAGTGGGTTTTAAATTTATCATATGTCTTATTTTGAGATGGTGGTTTGTAGCATATTGCTATGGCACATATTATTGTTTTTACTAGAAAAGGCTTATGATTGCACAGTGGCTGTGGCCTGGGCATGGGCAGAAGATTTTGGCAGTTGATTGTTAAAAGTTTGTGTACACCGTAGCTTCTTATGTTAACAACAGCAAAGAGTGCATTAAGAAATGTCTATCCTCATGCTGTTGTTTAAGTGAAAGCAAGTGTGTTACGTCAATAGAAAACTTACTTGCACAAAACTAGAAGCAATATCAGATGCAGGTGTGAGGCGAAGATAACTAGGACTGTTGATTCCTGGTGACTCAAACCACCCCCTTTTAGAGTAGGGTCTGTTAAGCAAGATACACAGCAGAGGTACAGTACTGCCCTTCAGTTCTTACATAGTATCTTAGTTTGAAGCAAAAATACAGTCAATCACCATATCTCTCAACATCCCCCGTCACAGACACATCACCCAACACTTCCGCAATCACCACTGGCTCCCACTCGAAAGTAGAATTACCTTCAGGCTCCTCACCCACACATACAAGGCCCTGCACAACACCGGACCAACATACCTGAACAACCACCTCTCCTACCACGCACCCATAAGACACCGCTGATCAGCTGACCTCTTCAAGCCACTGTCCCACGCATCTACAGGACCAGAAAGGAAAGAAAGTCTTACTCCTACCTCGCAGCCAAGGCCTGGAACGACCTTCCCCACCACCTCCGGCAAGCTCCCGCACTGTCCTAGTTCTGGAAGGACCTCAAGACCTGGTTCTTCGGATGACACCAGCACTCAACTGACTCGCCCCCCCCCCGTGCCTTGAGACCATCACGGGTGAGTAGTTGCGCTTTTCAAACCCTGATTGATTGATCTCTGGCCATCAGCAGGCATGAAGACCCGTTCATTGGGAGTCTGTTTTTACCCAAATTATAGAGTGCAACAGTTGAATGACACATCTTTACCACTCTGGTCACAGACACAGGCCCCTTTAGTGTCCTGGAGGGACTAATATAGGCACCATTCTGTTCCTACTTCAATATAAATGGGGTGAAGTATGTGCTTTAAAAAAAATAAAAACAGAGGAATGTGTGTGCTTTTCAAACCTCAACCTACTCATTGTTATGGTTTAGGATCATGTGTGCCACAGCAGTGCGTTGCTTAGTTGACCTAGATGGACTCATGTCCCCTTGACACCACTTTTCCATTACTTGCCTTTGCTTTTACGCATCATTTGAATTGAACAGTCATTAACAATCTTTATTTGGTTATTTCATATACCATAAAAGAAACTTATCACAATATTTTACATAATAAAATATATTAATAAAATACACTCATAAAAACCATTGTAGTTAAAAATACGAACAAAAGTCAATTCATATCGAAATGATAACCTTATTCTGTGAAATGGGGGGACTTCTCCTTATCCTTAGATAGGAGAATAGACTGCAGTAAATAAACATTAGTTATTTGCATTTTTAGTAAGATTACCGGTCTACATTGTCTAAAGGAATAATTCTTAAGCAATGGTTTTAAAAAGCATGACCTCGGCCCCTATAAGACTTGGGTGGCATCACCATCACAAGGACAGAGGCCAGGAAATCTTGACCACTTGCTCATCTTTAGGAAGGCCGCCAAGTAATGTACAATGTTGAAACGGAAATGTGTTAAACATATTTATTTGGGATTGTCACCATTTCTAACTATGATTGCAGACCATTGGGGGTTAACTGCATGGTATGGGCAATATTGGTGAATTAAGACATCTCTCTCTGTACCCTGGGCTCCTCAAAATCATTAAAAAACAATGATTTAATAAAATCCTTGTAAAGAGCATGTAGGAGCTAAGGGCCACATGCATCAACCTATTTTGCAGTCGCAAACAGGCCGATTCTGCGAATCGGCCCGTTTGCGACCGGAAAAAGGTCTTTTCTGATGCATGAACCCATTTCCATTTACAAATTAGGGAGTCGCAATTTTTTGCAATTACCTAAATTGCTCATGCATTTAGGGAATTGCAATTTGCGATACCCTAACGGCAATTTGCGATTCCCTAAAGGCAATGTATCAGGCCTTTCCTAAATGCAGACTGTGCATTAAGGAAACGCTAATTACCATCAACTTCAAGTTGATAGTAATTTGCGCATTCTTGGAAAAATGCACAAAGGTGCATTTTTCAAAGTGACATGTGGCGCACACACATGCCCTTAGAGCATGTGTGCGCGTCACATGTGCACACTTACCTTTTTTGGTGGGTTCATCAGGGGGGCTTTGGGCTTCCTGGAACCCTTGGAATTGCATTTGCAATTTGCGATTACCTATTTGGCAATCGCAATTTGTGAATGCATTCCCATTCATTCCTATGGAGAATGAGGCGGGGCTAGAAGGACTCTGTTCCGGGCATTTCACTATAAGAGGCGCATGGCAGCACGGACACGCAGCGGCGAAAACCAGGCTGAGAAAAGGTATTAGAGGAAAGAAGTTCTAACTGACTTTTAATCTGAAATTTTAACTGGCAATTTGTTTTAAAATTGAATTATTGCCCTGCTCTTACTTGCATTTTTGCACGCTTCCCACGACCCCCGTTCTACCACAGTTTCCGTTTGCGTGGAGGGGCCACGGGAGAAGGAGGCGGAGGTAGGAAGACTCTCTTCTGGGCATTTCACTATAAGATCCGCATGGCAGCATAGACGCGCAGCGGCGAAAACCAGGCTGAGAAAAGGTATTAGGGAGAAAGTAGTTTTAACTGATTTTTTACTCACCAAAATCAGTATAATTAGTGGCAAATCATACATAGAGCAGATTTCTTTTCTTCAGTCGCAGTGAATCAGTTGAAAGAGATGAAGAGATAACTTCAGTACAAGGACTATCATGAGAAACACATAGATTATGCTTAAAACCTGTGGCAGTTCCCATAATAAGGGGGATCCCTATCACCTGTAGTCCCTGTGTCTATCTGTGAGGCATCCTTAAACGCCTCTGATACACCTCTTTGAGTCAATTCAAACATCCCCTCTATGTTAGCCATTGCATTGTTAATGACCCCTATTGGATTTGTCATAAAAACTTAGCAATGGAATAAGTAATCGTGTGATGTTTACCAACAGGAAATTATAAAGACTTTCCTTTGCCCATGGAAAACTTGATAGTTACAAGTTAGCCTCAAAGCCCCTTTCCGAAGGAAGAGGAATGGCCAAATCCAGTCTTCGCCGTGGCACTGCCTGTGCGTGTCGTTTGCTGCAGGGTACAACCTCACCAAACACCAGGCTCCTCCTCCAATAAGCACAAGGCAGTATGGGGCTCCAAGTCCAGCTGCAGCCCCAGAATCAGATTTTTCTCATCTGTGGCGCGGGGCACAACCTTGCACTATAAAGCGCCAAACACTAGGCCCCTCCTACAATAAGTGCAGTGAGCTATGGGGCTCACTGTCCAGCTGCAGCTCCAGAATCAGGTGTCTCTCCTGCTGCCATCAGGGCAAAAACTTGCGCTGTAAATCACAAACACCAGGTCCATCCCCTAGTAAGTGCAGAGCAGTATAGGGCTCGCAGTCCAGCTGCAGCCCCAGAGTCGGATTTTTGTAATCCCACGATGTGTAGCAATACCTCGCGCTCTAAAACTCGAAATATCAGGCCCCTCCTCCAGTAACCGCAGGGCTGTATGGGTCTCGATGTCAAGCTACAGCCTCAGAATCAGGTTTCTCTCTTGTAGACATCATGTGGAATCATGTGTGTTAGTACAATAGGCTAACAAGAATAGAAACAACTCCCAGAATGCAGTAAAATGATTAAACAAAACTCAGAGTTAGAAGTTTTGTCCCGGTGACATGCATTTACCCTAGTATTGCTGGCTATTTTCGATATGGCATTGTAGTGGCTTCTGAGAAATAAAATAGTATTTGCTATCTGATTATGATGAGAGTGGATGGACCAAACAGTGGAATGAGTAACTTGATAGATGGTGCCAATATATAGGGGAGGGTGTGAGCTGTTTTAATGTCTTTCTAACATGACTTGTGTTAGGGAGAATAGCGTGACCGATTATGGAAAAGGTAGATTGTTATTACATAGGGAATGTTATGACAGTCATCAGGTAGCATACATGTGTGAATAGTTTGCCATTAGTGCCGAGAATTGTGCTAGAGAATAAGGGTCCCAGAGTTTGGAGAGGTTCAATTTGTTGGCATGAGAGAGATACTGTTGGTCTTTACCTGTGTCTACTCCGCCTTAAGATGCCTTCAGAATGGAGTATAGATAGCTCCTTCACCTCCTCCTCCCCAGGACATAAGGTTGCGGTGCCTGGGACCCCCCACTCCACTCATCCACCATCACAGTTAGCTCATTTAACTGAGACTGTGGGCTGTCTTCTTCTAACCCTGCTGATATTTTGAAGCCAGAGCTGGCATTAGCGTTAAGCACTGTGCGATAATGTTTTTGGCGCCTGTAGTATTCCCATTTAGAATGTTTTCTAGTCTTGTTATGTTTCCTCTGTCTGCCTACATTCCATATGTGGGAGTTGGGCTGAGGGAGAGTCGCTTCTGTGGACTGTGGATGTCTAAGCTGTTATCTACAATTAACGTACCTTTTATCCAAACAATCAAACAATGTAGACCGGAGGGGAAGCATTGGGATCAAGTTTGATGCCCATTTCTTGCTGGTGAGGCCAACCCAGAATTGATGCTCCTTTGGTTGCAACATAGACCTTACCCCTAGTTGTTCTGTCTTTAAATTTAAGGTCAGCCCACATGAATCCGTCAAGATTAATTTTGTAACCTGAGTAACCACCAGGTTGTATATCAGGAGGAAAAAGTTTTGTGGTATTCCAAAACTTATCAAAAATATTTCTGCCAATAATGCTATACCAAGCACAAGAGTCAATCAACCTAGAAATTTCCTTCCCATTAACCAGAATTTTATCGCTGGGAAATCCCTTGCACTTGGTGTTGCAGACACACAACAAACTATTTATTTCTGAAACTTGTTCCTGATCCGCTTCGCTATCCTCAAACGACACCAAATTTACCTTTTGGAAGGATCTTTTTTTGTTTCAAGGGGGGAAGGTGTGTAGTATTCCCATTTAGAATGTTTTCTAGTCTTTTTATGTTTCCTCTGTCTGCCTACATTCCATATGTGGGAGTTGGGCTGCGGGAGAATCGCTTCTGTGGTCTGTGGATGTCTAAGCTGTTATCTACAATAAACTTACCTTTTATCCAAACAATCTTCATTGTGATTACTTCAGCGCCTCCAAATAAACTCATGCGCTACGGATTGTCTCAATACCACCCTTTCTTTTGTTTCAAATCTGTTTATTGCAGTTATGACAAACAGAGAATCAACTAGGTTGAAAATATGCAGTCTTGGAAAGGCACATAGAGTTGCATTCAAGCTCTAATTTCAAAAGTACAGTATATCAATAATAGCATGTAGGACATAGACAAAACCATGCTTTGTAAGCCTAATAGTGCTAATGGAAGATTCGCCGAGCTAGAGGCAGACGCAAAATGAAACAATCTCCAGCTAGGCTATTTTGAAACTCCTCACTTGCCATGTAGGGTTAAAGTGAAGTGCCCAATCGCACTAGGGTTGTGTAAAGAGCCATCCTCATCGGCTAGCTTATGAAGCGAGTGTCCGACTGTGTTTGTATGAGCCTGTGAACCTGCACTGTGTCAGAGCTGCGTGCCTTAGTCTAAGCCTGGAATTAACAGAAGTATACTACCAACTTTATTGTAACAAGAGAGGAAAATCAAAATCTTAGTGGAAAGGGGAAGAAGGAAAGGGAAAGAGCAATTTAGATGACTAAGTGTGTGGGGAATGCTAGGTCTTGTCAGGTTGAGGGGGGAGGGACCCTCTTCCGCTAGGGCAATAACCCTGGGGACTCTGGCTATCGGCCCCTAATGTAGGGTTCAACAGGATCTTCAAATAGCTGTAGAGCTCGGAATTGAGGGGGAACCAGTCTGGAGTGTTCTATCCTAGAAAAATATTGTATGAGAGCCTGCCAATTATGGGTTAACCTAGCGTCTGTGTGGTTGATACGGGTGGTAAGTAGTTCAAGGGCTAACGTGCGCCAGAGGTGAAGAAACCATGTAGCTGTCGAGGGAGGTTGAGACTTCTTCAAAAATAGAGTTATTGTCTGTCCAGCAGCTCCCACCATGTGTAAGATCAGACGCCAATCTGTATGTGTCATAGCAGCTAATGTCGGGGGCCTAATGTCTAAGAGCGTCACTGCCGGAGAGGCGGGGATGGGGAACCACACAACGCTCTTAATGTGGCTAAGAATCTGCTGCCTCTTCTTCCCTTCCAAGCACGTAGAATCATGGTGCAAGCCATTGTTTTGTCCCGTTTGGATTACGGAAACTCACTATATTTAGGAGCCCCTATCTCCACCACTAAAAAACTTCAGACGACACAAAATGCAGCTGCTCGACTTCTTCTAAACCTGGGCCGGCGAGACTCCGGTACAGCAGCTCTAAAGAAACTGCACTGGCTGCCCATCAAGGCCAGAGTTATGTTCAAATCCATGTGCATTATACACAAGGCCATGTGGAAAACTGCTCCAGCCATTATTTGTTCCCTGGCAAACCCCTATCTTCCCAAAAGAACCCTGAGATCCAGCTCAGCTTTCTTGGCCACTGTTAATAGAATCAAACGGGCAAGATGGGGTGGACGCTCCTTCTCCTGGAATGCCGCCAGAGCCTGGAACTCCCTGCCTGACGCCCTTCGTGGCGAGCCTAACCTGCTGAAGTTCCGGAAGGAACTGAAAACGCTCCTCTTCATCTAACTTGGCTCTCTGGCCTTCTCCTGACTCAAACAATATAGCGCTACGAGGCCTCCGGGTAGCATGCGCTCAACAAAACTCTATTAATAATAATAATAATAAATAATAATCTCCTTCCAGAAGATCATGAGACCCGGGCAGGACCACCAGATATGTAAGAAATCACCTGTAGCGCCCTGACATCTCCAGCACATCAGGGAAAATGTTGGTAGCATTCGCTGTAAGTGGCCTGGGGTATAGTACCACTGCGTCATGAGTTTATATGCTGACTCGCGTTGCGGAATACTATGATATACCTTCAGGATGTCTCGTCATAGTCGATCCTGTCCTCCGGGAGTATTTCCCCCCCTAATTCCAAGTTCCATCGAATTTGGTATGTGTGGGTCGTGGGTTGTTGTGCATGTTCTAAAAAGGTATAAGTATGAGATATCAGGCCCTTCGATCCTCCATAGCTGTGAATTAAGGTTTCAAAGACAGTAAGCTTTCTGGTTGCACCTTGGGTATATTCCTGTGGTAGCAGCCAGTGTTGGATTTGGTAATATTGCATCCGAGCCCCCTCTGTGAGATGAAAAGTTGTTTTGCATTGATCGAATGTAAGGAGTTTGCCGCCCTGGAACAGGTCTTGTATAACTCGACATTCGACTTCTGACCATTCACTAAATGCCAACGGTTGGAGCGCAGGAGGTAGCATGGGATTACGGATTATAGGTGTATTTGGTGAAGGAAACGTAGTCAAGCCTCGAGGGATCGACAGCTTATCCCATATCTCTAGGACCGTTTTAGTGGGGGTCGCTATGTATGCGCTTCGGGCATGCTCCCCGAGGGAGCCAAGTTGGTCCCACAAAGGTCTGCAAGAGATTGCACGGTCCATGTGGAATCAATGCTTCTCACTCTCGAATAACCCATTCCGATATATACCGAAGGTGACAGGCCCAGTAATACTCTAGAAGATTAGGGCATGCCAGTCCTCCATGATCTCGCAGAAGCATGGGCGAGATTTACCCCATATAAAATCAGTAAAGTCTTGTTGTAGAGGCAGAATGTCAGTATGCGGTATAGGGGTGAGGAGAGATTGGAATAAATAAAGTATCTTTGGAAGGAGCGTCATTTTTATTGTGTTGATACAACTTAGCCATGCAAGAGGAAGGCCTCTCCATCTGCGCAATTCCTCCCTAATGACTGTTCTATATCGGGGCCAGTTGGCTGAAGTCCAAGTTGCGAGCGAAGGAGTCAAGTCTAGGCCTAAGTATCTTATTGACTTATTAGACCAATTCAGTGGTATGAAATTCTCCAGTTCCAAAACCTCTGCAGCCGGAAGTGTAAGATTAATGGCATGTGACTTAGCGAAGTTAATACGGAAACTTGATGCTCTCTCAGAGGCGCGTAAAACCGTGGCTAACGCTGGGAACGAAGTAGAAGGGGTGGAGAGAGGAGGAGATCATCCACGAAGAGAGAAATGTTTTGTTCGGACCCCCCTATAGGAACGCTTTGGATGGCAGGATTGTGTCGAATAGCGATGGCCAGAGGTTCCACCACCAGGGCGAATAGCAACAGGGATAATGGGCATCCCTGCCGAGTGCCTCGATAGATCGGAATGGGGCGGAGAGCCGCTCATTAAGGAGAATGAGTGTGGTGGGATGAGTATAAGAGGACATCAACCTTGAAATTATCACAGGACTCCATCCTATTTTCCGTAGGACAGCCCATAGAATGCCCCAATCCACCCGGTCGAAGGCTTTTTCCACGTCAAGGGACACCAAGCAAGCAGGTATGTTCCTAAACTGTGCTTTTTCGACGACTTGTAGTGTATAGGAAATGTTACATAACAAAGAGGACTTCAAGGTGTATGAGTCACATGTCATCCAATAGTGATAGGCAGTATAGTTTAAGAGTGCTTGGTCTAGAGAAGCTCAAACTCAGAATTTACAATGTAACACCATGGTTGGGGTTTGTCTTTACTAATAAGAATTGATTTCTAGCCAAAAGAACCCTTTTTGCAGCATTTTGATAATGAAAGACTGGGTAAGAAAACATAACGTTCTAACCTACTCCTTGCAGTTTGCATGCAGCTCTTTGATGACAGTTATAAGGTCACTGTTCTATGTTAGGATTTTAACTTATAGACAGAAAAGTAACAAAAAGATCTCTATGACAAAAGCAGTAACCCACTGACCTATTTACTTTATATGCACTTCTGTGATCTGCATGGTGCACGTTCTTTACAGCAGGCATATTAAACCTCTACGATGAGTTAAAAGGTCCACTAGACAAAACAGCTCTTTCCAGCAAACCCATTAATCACCAGTTATCTTGACATTTTTATGGATGCCTGGAAATTGCTGGAGGCAAAGAAGATGCAGCAGGTGCTTTTGCATCCACAACATATTTAAAAACACAGTGTCTACTGAAGTCCAAAAATGGTCCCGTGGCCCCAGTCGCATCGTCCTAGAGACAGCCCTGATTGTAGCACAGAAGCAGAAGTAGTATGAGCTTCAGGTGTTCTTGATGAGTTGATTTTGAGCAGGTGTGTGCTGACAGACACATCAATCAACATTGACAGATGCATCTGTCGACACAAATCCTGTCAGCAATAGCTATCCTTTGTTGCAGGGTCCCTCTGACCCACTCTGATAGTGGACAACTGTAAATATGTGTCAGAATCAAAAGCAATCTTACTTGTTGAATGCTTGTCAGTAGATTTCGCAGAGACGTTATGGACTGACTTCCCTGTATCCTAACATATAACCTGTGTTAGACTATTTGAATACTAAGGCTACGCAGTTAGAATTCAAAGAGGAGGGCCGGATCGGGGACGCAAGCTGTTCCTAGTTGTCGACCTGCGAGGCAATAAGGAAAAAATAGTAACTAACTCCCTTTCTGAAATTAGATTAGATTTCTAAACAAAATAGAACTGTGACTTAATAAAAGGCTTTCTTATTACTTAAAATATGTCCTACCTGCGATCTAGAAACGTCAGGCGTCGCGTCCCTGTAGTCGTCGTGAAGTGATGTTTTTTTCTGAATGAGAGGTTGAGGTGTTGGTCTTTAGAAGTTGTATTCACCTGTATTAAAAAGGTAAGTATTGAATCAGTTACTGATTTTCTATATTTATGGTTCAGAACTAGATATATTTGCTTGTTCCCCTGAATTATATTCACTTGCTTCTTTAATGTCTTTAATACCTTTTACCTTCACGACCTGTAGTCAATTGAAAAGAAAAGAACACATGCCAAAAACTTCCAGCAAATATTTCTGAGACTATTCCAAAATAACTTCCTTTAAATATGCCCAAGAAAACGTCTTTATCACCAAGTTCAAAATGTCTAATTCCTTGCTATTTCTTTTTCAGGATCTATTACACAAGAGTGTGTTCCAAATTATATTAAGGTAAGTCTTATGAGCGTGGTTTGCTTTTTACTTTCTTGCGTTGGGCAATAAAACCTTAAATCAGAAAATGTTCACTTAGCTTTATTTCTTGTCTTCTCTTTTGCAGCTCCGTGATCACTGAACGAAGAAAACGGGCCTTTGCTGAAGAACTGGAATCCCACGATGAGTAACAGGCAAGAGAGACTTCTGCTTGGCTCCGTAGCTGTAGGCAAAGCGTTTTCTCGAAGGTGGGTGTATCAATTTATTACCTTGCCACACCCAAAACGGCCGATGACGTGCAGCGCACGCTGTCCAACGTGCGTCGCTCTGCTCCGCTATGTTTTATCTAAACGAGTGTTGTCTCCTAATGTCTTTTTACCGCGCACTTGACTTTGCTGCAGATCGATTCTAACAATGAAGAATTTGGTACCTAAATGTGCTTCAGTTTAACATACATCAACATTGATAGTGTAACATGAATTTTACAGTTGACAAACCTAATCACAGAATATAATTATACTGGTTACATGATACTTTTTGATTCCAAATTTCTACAAACTATCCCATAGTATAATACACTTACCCTTAGTATAAAATAGGCCAAGGTGTACAGGAGGCACGGGACAGGGGTGGGTTTTCAGCTGGGAAATAAGCTCTCCAGAGAGCGTATGAGTTTCATACCTGAACGCACATTGCTGCTGTTCATTTGAGAATCTAAAGGTGGCAAGGGGTAGCATGACAATATGATGGTTGGATGTCTGTCATACCAATGTTTGAAGGAGGGTTGCCTGTCAACGGAGGAAAGGTGAACTAAGTATGGAGGACTAAAGTATAGCCAACAGCTCTTCCTTCATCATGATGGATGGCGGACCATCAGCCAAAACAAAAAATACAGCAGATGGTTAACCACCACCTGCCATGAGGGGGAAATGATGGTACATCTGCCAAACTCTAAATCTAGTCCCAATCTGCCTTCTACACTATACAGATGCTCTGTTGCATTTTTCACCATCTTGAATTTCCATAAGAGGTTCAAACAACAACACCTAATTCTCTAAAGAGTTGAATATGCAAATGCTTCTTATATCAGCGTCCTCTCTCAACTGTGAGATGACTCAAGAGAAATCAGAACTCAGCTGCAAGATTAGTTTTACATCTAACGGCATGTACACACATCTCCCCTGCTTTGTAGGCTGCCCACTGGTTTGGAAATATTTAGAAGCATGGTTAAGAACTGGCTATTCCCAACCTGACCATCATGGATACCTTGATGCATCATCTTCTACGAAAAAAGACACACAACAAGCAAGATGAATGCTCTGTTCACAGACAGAAGCTATGGCTAACTTGCAAAGATCTAATGCAAAAACTCAGTCTAATAAAGACTTTGAATTTCCCCAGGCATTTTTTCAACATTTTGTCGACTGGGTTTGAGGTGTTACCTCCCGGTGTGTCAAGATGTTAAGACTTCCAGCGCCGGTCACCGGTCAATGTCAGTGATGGACCCGCACCTCATCTGTCTGTGGTGCATGAAGCACGACCACAACACCAACTCGTGCCCCGATTACTTTGAGGGAATGGTCTTAGAAGCTGCTGGTGGCCTGGCACGTGACTTCGCGGAAATCAAGGTCCCAGTTGAGGTTAAGATCCCAGGATTGTTTGTGGGGTTCGAAGTCTTCTTTGTCCTATTCGAAGTCCCCAGGACACTCAGGTAAGAAGAGCAGGCAGAAGAGCAAGAAGTCGAAGCGCCTCCCCGACTTTCCCTGAACTGCAGTGATCTCCCTCCCAACTCAAAGAGTTTTATGAGGCCATAAGTCTTATTTTTGAGCAGCCTGACCCCATCAATGCGCCTTCAGAATCCGTGGAGGGAGAGTGGACCCCATCTGGTTCTGCACCAGCCACTCTGGTTCCAGCGGGCCTCCAGAGATCTATTCCTGGATCTGGACGACTCCAGTCATACCATCTCAACTTTTCTGAGTGCTGGTCCCAATGCTGATGCTCTCAGCGCAACTGACACCTACCGGCAACATTGTGGTCACAGAGCCGAATGTGCGTCACCCAACGCCGACAGGAACTGCGCTTCCTAGATTGGCACCTGAGCCTTATTCCCATGGGCTAGGACTCGGGGAGGAATGGGTGGGATCTCTGTAGACTGAAGAATACCAGCAATACATAGAATACCCTAATGTGGACT
The DNA here is from genome assembly GCF_964261635.1 of Lissotriton helveticus. Taxonomy (NCBI): domain Eukaryota; kingdom Metazoa; phylum Chordata; class Amphibia; order Caudata; family Salamandridae; genus Lissotriton; species Lissotriton helveticus. Next base: position 1,066,248,814 of record NC_136065.1, on the reverse strand, counting down.
GGAGTGAGGAACTGGGGAAAGCCAGTGGACTGGATACTTCTCCAGATACTGGTATGCATTCTCCCGCTACTATGGCAACGGAGGAGGGAGCCTTGTTTGCAATAGTGGTGCATAGGGCAGCTGAGGACCTAGACCTTCAGTTGCCCTCAGTGGCAATCAAGACCAACATCTTGACAGAGGTGCTGCAACTGGGAGTCTCCTCATTGGAACCCCTACTCCTGTTCAATGATGCCCTCACTGATGTGACAACCTGTTTGGGACTGGTCCAAGCCCAAAACAGGGGCTCCTTTGAATAGCATGATCGGCCACTGCCATTGCCCCTCGCCAGGGCACCCAAACTTCCTCACCCAGCACCCTATCCGGGAGAACTTGGTGATCAAAAGCCTAAACTTCCCAGGGCAGATGCCCTGCTGCTCCCCCGGAGAGGGAATCCAAAAGGCTGGACTCATTAGGGAAGGAAATATTTTCTTCTGCCAGCCCAGCATTGTGATCTATGAACACCACATGCCTTTTAGGCCGCTACTCCCACACTCAGTGGGACATGGATGTGCAAGTGCTGCCACAGGACCCGGAGGAGACCCGGCCTGTACTCTCCCAGGCTGTTGCCGACGGGAGAGACGCAGCAAAGTTCACAATTCATTGTGGATTGGACACGGCTGACTCACTGGGCAGAGCGGTTTCATCAACAATGGCCCTGTGGTGGCACACCTGGTTGAGGACGACAGGCTTTTCGGAGGATGTTCCAAGGTTCCCTTCTGGACATTCCCATCGATGGCACTGGTCAATTCGGAGACAAGGCATATTCAGTGCAGGAGTACTTTAAGGACGTCCTGGCTACAGCTAAATCGATGGGCCTCTCACCTGCCCCATATCACTCCTAGTCCTCCTTTTGCTTCTTTCATGGCTATGGATGGGTCTTCCAACCATGCCAATACCCTACAAGCCACTGAGCTGCACATGCTGCCCAGCCTCTGTGTGGATGAGGGCGTGGTACCCACAGATCTCATGGTCAAGTAGTCAGCAGTCTGGTCTGTCCACCATACACCAGCAGCTGCAGCCTCCAAGTCTTCCCAATATGCCACTGTACCACCATGAGCATCCAGTTGGTGGCAGAATTTGCCATCACCTGCCCCACTGACAGTCAATTACATTGGACAGGTGGGTTTTGTAGATTGTTGGAAGGGGCTACTCCCTCCCTTACGAGACTACCCCTCCCTCTATGCCACCATCTCACAACCTGCTGATGGAAGATCATTTGACCTTGCTCCGTGACCGAATCTTCCCACTCTGCAGACACATTTCTATGGTCAGGGCTGATCTCTTTCAGGGCCCTAGTTTGCAAACATCAGTGACAGTGCACCTCAGGGCTCCGCCATGTCAATGGTGAGATGAAATAATATGTTACCAATGAAGACATAGATGATGTCACTTGTGATGTCATCTGTGGCATCATGTGAGTTTATGATCGGTGCACAGGGGGCTAGTTATGTTTAACTGTAACTGGTGAATATATGTCTTTTTTTTACAGAAACGCAGAACTATAATGTCACTTTATATAGATTCTTTTCAATTAATTTCTGTGGATAACTTTATTTATTTATTTTATCTTCTAATGGGATGTGTTTTTCTCTTATTTACTATGGTGCCTACACTGCAGAATAACTGTCCATAGTCGGCATTATACACCTAACTCCTATGTACCTTTCTCGCCTTACAGTTTCTACATTGTGTGAGATATTGAATATGAATGCCCAGGGTGCTCAGAACCTTTAGATCGAACTGCACATCCAGCCCAAATTCTTTGCTGTGCTAATCCTATGCTTAAAGACTTTGATAGAAAAGCAGACATTTGAGGTGAGCAAATTTACAGTGTCGCTGGTGTTGAGAGTGCTCTATACTGGAGCTGCTTTCCACCTAAACTTGGGAACTGCCCAGAGTTGTCTGCTTCTTTTTTGTATATATATATATATATATATCTGTGTACTCGTCTCACAACACAGAGATTCTTCTCCAAAGAGACGAGGCAAACCCAAATTTTCGTGCTGAATATTTTTATTACTTTTTGCCCAGCACCGCCGCCATGACGCGTTTCGGTCCTACTCGGACCTTGATCACATGACATCTTACATGGGGCAGGTCACAAATTTAAAGTGACAGTGCATCTTGAGTGAATAAAAATGGACAAAAGACTTACAATATGCCATGTGTCATAATAGCTGCAAAATACATTTTCTTTTTTATGCAAAGTAATGTCCATCCTCTGTGCAAATCATCAATAAATATATAAAATATTCATGATAAAACCAATTTGATTAGTTTAGCCAAAAGAAATTACATTCATCAAACATGATTAATTAAAATCCATGTAAAATTTCTTTAAATAGGCAATATTCCAACCCTTTCTCAAAGTTAACAACATATGAGAAAGAAAAACCTTATACTATGTACAGTGGATAGTGACAACTTTCAATTATGTTCATGGCTATGTATATATGATGGTGATGCCCCAGTGGGCATACACTGTAATTTGTCCATAATAAAGTGCAAAGTGTATCTTAAACTCTGTGTATATATATACACATGTGTGTGTGTGTATGTGTGTGTGTGTATATATATATATACTCGATACTAGAGTCCCCAGTGGCCTTAATATGAATGAGGATCTCCATAATTTTCTGTAGTACCTCACTGTATAATCATGTGGTAATTAAGGGTTGCATTTATTTATTTCTCTGTGTCTTTATGAAAACCTTTTTACATCTTTATATATTTGTACAGATATTTTCTATGAGCTCTATTCTGTGAAAGCTGGCACATTTGCACTTTAGGATTACTTAGGCTTAAGGGGTTCTTCTTGCTGCTAATGTGATGATTTGCTTTTTGCACAGTTAACTGTTTTTGCACAGCACTATTTGCACTTTACAGGCCGTGGCACTTTCAACTTTTTTCAAATGCTTCTATGTTTTTAATGTGTGAATAAGGCAGGTTTTAGTTATGTATTTTGAAAAAAATTATGTATGCATTAATTCCACTAGTCTGGGTACATCGTGCCACTTATAAGTGTGCCTTATAATAAACTATATTTTACATACGTGTATTTGCACTTTAAATGGGAGCTTTCCTTTGTGATTGCCTTTACAGCCATACACATGTTGCTATTTAGTGGTAGGAATTTCTGCACTGATATAATCCCCATAATACTTCGCCATTTCACATTAATACTTTTTTTGAACATTAATGATTGTTTACATGGCAGTTCATAATGATATGAGGTGATATTTTCAGGCACTTGCCATGATTGAATTTTTGATTGATTCGCATTTTCTATCTGAGTCATAAAGTGATAACTATTATTTTGAACAGCGTACTTTGCACTATGCTTTGATTCTGGTTTATACTGAATAGGTTATTAGGTATTTTAACCTTTTGTAGCCTCAAGAAAAATTACAGTTTTTAAACCGAGGTGACGTTGGGTTGATTTCTGTTAGTCACTTTTTTGACTCTATATGCACTATGTAGCTAGCTTTGATATCTGCGGATCATACTCTCCATTTTAGAAAATGTACTGCATTGTTATGATCAAGTGGTGTGTGCCATAGTCTGTTTTTTTCTGCTTATTGCACTAATGGTCAATCAGTCCATTTTCTATGGCTGGTTGTGCATATAGCCCACCTTAAACACGTCATACTCACTGAGACTCATCATGTGATCAAGCTCCCTCGAGGAGTGAAACGTGTCATGGAGGACACTTGTCCACAACTTAGTATGCAGAAAATAAAGATTGCACTGCTTGCACACTAAAAGATGTGTTGGAGTCCGTAATTCCTGTGGGAGAAGCTTGTAAGAGTTCCTTGCCTGTGTGGTTCTGCCTTGTATTTGGTGGTCAGGAAGTATTTGTCTTGCGGTTAGAGCTGTCGACCTCGAAGCTGGGAAACTGGGTTTGAATCTCTGGCAACGAGGCTCAACATCCTGTGATTCTGGGCAAATCACTTAATCTTCCCGTGCCTAACAAAATTGAATGTGTCCGTCAGTAACGAAACTGGTACTCCTGTAAAGCGCTCTGATACCCGATGTCAAGGGTCTAGTTCGCGCTATATAAAACCTTTAAAAAAAAAAAGATATATATATATGATATATATATATATTATATATTATATATATATCCAATTACTACTCCAACGTGTAAGCATGCACACACAGAGCGATATGGACAACTCGAGAGGCTAGGTGCCAGTGAAGCGCTTTATTTTCAGGTTTGGTGCAAGTCAGACAGACTCGTTTTGGCCAACACATTGGCCTTGGTCACATGTCTGCGTTATGTGATAATGATACATTTATTGGTTGACGGTTGATCACATGATCTCTGGCCACCCGCACTATAGGCATAGATATAAACAAAATACTGAGATGTTTCTGTGACAAGGCATATCACTGAAGTAACAATTTAGTGGCACATTAATGTTCCGAATTTGATGGCAACCATTTAGTATTGAATAATCCCTGTGTGGTGTATTATAAATCCACATAAAAATAGCATCAAATGAAGCATGTATTACAACGCACAAATGCACTTAATTCAAATGCTAAAATTAGTAGAAAAAATATTGTAAAACCATCAGGAGCATTAAAAAACACCATATTAAATACTGTATTGTTACATATAATCTGTGTATTGTTTTACAACAATCAAATTGCAACAATAGAACTGTGCAAATACTGCAATATAAACTACGTTAAAGTCATATGCCGGTATTGTCAGGATATTGAACCATAGATGTGTGGTATCAATGTACCAAGGTTCAGTGCTAAAAGTGTCAAACATGCAAAGTTAAAAACAAAAAAAACAACAACACATGTCATGGCATGAAAATGCATATACAGTTAGTTAATAAAAATGCGTAGTGAGACTACGGCGTGTTACTTAACATATTAATGAACGGGAAACCACTATTTGTAAACGTTCCTTGGTATTAATACCGTTGAATGCCAGGCCTACGGTGGGCACAGGCAGCCTACTGCATATAGTAACTTACAGGTCGTTATGTAAATCCTCCCCTACATTCAAACCCTGGGGGTATTTGGTGTCAAGCTCAACTATGTATCTTGATTCAAGTTGCCTCAATTTTTTCTCATGGTTCTCCCCTCTCTTATTAATAGGGACAGTGTTGATCGCAAAAAACTGGAAACTATCGAGATTGTTGTTGTGTTCCCGTTTAAAGTGTCATGCCACTGGGTATGCTGGGTAGGAGTTAACAATTGCACGTAAATGCTGTAATATACATACATAAACCTGTAATTTAGTGCTGCCTACGTACTTAAGACCACAGCCACATTGTAGAATGAAGACAGCATGGTCCGTTCTACAAGTGAAATTACCTTTCAAATTGCTGGGTTTTACGTTAAAAGCCGTGTAGTAGGAGGTGGTGTTAACTCTAAACTTGCAAGCACGGAAAGGGGTGCATTTGAAAAAGCCTTTTTTCGGGGATAACCAGCTAGTTTTTTTGTTGTTATTATCACATTCAGGGCTAGGCTTCACAAGGTCATTGTGCATGGAATAAGTTTTTCTGAAAGTCAGATCGGGTCTGTTTGGTAATATTTGTCTCAGAGTGGTATCAGTTTAGACGATTGGCCATTGTGCACTGATGATGGATTTGATAGCATTGGCTTTAGTGCCTATAACCCCCCACAAAAGAAAAGGCACCAAATCAGGGGACATTAGAAAACCTAAAGGGCCTAAGGTCACCGGTCCTCCTATAAAATCGACCCCGTCATTAAAAACATACTTTAAGATCATGGAGCAGGCTGTCAGATCCAAGGAGCCAATCCCAGCTCCTCGAAGAAGTTCTCCCTTAGTCCCTCTTGAAAATCATTACACCCCCCTTATGTCTATTCAGGAATCTGAGAGCGACACAGGAAATGTAGGTAGTCAACTAGATGTCCCCTCCTCTGAGACCACTCCCTCGTCCACTCACCACGGTGACCCACGTATTAACATCAACACTTTAAATGCCTCTGGCCTAGATACTTCCCATGGTACGATTAACACTACTGGTACTATTGCCACTATGGGTGTTATCTCTTCTGTTCCAGTATACATCTTATCAGGGACACAAGAAGCAGAATTTACTGAAAGTGGTTTTCCTGATCTTGATTCAATGCGATTAGAGTCAGTGTGTGTGGGTTCCACAGTAGGAGTTGGGAGGGGGGGGGTCAGATGGAGACGGAGAGGAATTACAGCTCGGATCCTTTCTCCAGGCCCTAAAGGGAGACCTACTCTCTAAATTTGCAATATTGGAGGCAAATCAGAAGGGGATACACGATAAATGCGAAGCTTTGGAGTCAAAGCTGGACGATATCTGTTTACATACTGGATCCCTCGAACTTGAGGTCGAGACCATTTCAGAATCTGTTCAAGGGAATAGGGAAGAAATTGAGGCCCTAAAATCACAGAACAAAGCACTACAGATGGACATGGAGAGGTTAGTGATGCAGGCCCGGAGAAACAACTTGAGGTTTCTTAAAATTCCGGAGAGGGAGGAGAAGGGCGATATTAAGGTCTTTATATGTAAACTCTTAAGAGAGGGAGTCCTGAAAGATCGAGAGGACATCAATCTCGAATTAGAGATCCAGAGAGTCCACAGAGACCCCTTCAAGCTACACCCAGACAGGAAATCCCCCAGGAAAATCCTTGTTAATTTTCAGACCTATGCGGTAAAGGAGCTGATCCTGGGGAGGTCCTTACATGGGCCAACATCGCATCCTGAGTTCGGGGCATATCATATTCGCTCAGATATAGGTGGCAGAACAGCACAAAGGCAGTGGGAACTTGGGTCCAGAATGCCAGAGCTTAGAGGCCTGGGAGCTCAGGTTCAAATGAAGTTTCCTGCATTACTAAAGGTAATGTGGAACAACAAGATGTATAGTTTTAGCTCCCCTGATGATGTAGATGCGTTTTTGCTTCAGGCAAAGGGGTTGATATCTAAGGCGCTAGATTTGCATGGTGTCCAGTATGCCTTATTGTAAGTAAGATTAGTGGGGATACTTAGATGTGCTTTAAAATAGGGGAAAGAAAGAAACAATATGTCCTATATAAGGATTAAGGATTGGAGAAAAGGGTAAATAAAAAAAATAAAAAAATATATAATGATATGTATATATATATATATATATATATATATATATATATATATATATATATATATATATATATATATATTAATAATAAATAGAAAAGAAAGGAAAAAAATGTGTATGTGTGTATATATATATATGTTTATATAAAGAAAATAAAAAAAACAGGTTTTCTAGAGGGATGGGTAGATGTTTCCCTGCTTTTTCTTGGTTAGTGCTAATTGCTAAGTGCCACGTATGCCGGTTTCTTTTGTTGGACAACTAGCTTTCTTTCATATTTGGGAATGTAATAAGTTGCTTCACTGCTCCTGGAGGGTCCCATCTGGCGGTTTCTAAGCCAAGGGATGGAAGGTGGGTTCCTCACGGGGGGGGGCAAAGGGGGTGTGGGGGGCAGGATGGAGGGAGGGAAAAAATTGGAAAAAAAAGTCCTCATACAAGCAATAACAACTTTAATTAGCTTAAGCTGGGTAGTCGTCCTTCAGACAGAATACGGGTAGGCCACGTGAGATGAAGTTCCTTTCCTGGAACATTAACTGTCTTGGGAGTTGTAAGAAGCTATCTCGGGTATGCGAATTCCTAAAGAATAATGAGGCCCACATCTTTTTGTTGCAGGAAACTCACCTAGAAGCCCAGGAATGCAAACAAGGTTTTAGTAAGCTTAGCTGGGTGCAGGAGGTGATGTGGTCCAATCAGAGGAGTTGCACAAGAGGGGTTGCCATTATCATAAGGCGTAATATGGGGATAAAGGTTGAAAAATGGGATACCGATCAATCAGGGAGGTGGATAGTGGCAATTCTGACCATCTGGGGAGCACCAATAGTATGCGCTGTTTACTATGGGCCTAACGAGGGCAATCCTGGTCCACTTTTGAATCTCCAGGCCAGCCTGTTAAACACATCTGTCCCAGTGATCCTCGGAGGTGATTTTAACTTAGTGTTCGATGTACAATTAGATCGAACATCTAAGGTAAAGTATAATGTCCCGCCTAGATCTTTTTCCATCCTTAAAACTTTGGTCAAGGAGTTTAGGTTACTGGATATCTGGAGGGTGGACAAGGGGAATGCCAGAGAGTACTCTTTCTACAGTAAAAATATAAACAATACTCAAGAATCTATTTTTTTCTGGTCGATCAAAGTTTGCTCTCAGATCTTAAATCTATAGCCTACACCCCGGCACCAATATCTGACCATCTAGCTGTTGAGTTGGCACTTAATTTTAAGTCTAAAGAAGGCCTGAGGAGATGGACCCTAGACAGGACTCTGTTATTAGATGAGAACGTTAGGGCTGAGCTGGATGTAAAAACAGAAGAGTTCCTCAGGTTCAATGTAACTTCCACTAGTGACCAGATAGTCTGGGAGACCCTAACAGCATACTTGAGGGGTCTCTTGAGCTCCTTAATGATTAATAAGAAGAAATCGGCCAGAGAGGCAGATCTAGACAGCCTCAAGAAAATTAAGGAGAAAGAGACCGAGTTACAACAGGCAGCCTTGACCTCCAGAAATCTGATGCCACAGCTTGAAATGGAGCTGGTCTCCCTACGAGCTGACTTTCAGGCCAAGGTGGATAAAACGATTAAGGATAGATGGGAAGCCAGGAAACTGCAGCACTTTGCCTACGGAGAAAAATGTGGCTCGCTGTTGGCCTGGAAATCTAGAGTGGATAGGGTAAGGAACCATATTAAGTGTTTGGTCCAAAGAGGGTCAGGGGTCCTTTTGCAGAAAGATGAAGAGATTAGGGAGGAAGCCAGATCTTTCATGCATAACCTATATCTGGAGGACATCGATTTTAGATCAGATGAGGTTAAGGCATTGTTAAATCTGAGAGGCCTACCCAAATTGTCTGAAGCTGACAGGCTGCATCTCTCCACTAGTATCTCAGAGGGTGAGATTAAAGAGCAACTCAAAAAAATGAGTAAGGGTAAAGCTGCAGGGCCAGATGGGCTCCCGGTCGAGATATACCTGGGCCTGTCAGACAGGGTAGTGCCGGTTTTAAAAACCCTCTTCAATAAAATATATCTACATGGAGAAGGTATTCCCCCATCGTGGTCCGAGGCGACAGTGTCCCTGATCCGTAAGTTAGATAAAGAGCCTCAAAAAATCGAGCCATATAGGCCCATCTCACTATTAAATTCTGATCTTAAAATCTTCTCTGGGATACCAGCTACCAGGATGGCTACAATTATTAAAACCATTATACATCTCGACCAGAGAGGGTTCATACCCGGAAGACAGCTCAATGAGCTCACCTTCTTAGCCTTGGGAGTGACAGATGTTGCAACGGATAAAAAGCTGCCACTCACTATTGTTGCAATAGATGCCGCTAAGGCGTTCGATCAGGTCAGCTGGAACTACCTTTGGGAGGCCATGAGTAGCTTTGGCTTTCCGGTTAACTTTATTGAGGCTGTCAAATCCCTGTATTTAAATCCACGGGCAAAAGTGTTAGTTAACGGGATCCTAACTGAATGTTTCAATATTTCAAGAGGCACTAGACAGGGGTGTCACCTATCACCTCTATTGTTTAACATATATATTGAGCCCTTTGTCTGCGCCCTTAGAGAGGATCCCCTTATTAGCCCATTTAAAATCGCCAATACGGAATTGAAGTTTGCCCGATATGCAGATGACCTTCTCATGTACACGTCGGACCATGTAAAAGCTATCCCGAGGTTGTTTGAATTAGCTGGGGAATTTGGCAAGATCTCTAGATATAAAATCAATAGAGAAAAAACTGAAATAATGAGTTGGAACTGTACCAATGTAATAGGGGCAAAGGGTCGGATGAGATATTTGGGGATTCACCTAGCACAGACGCTGTTAGATACACCTAAAATCAGCTGGGAAAAGGTCTCCAAAGAGGTAGGCGGCCTGCTGTCACGTTGGGCGAACCTACCTCTGAATATATATGGGAGCGTTAACCTTGTTAAAATGATTTTTTTAGTTAACCTTTTTGTTTAACTCAATCCCAGTTCCTTTTAATAACAAAGATATTGCTACCCTTCAAGGTAAAATTGGTTCATTTATATGGGCCACAAAAACCCTGAGAATAGCGTGGAAAAAGCTCAGGAGAGGGCTAAAGATTGGCCTTACCTGACCTACTCTCCTATTGTCATGCCTTTCATTTTAGAAATTTTAGAATGTCAGCCGACAAGGTAGATTCATCCTCTATGGGCCTTTTGTTTCAGGCAATGTTGCAGGATGTACCGCAAGGACAGGAGTTCTTCCTCTATAAATTTGGCAATGCTAAGTTCTATAAAAAAGTCTGTCTTAAGATCCTATTGGCCGCACTAAAAAACTGGGGGTATATTAGGAAAAGTTTGGGAATACCATATTATAAAGCACAGGCTCCAATATGGGATTCTCCAGGTACCCCCGAATGCCTCCAGGACCAATTATCACAACCACTTAGACTAGCAGGAATTATGTTGTGGGGAGACCTTCAGAAAGATTCACAACTTATCAGCTGGGATCTAATCTCGAATATAACCAGTGGGACATTGACGAGATTTAAGTTTTATCATCTGTCCGCATGGTGGGCAACACAGCCATGGAGCAATGAGGATGTGAGTACAAGTATCAACTCCATTTCTAGACTAGGACCATGGAAAGGCGAGATATCATTCTAGTATAGGACCCTTATTGATGGAGGGGATTGTCTGGACCTGGAGTTGGAGAAACGCTGAGGCAAAGATCTTTCTGAAAATGGGGATGGTCTACGGAAACTCGGTGTGACTCTTTTACTATGTTACAGGCTGTAGTTAAACCTGCTAATCTCAGGAGAAATCACTTATGTACGGCCTACAGAGTCTATTGGACTCCTGGGAAGCTATCCAAGGTGACCATGATGACTTACTGCTGCCCCAGATGTAAGTGTCCAGCTGCGGATGACCGGCATATATTTATGGACTGCCCGAAGATCGGCTCCTTTTAGTTAAAGGTTTGTGGTTTCCTGGAGGAGGTCCTACTGGTACAAGCGGAAGTAAGTGTAAGACTGATCTTTTTTGGCCTTCTGCCAGATTATTGCATGAGTGCACATGCTTCAAAGTTTGCTTTCTACGTAGTAGTTATTGCCAGGAAGGAAATATGTAGAGCCTGGAAGTCAGAGAATCCTCCCTCCTTTGCAGATTGCCTAAAGAATATCATCATGATTAGTCAATCCGACATTGCCTGCGATAGCTCCAGTGCCAATAAGATCTGGGCGCCGTTATAGGCTTGGAAAGGGAAATAAGGATCAGTCCTATGATTATGCCTGAGGCTTGTTGGTCCGGTATTCCAGGTGTCGTGAACAGGAGTGGGACCGTGATACAGCCGCACCTCTGGGAGAATCTTGCCTACCTCGCAGGCCCCTTCCAAGGGTGGTTTCAAAATGGGCCTGTTAGAATGAGCATGGAGTACTCCCAATTAGAGCTTCCTTGGATGGCATGTATGAGGACAAGAAAAAAAATTTATCTGAAATAATACAAGGCTTAAAAATATTCATGCTTTGCAATACTTACTTTCTATATGCATCAGTTTCTGGCATTTTGATATGTTGATTGCCTTTTTTTATGCTTAATTTACATTTTTGGTATGTTGAATGCTTTTATTGTATTTTACACATATAGTAAATAATCCTCAAATTATCTGAAACAATACAAGGCTTACAAATATTCATGCTTTTCAATACTTACTTTCTATATGCATCGGTTTCTGGCATTTTGATATGTTGATTACCTTTGTTTTATGCTTAATTAACATTTTTGATATGTTAAATGCCTTTATTGTATTTTACACATATAGTTTGATTAGAAGTATATTTTACTCTAGGTTTTTTAGATGCCAGTAACTTGAGAGCCTGAATCTCCCTCCACCTTGGATAAATCTCTACTGGGTAGATATGCCTCTATGACATTACATTCAGACGTACAAGCTGGGGATGACGTAAAGCTCCCAAGGCCTGACTCAATTTTATGTAGGCCTTGACTTCATCTCAAATAATAGATGTTGACATCTTCCGAATCTTAGATAATGGAATTCACCATCTTCCCTGATTTATGCAGAATCATTGTTATGTCTGCAATTTGACCTAGATGTTGTTGAACCTTATCCTCTATGAAAGCGTCAAGATATTTGACTTATGACATAACTAAAACACCTGATGCAACATTCGTCTGGGTCAAATGTCTAGTTTCACTATGTCAAGGTTAAATAAGAACTAATCCAGACATATAGTTGAAATATTGTAGTCTGCATTGATGTCCTATTATTTTATATGTTCATAAGGAAATGTCTGGGTCTCACACCTTTATGCACATAATCTATGTCAGACATTCCTACACTTATGGCAGAAATTTTAATATATAAGGACTGCCACTTGACCATTTGTCTGGAGAGGTCATTCTTCCAGATTATTGCACAATATTCTGCCAGAGACGGTCTCAACTACTGCTAGCAATGTTCGCAGCCGTTGAGGCTACATCACACCTGAGACCGATAAAGTGAAGTCTGGAAAGAAGACCGCAGTATGTGTTTGCCCTTCAGGGAGAATACTGTCTTCACGCCTCCACTGATTAATACAGCCTTTGCTGTCAACAAATTATTCTGTGCATCTCTTCTCCCTAAGAAACTCTAGACTGCAGGTTACTCAGCCTACCATGCTCTCTTAGCAAAGCACATAGACATAGACATTAGGATGTTAGGATCTAGATGACAGTTTAACCATGTTAGAAATATTCATTTTATTCTTGTTATATATAATGTGTCTTTTTGCTGTTTTTATAATAGTCTGTGTAGCTGTTTTAGATGTAAATTTAGGGACAGAGTTAGACTTTGACAGATGGTTTACTAAAACACAAATATGACGGGTATCACCCCCGCCTTATTAAAAGTCCATTATATCCTATGGCACTTGTAATAATGGGGACAGGATATATGTCATGAAGTAACCCGTCTGCCAAACTATAAATCACATCCTTACAATCTTTAGGGGAAATTCACAAAATTTCAGAGGATTACACTCTGGAATCAATGGCAGGGATAGGTTTCCGGGTGTATTGCCCTGGCCCCTGTACCATTGCCATCCTAGTACTAATAGGTTCCAGGAACGGTACACAGGGCTTGAACCACTTTTTTTGTAAACCTATTTTTTGTACAATGGGAAAATAATTTAGCTTGTGGAGGAAACTATTGCAAGGTACTCCTTTGCTTTTGAGGGGTGTGTCCAGCACCCATCTGGTGACGAATGCCAAATGACCTCCTTTGCTGCTCACTGGAAAAGCAAGAGAACAATTAATCAGGAGGGTTCCTTTGGGCTGACAGATTGGATCCCTTCAGTGAGCCTCTTGCCATGGTGTCCCTCCCAAAGACTTTCAGCCGCATATGACTTATAAAGAAGTGCCAATGGTTGGATAGCATTTTCTTTTTAGATTAATTCTAAGTACTGCCAAACTTGCCAAACTTGTTAAAAATGGGAGCAGGGGAGTACGTTCAATTAGTGACTGCCCAAGAGCCCACCTGGCCAAATATGAAGGCTGGGATTAAAAACTTAGTTTCAAGATTTTATAGTTTGCCTTGGGCTCACTAGATTACAACTGGGGTGGCAATGATTCTGATGGAAAGGTCAGGAGACTAAATTACCCAGGGAAAATGCAGGTTGGGTAACCATGCCTAAATATTTAATACACTGTTTATTACCAACATATCTAGGTAAAGTTGTAAAGCTGGAATTAGATATAAAGCCTTCCTTGATAAAACTAGGCTGGGGCAGTAGGTGGTTATTACTAGGCAGTATCCGTGGTGGTTACTTTGGTTTGCCATTGTTGTTTCAGGTTCTTAGATCCTGTTTACTTCCAGTCAGATAAGATATTGATTCTTTACACTTGTCTTCAAAAGTGGCAACAGCTAGAAGTTAAGGCTTATTTCAGGAGGTGGTAAGGTGATTGGAACACAAATATAGTATGACATACTAATCACACTAAGTAAGCTTAGTATCAATTCGAGACAGATCTTTTAAAAGAGGCCCGGTGCGGCGGTATGAAGTAAAATCCCAAAGAATTTGTTCTGCAACTCATTGTGCCTCTGCCCTCTCCAAATAAAGGCCTTCTGATGTCTCTGCAGATAAAAGTGTCTTGGCGCACAAAGCATCTTGCAAAGTGATAATGGAATGCTTATCATCCTACAGAAACAATGTCTCTCTGGTGTGTCCCATAAGGAAGTTGTCTCTGTAGGGTGGTCAATCATTTGAATATCATAATGTGCAGAAAGAGGTATTTTGGTTCTGAACTTGCTCCACCACCCCTTCAAAAACACTGACAGTCGGGATGTGTACAGTACGCATTTAAAACAAAGGGGCCATCTTTGACAGGGTGGTGGACTCATACCTCAAGAATCTGACCAACAAAACCCAACTACAGCCCTAAGCACATACATAATTCAAACAAGCCCTACAGGTACATATGTTTTGTCCACCTGACCACCATGCCAAATGTCAGAGTAGCCCCTTAAATGGCTCCCTTGCAAACTCTGCAACGTTACCCTTATCCTGAATGCTCTCAAATAGCTCTTTTGAAAAATTGCCCATAGTCTGAACAGCTTGCCTAGTAACAAGGCAATCCACTACAACAACCCGTCCTCTTCCAAATACCTTGCCCAAAAGCTCATAATCTAAGGTGGCTAAGTTAGGAGCAAAGAGAACTTTCACCTTTAATTTCTCGCATTAGGAAAAAGGATCCTCGGGCAATTCTGTTTGAGTTAGACACCACCATAAATCAGGCTGACCCCTTTGTTCACTGTTTCCGCGCAGATTACAAAATCTCCTGTTTGAGATGAATCTTGAGTGTGACACCTTTGTATTACTCCACTCAAGTCTCCTCTACACTTCCACTTTGCTCACTGACAGATCTGTCTGAACCTATACTGCTCCTCATACTCTCTTGAACCTTCAGACCCAGTCCCATTGACCTTTAGGTGACAAGCCCTTCCACAGAGAGCATTATTACGCTTACTTGAAGCCTTTTTCCTACCATCTGAACCCCGCAGAGTCTGTAAGAGTCCCTACCTGGTCTTCCCATTTGGAGACCTTCCATATATTATTTTGTCACAAGCCTATTTGAATCCTGTGCAGCTAATCATGTGAATGTCTCTGTCTTGATTTCCACCCATCACCTTCTGTTGCTTCAGTGTGATGAACTGAGAGAGACATGAGATCTGTGCTTGCTGTGCCATAGTATTCAAGCAGCACTCACTCATGAATCCTAACAAGGCTGAAACTGGCATGGAGTTGGTTGTGTTAACTTTCAGAGGGTACTTTGCCTGGCAGTTTGTATGGACTGAGCCAACTGTAGCAAGACAAAGTCTGATTTGCATAACGTTGCTCTCTGTTTGTAGAGCCCCAGTGGACAAAAACAATGGACTGGAATGCATCAACATGTGACTGACAGTAGTTGACACTTTTGCACGCATTCCTCCAATCAACTTCCTATGCTATATATACGTTCCATACATTTTTTGTAATGCTTTGGCATTTATGCCCCTGCTTGGACACTCAGGCCCTCCTTACTTTCCATCCACTGCATGCCTCCTCTATCTGAGCACAATCTACTCCCTACTATTGTATTTCTGCAAATTGCTCATACCGCATCTCAAAGATCACAACCTCTCCTTCACAGTCAAGCTCTTACAAATTAATACTTAATCTCTTATAGCTCATCTAGTAATACCATCAAAAACTGAATGAATTCACATACCCCTCCCACTAAAGATCACGCCTAACTTCTTTTAATTTAACCTACCAGGTAGAAACCGGATTAAATGCATAGAAAACTTTCTTTAAGACCGCAAGGCTTGTCCCAATAACCAACCATAATACCTGGAAAAAACACTAACTTTGGGTTCTGGAGAAGCTTGCTGCACTGAGTAAAGCACTTTAATGCCTCTTCATGGGCAGTAAGCACTATTTAAATGCAATTACTACACAATGTATAACTCTCCTACCGCACACTAATACTAAAGCCATACCACTCAGCAGTTGGGTAGTAAATTGTATATTTTTTTCATATGGCTTGACACTCTCACAATCACTTAGGACAAAACAGCTACAGGTCATGACCACCATCTGGTACTGTACCAGTTCACAATAATAAACCACCCACCGCTAAATGGACATCCATGGAATATCTAAAGATATCTGCCACATGCCACCGATCAACGTAGGACTTTAATGTAGTCCACCACTACCGGTCCCAAAAACCTATACAAGCTATAATCTATGGCTGGCTCTTGACATCTCACAATGACAATCAGATATGGAATCATATTTCCTAAGTCTATCACAGTAGATCTCTCCACTAGGTCTTCCCTAGAACGTATACCTAGTCTGCATCATCATAAACCTTAAACAAAATATCTCAGATTGGACATGCCAGTGAAGTAACCAGCTAAGAGGACTGTGATCATGAGAAATACCATAAATGGACCTGCAGAGCTGTTCACAGCTGCCAGCTTAGTGAAACCCGTAAGCTCTCTCTCAAACTTCTTCATTTATCAGATTACTAAATGTTGTGTACCCTAACGTGATGACTTCACCTCAGTGGTTATCACAGATTACATGGAAATACTTCCCACATATGAACAAAACACAGACAACACATGTCTAACTACACACGCTACTCAGTGTATCATCCTACCAATGTAGGCAAGCAGGTCAGTATCCTACTTCGGGGTAGTAGGCGCTAAATAAGTATTGAAATATAATAGTCTCATCTCCCCAATAAAAACTGTTCTGCTTGAGCAAGTAGAAAATCATGTTAAAAATTAATCAGATATATCATTCATGATATCCAAATTCAAATTATTACACACACAAGTGGAAATCGTATTCAAACAGATATTTGCAATTCGTGGCAGTCACTTTATATCATCAACAGTATTAACTGAAGGTCACTCATGTCTGTGCTCAACAGAAAAACACACATTTCCATAGATAAGTAACATAAGCCATCCATCGAGATATCCAACTGATGTATAGGTAAAACCATCTAAGGCAGAGGTTATCAAAATATAGTGTGCGCCCACCTGGGGGGCCGTGGATGTGTGTCCAGAGGGGCCTGCAATTACTGTAAATGAAGATATCCTTGAAGCACAAAAGACACTTTTCAAGGCTGTCTTCATTTCCATGCAGCAGTTAAAGCTCAGAAAAAAGTGTGAGGATGGCACTACTGAGTGGCATGGGGCAGGGTCAGTGAGTGGGAATTCATGGTCCGAGATATGGCTAAAAAGAAGGTACAATTTGACATTTTATTGGCTTTTTTTTACCTACGAGTAACAGCATATAAAAACATGCTCATACCTCAAATGAAAAATAAATGCAAGTTAAACTAACAAAGGGAAATATACCCTTTTACCTTTTGAAACCTCAGTTGACTGATGTGATCACTGCAGATGTCTTTGTGTGTGACCAGAAAGTCCTATAATTAAATCCTGATTGGTGCAGTGAGGAATAGTGACTTTTTTTTTAAAGTGCTATGAGGTTCCATTATTTTAAAATTAAGTGCTTTAAAATATGCATTTTAGTGATAAGCATTCAGACTATATCGAATGTAAACATTTGCATATTCCCTTGTGGAGTGACCGGTGTCACATAATATTTCTGCTACTTGAGTTGGTTGAAACACTTTTTTTTCTTGAACTCAAAGCATATTGTGGATAAATGAGGACTAAAAATGTTTTTAAAAAAAATTGTATATGTGTCCATTAAAAGGGTGCACTTCTTTTAACGGACACATATATTACCTCGCAAATAGAATAAATGTTTGTCACAATGAAACAGAGTGACTCCATTAACTAAAAGCTACACTGGCTCCAAAGCAGCCTTTATATGTGGTGATTAACCATTTCTTTCCGGTAGCAGGCAGCTTGATGAGAAGGCATGTTTCTTCTTCAGTTCTCTACTATCTGTTTAATAGCACAGGAGCCCCCACCCTGCTCTCTGTGAGTGGGCACTGGACCCCAGTCATGGTCTTACTATGAAAAAGAACATGGGGTGCATTTTGCTTGTTAGCATTAGGGCCCAGGTCACCATTGTTGCGCATGGAACAGGGCCCAAGCAACAGGGGAGTAGGGGTGGGGCTGGAGGGGAGGCTAAATGTACTTTTGTTGTTGTTGTTTTTATACAAAGCAGCAGAAAGCCTGTGTTTGGCATCTGGTCTAGGAGTAATGACTGTTGAGTGGGCAGAGTAGAGAGCCTGCTTCACAAAGCTGTAGTTATCATTGGTGCTGCAGTTGTATTAGACACCTAGGGCATACTTGATGTGCCAGTGTTTCTTTGACCTTGGAGCAAAGGCCCAAAGGAGGAGAAAAAGTGAAGCAGAGGGGACACCTTGATTTGGTCATCAGAGAGAGGAGAGGGAGAGGGATGCTGAGAGATGGAAGGGAGAGGGATGATGAGGGATGGGTGAGAAAGGGATGGTGTGAGATGAGAGCCCATGTTGTTAACAAATGTCAGGGGCGACAGCAAGGCAGTACCTATCACTAGTGAAACAGGTGCAGTGGCGCTTTTGCCCAGGGTCCCACTGCATCACAATTATGAATGTTTTACAATAATCAGTGGGCATGGGGCCTCATTTCCCATGCTTGCATTAGGGCAGATGGCGCCCTTGATGCACAAAAGGGGAGGAGGGGCAGCATTCAGTATCTCATTTTCTCTCAGAAAGGGACCGGACTTGTTTTGAGATTGAAGGGATGGTCAGACATGGTGGGAAAAGAGTGAAAGAAGAGGCCTGCTTCTCAGGGCTACATCCATCATTAGGGATGCGGGTGGAGTGCATTGGGGCCCACAGCACCCCAATTATGGGCAGTAGTGTTTTTGGTCAATTCTGTTCTTGTTTGATGCTGTTGTTTTTTTATAAGTCCCACATTTAGGGGCCGATTATGATGGCGACGGACCTGAGTCCGACCGCCACCATAGAGTAGGAGGGAACCTCCGCATGGCCTGCGGGGTTCCCTCCTGTGCAATTAGGATGTGACCGCCACCCTGGCGGTCACATCCTCTATTTTTACCATTGCCGCGGGTGCGGTTTCAAGCTGCATCCGCTGCAATGGTAAAAATGCACACATTGCATTTGTATGCAGAAAGCGGCAGGCACTGTGCGGTGCGTGCCGATTTCTGCATACACATGCAGGGGGGTACCATAGGTACCCCCCATGTGCACCACCCACCCCCCTTCACCCAGGGGGCCCGCAACGGGCCCCCGCAGTGAAGTTACACATGCTTTTCCACGGCGGAAAACCAGCTGCGGAAAAGCATTTTTTTCAGCCCATCCTAATCTGCTGACGGTGTCTGAGAGACACCGTCACCATATTAGAGCTTTTCCGCCGCGGTTGTAAGCCAACCGTGGCGGAAAAGCTGCGGACAGATTTCTAGACCCACCGCCATCCTAATATGGCGGTGGGTCTTCTGAGGCTCCGCAGAGGATTTTCCGCATCCTCCGGGCCGGCGGTGGCATCCGCCGGCCCGGAGGATGCGGAAAATCCTCCATCATAATCGGCCCCTTAGTGTGGATCACAAGCTACAGAAAAGCACCCCATAAATTACCTCACTGTCCCGCCCCCTGTGATTATCCTTTCCTCACTCCAAATCCTTGCCATATAGTTTTGGAGGGGGCCCAACTTCAAAACATTTTGCTTAGGTGGGTCTCAGAGCAAAAAGGTTTGAGGACCTCTGATATAAGGATAGAAAGTCAATACCAGTATTAGAAACAGGGTATGCTGAATAAATAATACCCATAATGAAGAGGATTCAACCTTTTCATGGATGGTGAACTAGTCATCTGGAGTTTCAGTTTCGGGACATGGGATAGTCAGGCATTAATATAGAAGGAGTCCAGAGAATAGGATAGAAGTGAAAAAGTATCAATCTGTGTGCAAAAGTATCAGTTCTATAAAACAGGCAGCGCTTAACAGACTGGGGCAAAAATAGTATATCACTAACAAGATTTGGCTAAAAATGTTCATTAAAAAAGAATTGTTTTAGTTTTGTTTTGTCTTGCAGGCAGGTAAAGAGCAGCTGCGGCTGGTAGTGGGAGTACCTGCCGGGCGGTGACGTAGGGAGGGGGGGCAGGGTGGGGGGTAGTAATGTATGGATTACGGACTTTAGCGCACAACGAAATTTGTTTTATATATTTATATGTTTACTTACCTGTTAAGGTCCAGAATCCATACATTACTACCCCCCACCCTGCCCCTCCCCGTCCCCACGTCACCGCCCGGCAGGTACTCCCACTACTGGCCGCGGCTGGTAAAGAGGTGGAGGAATGAATGCTCAAAGGGAGTTCCAGAACATTGGGTGCGTAGCCAGAAAAGGACTGGTTTGAGGTGTGTTTGTAGGTTGAGCCTAACAGACAGTGCAAATTGTCTGGTTGCAAAAGATATGTTGTGTGCTTACCAATGGCATACAGGGGTTTGCAGCCCGCCCATTGCTTACCATTGGTTAGCTTACTGTCGCTCTTGCGTTCTATTGGATGGTTGTCCTTGTTTAAGCCTCTCAATCTTGTGTTTGTCCCTTCCATGGAGCATAGCATCTTTACCGCCTTTTTGATGTCTGGCTTCTATGTTTCCTCTGTTCACTTTAAGAAAACTACTTTTTACTTTTTGTTTAAGTCCTCCCTGAGAGTGCATGTGTTTTACAGCTATCTTCCTCCTGTGCTTTCCTCCCCCCATGTTGCTGTCACTCGCCTATGTGCTTCTTCTCTGCTGTCCACGTTGCTCTCGTTTGCCCTTGTGTTTCTCCTTTTGCCCTTGTGTTCCCTCCCTCATGTCGCTTTTCACCCCGCCTGTCAGGTTGTTTATACACCCCCCCACCCACTTTGTTGCTTCACTCCCCACTCTTCTTCCCAACCTGCTAAAGCAAACTGTTCAGCCATTTTATTTATTTTTCTTTTTAACCCCTTGCCTGCGCTGAACGTTCCGCGCTGGTGCGGAACGTTCTATTGCGTGGGCGTGGCCGCGACGTTCAACAGACGTGCGCAGCACTACCGAGGTAGTGCACTCGACGTCCGTTGAACGTGGGCAGCACTCAAGGGGTTAAAGTGCTTTTGTTGTACTTTTCTTTTATTTACCAAACCATCTTGGATTGGTAGATACAAAACAAACTGTCCTTTTGTAGGTACGCGCATGCATGTTGAGCGCATGAATGCATCTTCAAAATAACGAAGCTTCATCATCACATCTCTTTTTTTAGCAACACTGCAAAGCAACTGTATTGCTGTACATCATGGCTATAATTTGGCAAAGGCAGTAGGTCTCATAGGCAAAACATATTTGCTTTGCCAATAATTGTTATTTTAAAAATGTGTTTCAAAGTTGTAAGGAGCCAGATTTCTGAAGTTAACAAGACCCACCAGATATCCTTAGTTTCCTGTTCAATTAGTTTAAGTTGCCAGAGTGTAGGAGTTTTTTGTACTGTGCACACTATCTTGTATGGTGTTCTTCATTTAACCAGAAGCCAGTTTAGATATGCTGCTTTATAAGGGAGGCTTTGAGAGGAACCATATGGATATTTTGGATAACTGTTAGTACAGCAGTTCCGTAGTCAAGTCTGTGGCGATCCAGTGTCTTGATTATCTCCTTGATGTTTTGTACAGTAAGTAAGAGTTTGATCCCCCTGATAAGTTTCAGATTATGGATAGCATTTCTAGGCGTGGTATTGATGTGTTTATACAGATTGAGGTTCTTGTCACAAGTGTAGCCCAATGACTTGGTGCTAGTGATAATCATTGAATAGCTAAAGATTTTGAATCCAGCTATTGTTGAACAGGGATGGCAGAGGAGTTTGAGGAGATGAGTAGAAAATCAGTTTTATTAGCATTGAGTTTGAGGATGTGTGTTGTCAACCAGGATTGTATATTTCTGAGAAGAGCATCACTGACGACTTGCAGGATAGCTGCAGCCAGATCTGAACCCCAAGAGCTTAAGCTGGTTGTTGACAGCGCTTCTCAGGATTTTATCAAGAGACAGTAGGCCTGTCACTGAGTGGGATTTATTGGGATCAGTTGGGTCAGCTGATGGGTTTGTTTTTTTATGCCTGGGAGGTACTTCTCCCACTTTCGGGCAGTCTGGAAATATTATTTTAAGAGGGGAGACAGATTGGTCAATTTCATCCATTATGGAATAAGGTTCAAACACAGATCTCTGGCTATTTTTGGTAACATGGGATCTGAAAAGTAGTTGGAGGGGCAGATTTGGACAACGATATATGAACATTGTGAGTAGAGGTGTAAAGAATGCCTCAAACCTTTTAACCTTGTTATCAAACCAACAGGAAAATTCCTCACATTTCAAGTCCAGGACTGCTGGAATTTGGTGTCTTTGTGGTTCTGTCAGCTGCCTTAACTACCTCAAAGACTTTCTTTGCTAAATGTTTACTCAAATCAATTTAACATTTCATCGCCCGAACTTAAGCCTCATAAGTCTCCTTTATATCTGATCATCTAACTATAGAGAGAGTTGTTCTAAATTAGGCCTGTAGGGTTTTTGTCACCAGGAGCGTTTGATCACTCACTCTGAGTTGTATTTCTCATCATTAGGTTCACTAATGTACTAGAGAGTGGACCTTTTGCCTTTGATTGTTTTCTCCTTCAATGAGCAAAGTGATTCAGGATCCCCGCAGTTGTTATTAAAATTATTAGGGCTTCATTAGTGTCATAGCGTTTTTCAAAATATGTAAACTGTGCAAATATTGTGGATTTATTTTTTTATGATTTTGTTTTAATGGTACAAAGAGTGGCAACAAAAGAATTATGAGATTGCTCCTAAAATGGGATGTTTAGTTCACATAATAGTTTAGATTATGCTATGAATAGTTAGCCCACATTTTCGTGTAATACACCACTAATTTTAGACTGGATGCTTTCTTTTTGTGTTCTATTCAAACTGCTCCTGCACATTCCACTTCCAAATCAGTGTCCTGCTGCAAAGCCACCTCTCTTCTTTTTCCATGGAGATTGAAGCTGATGATGTCAATGAATTAGTTTTGTACAATATCATTTTTAGAAAGTGTGTATTTGAATGAGGCTTCTATGTAGTACCAAAAGTATCATTTTGAAGGACTTCCACTGGAAGTTCAGCAGAACTATTTCATGTGCGTTATACATCTCTGTTGTGCAGTTGATGAGGAAGCAATGGAAGATTTATCTTACTGAAATGGGTTAATGCTTAAAACATGGTGTAGTTTTAATTATTACATTGTTGTTTCTGATTTGTCAAATGCGACCCTAACCATGATCATGCTACGCTGAATTTGCAGAATATATTAATAGAATGTATGGTTTTGCTATAAAACCTTCTGAGTTCTTGTATTTAGGGGGAGATAATCATTATTTTGGCCCATACGCTTTCCGTGAGCTTCATTCTCTTTTGGTCATAGACTGGGGTTTTCAGGTAGTCTGTTTATCTGTCAGTATTCTTCATGTGCTAGACTCTCATAGTTTTTGTTTAGAATAATGCCTACGTTTTATGATTTTGCAATATTTCCCTGTATCTCTGCTCCGAACATCTAATGCTAATTTCTGCTTATTCTCTTTGGTCTCGTCTTTTCATTTTTCAGTAAGAAAAATCTCTTTTTGCCTATTTTTGATCTAGAACTCAGTACATTACGTCTAATATTTAATCCATTTACTGCTGCTAAAATATTATTTCCCTGATGAGGAGTGCAGTCTTTAACCACTGGATCAACTGAGGATTTCTGAGCTGAAATATTTTGGTAATATTGGGGCGATAAATTATTGGGGTTCAGAATGTTATTGTGTTCGGCTCCTACATTAGCATCTTAGTCATTCATGGCTATGGGGCCAGTATGCAAAACTCAGGGAAGGATCATTCGGAATAATGTTATTGGTACCCCTGAACAGGGTTGTGAGTCTTAGTTGGGTGCCATAGATTGTCTGTTTTACTGCAGGAGAAAGGAAAGGAATTTGAAAGTGATTTGAACAGTTAATTGAAAGAGGTGTGTCTGCTCTTAGAGTCTCTTTTCACAATAATTAAATCCAGGTTGGCACCTTTAATGTCATTGGGTTTAAGGAAGTGTTGTTTTCTGGCAGGAAAGAAGAGTGTATTTGGTAGGATGAATCCTTAGGATTTCCCCAAAGTAGGTTAAAATTACTAATAAAGATGTGGTCCTTTTTGGACAGTATGAGCCAGGAGGTGATGTGGACAGCACATTTTGTTACAAAAGATTGAATCTCTCTTAATGGGTGGTAGATGATATTCATTCTAAATGATTTAGTAGAAATAAATGATTTAGTAGAAATTGACTTTAAGTCTACAATGAGACATTGGAATGTCGAGAAGAACTCTGCCCTCACTAAAAAGAATTTTTGTAGATTAAATCAACTCTCCCTCCCATTCTGCCTTTGTTATTGAGACAAATGATACAAAGGGAACGGCTGTTAACTGGATATAAATGATATTGTTCTGATCAGCCCTCCTGTTGGTACAGTTTTTGTGAGGAAATTCCTCCAAGATGGGAATCTGTAGTTGTTAGTGGTCGGTATTGGGTTGGCCTCTTTAAGGCTCTGAGTGCAGTAAACTTGTCAGTGGTTTGGATGGCTTAGATTGGTAGCCCGCCAGGAATTTGTTAACTTCTGTAGACAGAAGAGTAGCTATTGGTCTGTGCATTCATGGTAAGTCATTAGGTCTGGGTATGGAATGTCTGTAACTCAGTAGTTTGAGTTTTTAGGATGTTAACCAGTCCAGCAAAATCATAAGGAACTTCAGATTAGAGGAAGTAAATATGAATGTTTTAGTTGCAAGGAGATCAGCCCTAAAAGCCCTAGAAGATATAACCTCCATTTAGAACGAAATAGTGCCTAGAATGTTTATTAGGGTATTCAGTCTGTGATTCTTATTACTGGTGATACAGAAAACAGCGGTCCCTCAAGCAGAAATTGTGAACCTCTACTTCGTTGGAATTGGAAGGAATTAGATTAACCATCAACAGATTTATTCTATTTCTAAAAACTACAGTTTTATACACTTTATTCAATACCAGAAAAAATCATCACCATTTCATAATCAAGCTAATCTGAAAGTAAAAATGTGATCCAAAATGACACAGCGGTGCTGTGTAAGTGAAATAGGTGAGTGTAAAGTGCGCTAGTGATATACATAAATAGTGACTGATTTGGGATGCAAAGGTGGTTGACACACACTCTGACACAGAGTGAAATACTCCAGAATCAATAAAAACAGCACACTATTATTGGGTTTCTTCCCTACGCATACAGTTTAGACAGTGTCATCTTCAGGACGCAGGTTGGGAAACACCGAATTGGCGAGATGGATTTGGAGAAAGTAGGATGTACTTTTGGGGGTTATTCTCACAATCTATAAGGATGATAAGGCTGAGAATTAATAAAAATCTGTGGTGTGTGGTCCCTAGTCAAAGCATGTATGGATCAGCATGTGATTCCGAGCTGGAGCTGTACCGAGTAGAGTGGATAGCCCTCCAGGATTGGATTCTTCACCAACAGTTACTTAGGGGTAACCTGGCCTCAAAGTTGACATAAGATGCTGCATGTATTCATCAGCATGTAAACTCTCTAGAATGACCAGCACAATGATTACTTGTTTTCAGAGTCGATCGTGGATTGGGTCTAGTCTGCTGAGCTCCAGTAAACACGTCTAGCTGCTGGAAAACGGACCTACTTTCCAGCAGCTAGATGTGTTTGCTGGAGCTCAGCAGACTTGACACACGTCACGATCGACTCTGCAAACAAGCGATCATTGTGGTATTCGGAGGATTAATTCCCACAGGGTTTCATTGGTTTGGGTTTGATTATTTTTGCCCTCATGCGCGGTCTCTCTAACCAGTTACTGACCCAGTGCAGTGCTTTTAGCAACCTTTGAAGCTCAGATTGCCCTGAAGTAACTATTTGTGAAGAACCAAATTAAATGCTGTTATATACATACAGCGAAAAAGGCATTTTTGAA
Organism: Lissotriton helveticus; assembly: GCF_964261635.1. Lineage (NCBI taxonomy): Eukaryota > Metazoa > Chordata > Amphibia > Caudata > Salamandridae > Lissotriton > Lissotriton helveticus. Next base: position 1,066,222,727 of record NC_136065.1, on the reverse strand, counting down.
GCAATGTTACCTCTGAGTAACTAATGGTGAAGAATCAAATCCTGGAGGGCCATCTACTCTGCACGGTACGGCTCCAGCTCGGGATGACATGCTGATACATACATGCATTGACTGGGGACCACACACCACGGATCTGGATTAATTCTCTGTCTCATCCGAATCATCCAATGCAACAATAACCCCTGAAAGTGCATCCTACTTTCTCCACAATCATGTCACCAATTGGGTGCTCCCCAACCTGCGTCCTGATCATGATCCTGTCTAAATTGTATGCATAGGGCTGAAACGTTGACACAATAATAGTGTACTGAAGTTCAAAGACAGATTCAAATAAGGGGAATAGGGGATGGAAGAAAATGGTGCAGCAGGTCTGGCCGAAGTAGATGTTTTGGATTTCTTGATAGACTGTAGAAATGTGATGAAGTGATGATCATAAAAATGTATTTCCGCTCAATTGTGTTTAAGATTTCTACTGACTATCATGGGCGCAATTCACAAAGGTGTGGGCACCAAATTATTACTTAGACACACAGAAAATCAGTTTGTTAATTGAAACTCTTTATTATTCTTTCTAAATCCCTACTCTCTAGGCCTCCTCTGGTAATTCTGTGACCATGCGACCATAGTGCAGTTATCAGCGCTAGTGGATGGATAATATTAAACGTCAGTTTCCCAAATGTGAAGCAACTTCAGTACCTGCGAGTTTTATTGAGCGCAATAAGTAAAAACAAAATACAATATGACTGACAATGGGCCATATATATCAAGGCCAAATGGGTTCGCAAACGCCGAAATTCGCAGAATTTCGGCGTTTGCGAACCCATTTTCGCAAAATGGTATGTATCAAACTATTTGGGTGCAAAAAAAGGAATCGCAAAATTTGCCATTCCTTATTTTGCAATTGCATTTAAGGAATTGCAAATTTTGCGATTCCTTAAATGCAATGTATCAAGGAAAAAAAAAATCCAAAATGCCCTTAAGGAATCGCAAATTACCACCAACTTCTAGTTGGTGGTAAGTTGCGAATTCTTTTAAAAAAGCATTTTTTTGAAAATCCAATGGTGCCATGTGACGCTCATGTGCGCCATATGCGCACACATGTCATTTTCAGGGGTGCAGCAGGGTGTTCTTGAGACACCCCTGCACCCTTGAAATTATTCTCAATTTGCGATTAGCAAATTGCGATTCGCAAATTGAGAATCATTTCCCATTCTTTCCTATGGGCCTCCTGGCCCATAGAAATGAATGGGAAATTATTCCTTAATTGTGATTAGCAATTTGCTAATCACAATTAAGGAATTTTAAGGAATCGCTAAAAATTAGCGAATTTCTTCATACATACCATTTTGCGATTTCTAAATAGCGATTCCTTAAAAATCGCTATTTAGGAATCGCAAAAGGGTATGTTGATACATATGGCCCAATGTCTCAAGTCTATATTTCCAATCTCATTGCAAGATAACATGCTGTAGTACATTTAACAGGTGCAGACAGAAAATACAGCTTGGTTAAGCCGCTACTTGATAGACTCAGATGATGGCCGCTGTAAACAGTGCTCAATTTAGATCTGAGTTTCCTAAGGCCGGATCACAAAACATTTTTTACCGATGCTTTTTAACATATCCTTAGTGGTAAGCAAAGGAAGTTCTTGCTCTGAGCAACTTTTATCATCATCCTAGGAAAACCAGAATCGGAACACGGTTCCTAGGATGATGATAAAAGTTGCTCAGAGCAAGAACTTCCTTTGCTTACCACTAAGGATATGTTAAAAAGCATCGGTACCTAGCCATTAGGCCAACTCCTCTCCCCTAAGGTTGTGAAGCTGCTTTAATACTGAAGCTGCTTTATGTATTATATTGCGTTATATTGTATTATTTACTTTTGATACGTGAACACCTGCTGCTATATTTCCAGATATAAGCAACTCACACCTTGAAAGTTCCTGAGACAAGTAACGGTTTACCACAGTCTAATGTAGTAAGATAGTGCTGCTTCATCTCGTCAACTACCTAAGACACCACACCAGTCAGGCCTAAACAGCAACAGACACTGTATTTTAACTTAGTGCTCCCAGTGCTCACTCTATGTGATAAGGTCTCTAAACTTTGGATCCGTACACTGGGCAGAAAGTCCATCAGGAGGAGAAAATAAAAGTTTGAGATAGTTTGAGATAGTATTAACAAGCGAAGGAGGAAGCCCAGTTGGGGTTTTAAAGTACATTAGTCCAAAAGGTAATAAAGTGATGCTTACATCACTGCCTGTACTTGGTTTCCTACTTTATATCTATTTCCTTTGCTATCCTTTCATGTTTACCGGACGATTAGAACATGGGAATTTCCCATCCAGCCTACCATTGATATCTGTCATGATCAAATTTTCAATCAAAATGTCCAATTTTGCATATTCGAAGTTCCTTATATAGATAAAATCATGGAAGTAACCTGGCACAACCTTAGCATAGCATATTTATATTGGCACAGTTCCCACTGCACGTATTGATTGCATAGTATGTCCTTGGCATGCTCCTAATTGCACTGTATTGTTGGTGCCTTGTCCATGCCTCAAATGTCGATAGCTTCGCTCTCACATCTGACATTTGAGAGTGGTTTAGGTTTGTTGCTAGACTAGGCAGAAAAAAATCATGACAGTATACATACATAGAAGGGCTTTTGAACAGTGGACCTAATCCATATGTGTGTTAAACTGTCATTCACATGTTGCATCTGTCCACCACAGCATACTGAATGGAGCACTGAGCCAGCCGACTTTACCCATTGTCGCCCTTCACTCAGAGTGACTGCACGATGCCTTGCATTTTGTTCACATCTGAGTAAAAATAGTTCCTTTCTATTCAGTTACAAATGTGCTTCAACGTGTGTTTTATATTATTTATCTATTTGCATTATCTTTAAGTACTGGCTATATATTTTGCCAGCACATTGGGTGTCCAGTTAGATGGTAATGTATTTTCCATCTCCTTTAACATTGTAGCTACCAGCACTTTGTGTGATTGGGTAGATGGCCACTTTTCTTTCACCAATAATAAAATGCAGAGCACAACTCAGAGGTTTGTTATTTAATAAACATCACTAGTGTATCTGCCACATCAGTGAACGTGTATTATTTTTTTAGACATATGGTGGCCATGTTTAAGTGGCTACATAGCTTTTCATCTTTTCATTTTTTAGTACATGCTTGCAAAAAAATATAAATAATTAACTGTTGCTTTGTGCAAAGGCCAGAGATTGGCTTTCCCAATGCTTGTTTTTTATCATGCTACAAAGTGTTCTGAGTGCACATCTCCTGCGAATAAACCTAGTATTTTGGGCCATTCGTCCTGACACAGTGTTTTCATTGAATATTTATTATGGAACATTATACTCTTGTTTCATACAATCTTGCACAGTATCTTGATGGCGTATTCATTCAGGGGCATTACCCCTGTGCTTCGGAGAGAGCTATATTTCCTTTAGAGCAGGGTTTCTACTTTTCTTTGCAGAAAATATGCTTGTTGGAGCATTTTGGTCATTAATCAAAACATTTTTGCGCATACAAGTCTTTGCCTCACATATTTATGCCTTGTATAAATTATTCTAGTGGATACATAATGCCCCTTTTCGGCCCTATGGATATTCAGTCAGAGTTACCTCTAGGCACCATTACTTGTAGGAGAAATTCATGACTCCCTCCTTTATAATTGTCTCTAAAAGCTATGAAACCTATCTGTTTTCAATAATATGTTTGAAATGAGGGCTTTTTGAAACGTGGTTCTTGGAAAACCTCGTTATTAAAGAAGTCTCCTAGTCTGAGTGAGATTAAGTCACAAGTTTGCTGGCTGGCTGCTTCAGTACTAATGTGAACCTTTTATTTTCACACTCTTTACAGGTTTACAGATAGACATACATCTCTGTCCTTGAAAGTGGCACAGAGTAAAACAGAATAACCTAGAGAACATGAATAATCAATCCGAGCCGTGGTTCTTTAACCCAAGTACATTATTTTGACTTCTCCCCAATCATGTGTAGGGTCGGCACCCTGTATTGGTACAGTGTATTGTATCAGGACCTCACCAATGTGAGCCTGAGGTCCTAAGATGTGTGTCCTGGCGTCTGAGTTTGCTTTATGTTTTTTCTGAATGCATTTGAAGACAGCAAAGCATCAATTGCACCTCTATACTAAGAACCAGCATCTTTTAAAGCTGGTCCCTAGGCGGAGTTGATGGACGCTGCCATCTGCTGAAAGCCAATGAAAAATGTTTAGACATCTGATGTTGCTGTTTTCCTGAGTCTCGCGGGAGGGCTGCCCTCTCTCTCTGAACCAATGACCGCCCTTAACTTTGAAGAGGCTCCTTCTATCTCATGTGAATCACCAAAAGTGTTAGATGTCAAAATGGTAAAACCCACACTGTGCTGTTAGAAAGGAACATCAAAGTTCTCGCTCCTCGACAAAATCCTTTCTGCAGCGCCCTAGTTTAGAGGTCTTTTATTCTTATTCTTCCTTCTGCATTTCTGCATTTCTTTTTTTCTCTTTTTTGCTTCTATCCCTCCCTCCCACTCCAAACCCTGGGAAAATTGTTGGTCGAGAAGCACTCTGGCCAAGCAACCGTTTCACCGCATTGTGTTTTTCAGCCAGACCTGAACGAGCTAACATCTATTGAACTCATTCCTCACTCCATCTCTCACTCCTGGTGTCCCTTTCACTCCGCTCTCTTGTGTGCAACGCGCCTTCGGTCACAATGCCGTCTCTGTAGCCCCTTTTCTTTAGTTCTTTAAAACTCTCGCACATTAGTTTGTCTCTTTTAAATTGGATCACAGATATTGAATTTTATTTGCGGGTCCCAACTGCATGGTGAATGTAACACATTTCTATGTCTCATTTCTGCAGCCCCAGGTGATTCGTTTTACTCTTGAACGTAGTGTGTTGTGCTGCCAATTCTTACATTCCCTTTTAAAGACCCCAAGCCTTATTCTCTCCGGTGCCAGATCAGATTAAATATAAGCGCTTTACAGTAAAACTATATTAATAAAAGCTTTCATGGAAAATTTGAACAGGAAACGTTTGTGAAAGTGAAAAAAACTGTTGGAAAATTGTAGTGTTTCTGGAAATGTATCTTTACTAGTGTGACCCGAGAGCAAAATCCCAATATGTTCAACAGTTTATTTTCGATAGTGTTGAACTAAGAAAGGATTATCTGAGTTTTTAAAATCTTATTAATTAAATAAAAATCCCTATGCCTTCACAGTGTAAGGACATGCGCAGAATGGACTATTTGGTTAAAATACATCTTTTATCCCAACTTACCATTAAAACAGAGGTACTATGTTTGAGCAAGTCCAATCACACTGCCATACAATAACATTGTTCTTATTTCATACTTACCCAGTGATGTCTGAGAATTGCTTTTAAATGTCTAGTTCACATATTTCTTACTATGATTAAGTCTACTGCAATAATGCTTCTTCATAGGCTCGATTACTTTATTCCTCAGGGTACTGGTTGTAGAAATCATAGCCAATGTTTCATTCATTACATGAGTGGAGGTGTTTGTATTGCTTTTATGCCACACCTACTGTGAAAGAATTAAAAAGACTGCACAGCTTTAATGTAAGTATTACCTGCTACATGAATGTTTCCTTAGTCATGCAAACTTGGCAAGTCCGATGGGCCCGCCTCTGAACTGTGGTTGGGCTGCATCCTTGCACCTGAGACACAAAAGCTGAAAATCAGTAGCCTTGGCTGAATTTCAATTAAGCCAAAGTAATTTTGGTAATTCTCCATTACTCTTTAATGTGAAATTACCAATAACAGCACGATTACTCCTGCTTGCACAATTAAGAGTAATTTGGGGGAAAATCCAACTCAAGGGCACATTTAGCCAGCGCGAGCGACTGCTCGCACTATTTGTGTTCTGTTGCATTAACTGGTATTTCTTAGTGCAAAATTCATCCCAGCATTAATTTTGGATGCGAGAGAGCTATTTTGCTCTATGAAATAGCGTTAAACACAGAATTACTCTTCTTGCGTAATACTGTTTAATCTCTCGAAATTCGGAGGTAATTCCGCGTGGTTACACTACATGAAATTACCCCTTAAAACTTGCTTGCTCAGCTGGAACTGCTCAAGTTTTTATCACTTGTTAAGGCCATATACACATTTTCGTGAGAGCAAGTTCTGTTGGTGAAAATGTTGTCATGTGATTGATACTAAAACCATATGTGTATTAGTAGGATATATAATTTGGCTATGATTTGTGTCGAGGAGCCTGGCTCCATTGCTGATGTATGCGAGGTCCGCCTTGTTGGTAATCTCTGTAATTCACAGGCTATTCATTTATCCATTAACATTTTTTCAGACTCAACTGATAAGACAGAGTTTTATTTGACAATAGAATTGGGAGGAAAATAGACAGGGGCAAATATGCACCCTCAGCTGACTACTCATGTCTATGGAACACCTACTTTCACCTTTCATCTTACAGCTACCCAGAAGCAAATATATTTTACTGAGATGTTCGGTTTCACATGTTGCATTCAAGTTTCTTGCCATAGTAGTCCTATCTGTCTCACAACTTTCCAAAATGAAATGTCAACAATTCTCACGTGGACTCCTGTGAGTTACTGTCCTATCTTGCAGATGTGAATGCCGATACTCTTTGAATCACAGAACTGTTTACATACCTGGTTATGTGCAAGGCCCTGATTTACATTTAAGTTAATTCTGTTCTCCACACTGTGTTCCAGTCTCTCGTAGGTAGAGCTATATGTATAGAACCCCTCATAGGTTTTTCTGCTGTGAGTTTTTGCTGATGCTGCTTAGCATAAACTGCATAAAACACAACAGTACCATTAAGAGCATTACAATGCTTCTAAGATGTTGTTGTCCCATACCTTGGGAAGTTTGGTGTGTCTGCTGGTAACAATCTTTATTGACCCATAAAACTTATATTGTCCCTGCTGACATGCAGGGTACTGTCCCATTAAACTGAACCTACACAGCCAGGGCCAGCTTTAGTGCTGGTGGCGCCTGATGCAACAATCACTTTTGGCACCCCCAAGCCCCATGACCACCTCCTCGTATTCTCTCACTACCACCGGGCAAAAGTGCCCATCATGTCTCTAATCATAAGATATTGCTAAATATATCGCCCCTTCTGCGGTCAGCGCCTCGCTCCATAGGTCAGCGCCCAGTGCAGCGGCACCGGTCGCACTGCCCTAAAGCCGGCCCTGTGCATAGCTGAGAAGTAGCGGTCCTGTCTAAATAAAGGTATATTAATCCGGCCACGAAGTACATGTACTTTCCCAGTGAAGTATAGCATCCCTGTTAAGAGGAATTGGTAATGTCCCAATGAAAATAAGGCTCCGGTTACTCAGAAGCAGTGCGAGATTGTTACCAGAAACCATTCAGCATCAGCAGCAGTCATTCCCAACATTAAAACAGCACGTTTTGAAGAGTAGACCTGCTGACAAATGCTTCTATTGTCCCAGTAAAGAGCGTCATTTGGTAAGCAGTGGAACTGCCCCATAAACATTGAATACTTACTGTGACATGCCATTATTAGAAAATTAGAGCGGCTGAGTTCAATGTAATTTTTGTTGAACACATCTTTCACCTTTTCCTTCGGTCTCAGACTTAGACAATTAAAAAAACAGCTCAGAAATGCAAATATAAAACTAACTGAGGTTACGAAATATAAGTAATTTAGAAAGGAAAATATTAAACAATGTAGAATACAGTGATAAAAGGAAAATTGCACCGAAATAAGTAAATATTTAAGGTGGGAACGAAACAAGCATCTACTAAGACAGCCGTAGGAAAGGAGGTATAGGATGAGATCCCAAGTCAAGACATTGTTCATGTGGATCCATTGTTGTTTGATTCAAGAATGTTCACACCTTAATGGATTCCGTTGGCATATATCCATTATAGATTTGCTCTTAAATCCTGAACCCTCTCACTGGTTGGCTCAGAAACTCAACTTTACTGGGGGGATGGGGGTGGTGGCTGCCTCTTCCTCTACTGCTTGGACCGCCTCCTTCTGGAAATTCCTGCCTTCCACAAGAATCCTCAACTGAACCATTCTTTCTCTGGAAGTCTCCATCGAATTTAGAATGCCAGCCCATCCGCTAGTAGGGCCATTATTTCCTTTCCATCTTTCAACCGGAAACGAAAACACTTTCTCCTTGACCATCCTGTGTCTTGACTCCATCCTGTCTTGACATCCAGCCCTTGGTCATTCTTACTTCTGCTCAGGAGGCCTTTTATGAAGTAGAGATGCGATCATTGGCGCTTCTCTTATTCCCCCAGAGAGAGAATTACTTTCTTTCATCTTATTCATTTTTGTTCTAGACTTGTAACTGCATATTTGTCCTGATAAGAGTATTTTTTTATCATCATTTTACTGCACCATTTGGTTTCCTTTTAGTCCAGTTTCATATGTTAACCACCCTAAAGCTCCTGGGCTTTGAATGCGTTATATAAACATGCTCATTAATGAATTTGCCATGGAAGGGGTTCATCCATTTTCTGGTCATAAATGAGGTTTTTATTAATCTCAATTGATGACTGTACCATGATGTCTCTGGCAGATTGCCTTATACATTGGACCTGATTTGCAAAGGGATTTACACCCCTAAATTTTACCTAGGTGCATGTATACTTTCATTTAAACTCACCCTTTATACTCACAAAGCACAAATGATCTTGGTTGGTACCTCTAAGCATGCAGAAGTGAGTCACTTGCTACATTCTGGCATGGAAAAATGCTTTCGCGTGTCAATAACTTGTAACTCACAAAGAAGTGTAGAACTACTCCTGCATTAGCAACAGTCGCATATTCAGAGGAATGCTCCTGAAATTCTATGTGAATCCCAAAACACTCAGAAATGTGCTCCCAACATTCGGTGGAGGAATGCAGCAGTACATTTCTGATTTATTTTTAATTGGGCACCCCTATGGGTATGCAGTCCATATTTTCTTTACGCTTCAGCTTTTTTCCAGTCACACATTCTTACCACTTTGTCTTTCAGTTTATTTTACTGCTCCCCCACATCGTTCATGGCAGGCAGGCTCCGGTGCTTAGTAACGATAAGAGTTTAAACATTTTTTCAATAGAACACTTCCTGTTGTGTATTAAACAGACTATCTGACTTTTTCTTGTAAATCGGTGCCACATCATGGTGGAGCCCTAAGAATACTACCTCACCGCCACTTAATATCTGTTTTTGAAAGCTGTGACTAGGTACTAGGTAGAATATGGTGGAATTGATGGCGAGTGGGGCAATGAAATTGGGGATGGTGTTGTGGAAACTGGGGCAGGGGCACGGGCTCTGTATACGAGGGTGCCTCTATTGGTCATTCTGTCATTGGTTTGGAGTTTAAAGTTGTGGTGCTCTATGATTGGTGTGGTGTTGTCTTTGGTGGTGGTGCACCGGAAGGTTTCCCTGTAGATGATGGCGATGCCCCCCGTGGTTGTTGGTACGTTCCCTGTGTTATCATCTTATGTCTGCTGGGTTTTGCAGTGGCGATTTCGGGGGTGGCAACGGGTTTGAGCATGGCCTCCGTGATGAAGACAATGTCAGGGGTGAGGGTGGTGATGGTGTCCCAGATTTCTGTGGTGTATTTGCAGAGGGATCTGGCGTTGAGCAGGAGGCAGTGGAGGGGTTCCATCATTGGTGGGGCGGTGGGTGTGGTGAGGGCCTCTATTGAGGCTGGTGATGATGAGTCACAGATGAGGAGACAGTTGTGGCAACTGAAATGTCCTACCATTGATCACGGAGATGCAAGGCAGCAGTTGTTGTTGTGGTGTCCAGGGTTGAGGGGCCAGAGCTCTTCGGTGAAGTACCTGGAGGTGACTGGAGGACCAGGGTTCGTGGCATTGGGCGGGGTCCAGGCTCGGACGGGCGCAGACTGGCTTGCCTTTGGCACGCTGGTGGCACACCTACAGTGCTGCCAGTTGGTACACCCCGTGTTCTTGCGGCTATCACGCCGCCCCCCTCAAAGGACCCCCCCAGTCACTACCCTCCCATATCGCACCTCGTCTCTCGCCAGTGTTTCAGCCTATGCCCTCATCTGCATGTGCTAGCAGATACAGCCTCAGAGGTTCCCATATATCCCTCGGCCTTGACGACAGGGGCAGCTTCTCCGCGTAGACGCTGAGGCTATCCCGACAATACACTAAATCGAGAAGCCAAGCCTTTAGGATAGGCCGTTTACCCCGCCCCCACGTGATTGCCACCTTCCGAGTAGCCATAGGTAGCGCCAGGCGCACAAACATGCCATTCGCCCCCTTAACATGTGGCACACAGCAGAGAAGACATACCAGCGGCGTACAGGGTAGATCCGCAGCGACCATCTCACGCAAGCTACTCATCACAGCAGTCCAAAAAGCAGCCACCTTCCAGCAGTTCCACGCTAAGTGCAGAAAATCTGCATTGTCTTGGCCGCACCTGTCACACCTCGCCGTGTCTCGCAACCCATATCTATACAATTGTGCTGGGGTGTAGTACACCTGATGCACATATTTAAAATGGATGATCTTGAGATTGCCATTCATACATAACCTGCCAGTCAGCCCACAGATAAACTTCCAGTTATCTTCAGAAATGTCAACAGTCAAACATGCATTCCACTTGGCCCAGCTCTTATCCTCGCCCAGCACTGTTTCATCTTTAATAAAGTTTGGAGATTAATTTCTGTTATTAGGTACAGTGAGGACAGTTTGTAACGACACCAGGATAGGGGGCTCATCAGGAAAGGCAGTGTAATGTTCACGGGCCGCGCTCCGCAGTCGATGTATCGCGAATTGAAAGAGCAGCGACTGATTCACAATATGACTCAGGTCATCCTGTCTGATAAAAGTGCCATTGGGGTACACGTCCCGCATATGGGAAATGCCTGCCTCCCTCATCACCCTCAGGGACGGGGCCTCGTGCGTGACTGACAAGTGTGCATGATACTCTAGACGCAAGTCCGGCGCATATAACGGTAACTTTTTTGCCAGTTTCCCTATTCGCTGACAGGCTGACACCGTAGGGTCCACCGCATTTATCTCTGATTTTGGGGTAGCCCTCGAGTGATGAGTGACCACACTGTGCAGAGGAATCGGAGCCGCGTCTCCCTCTTCCACCGCGACGTGCGGCGTGAAGGCATGCGGTCTATACCAATAGTACAGGTATTGAGCCTGTGCGCTTAAGTAATACGCATAAAAAATCCGGCGCCGCAAAACCTCCCTGTTCATATCCCCTTGTAAGCACCGACCACTGCACCCTTGCCGCCTTTCCCCCCTACACCAGTCGAAGTAAATGGCCTCGGAGTGTTTTAAAGAAAGACAGATTGAGCACTATGGGCACATTTACGAACAGATAAAGGAGACGGGATAAGACTACCATCTTAATGAGTGCAAGACGATCCGCCAGCGACAGGGGTAGCTACAACCAGTTGTCGACCACGCTTTCTAATTTTGAACACGCCCTGCCATAATTTTCGCGGATCACCACGGCCGGATCCCTATGCACCCACACTCCCAGATATTTCATTGGGTCCACCGACCAGACCAGCGGAAACTCCAGATCCGGACACGTAGTCCCAGCCGTCAGCGGTATTATGAACGACTTATCCCAATTGATATTCAGCCCAGAAATGCGGCCAAATCGCACATACTCCCTCAATAATTGCGTTAGATATTGCGACGGTTCACGCACAAACAATACCATGTCATCCGCGTAAAGTGAAATCGAGACAGGCCGATGGTTAAAATTCAAGGCCGTCTCTCTGTGTCGCTGCCGAATGACGCAGGCCAGTGGTTCAAGAATTATCGCGAATAACAGAGGCGATAGGGGGCATCCCTGCCGAGTTCCACGTTCTATGCTCAACGCGGCAGACGTCAACCCTCCAACTCGCACGCGTGCCGTCGGTGCCGTATACAGTACAGCTATCCACTGAAGAATCTGAAGAGGAAACCCCATACGCCGCAAAACCCCATGCATGTACTGCCACTCAACAGAATCAAACGCTTTGGCAGCGTCCAATAACACTGCCGCCGCCTCCAACTCTGGCTCTAGCACATGGAACATAGAGAATAATGTGCGCAGGTTATGCAAAGTGGACACAAATCCGGATTGATCCGGTAGAATCAGACCATGCATCAGGGGCTGTAGCTTAGTCGCTATAATTTTCGCTAGGATCTTAGCGTCAATATTAATCAGTGATAATGGACGGTAGGAATCGCAGCGCTCCGGGGGCTTATCTTTCTTGAGTAAAGTAACTATGAGTGCCTCTCTCATGGATGGGGGGAGCACCCCTGTGTCGTACGCCTCAGCGTACAACTCCAGCAAGTGCAGTGCAATAAGATCAGCTTATTTCTTATAAAATTCCACCGGTAGCCCATCAGGGCCCGGCGCCTTGCCTTTAGCCAATGCCGCGATAGCCATCTTGATGTCCTGTTCGTCAATTGGAATACAGAGATACCGACGCTGCGCATCCGACAACCAAGCACACGCTATATCTTCCAGATATGCATCAAATTCTTCCGTCGGCAGCTGCCCTCTCGTACTGTACAAATCCTTGTAAAAAATACGAAATTGTTCCGTTATGGCCTCTGGAGTGCAATGCTCACCACCGTCAGCATCCACTATTCTATCTACTCGTGTGTGCTCCGACCTCGCCTTTATCTTGAACGCCAATGTCCGACCCGGCCTGCCTGCCTCCCCGTATCTCCTAGCTGTAGGTCTGCGAGATATATATTTTATCTCTGCTTCCGCCTGCGAGTCATATTCCATCAGTAATTCCTGTATTCTACCCAACGTGGATAAATCCGGGCGGTTAGTGTAATCCCTCTCCAGATCTCGCAGCTCCGCCTCAAGTCTCTGCAAACGCGCCTGTATGTCATGAAGGATGCCCGCAGCTGTCCCAATACATACTCCTCGAATGGTGACCTTGAAGGCCTCCCACAGTGTGGCAGCTTGATCAACCGTGCCCTTATTAAGTGTGAAATATTGTTCGATGGCGTCATGTATAGTTTTATCATACACAGGATCTAATAGCGCCTCAGTGCGCAGTCTCCACGTAAATGGACGTCGGGCTCCGATCGGAAGTTTCAACAACAGCCGCACTGGGTTATGATCGACAGTGTGCGAGCAAGAGGCGCCACCTCAACAACCCATTCCAGAATCTCATCTCCAATCAACCAGTAATCCAGTCGTGACCAGCTCCCATCCATGGGCATAGCATACGTACCCTCTTTTCTTCCCGGATTGCAAAGTCGCCATACATCACACAGCCCAAATTCCTCCATAACTCGCAGCACATTTGCGGCTACTCTTGGGGTGCGGTGTGTTTCAGGGTTCGATTTATCCAACTGTACATTCAGGTATGTATTCAGATCCCCCCCAAATGACAGGGGCATCAGGCCAGTCCCTCAGTCGCTCACAAACACGCGCCACACATGCCGGATCATCCACTATGGGACCATACATATTGACAATGATAACCAATTTTCCACACAGCTTACCGCATACCATAGCGCATCTCCCCTCATCATCTGCATATGTATGCAACGCCTGGAACTCCACCCCTTGCTTGATCAATATCAGCACACCCCGTGCATAGGAGGAATAAGAAGCAGCCACACGGTAGCCCGCCCACCTTTCGAGCGCCCCACATGACGCATTTGGAGCAAGATGCGTCTCTTGCAACAGCGCAACCTGTATTCCATGTCTGTTTAAATATGCAAGCACCTGGCGCCCTTTCTTGGGAGAATTGAGGCCCCTAACATTCCAGGTCAATAGGGCACATTCAGTAGCCATTAGACAGTCAATATGGTAAACATAACAGCTCGTGAGTGGCAATCCCCCCGGGAGGCATGTAATTCACCGCAGAACACCTTCAATATGAAGCGCATCAAACATCTCGGGCTGTGTCTGTGATTGACCTTCACACATAAAAAACTGCAAACAAACAAAACACACAACATCCCCGCCACCCTCCACCCCCCACCCACTCCAACCTCCCAATTAGGTCGAGACCATCCCCCCCTCACCACCCGCCTTACTCCAACCATACGGGTAATACCCTCTGGGGGATGAAGCACAGCAGCGTATACACACACCGAAGTGTAGCCGCCGGAACTATTTTCATCTTGCTGACGCTGAGTCGAAATTAAATAAACAATGCAGATTCCTCACATCGCACCATCAGGAGCCCCAAGGAGCGCAGTTATAACCTCAACAATTCACACCCATCCTTACTCCATACACCATACGAGTCCACAGTGCTCCGCACACTACAAAAAGAGGCATAACAGTGCAGTAGTGTCCAAGAGCAAAACAGAGCAACAGTCAGTCTGTCAGTCTGTGACATCCAGCCCCGATTCCGCTTGTTCAACATCTGCACGCTTCTGCCGAGGTTTTACTTTACATATATGTTTTGTGAACTTTAATGCAGATTTAGCATCCGTGAAAAAATGAGACTGTTCTTCATGCGTAATTTTTAACTTGGCAGGGTATAGCATAGCATAGGGCACCGTAGCTTCTCGCAGCAACTTCTTTACCGGGACAAATTCCCGACGCGCAGCTTAGACTGTCGGGGTGTAGTCCGGAAAGAAAGAGAGGGTGTCGCCCTTGTACACCACCAGTTCTTTTGCCCTTGCTTCCCGGAGAATAGAGTCCTTATCAGCATAATTAAGCAGTCTGGCAATGATCGGTCGTGGCGGCGCTCCCAGTGTGCCCTCTCCACTATCATCACACTGGACAGAGCAGTCCCAAAAAGTTCGCGCAGCATGCAGTCAATGAACGGTTCCATCCGGGATATAGGCGTCGTCTCCGATAGGCCAAGAATGCGCACATTGTTGCGCCGAGAGCGTGCTTCTAAGTCTTCGTTTTTCGCGCTAATGACTTCAAAGAGTTTTTGCATTTGAAGAAGCTGCGTGCGATTCTCGGCCTGAGCATCATGTCCATCAGACACTCGATTTTCCAACACATCCAGCCTGCGTTCATGTTTCTCCACCTTTTTCTTCACAACATCGAGACCAGTCGCCAGGGCGTCTATTTTGCTATCAATAGACTTCATTCCCGTGCGTAGCTCAAGGAGAATGGTGCGATTGTCATCTTCAGTATCCTCAGGCGTGGAGGATAGCCTTCTAGTCTCGCTTTGGGCTCTCAAGCTCTCTCCCGCCTGTGACTGTCGCTGAGCCGCAAAGGCCAGTTTGGCCTGTTTGGGTTCGGACTTGCCCATGTTATTGCTCCACAACTCTCCAGTGCCGTCAGACCGGGAAGCAGCAGGCAGCAACGGTGTCTCACTCTGCTATTCTCAAGAGTCCCACTGCGGCGTCACTCACACAGTTGTTGCCTGCACCACCTAGCGCTGTGGTTAGCGCCGCCTGCACCACTGTCCACAGCTACCCTTCCTTGCGGCACAGCTCAGCAGGACGCCACCTCTTCCCTGCAGACCTCCACCTCTGGCACCTCCTGTAGGCGCCCGCAGCACCAGGCCGGCCCACCGCCCACCGCGGCCCCCGCGGAACTCCTCCAGCGACCATCCGCCCCCCCCCTCCTGTCGTCTACTGACCTGGGGGAGGAACGCCGTGGCCCGCAGTCAAAGCCCCGCCGGCCCCGCAGCTAGCACAGCACCTAGCAGGATGCCGCGGGCAGCGCCGATCCAGCCACTCTCCCGCAGGGGCCCCGCCGTGCAAGGCCCACAGAGCATCGCCACCTAGGGCCCACAGTACTCCCCGTCAGCCTCACACCGCCCAGCCCCGCGAGCCTAGCCTCGACCAGCGCCGCACTCACCGGTGTCGGCCTCCAGGCAGTCCGTCCTCGATCTCCCGCTCCGCTGCCTCCAGGAGCCTGTGCCCGGCGTCTGGATCACCACCTCGTCACCGCTCAGAGCCCAGGCCGGGAGCCGGTCCACGTCCGCGGCAAGGCTCCAGGCGAAGCACCACTCGGCTCCTGCAACTGTTCCTCGACGCCCCGCAGGTCGCCAGCAGCAGCAGGGGGCAGGGGGGTTCAGCAGAAGTCACCCCCCGATCTTCAGCCTCAGCCACCAATTTCTTCCGCGCTACGTGATGGAGCCGCCCGGTCCCTCTCAGCTCTCCGGGCACAGCGCCGCCATTTTGTCTGCCGCCTCGCAGCCCACGCCACCACAATATTCAGGGTGATTACTCAGTGCCCACATATGCCACACCGTCATAAGTCACGCCGCTGGCCCCCCGGGATCCTCCGCCGTGCTCAGCGACGGTGTTCAGCGCTGTTCAGGATGGTATTAGCCTAGTTTAAGGTTCCGGCGTGCGGAGCTCCCTCACAGGGCAGCCATTCCGCTTCGCTCCATAGCCACACCCCGGCTAAGGAGCTGGAGGGTTGTGAGCTCATTGAGGATGCCATTTTGGAGATCAGTGTTCCCGCAGTTTTACAAGATCAGTGGGAGCCCAGCAAGAAGCAAGATCAAGAGCTCAAGGTAGTCAGGATCTTTATAACCAAGGGGTGGCCCAAAAGGTGTAGGGACCTATTAGAGGAACTACAGTGCTTCTGGAACGTAAGGGAGGAACTATCCCTGGAGGGTGATGTCATATTGAAATCAGGAAAGATTGTACCACCTGAAGGTTTACAATAGCAAATACAAAATTTTGATCCTGAAGGGCATTTGGGGAGGAGTCTGAGTAAGGCCAAGCTTAGTTCTGATTACTGGTTTCCCTATATTGATCACCTTATGGAAGAGAAGGTCAGGGACTGTCAGGCTTGTAGCCTGAGTGACAAAACAAAAAACCTTAGACGTTCTCCCCTTATTCCTGTTGAGGTACCCACCATTCCTTGGAACAAATTTGGTCCTGACATACAGGCCATGGGTCCACAGGGAAGGTACTTAATAGTTCTCATTGACTATTTCTCACATTGGATCTCCCATAAGTTTGTCAGCACGGTCAACACAAAGTCCCTCAAGTTTTTCTTAACGGAGGTATTCTCCAGGGAGGGTATTCCTGAAGCCCTCATTAGGGACAATGGGGTGCAATTTGTGTCTGAAGAAATGAAAGAATTTCTTAAGGATCTGTCTATCTCTCATGTTCGCACGCCTCTATATTGCCCCAAGGCCAATGGCAAAGTAGAAAGGGCTAACAGAATGTTGAAAGAGTCCATTTAATTAGCTGTGGCTTCAGGGAAACCTATAGAGATTAGGGTGAGGGACATGTTGTGGTCTTACCACACTACTCCTAATTCCACGACAGGACTGTCCCCGTTCGAGATGTTGAGAGGGAGAAAAGCGGATCTAAAATTTCTCCCAGTTGGCTGTTCAAGAACAGGGTTGTCACTATTAACCCAGAGGAGGTGGGAAGCAGAGTGGTTAGGCAATTAAAGATGTACAAAGGCAGATACGACATGAAGTAGGGCATGAGAAGCAAGGACTGGAAAATGGGGCAGTGGGTCATTGTAAAGAAGCCCCAGGGGGCGAGCAACCTACTATCCAGAAAAAATAAAGCAAGTAAAAAACAATGTGGTGGTGCTAGAAAATGGTAAAATGTGGAGCATGGACAGAATTGCCAGATGTCCCTCAAATTTGATTCCCTCTGGGGTAGAGGTAGAGTAACACGAAGTACCTCAGGGCTACACAGAACAAGAAGATAGAATGAGCAGACCTGTTCGCCCACCTACATGGCAAAAAGATTTTGTAATGTCGTAGTTTTCAGGGTCACTGCTGCATTATGTTTTCTAGCTTTGGGAATTGTTTTTTTTAATATACCACTTTGGTCATTCTTCACTCTCCTCTCCTTTTCTCACTCTTTCCTCTCTTTTTCTTCTTCATCTTCTTTCTCTTCTTCTTCTTCTTCTTTCCTTTGGGAGGGAGCGTTGTTGTAATCTCTGTCTTGCTTTCTCCCTCTGGCTCCCCCCCTCCCACTCCTACGCTTGGTCTCTCCCTTAGAATCTTGAGTGGGAGGCAATTTAGAATGTTGACAACTGTTCCGTCAGTGAGGCGTTTGTACACTGACTTGAGGAGGCGTTATTCTGAGCATTTGAATGAAGATTTGGACTTACCTCCATGCGTCCGTCTTTACTACAATGAACCTGTTACCAGTGAACTGGGCAATCCAATGCTTCCCTGAATCAAACCTCTAGTTAACTACAAATCACACAAGTGGATAGTTGACAGTTAGACTTAGACACTGGTCCAGCACAGAAAAGCGTCTGTGTTCATCAAAGTAAACTCGATTTGATAGATAGCATAAACTATAACAAATAACCCACAATGATTTCAGGCTAGAACTAGAATAAGATGTCAGCATGTATATATTAAAGACTCTGAATAGTGTCCCTTTGGTACCTAACCTCGAAGAAGATGCAAAGTTTGTGTCTGGGAAAGCAATTGACCAGTAAAAGAATAAATACCTCGTTTCACATTTTTCTCTGACAAGGGGGGCTTGGGGGGGGGGTGCCGACCACCGGGAGGTCCCCCCCCGGGCTGTTTGGGAGGGCTTCGGGGGGGAGGGGGTCGCCTCCTTCCAGAACTTTCTGGTGGTTTCTTTTTGGGCTTCTTTTTAGTAGGTTCTAGGCAGCCCAATGTATAAGCTTCCTTGTCTCCTCCCCTCCGCCACCATTTTGGGTTTGGTGACCTGGTGGCTGGAGAATTTTTGTAGTTTCTGTGAGGTACTAATTTGATAGTATACGTTTAAATTTATCGTTATCTTTAGTTTTGTCGACAGTTCTTGTCGATTATGGAGGATCACCGCGTTTTGGAAGCTCTGCGACTTCTGTCTGAGGCCGGCCGCATGGATCTTGTGATCGGGGGGCCATCGGCGCGTCCTTCGCGCCAGGCCTCGGCTGGTGTGGCGGCGGTGGTGGCGGCCTGCTCGTCGCCCAAGAAGCGGCGTTCTCATGGGGTAAGTGAGCGGGGCCGCTCCCGAACTCGGAAGGCGGCCCCGTCGACGAAGGCGCGGGCGGGCAATGTGGCAGTATCGGTGGAGGCGCGCAACCCCCCGGTTTCAGGAGCGGGGGTTGCGTCATTGCCCCAGGCGCTTGGGAGCGCATATGCGGGCGCTGGGGTCGAGGCAGGTATGGCTATGCGGGCGGTTTCTCCAGCGGCTGTTTGCGGCCGGGGAGGTCAGAAGAGGAGCGCTAAGCGCTAGTCTTCATTGACGGATGGGGAGCGGCGGGAAGGAGGGTGTGACGAGGCTCCACAGCGCAGCGTGCGCAGAGGCTCGTTTGCGTTCGGGGAGGGAAGGCCGGGTTTGGTGGTAGGCGAGGAGAATGTTTCCTCTTAGCACTTGGCTCTGGGTAGATCTCATTTGGACCAGACATTATTGGACGCTATGAATGTGGCATGATGCTCCTCGTGATGTTTCAGGCCAAGTTACTGGCATTATGGATATTACCCATGAGGCAGGGGCATTTGATGGGGCACGTTGGGTACATAGCCCCTTGCTGTTTTCTGGCCCTCCTTCAGAGCATGAGGAAGCGGTGTCTGTGTTGGGGAGCTCGAGAGGGGAGGGGGAGTGGGCTCAAGTTGGGGAAGGGGGTGTCAGTGTGGGGGATGTTGTTGGGGTGGGGGTTTCTAGGTCGGGGGCTGGTGGGCAGGCTGTGGATTTATATGAGGATGTTGCGTTCCGTGATGTGGAAGGTGAGGTTTTCCAGGGGGAGACTGGCCCCATTTCTCTTGTTGATTGTAATATGGGGCGAAGTGAGACTTTTCATGGTAGAGGTTTTGCTAGTGGTAGGGGTGTGAGTGAAGGATTTGTGGTGGGAGACAGGGGTTCTTCTAGGTCCGGTTTTTATCCAATGGGTGTGAGACAGGTACCTGTTAGGGACTCCACAGCAGTAAATTTATCTGAGGCGTGGCATAATGTTTCTCATGTTGGTGTTCGGGGTGTGGTTCCTGATTCATTTTCACAGCATGGTAGGGGTTTTGGGAGGGCGTCTTCAGAGGCTGTTTCTGGTTTTGCAGTGGGTATGGTGGGCTCCCAATTTGGTGGCCAGCCTTGTGTTGGGGAGCGTTTTGGAAGGGGGCGCTTTCTTGGGAGTGGGATGCAGACAGAGAGTGGGGAGCGGGGTTTGACTGGGAGTACGGCAGGTAGAGTGTTTTTGTCGGGGGTGGCGCATACAGGAATGGTTACGAGTGATGATGAGGATGTGGTGCGGGATTCCCCGGTGAAGAGGGCGCCTTTGAGGAGTGTAGGTAGGGTCTTGTCTCTTGACAGGTCGCAGGCTAGGTCGGTTGATCCATTTTTGCTGCAGCAGACTAGGGCTGGCGCGGGTTTTGTTATGAGGGGCCCCAGCACACCAGTCCAAACCTTTTCTTTTCAGGTAGTGGATCAATTCGGCGGTCCAGACTCGGTAGGGCGCGGTCCAGTCCAATTGCGCCGAGGTGAAGTGAGGAGGGAGCCTAGCGCGGCGATCTCTATTCCACCGAGGGAGCCCGTCGCGGTCAGCACACGAAGGGACTGCGCACCCTCGCTGGCCCCAACGAATAGCAGGTCTAGGTGGTCGACCTTGCCGTCGGCTATGGAGCTACAGAGTCAGCACGGGGGAAGGTACAGGCGTGTACAGTCTGCTCCCCCTCCAGGAAGCCGTTCTATTAATTCTGAGGTTAATGTTTCTAAGGACGGGTTAGGTAAGACCCGAGGTGTTGTGGCACATGACAATTTGGGGCTTCTGGAGATGGAGCCGGTGGTCTTAGATTATGACGATGACACTCCAGAGGAAGGAGAAATTTGTGAAGGGGCG
The DNA here is from genome assembly GCF_964261635.1 of Lissotriton helveticus. Lineage (NCBI taxonomy): Eukaryota > Metazoa > Chordata > Amphibia > Caudata > Salamandridae > Lissotriton > Lissotriton helveticus. The sequence continues at coordinate 1,066,202,028 of NC_136065.1, read as the reverse complement.
GAGGGGGAGTCCTCTCATGTGTCCCGTAGTGTTTTACAGGTGTCGTCATTTGCAGAAAAACCAAGGGAGAGACAAGAGCATGGCACATTCAGTAGGGTCCCTCGAGGAAGGACCAGGGTAGAATTCTCTGCACCACGGAAGGAGGTGTCAACGGCGATTCATTTAGAGCCAGGTGAGAGAGCGCTTACACAGGCCAAACCAAACATGGTGTCTGTGGGGACGGGAGTGGAGAGGGTGGGGGGGGGTGGGGAGGGGAGATTGTTGAAAAGGAGATATGTAAAGGATGCAGGTGTGGGTACAGAGGCCAGTTTTAGTTCAGTTGAAGGTAAGACTGAAAGTGGTACTAATACGGACGTTATAGAGGGAGTTAAAGACCCCCTTCGCAGTAAGGAGTTGAAAATTAAAAAATTGCCATATATGGGAGTCACAAAGCCATTGGGCGCTCATCTTATGTTGGCAACGAAAGAGCGTATTTGGAAGGGTGAGTATGTGGAGATTCTGAAGCTAGGTCTAAAGAGGGCTCAAAGGAGGAAGAATATGAGCTGGCAAAACGTCCCAAGGTACCACTGACGATTGAGAATTGGACTGCGGCTTTTCTCATTTACGCAAGTGTTTATTGTGAGAAATTTCCGGAGCGCAGCGTATCTATATTTAAATACATGGATGTGATTCGGAAAGCACAGCTAACTGGTGGGGGTTATGCTTGGGGCCAATATGATGAGGAATTCAGGGCTAGGATGGCATGGGACTCGGAAGCAAAGTGGGGTGAACTGGATACTGATCTATGGCAACATACGATGGGGGCCGCCTCTGGGGGCAAGACCATTTTCACGGCCAGTGGTCTTCCTTTAATTTATCAGCCCTTTCAAGGGAAGCCCACCCGGGGAGGGGTGGGGAGTGGTTCAGGCTCACACTCAGGAAATGGGGCTTGCTGGGATTTCAATAAAGGATTGTGCACTAGAGAGTATTGCAAATATAGGCATGAGTGCTCGGGCTGTGGTAGGCGACACCCTTTGTCTAAGTGTTGGGGGCCCAAGCCGGGAGGGGCCTAACAGGGGAATCAAGCAGGTTCAAGTGCGTCAGGGTTGTCCCAACAGTTTAGAGGGGGACGGGGAGGTAGGGGCGCGCAGGGTTCTGGGTCAAAGGGCTCATACACCAGTTAGGCTTCCTCAGTTACAACGGGCCCTTCATGAGTATGAGAACGCAGCGGTTAAGCAGAAATTATTGGAGGGCTTTCAATTTGGTTTTCATTTAGGCTACTTGGGGCCAAGGGAGAGGCGATGGGCAGACAACTTAAAGTCAGCTTTTGAACATAAGGCAGTGGTGCGAGATAAATTGCTTAAAGAAGTGCGTGAAGGTCGGATGGCAGGCCCTTTTCATGACTGGCCGATCCAGAATTTGATTGTGTCACCAATCGGTGTGGTCCCTAAAAAGGAGCAGGGACAGTTCAGACTTATCCAGCATTTATCATGGCCGGAGGGCTCCTCTGTGAATGATTTCATTGATGAGGAAGCTGCTTCGGTGTCATATTCCTCAGTTGACGTGACCATGTCACTTGTTGTGACCACGGGCGCAGCTGCAGAAATGGCTAAGTGTGATATTAAGTCTGCATTCCGGCTGCTTCCAGTCCATCCAGATGATTGGTGTCTTCTGGGTATCCATTTTGAAGGTAAATGGTACGTGGACAAAGCATTGCCGATGGGTTGTTCCATGTCCTGTGCTCTTTTTGAATGTTTCAGCACTTTTTTACAGTGGCATTTCACACACCATTCCGGTCACTCCCTGGTTACACACTACCTAGATGATTTCTTTTTTGTGGGTTCCCCGGGCTCCGCGGAGTGCCAGACAGCTCTAGACACGTTTCATGGGCTCATGGAGGAACTAGGTGTGCCCTTGGCTCCTGAGAAGACTATGGGCCCTGCCGCAGTATTATCATTTCTAGGCATTGAAATCGATTCTGTGACAATGCAGGCTCGTCTGCCGGAAGATAAGAAGGCGAAAATGCTGGAACTATTGAATGTTATGTTGTTGAAGCAGAAAGTGCAGGTGAAAGAGATTCAAGTGTTTTTGGGGCACCTTAATTTTGCATGCAGAGTGGTGAGAGCGGGACGGACTTTTTGTCGGAGGTTGGGCAGGGCTCTAGCTGGAAGACACTTGCCTCACCATCGCGTGCGGCTGTCAGCAGGGGTCAAAGAAGATCTGAGAATGTGGAAAGTTTTCCTTGCCTCTTTTCATGGTGTGCCTTTGGTTAGAGACATGGATTTTCAGTGGGATGTCCAGATGTTTTCTGATGCTGCGGGCAGTGAAGGTTTTGGCCTTTATTGGAATGGGAGATGGTGTGCAGAGAGATGGCCAGAAGAATGGTTGAATGACGGCAGGAGTATAACATTTCTGGAGCTTTTCCCTTTGCTGGTGGCTTTGTCTTTGTGGGGTAAGGACTTAGCACACAAGAAAGTACTTTTTCGTGTGGACAACATGGCAGTAGTAGACATTGTCAACCGTCAGTCAGCCAGAGATGAGCAGGTTCTGAAGCTAATGCGAGTCTTTGTGTTAGGTTGGTTGAAGCATGATATTGCATTTCGAGCCTTGCACATTCCTGGTGTGGACAATGACATAGCGGATGCTTTGTCTCGTTCACAGTGGGGGAGATTCCGTGGATTGGCCAGGGAGGCGGACAGATCACCGACCCCGATGCCGATTCATCTGTGGCAAGTAGGCAACAGCGGGTATTACAACTGGTGGTAGGTTCTTTGTCCCTGTCTATTCATTGGCCTGGAAGGAATTTTTGGAGTCAGGGGCGTCTAGGCGTGAGGAGTTTTGGCACCGTTCAGAGGATGTGATCCAATTTATTTTATACCTTATGGATAAAGGCTTGTCTAGAGTAACCATTGCAGGCAAGCTAGCGGGGATATCCTTCATGGGCAAACTTTTTTGGGGATATTCTCCTTCGGCTGGTGAGATTGGCAAGAGAATGCTGGAGGGTTGGGTCAGGGAACGGGGAGGTTCAACAATGTCTAGAGCTGCTTTGTCCTGGCAGACATTGGCCCGGGTGTTAGCTGCCCTGCCTTCTATTTGTAGCAATGATTTTGAATCTTGTTTGTTTTCCATGTTAATGGCATTTATGTTCTTTGGAGCTTTTCGTGTTTCAGAATTGTTGGGGTCTAAGGATAAAGGGGGCGTATGTTGGAGAGATGTTTTTTGCTCTGAAGAGGGTGTTCATGTGTGGCTTTCTTCTTCTAAGACTGATCAACGGAAAGTGGGCAAAGGGGTGTGGTTGGAAGCTCGTTCTCCTAAGATTACATGTCCGTTGCGATTGGCTCGGCGCTGGCGCACTTTATCAAGGGGTTCTGGCGATGATCTGTTTTTTCAGCACATTAATAAAGCTCCGGTTACGGCATACCAACTGCGCATGGTTTTGCGTAAAGCGCTGAAGCATATTGGTTTGGATGGGGACAGTTTTGGAACTCACTCTTTTAGTATTGGTGCGGCAACAGAGGCGCATAACAGGGGATGGTCTGATGGGGACATCATGAAGTTGGGCCGTTGGTCATCTAAGTGCTTTCAGTGTTATGTGCGGGGAACTGCGGGGGAGGCGCAGGCGTCATCCTCTTTTCCTTGAGCATTCACTGTTTTCTCTTTTACAGGTTCTGTGGCGGGACCTCGATCACAAGCGGTGACGGTGTGGATTGTGGGCCATTCTTTCGTCAAGTGGGCCCGTGTGCAGGCTGCCCAAAGTTATTTCGGGGAAATGTTGGGATTTATCGATAAAATGTTTAATATTGTTTGGAAAGGGAAGGGGGGGATGCTTTGGAAGGAATTACTTCCGTGCCTTAATAGGAGTTTGGTTGGGAATTGTTGCCCGGATATTTTGGTGATCCACTTAGGCGAAAATGATCTTTGTGCAACAAAGGGGGTTGTGCTGTTGCGGGCCATGAAGAAGGATTTACTCTCCATTAAGGAACTTTGGGCTGGTTGCCATGTTTTTTGGACCGAATTGATACCCCGCAGGATTTGGCGTGGAGCGGTGAATCCGAGAGCAGTGGACAGGGCTAGAAAGAAGGTGAATACTGAGGTCTCTCGTTTTTGCCGCCAGCTGGGTTTTGGGAGACTTTCTCACAGAGAGATTCGTTTTGAGTCGGTGGAGTTTTTCAGGGATGATGGAGTCCATCTTTCCAGAATAGGCATGGACTTGTATTTGTTAGAATTACGTGAGGTTTTAGCGAGATCTTTGGCTATGCAGCGTTGAAGGTTTCTTGTTTTTGTTATTTTCCTCTTTTTTTCCTATTGGGGGGGCAGAAAGGGGGGTAGGGGGGCTGGTGTTGCCCCTCCCCCTCCCCTCCTTCCTGGGTGGCGGGGTCTAGTTGTTTCTGGGCAGTTGGTGTCAGAATTTGGTTGATTGCTGTTTAGGTTTGTGTTAGCACAGGGAAAGGATAAGTTGGTCATTGATCGGATGATCATATGTTTTGAGGGTTTGACAGAGATGAAGGGGCAGGCAGGTGATTGGTTGAGGATGGGCCTGGTATGGGTAAGTTTCCGGATTGATATGATGACGTTATGTTTATTAATGATGATGTAATTTTGTATAATGTTGTTAAAATGTTTTAAATGTTGTATTGCATGGGTGGGGGTGGGGCCATAAAGATTTTAGGGGAGGGGGTGGCAGCGGGGGTCAGGTTTATTTATTTATTTAGTGAGGTCTAGTTTTGGAAGGCGTTGCCGAGGTTTATGATTTTGTAATGTGCACCTGTTCCTAATAAAGCGGCCTTTTCCACAATTCAGTTTCTGGTCTGCTTAACCCCCCCCCCCGACCTCCCTCCCAAGTGGGGCTTGGGGGGGTGCCGACCACCGGGAGGTCCCCCCCCGGGCTGTTTGGGAGGGCTTCGAGGGGGGGAGGGGGTCGCCTCCTTCCAGAACTTTCTGGTGGTTTCTTTTTGGGCTTCTTTTTAGTAGGTTCTAGGCAGCCCAATGTATAAGCTTCCTTGTCTCCTCCCCTCCACCACCATTTTGGGTTTGGTGACCTGGTGGCTGGAGGCTTGAGAATTTTTGTCCCTCCCTCCCTCCCTATTAAATTTTTATATTTTCAGTTACTTTTTTCCCTTCTAAAATTTTATTGTTTAAGGCGTTGTTATTGGGAACAGGGGGGCAAGGGGTTTTTCTAAAATTGTATTTTGTCGTTGGGGACAGGTGCAGTGCGGGGTCTAGTTGTTTCTGGGCAGTTGGTGTCAGAATTTGGTTGATTGCTGTTTAGGTTTGTGTTAGCACAGGGAAAGGATAAGTTGGTCATTGATTGGATGATCATATGTTTTGAGGGTTTGACAGAGATGAAGGGGCAGGCAGGTGATTGGTTGAGGATGGGCCTGGTAGGGGTAAGTTCGGGATTGATATGATGACGTTATGTTTATTAATGATGATGTAATTTTGTATAATGTTGTTAAAATGTTTTAAATGTTGTATTGCATGGGTGGGGGTGGGACCATAAAGATTTTAGGGGAGGGGGTGGCAGCGGGGGTCAGGTTTATTTATTTATTTAGTGAGGTCTAGTTTTGGAAGGCGTTGCCGAGGTTTATGATTTTGTAATGTGCACCTGTTCCTAATAAAGCGGCCTTTTCCACAATTCAGTTTCTGGTCTGCTTAACCCCCCCCCCCCCTCCCTCGACCTCCCTCCCAACATACACAGATCTTAACTTACGTTTATAGCTGATCCATCACTGTGTGCCAGAGAGTGACCCAACTCATGTTGTTGATGACGTAGGCTTAGGGCATTATTCCTACATTTTGTGACAGTTAAAATGTCATCACTATTTTTAAGTGCCCCCTGCTTATAGTTATCATGTTAATGTCTTTGTCTCAGTGGGTCACCAAGACTGAGCTGCTCCATACAGTAAACATTCACGGTGCCTCAGCACATAATGTCCTCACCTTTTGTGGCATTTCGAAAATGACTCCCATGTTTTTATATATTTGCTTTCTGGAGGGGATTTAATACAGGACAGACTCGGTCCAAGTGCAGTTAGGGTACTGGTGTATCCAGCCAAACCTGGAAGGCACAGCTATTGGCGGTGAGCGGTGACATTGCATGGTATGATGAAGATGGACACTGGCTGTTTCATGCTACTAAACTCCATTATCGAGTAGGCCAGAGTGGGCGGAGCTCTGCACAACGAGTTATACCATTTTTGTGGATGCTACACGCCTGAACACTTGGACATTTTTTCAAGGAACTTTTCTTCCTCAATAGCTTCTTACAAACTGGCAGCTATGATTACATTGCAGTGATTGGTAGGTGGGATGCTGGGGGGGGGAGGAGGAGCGGGTAGTGGTGGATGTATGTCACCCAGTAGGTGGTCTGACCAATCACATCGGATAACCGATTTTTGACGAGCCTTTAAAAAAAAATCTTTACTAACTTTTACCCACATTCTCCCAAAAATTCACTCTAGGCTGTGTTTCACTACAACTGTTTGCCCATAATTTTTGTAGTATGAAGTATAGCTTCTGAGGTCGTATGACCGAGCACAAAATAAACCTCTCTTCCTGCTGGTTATAATGGAATGTATAATAATCAATAAGACCTCCCCCTTGGTCAAAGTTTTTGTGCCCCGGAAGCAGAAAGTCACACCTCAACTGGTATGCAGATCTGCGGACTTGCATACTGAGTCCTCAGATCGCTTAGGCGTTTTTCACACATCAGTTCACCCTAAAAGCACACTGCAAGCACATTTGCCCCAACAGGTAGCTTTTATATAGTTGTTCTAAATAGACTAGTGCAAAATTGTAATTACGCATGTGACATTTATGGATTTCACTTTATGTGAAATTAGCCACATTTTATATTGTGCACTTTCATGTAATTTTTGGTCACAGGATTCTAGTTTGAGTAGATAATATCTCTCTGTAAGACATTATCTGCTCGAATCAGTTTCCTGTCAGTACCTTCGTATACTGTATTGTGCAAAGTATGCCCTCGCATGAAAATTTCATTTGATATAATAAAGCACCATTTCAAAACACTTGCAACATTTCGTGAAAATATGAAGTGATTAAGTTATTTTGCGCACTCCTAGTTTTAAGATACTACAAATGTCCACAAATATATTAAAGACCGCTTCTTCCACAAATTCCAGCTGATGGACAGACACTTCAAGATGGTTCGCCCTACTTTTGACTTTGAAGCACCAGCTCCATGATTTTTTTTCATTTGTTATTTGATGTTTAAGATGTGGTCTATTTGACCAGAGTTTCAAAATGGTTCCCCGGTATTGTAAAAAAGCAGTGGATTTAATGGATCATAATCAAATAACAGTCCCCAAGTTTAGTAAAAATATATGCAGACACTCCCGTGTCAGTAAGTGGGCAATTCCCTGACATTTTATACCACACTTCTATATGCACAGAGGCTAAAAGGGGGTTAGATGGATGAGCATTTTGTGCCGTCTGTCCTGACTTTGTGAGGAATTGCCCACTTACCGACACAGGTGAGTGTCTACATATATTTTAACCAACCTTGGGGATCCTTATTTGATTATGATCCATTAAACCCACAGTTGTTTTGCAATGCGGGGGAACCTTTTTGAAACTAAGGCCAAATACAAAAAGTCTTTTCAGCAGCATTTTGGGCCACCTGAATTCTCTTAATAACTGACTTTGGGGAACCCATATACAGGGAGTTGTCGTAGTCCGGACGGGAAAGAATGAGTGCCTGGACCACAATTCTCCTCGATTGTGAGGGAAGTAGATCTAAGACTTTTGTAGAGATTTTAACATAGCAAAGCAGGGTGTGGTCAATCTATTGGCTTGAAATTCCATTGTTAAGGAACTCTCCAGCCACATTCTATCACCTATGTAGCACCGTGGAGAAGTGTGGCTCACTGGTTAGAAGCGGCAGACCCTGAAGCAGAGATTGGCCCGGGACCAGGGTTCAATTCCCGACGCGGCAGGGTCTTGGGTCAATGTCCGCGGACTCGATAATTCTCGCCGAGGTGCCTACGCTAACCATGGGTTCCACTCTGCAACTCTGGGCAATAGCTTGCTTAATCTCCACAACGGCCCCATCAGCGCCGGAGGTGCCCAGGAGGGCCCATCTCACAGGGAAAGCCAGGACAGGTTCCCCAGCGGTATACAGCGCCAGGACACTCCGAGATGGAGTAACAGTGCGCTTTACAAGTATACTTACCTACCTACATGCCAATTTTATAGACATTGATATTGCTGTATCATCTAAATATACATCATTCTCCGTAATATTGTTGTCTGGACCTCCATTTTTCTTCTTTTCCATGTCATCTCTGCATACAATTAATTGCATAACTATCTGACAGAACCCAGCGCCCCAGCAGCTTTTGGTGTTGACGTTACTGGTGGGGTCGAATTCTCCCCACAATATGATGATAACAATTTCTATCTGGCCCTTCAAGAAGCCAGTGAACTAGACACCTTTCTGACATGGGGATGGTCCCCCCTCCACCACTAGTCCTTCCACAGAAGAGTCTGCTTCATTGACTAAGGTCATTAGACAGGCGACTGAAGTGTAGGATTTGCAGTTGCCTTACGTTGAGGTAAAAACCAGTATCCTAATAGAAGTGCTGCTACCTGGACAATACTATTCTGAACCCCTAATGCTGTTCAACAAAGCTGTGACTGACACCTTCATGGGCAGTTGGGCTAAACCCTACTCCTGGTAACCTGTGAACAGACAGGTGGCACTTCATCGCAGATCCACTGAGGGTGACCCCGCCTTCCTAACACAACACCCGCCTCCTGAGAGCCTGTTGGTACAGACCTCCACTAGCAGGGCTAATCCCTTCTTTTTTTACTACCCCCAGACAGAAGGTCAAAAGGAATTGAGGTATTTGAGGTTTTTTTTCTGCTAGCCCCACCCTCAGGTCAGTCAACGGAAGCTGTTTGCTGGGAAGGTACTCCTATGCATTATGATACTCGGTTGCTGAGACCTTACCAGCAGTCCCAGAAAATGTTTGCGCTAATTTGGCACAGATCATTAAAGGTAGCCAGGATGCTGCTAAGGACGGCATCTGCTCAGGCTTGTATACAACAGATTCTTTAGGTAGAGAAGTCGAAACGAGTATGGTTCTCCATGGGCTTCTCAGATGACTTGCAGGGATCTGTCGTGGAAATGCCTTTTGACCCTCAAGCGCTTCAAAGAGAGCAGAGTCATTGCATGCTTCCTTCATCTTTCGAAACCCGCAAAGCAGTATCCCCAACAATTTTGCCCCATTTGAAGCATTGTTAGGGGTTTCACCTTTAGACAGCATCAAGGCCCACCACCCCAACAACAGACAACCCAGTCCTTTTGGGCTCAGTGTAAGGAATTTAACAGACAACATCCAGACCCACAGTGAAAGTTAGACTCCTATTCCCCAATCCTTTGGCAGAAGCCTCAAACCACTTTAGTTGCCCTTAGTGACATACAACCACTCCGTGTGAGGCACAATCACTCATTTTCTCTATGTGTTGCAAGCCATAACACTCAACAGGGACTTCTTGCAGATAGTCATTCCTGTTCATCCTGCTGCATCTCCCACAGCAGTAGGGAGACCCCTGGTTTGATCTGTTGAGTTCTCAGGAATGTGTTCTCTATGAGACATTTCAGCTAGAGCGGCGCATGGGACTCCTGTGTGCCTTGCCTCTGCTTACTCTTCTGTCAAGAGTGCGTGGCATAAACAATTTCTGGGCATGAGCATCTGTCTTCCAATCAGGCTGCCGCTTCAGGAAGACTTCTGTCACAGCAGCAGGGCAGGGTCCTGCCACCGGGCCTTCACAATCTACACCTACATGCATGGAGATTGAGCGGTGGCAGTTGGCGGCATTTGATCTACCTCCTGAAGTTGTGGATGTCATCTTGGCAGCCGGGCATCCTTCTACAAAGTCTATTTAAGCCAGAGGATGAGATAGATTTGTGACTCAGTGTGGTGCTCGTTACTCGGACCTGTTTCATGCCAAACTGTCAGTAGTGTTACCGTTTGTTTTGTCGTTAGCTCAGCAAGGACTTGCAATGTGTGCTGTTAAAGGTTATCTGCTGGCTCCTTTGGCCTTTTGCATTTACCAGACTAGCTGTCTTTCTTCAAGTCACCTATTGTTATGCTTTTTCACTAAGATTTGGGACACGAATATAGTATGTTACAACACATGCTATAACATCTCGTACTATTACAATGATTTGCACTAGGGGGCACGCTGGACTAATTACTATTCCTTCTCCAGTTTGCGCAACTGTAGGGAAGGTGTTGGAATTTATTTCTAATACCTGAGCGTCCTCTAGTGCAAGACGTTGTAATGACTCGCGATGTAATTGCATCGCATACTAACAGCACGGTTGTTGTAACAAACTCGTTGTAATGGTAGCACGATGCAATGACAGTGTTGTAAACGCTGTTTCCCTTGGGACACATATTTCCTTCTAAGTCCTTCCTAAAACTACAGTGGGACCTTAAGTTGATCTTTACTTTCCTTATGTGTAATCCCTTTTGAGATGTTGCACAGCTGTCCTCTATGTCTTGTGACCTTAAAGATGGTCTTTCTCATCCCGATCAGTTCAATTTGTTGCATGAGTGCGCTTCTATTCTTTTCAGTCCAGCTGCACTACACCTCTTTCTTTCAGGACAAATTGGTGCTGAGGACTCAAGAGGCTTTCTCCTCAAAGTTGTGAATCCCTTTTATGTCAGACAGTTTATCATTCTTACGACATTATATGCCCAACCTCACCCTTTGAAAGAGGAGGAAATACTCCATTGTTTGGACCTCAAAAGTGCTCAGACCTTTTATACCAAAGACCATTGGGTGTATGATCTGCACTTTATGGGTTCTCAGGGGCAAAGAGAGTCTAGGCATTGCAGAAAATGACTTTGTCTAGGTAGATAGGTCTCTGCATTTAGATTTGCTATGTGTTGGCCAAAAAGCAGATTCGAGAAGGATTGCAGACCCATTCCACCAGGACCAAGATTTCTACCACTGTTTTAGTGTGCAGATTTCCAGTCCTGGATATTTGTCAGGCAGCAATGTGGGCATCAGAGCACATAATCACAAAGCATTACTGCCTTGACAGCCAGGTCCGATGGGAAGAGCAGTTGACTTTTTGGTATGAGTCAGGTACTGCTGTGGTATCTGTAATAAAGGTGAGTAATCTGCAGGTACAAGTGTCCATCAGAAGAACAAGGTACTTACCTTCTGTAACACTCTTTCTGTTGTATCCTCCATATAACCACAGATTCCTCTTTGTCCTCTCTGCCTGCCTCACCCTTCTGTGGAATGAGCTCTTTTCCGTCTTAAATGCCACACATTATAGATCTGCACACTGGGGTGGCATTTGCATGTGGATCCACTCACCATTTCTGTGGCAGAGCAGAGTCGAGGCGGAGCCGCACACCATCACTCACCAGAAAATAGTCCTCATGCTCAAAAATCTTCCAGATCTAGTCTGGCACCTGGGGATATTCTAAAGGCGCAGAATCTGCAGTTAGATAGAACGTCCACCAGAAAAAGTGTTATCAAAGGTAAATAACTTGCTCATTTGCAAGTTGACCCTTGAATTTGGATGACCAACCATTTTAGTTCATGTTGTTATGGGTAGATCCCAATCCATCTTCTTTCCTAATAGTCTGCCTTCTTTTGAAATAGATTAGACTTTAGATACTTGAGCTATGGTGCTTAGCAAAGCCCTATCTCCTGTGACAAAGTTGAGCACATTAAATATAAATACCAGTATTTTTAAAGCACACAGCTACCTCTGAAGTGGTGTCCTGGTACTGGGGCCGTCGGGAAGATTAAGCGAGCTATTGCCCAGAGTCACATGGTGCTGGGGTAACCTTCAACCAGCACCGGGGATCAAAAGGTGAACCCTGTAGTCCGGAGTCAGGCATCCTGGGAGCGTGCCACACCTCTTCCAAATTGAAAAGATTATATGTGATGTTAGTGTTCCACTTTTCTCAGTCTGATTGGCTCCTTGGGAGTGGCAGCTGCTGGGGCATTAAAGTGGTGTGGCAGCGCAGGGAAAATAATTTAAGAAATGCTTACCTGCCATCTGCAGTGTCGGTGCTCTTCTGGCCTCTGCTCCTCGACTCCTGGCATGCCACAGGCTCCCCCCTATGCCAATCCAGATGCTGGTCTCATGCTGTTATTACCCAGCATGAGAGCAGCACCATGATTGGTGTGAGTACCCTAGTTAGGCACAGCACAGCTTGGGTGGAGAGATCGAAGTGCGCTTGACGATTTGCCCGGCCTTAAACTGTCATGCGCACTTGAAGCAGTGCCACCACTCATCCTCCTTCCTGCAGCTATGTCATGTCAGAATGGACAGCCCGCCCCGCTCTCGACTTGGCTGCAGTAAGTGAGCGAGGAAAAATAAAATTATAATAACCTTTGTTAATTTCATTTTATTTTTCATTTTTTGCTGCTGAAAACAGTGGGGTGACGCTCCTGCACCTTAGCGGGGGAGCCGCTCCTGGTTCTTGTTCCTCCATCTACTCTGTGTACCATTACTGTGTCTTCCCATTTCTCCACTTTGTGCCCAGACCCATGTCTCCACACACTTGAGGGGGTTAGCATAGACACTTTGTCTCCTCTTCTCATCCCATGAATTCCTGCATTTTCTTTTAATCTCACTGGGTTTCTTGCCTGGGTAGCAGTTTATTAGATTGACACTTGTACACATGATGCGGAGTGGATATTGTGTTTGAGAAGTGCCCTTCAGTCCCCCAAGCCTAAATAAGGGACGCTCATAAATGTAATTTATAGGCATTACTGGAAATATTTTCTATATGTTTTTTGTATTAGGACTTCTTGTGTGGCCACGTAGAATACAATACTGATGTCTTTAAAGTTATATCTGTCTCTCGAGAAGAACATAATCCTCTGTTATGATTCCAAAACAAACATTGGCAGGCAGTTGTGTAATGACAACAGGTCTCCCGATGATCGTGATTTTCCTAATGTAAATGCGTGAGTCAGCTCTTTCTATAGGGTTTTCTGTCTAATCTTTCCCTGAACTTAATTTCCCTTTTAAGTGAAATAAAATATTTAAGTAAAAAAACTTAGAAAAACTTGCTAGAGGGTAGCACACATGTAAGGACACTTGCATGTCCTGTATAATGCTTGAACTCTAAGAGGCTGATTACAACTTATGCCGAGGGGTATCTTCACAGGACATGCCACCTTGCACAATTACGCCTTTACTGGATTCAGATTTTTACCTGGTAAGCCCTCCATTGCTCCCACTCACACATTCTGCGGAAAACTGACCTGGAATTTGATAAATACATTATTGAAAGCGACTGGCAATCTGCGAATGTGTGCGTTATTCCACATTCTGGACCTGAAAGGACTTAGTTGGATGGTACAATGAGGGGAATTCCGGTCACAAATGGTAATTTCCGACCTGGCATGTCCATGGCCCGTACATCGGGGACTTGGAATCTGCCCCTAAGTGACCAGGCATCTTTTTCTCTACAATGCGAGGCACCATTCCTTCTCAGAAGGCAGAACTCACATCTAATACATTTCAGCCTCAAAGGACGGTTCACTGGGTTAATGCGCCTGCTGCAAACATCTATGTGTGAAAATGAAGATTAAAATCACAGATTTCCAGATGCTGCGTTATCTTTTCTGTGACAGTATACGCATCTTCAACCCTTCTGAGGTCAGTGCTTCTGCGAGCCAAAATGATCATAGAAAAATTGCATATTTTCCAGTATGTTAAGTTTGTCAGTCCCATTTTCGGGTAACTAGTCTGTGGTCATCAGCTGCTAGAGCATGGCGTTATCACTGTGATTAGATATTCTGCTACAGAGTAGTTCATGAATGGCATTTGTTAGCACTTCGTTTTGCTTTGTGCCTTTACAGTGTTTCCCAATAATCTTTATATCTTTGGTTCTCTTCTTTTGCTAACAGACACCGGTAGTGTAATGCTGAGTTTCTGTTTTTTTATGGGAAGTGTGTTTTACCCTCTGATGTGTGTAGTCCTTCACTGAATGCCAGGGATTTGTTGTCTCATTCTTCTGAGTTTGTATTACTTCAGCCAAGTCTAGATGGATATTTCATGCACACACCGACCGAACCTGAAGCTAAACAAGTATATAACGTCACTAAAAGAAGCTGATAACATATGTTTCATTCAGTTAATTTATTTCTGAATCACAGGCGCGCCGAATTCCATAGTGGTCTGTGACGCATAAAAGGAGCAGCATCTGAAAGAACCAGAACGATAACATAACAAGCATTGGCATAGCCAATAGGTCTCGCCTTTGGGACTTTATAAGTGTTTAGCCATGCAACAGTTGATGTTGTTGCGCCAAGGATATTGTGCTGCATAACTAAATACTTATAAGGTCCCAAAGTCGAGAACTGTTGGATATGCCAATGCTTGTTTATACTTGATCTATTCATCTCAGGAGGATGGAAGCTGAGTCTGCCTGGTCATGAATTGAATACACTATTTACAAAGCGTTGCATGATTTCTGCGGTGACTCATCTCGCCGAGCCATCCTCCAGGCTCCTTTAAAGTGTGATATTACTTAGAAGTCCCATGGGCGGGGACTGTGCATACCTGGAAGGACATGCCCAGAAATGTTTCCACACCCCCACAGACTTACCGTTTTGTCACCCCATCCCCATGACGAAATGTTTGCAATGTACCCCTGCTAATGGCAGGGTAAATCAATTACAATAGGAGAGGAAACACCCCCAAAGTTGTTTGAAGGTGTAGGCAGGAGTATTTATTAGCTGAGAAAAATGTTTTTCGGATGTAGAAACATGAAGAAAAACAAAAATAGCAAGTTAGGGGGCTCTCGTTAAAAATGTTACTCGGACTCATCTGAACGTGCTAATACCTATCTCAGCTGCCAAGTTGCTTTATTGATTGTTTTGCCATGTTCTCAACAATTCTGATCTTGACTTTGTTCAGATGTATGTATACCTGCCCGTTGATTGTACTCACATTGCATCATTTTGTCTTGTATCCTTGAAATAATCCAATAAAAACATTTGAGATAAAAAAAAAAATGTTCGTATGAGCAAGTGTGCACCAGCATAAATACACAAGTGTATGGAATTTCCAAAAGAATTCCAGGATTATGCCTAGGACAACTGGGAGTCACAGCTTCCCGAGAGTCATCGTTATTTGGAAATACCCCAGAAATCTGGAATTTACTCTCGACATAAGGAGACATGTGTGGAAGTAGTTTTCCCGCTTTGTATGTAAATAAGGCTTTCTGCACTACAGGCTCTGCCCAAAATCCTTCTTTTACTTCAATTCATTGTTGTACACGGACAGAAGTCATTAGCAGGACTGTACTAATTGTTAATTGTGGGGCGGAGGGTTCTCAGAGTGCTTGCATTTATCAAGGCCCAGGCTAAGCATTCACAGGTTTGTCAGTTTACAGGAATGCATCACTGTTCCTATGCACTGAGTCACCTGTGCCAGTATTATTTTTTATTTAAGTTGTTTAATGCAACACTAGCAATCAAGGAGTCGACTATTAGCGCTTGAAAGCTCTGCACATGCGTAGCGTGTGCATCAAAGCCCCAGCAGGGCTGAGAGCCGAGGCTGTTCACGGATGTGCTCAGATGCGCTACTGATTATTAAAACTGAGAGGAAGGTGACGCTGGAGAAAGAGCAGACACCAGGCCCTGCTTGTCAGCTCACGTTTCCACCTGCTGCTGCAACAAATGACTGTGTGTAGTGCCTGTTTCACAAAGAGAGCAGGTGGAATGTTTAAAATTTGAAGTCACAGAATTATTCCTATACTTGGAGCAAATTTAAGACACTTATGGAATTTTTCATGAATTCCGGAGTACTCATGGAAACTTATGGCAGTCATAATACTTACATGGATAAGACACTTGCAAAATATGTAGAAGGTAGAGGAAATCTGCCACTGGAATATTCTTAGACCGTGATACAATTGGTGTGTTTCGAGGAGACCTCTGCATCAAACGAGCACTTCCTGTGACAGTGAAAGTCCTTTTCTTCTGCGGCTTCCTGGATTCACCTACACACGCAGGGCTCTGCGGGAGTCATCCAGGGCTGGCTTCAGCAACACGAAAGGGAAAGCGCAGCCGGCCGCCATGTTTATTAGAATGTGGGGGGAGGGTTGAAAATAAGATGGGCAAAACACACAGTAACGGAGAGAAATAAGTGGTAAGGGGAGAAGAGGATAAAGAAACGGGTTAAAAAAATAACAAAAGAGAAGGCGGATATCACAAATGAAAGGTGGGAGACGCAAGGGGAAAGAAGAAGAGGAAAAGGGGAAGTGTGTAAAGTGTGGTGTGGGAAGGCGGTTAAAACAGATAAAGATATTGGTGATATGAGAGAAATAAGAATCAAAGAAAAGGGAAGACAGAACGGAAGAGGTATGAGAAACGAGCGGAACAGAGGAGAAGGGACTTTAAATAGCGTGTTTGCTGGCCCAGGAGTAGTGCATGCGTGTGTGCGTGCGCAGTCAGCTCTTTTTCCAAGCACATACTCGTGCTTGTGGCGCGCCGCTGCGCACTCCTGTAAGCTGTATGCCGCCGCAAGCATGAGTATGTGCTTCGAAAAAAAACTGTACGACGGCTAAAGGTCTCCTATGCTATGCATGCGCGCTGTATAGGCGAGACCTAAAAACAAGTATTGTAACAAAAGGATCAAAAAAGCACCAAACACTATTGATGAAGAGACATGTTTTTCTGAGGTGGACTAAGTTCGATCAGTGTCAACTTAAGGATTTGGGGGCCCGGGAAACACATATTTTGATGGTCCCTGTTTGGAACAAACGAAAATCCAATTGGAGTTTGATTCCGCACTCTTTTTCTGGTTTGTTTGGTGTAATGGTGTATATACAGTTTTTTCTTTGTGGGTCGGTGGTGCGTAGATAGGTTACCCTACTGAGCAATTAGAGTATGTCCAATGTGTATGAACTGTGTGGTTCTGTCACTCAAGAAACACTCCTTCCTCGCACTCCTTTTGATTTTCCTTTAATAAGTATTCAACGTAATTTTTGTTGCTTTCATGAATATTTAAAAATAAATATTCATGAAAGCAACAAAAATTACGTTGAATACTTATTAAAGGAAAATCAAAAGGAGTGCGAGGAAGCCCTGTTTGGAACAACCATGAATTTGATTACTCAATTTCTGTTGTTTTAAGCCCAAATGGTGCCAAACAATACTGTATTATAGTTAAACTTTCAGAAACAGGGCCACAAGAAAACAGCTGAAATATGTCTATCAGTGGCGGCTCCTCCGCTAGGGTGGTGTAGCGATGACCCACTGCTTTTTAGCAGTGAAATAAAGGAAAAATAAAATTGTTATAACTTGAGGTTATTATCATTTTATTTGTTCCTGCTGCAGCGTCTCTGCGGGGTGGGGCAGAGCAGGGCTGCTCTGCTCTTAGAGCAGGGATAGGAGTGATAGGCACACTCTGTAAGAGAGCATGAATGTTTGGCTGGCCATCTAGGGCCGGCCAAACATTCATCAGCACTTTGCATGTTCTCCACCCAGGCTGTATTAACATGCCCAGGCTCCCAGTGCTCGCATTTGGTGTTTCAGCGCGCGCAATTAAATTTGTTTAATTAATTAATTTATTTAAATTACTACGGTCGGGCGTGAGCCGCAGTTTCCTACCCCCCACCCTGCCCCTCCCGCTCCAGTTGCACTTCCCCTGTTTTCATCGCAGGAGAAACATTCTGAGCTGTCAGATTCCCCATTCCTAAAGAATCTGTTTATGTGGTCCCTTGTGTCTTTAACTCTATCAGGCACGGGAAAACTTCTACATGGAGGTAGAAGATATTATAATAATCTTTGGCCTTTTTCACACAGCACACACCACGCAGTCAAACCAGAACAGGGGTCCCAAGGCAGAGTGCATTTCAACCATCCAGGGTCCATGTCCGTCAATTTTCACAACGTAAATCCACTACAACAGAGATTCTACTCACGATCACTGATGCACCATACTGGGAAACCCTTAGAGTCCACAATTAATGGACCTGCCTCCAGCTCCTTCTAAAGTCGTTCAGAATTTAGAGATCTTTTTTGACTCAGATCTGTCCATGAACACCCAGTTTGGCAGACTTGCCAATATTTCTTTCACCGAACTGCATGTCCTCTGAAAAGGTTCTGCCATTCATCAATGCAAACATTCACATCATGGTAATAAAGCCCTCAGTCAACCAATTCTTGATTATGCAAATTTCTCATGCAGTACTAGAAGAACTCTTTTATTGTCTGCAATTTGTCCAGAACACGGTGGCCTACTTGATCATGGGCACTTATTGCCGGTGCTTAGATCTATTCACTGTCAGCCCATCCATGCAGAATTTCCTTCAGAGCCTTAACCATTGTACATTCAATACTTATGTAAAGCCGAACCCTTGTATACTGAGGTGACTATGTTGTCTGAATTATGTTTCATGTTTACTGCCACAACAAAACACTCATAAAAGATTTTTTTTAAAGCATTGTACACAAAGCAGTCCAGGAGCAATTCCACGGTTTCCTGGGTACCAAAAGGATTCCTTACTGCACTACATGGCTACTGTGGTCCTCAAATCATCTCTTCTCACAGTTCCTACGGGTAGTCCCGAGACATATGGTGATGGTTCCTTTTCCATACCCACAGCCAACTTTTGGAACTTGTTGTCACATAAGTAGCAAGCTGGATCAAACTCCTAGATGTTTTAAGGTATGGGCAAAGTGGGCAATTGATACGGGGCCCAAGGAAAAGCACATTTTCACTTTATTTCAAATCTGTCTATTTCTGTATCTCAACCTCTTTTCCTCTTCCCTGCTTACCGCTACATCTGACTGTGAAGGATTTTGACTCCTGGGCATGACATGCAGTGGCGACCAGCACGGTTCCGGGGAGACGGGGTGGGGAGGACACAGGGGTAAGCGGTTGTAAATAAGAAAAAGAATAACGTACCTTCTCCCCACTTCCTCACCGCGTCTCACCTCCATAGTCCCTCGTTCCAGCTGGTCTCTCCTCCGTGGTCCCTGCTCGAGCTTGAACAGGAAGCACACTCAGGCTCCTCATAGCCAATCACAACGCTGCAATGTAGCATTGCGGTTGGTCTGAGCGCCATGGTTCGTGCCAGTACAGTCTCGTGGAGGGAGTGCCGCGGGGTGGTGGGGCAGGACCGTAGGAAAGATATACTCCATTTAAGGCCCAGTTCTGAAGTGCCAATCCTCACCAAGGTTTAAACAGGATATTATGCTCAATTGGGTTGTAGGCTGCTGAGAGGTCCGTTAAGATTAGTGGTCTGACTCCACTCTTCTGCAAGTCTATGACGTTCATCAAGAATTGAAAGCACAACCAATACTGTACTGTGGCCTGTCTGAGAATCTTTGTAACTGACTTAGGACCAATTTTGCTTGGAGTTTTCCTAAGCATGGTAAGAGTGAAATGGAACGAAGGTTATTTTGATCTGTCAGATTTCCACAGGCCATAGGCTTATTTTCACCATGTATTAGATAACATCGGCCAGTTTAGCCACACGAAATGTGTGGTACTTGGAAAGTAAAAAGCTTTTTCTGCCCTGAGCTACGACTTGCACCAGTGTGCAGATGTTTACAGGCCTCCGGTCAAAAAGCTTAGCCGGTATTGAGACAGGGATCAGCGTACTCGCTACAGATCCCTTGGCACACTTCACCCAGATTCACACAAACTGCATATTGGCTACAGATTTTAAAGGTGCACTCTGTCCTTTTGGCTTTAGTCTCACACGCACTGGAGTAGGACCGTTCACATTGTCACAGCCCCTGCTAAGAAAATTCTATAATTTTAAAGATTGACAAATCTGTCTCATTTGGACTTTAATACTTGGATAGAAATGACCTGGCCGGGTCGGAAATATAACTGGGAATTAGGCATTTGATCTTTGATTGGGTAACCATACAGCCCTGAAGAAGTCAAGGGTCATAACCCATACGACAAAACACGTGTTGGCTGGACCTTGTGCTGTTTTCTGGAATAAAGGATAAGAACACATACCCTAAAGACCAGTCTCGCTTTGATTTTCTACGTTAAGGAACTTTTTCAAATCACACAAATGCGTGTGAACAGGATTTGACTCTATGTAGTTTAGACTTTTGGTCCTTATTGGAGGGTTTTAGGGGTTTTTCCCTCACCTGTTGCACCGCTGAACTTGAATGCACTCAGTTACAGCACCTTACATTGCAGGCGCTGTTATTCCTGGGTAAATTAACCCTATCAGTGCTGCCGTCGGCCGCTGAACGTTCGGAGCACTACCTGGCTGGTGCTGCGAACGTTCAACGGCCGACGCGGCCCCGCCCACTCTAGAACGCCCGCACTGCGCCGAAATAACGGCCGCAGTAAACGGGTTAATACCCCTCTCTTTTGACTTTAGATGTTTACGGATATTAACTGTTTCTTTGACTGGTTCTACACCTGTTCTCTAGAGCTTTGGTCTCAGTAAGTCAGGTGTAAGAAAGAGATTTTATCTGAGTACTAACACTCAATACTGCAAGGCACCTAGGATCATGGATATGGGTTTACTGGCAGGTCTGTGCCTCTCCTCTTTTCTTCCTGAAAGACACTGAGTGGAATACGAAGAAAAGACTGTCCAGCAAGTGCTAGATTACCTTTGCTAGCCCCCACATTGCCCAGAAAAGGTCAAGGAAAAGTGAGTAGGTCAATACTTACTTGCCCACCAGAAATAATATTCTGACCTTCACTGAGTTGGATTAATGAAGCTATCCATATATTTGATGGCCTCTGTTCCTGTCTTACATCCCCTTCAGATGTAATAGCACTGCATTGCTCATCATCCATCTGCACAAAAAGTGATGTCACACGGTTCCTTCTAAAAACATCTTTAAAAGAAGAAGCCAGGCAAAAGGACTTCATTTTCCATCATCAATCTACATCAATCTACACAGCAAGTGACATCACTGGTTTCCTTCTAAAACCATCTTTAACCTCCATATGATAAGGCCTTTTCTGGTGTTAAGGTAGCTCACCTTTAAAACGTAATAACTTTTTTCCACAAACGGTGCCACACATTTATTTTAAATGACATCAACAAATTCTGAGTTGTATCAAAAAAGCAATTTTGTTACCACAGTTTTTGCATTTTTCTAAGGGGTAGTTTATTTTTCCTAATTGTTGTGATTTCAACCTACTTACAGTTTGTAGCAGAAATAGGGTAAAACCCATGGGTGATCCTAGAAAGCTATACATTTCTGAAAAGTACAGAAAGTTTTGAATTCAGCAAGCAGTCATTTGAGTAAATGCCTCAATGTTTTCCAAAGAAACTAACTGTTGAATTAAAAATATAATCTAAATAAATTGGAAAAAACAGCCCTTACTGACGTTTTCAGTTTTCTTGTTACAATGGCCAATATACAAAAGTAATATAATTTTATGTCTGACTGTCCCTTCTTGCCCCTGTGGTGTATAGTGTTTGTAGATTCTCTAAAAACACTCGATACCCAGAGCCAACAACTGAGCTTCACCTTACAGTGATTTTTCATCATATGCGACTATATAGCTCCGTGGTTCCCAAACTGTGCGCCGCGGCACCCCGGTGCGCCGTAATGAGGAGCCCGGGGCGCCGTGACCACAGTGGGGAAAAGTGTTGGGAAAAGTGAAGCAGCCTCCGAGGGCGCTGGATGGCGCATTACCTAAGACTTAGGTAATGCGCCATCCAGCGCCCTGGGAGGAAATGCCTGCTCTGGTTGGTGCAAAATGTGAGGGGCATGAAACTTCTCTTCACCCCCCACCCCAAAACAAAAACTAACCCGGGGAGCAGTGGTCTGTTCCCGCAAGCTGCTGGCATGCGAGATTGCTCAGAACAGGCATGAATGTTTTTGCTAAATCATGTGAGTCATAACCAATGCCTCAGCATATCAATCCACCGACAAAGAAAGGGGCCTGCAATGCACATCCCCTCACAGATAGGCGGTCATCTTTGAGCGGGATGCTCTCCTTTTGTTTAGTCCAATGTTTGATTTTTGACAAGTGCAGTTTTGTAGAAGACGTTTCACTTTAGATTGCCATTTGTGGAAAACTGGCACCTAAACTATTGCATGTAAGTAAGAAGTGACACCAAAAACCATGGGGTACTCATCTGTGATAATGCTTACACTGACAATTTGGCATAGCAATCAAGCTTTTGTTAGTCATTAGTCTGGCCTACATGCTAATTATCTTATATTATCTGATACCTCTGGGTCTAGCCAGCGCTATATAAAACTTTTCAAATAAATAAATAAAATAAATCAAATTTGGAAAAACAAGCGCATCCATCTCACTAGGATTTTTAAGGTAAATTTCGGACTCTGTTGTTTTACCTGTTCATTGAAAAGATTTAATTATACAGAAATTTTTGAACTATTGTGTGGTTGAAAAAAGTTGCATGGAAGCATATTTGCGTATTAATCTTGTATCCTTTCACACTTAACAAGTTTTTATTAAATAACTGTTATCTTATTTTGTTACAAGTATGATTATTATACCTTCATTGCATCTCAATTAATTTAAGGAAGACAACAGGAAGTACTCCCGAGATCGGGCTTACATCCTCCCCCACCTGCCCACCGGTACAAAAATGGTGGGGAGCCACGGACAACTGCCAATTAGGTCAAGGGAGCCACAGGTCAAAAAAGTTTGTGAACCACTGATACAGCTATTTGTATGGTAAAATACAAAGATTGAAAAATGTGTATGAAGGAAACCTATGTGTTGTGTTGTGAGAAGTAGAATGTAAGTTGATGGTGGAATGTTGTCATGGACTGTGGAGTTGAATGCTGTTATGGGGAAGGGAGTTCTATTGTCAGGTTCCTTGGGAGTCAGTTGGTGAATATTGCTGAGGGCTGCTGGAGAGGATTGTTCTTGTGCTGTCTGGAACGAAAGGAATAAACTCTTCTGAATTTACATTGACCCTGCGTCTGTCTGTGCTGAGCCTCTCATATCGACAACATCGATAAATTGTCGACAAATGGGCCTCCAGATAACACCTGGTAGCGGCAAGGAAGGGGTCTTCGTCATTGTGGCTGTCAACATATTGTGAAAGTACGAGATCGCAAAAGGCTTCTAGGCCGATGTGTCTTAATTTGACTTTCCGTGAACCTGCGCAAGTCCGTGTGAAGTGTAGAGCATAAATTGCTACACGCTGTAGCGGCTGGTATTGAAATGTAAGCTCTTGCTCGCACTAAGCCTGGTGGCCGCTTCAGCCTTTCATGCAGAGCACATTTGCGCTGAAATCCTAACAGCTGCCTTATCTCTTCTTTAGGCCATAGTGGTCAAAAGTTAAAACGCTAACTACAATTGGGCGCTCGCTTGAGCTGAAGCCCAAGAAACCTTTGCATTGCTTTTGTGCTGCGCATGACTGTCTTGCACTTACCTTCTGACACACTCGCTGTCTATGCGAAATCCCCACTTGCAGTTTCTACACACACTGCTGCTGCCTGACGTCAAGAATCAAAATCTCGATGTGCTGTACATTATAGGCAATCCTCCAGCATACTCTGTCCTTGTTCTGCCCACATGATTCTAATTGACTGCAAAGGTTCTAGACAAGTGTTTGTTTGCTCTACATTTTTTTGTGTGTTCTTTGTTCCTACTGGCCAAAACGTAACCACATTTGTCACTTGCTTTACTATTGGCTAAAACATTATTTACCTTGTGGTATCATTAAAGCATTGAACGCCAACCTGTCTGTGCTGGGTGAAGTTTACTTCCATTAGAAGTGTCTCAATTCTTGGTTCACAAGCCGGACTTCATGCAAAATATATACCGCCAAACATAATTTCTAGGAGAACCAGGAGTTCAAAAAATTAAATGGAAGCAATGGTTCAAAGCTTTTGAGAGCAACTTAATTGCAATTGATGGTTCTGAACCTCATAGAAAGTTGTTGCTCCTTTCCAGTTGTCTTGGGTCAGAAGGACAAAGCATATTTGACCATTTACCTGCAGCTCCACAACCTCTAGAAATTGATTGGTATGTTTATGAGGAAGCTGTGTGTGGGTAAAAGAAACAATTTTAAAGAGGATACCAGTATAATTGTGGAAAGATAGATTTTATACAAATCGGCAAATACTACAAAAATCAATTGACAGCTTTTTGGCTGAACTGGGTATTTTAATATCCACATGTGAGCACAATGGGAATATTGACTCTTATTTAAAGGATCAATTATTAGTGAATTGCTGTGACAAGAAAACATGAGAGACTTTTATGTTGCAGACATCCTAGTTTAAATGAAACACAAGATATTGCAAGGGGCATTGAAAGATCAGTGTTGGCCTCAAAGGAACTAAACAAATCAATGAATGGATCTGATTCAGAGGTTACCAACTCAGTAGTAACCCAAAACCGTCACACCTAATGTTCCAGAGGACAAAAAACACGGTAAATGCTTTGGAGTGGATCTTGCATACATCAATGGATGCAGAAGGTCGTGGCGATCCATTGTGCACGGTTGCAATAGGAGATGTACAAGCTCAAGTCATGGTTGGTTCAGGATCTCCATGTATGTTTGCCACTGATGACTTGTATTAGGAAGAATGGGGTTCCATTCAATTGTCACTGCTAGATGTTTGCACCATTGAATTTGGTAGACATGATAGAGAAATGAAGAGTTACTTTTCTGAAGATGTTCAGTTTAAGGACAGATCAATATTCACTAAAGTATGTGTAGTGAAGAAAGGGTACAATATTTTAGGGTGGAAAGATCAAGGTGTTGAGACCAGGCACATTTAGTGTTCCTAGCCAATTGAAATTACATCTGGAAAAGCTGTGCATGGACAAGATAATCAAGCCTATCGATTCCTCGCAATGGTTATCATCCATTCTAGTGTCAAAACAGAAAACAGGAGACATCAGACTGTGTATTGACCTCAGGACACTCAACAAGTACATCTTAATTGATTGTTTCCAAATGCCTAAAATTCAGGAAATGCTGAGTCATTTAGGTGGTGCTACAGTTTTTCAATGTATAGATTTAAGAGCAGCATATTATCAGGTAGAATTGGTGAAGGAATCATGCTCGTTGATGGCTTTCAACACACCCTTTGGGGCTTTCAGGTTTTTACGGATGACATTTGGCCTGACCCCTGCAGCTGTGGTCTTTCAAAAGTTGATGTTCAGACTGTTAGGACAGTGAAAGAATGTACCGGCTTATTAGGATAGTATCTTGATCTTTTCAAAAGTTATAGAGGAGCATTTGAGAGTATTGAGTTAAGTGTTGCACCTTAGAGAAACATGGCTTTACTGTTAAGAGGGAGAAATGTAAATTCTTAACTGAGAGCTTAGACTATTTGGGGCATCATATTTCGGGAGAGGGGATTAAGCTTTAGGCTGATTTGGTGAATGCCATTTACAGCAGTCCCAGACCTGAAAATAAGGATCAACTAAGATCCTTTCTGGGGCTCTGTGAGTACTATTTGTGTTTTATCGATAATTTTGCACTACAGACAGAGCCTCTTAGGAAGTTGCTGAGGAAAGGAGAACAACTTGTGTGGGATGTTTCTGAAAGGTCTGCATTTGAGAACTTGAAAAAGCTTATTGGGAAGCACGTACATTGCATGCTTTGAAAAACAACTTGCAGTCCATTGTAACATAAATGCAAGTGAGGTTGGCCAGGGAGCTGTGCTCACTAAGATAATAGAAGGCAAGGGACATATCATTGCATTTGCGTCCAGGTGCCTCTCAGCAACTGATCGCAAGTGCAGCATGATTGAGAGGGAGGCACTAGCGTGTGTTTGGGCTACCAAGCATTTTGAGACCTTTTTATGGGGAAGAAGATTTGTTCTGGAAACTGACCACAAACCTTTGGTATGTCTGAGAATGCTCTCAATAAGGTCTGCCCAAGATTGCTGAGGCTATTGTCAAGGATGTATACATTTGATTTCATCATCACCACATTCCAGGTGCGAAACATTCCCGTGCAGATTTTCTATCCAGGTGTCCCCTTGACAGGAAACAGAGTAGTCAAGATGAAGAGGAGGTTGAGTGTATTGTGGGAATGTTGATAGGTTGGTGGTGTTGGAAGGAGCTTTTGGAAAGCATGAGTGGAAGGAGTGTTCTGAATGTGATGAATGTCAAAAGAAAGTCAAAGAGCTTATTGTTAAAGGGTGCCCTGAGGAGAGGAATGATCTTCGGTCCTTTCACAAAGTCAAGGATGATTTGAATATTGAGGAGGATGCCAGCAGGAGATGGAATTTACTTATTCCCCATTGGATCTGAGACCCAGACGTATTAATTTTGGCCGGTAGTAGCCAGCTTTACACAACATCCTGACATTCAGGAAATGTCAGGTGATGAACTATTAGTTCAACTAAAACAACTAATAAAAATTCAAAGACAATTGGTTCAATATGTCATGCGGACTCTAACAGTCCAACCTCCTATAAGGATTCCACAACACACCCATTACCAGGGGAACACAAATAAAATGACACCACAGACTATACAATCAGTCATTGGTAAATTACCTGCAAAAAGGGAACAAATTCCATTCTGGATAGCTCAAAAAATTACTCAACTCGAGGCAGTATTTCCTGATATACCCCGCATGAGAAACACAGGATTTTAACAATCTGTTTACCAATGAGGATCACACCACACCTGGAAGACTGCGACACTTGGAGTACAGTCTTTGCTGCAATCTACACAAAAACACATAGTGTTCCGTCTATGGCGGTAATACCAGAGGTCCTGAAACAGATTCAAAATGAATACGGGGCAGAGCCTGCTTTAAATCTAGGTATGAAATTACTGAAAGATTTCAAACAGGTCTCAACAATAATATTAGCTAATAATAGAGGTGAAGCAGCATCTGTGGCGATCCGCCAACAGTTAAGAAAATTTGATGTAACACTCTCACTGCTCCTAAAAAGAAGTGGGAGAACACTAAACAAACTTCTAAAGAGAAGCGTTCTCAATCACGAGGTAGGTCTCCTCAAAAGGAGCCCTCTGAAAGGAGGTATAACCTCAGGAATAGGGATAATTTCAGAAAACCTGATAGATATCAAGATAATGATACACGTTCCTCTCGTACTTTTCAGACTTCATCACAGAAATCGGAAAGAAGTGGACGATCAGAACAAAAGGAAGAACGCGTGAAGTCCAAAGACGATCAGCACGTTCCCAAAAATAAGAAAACCCAATTCACCGAAAAGAAGGTAGCAGGTCTAAAAATCAGGCATGCCGAGAATCTTGAGGACACAACTCAAGAGCGGGCTCAGACAATGTTAGACAGCGCAGCAGAAGTAACCGTAGCTCGCAAGATCTTGAAGGATCATCTGGAGACAGTGGTCTTGAATGAGTACACCCAAGTTGAAACTGCTGATACCAGGGTTAGTGTCCTGCACAAGTTATATGAAGTAACACTCCGGATAGAGGGGGACATTACTAGAAAAATAGGAGCGCTCTTTTGGGAGAAGCTCTCTAAGGGTTATGACATCCTTTGAGCTAAACAAGACTGGCCACCTGAATTTGTCAGGGAGAGCCCACATAGCGAAGACATCATTATGCCAGCCTTCTCCAACCATATTCCGATTCATAAAAAATACACATATGCCAGAAAATGGGCTGTCGCCCAGGCACCTGCATTATATAAAAATCATGTGGGATGGGATGAGGATTCTCTTCAACATAAAGTCCAGTTAGAAACTCAACCAACTGCACAAAGGCAGTACCCAGTTAAGCAAGAAGCTGAAAAACAGGTCAGGGAGATTTTAGATCAACTTGAATACCAAGGGGTGATTGAAACATGCACCTCGTCCATGAACAATCCTTTGTTTCCTGTCTCCAAACCAGACAATACATATCGTCTAGTATTGGATTACAGACATTTAAACTCCTGTTGCAAAACTTTTGCAGTACAAAATGCACACAGTGTAGCATTAATGAATAACATTGTGCGTAAAAAATATAAGACTACATTTGATATTTCTAATAGTTTCTTCTGTCAAAATATTGCACCAGAAAGCAGGCATTTGACTGCTTTCTCAATCATGGGGATACAGCATCAGTTCTGTCGTCTCCCCCAGGGATTCAAGAATAGTCCAGGGTTACTTTCAGCCAGACTAACAAAGTTACTACAAGCGTATGATGATGAAGCATTATCGTATGTTGATGACATCTACTTAACAGACAATGACCTGGAAAGGCACTTGAACAGGGCGAACACCATAATACTTGGCTTCGTCTCTGAAGGTTACAAATTCAATTTTAAAAAATCACGAATTGCCCACCTCAATGTCCTGTTTCTAGGATATGAATTATGAAGTGAAGGCAAAAGCCTGGCAGCAAACTTCCTAGAGAAATGTGCGCTGCTCCAACCTCCAAAAACACTGAAAAACTTACAGTCAATTCTAGGTTTCCTAAATTTCGGAAGAACTTACATTCTAAATTACGCAGAAAGGGTTGAACCTCTCTATGAATTAATCAAACCGGATTTCAAACAAATTAATTGGACTCAAAAACACACAGAAATTTTGCGTTCAGTACAAACAGACATGTTAGCAACCACACATTTACAAACACGCGTAAATATACGCAACTTAGTAATCCGAATCATTCCAGGAAGATGCGGATTCACGTTTTTAACCTTTAACGAAGGGGAAAAGTACCAATTGCTTATAAATCACACTTGTACAAACAAGCATAAATGAAATTCACTTCTACAGAAAAAATTCTGACAGCGGTTCAAACTGCAATAGCAAATGAGAGAGCCCTAACACAGGGAAAACACATAATGGTCATTACTCCTGTACCTGCTTTAGAAGCAGTAACAAAAGCGAGCATTCCAAATGCAAAGGCTTTACATCTGAGATGGATACAATGGGTTAATTCTCTTGCTGCAACAGACGTTGAATACGTTTTTGACCCCTACTTGAAAACACAAGCATTTCTACAATATAAACAAGAATGACCTCTGCCTATTGAGATTCTGCCTCTAGAACAGTACAGATGTATAATTTATACAGACAGATCAGCACAACCCGCAATTGGGGGTAAACAAGCTTATAGTGCTGCATGTGCGATCGTGAAAGGTCGCTGGCACAATAGTAAATTTCGGCCTATGGTCACAAAAACACAATCTCTCGGAGATTGTACAGCTCAGCGAGCTGAACTACAGGCTTTCAAGATTGTGCTCAAAAATACAGATCGCGAATTCCCCACACTTATAGTGTGCGATTCATATTATTGCGTTCAATCTTGTAACGAATACTTGCAGAACTGGATTGAAAACGGTTTCAAAGATGCAAAAGGTGGCACAATCAAGCATCAATTGCTTTGGGAACATGTAGTTCAGTTACAAAAAGAACTACAAAAAGCTCACGTGATCCATACACTGAGTCATCAACGTGATGGCATTCACGTTGCAGGGAATTCATTGGCTGACGAAGCCGCAAAGGCAGCTGTGCAAACGGCTTCCGTGGCTGCAATCACTCATTCAAAAACGAAAATAGATGGCGAAATAATGCAAGCTGTCAATGCTTCAAGCAAGGACAGTGGTAAAACATTACCAAAAGGCTTTCCACTCAAATACTCGTATATAACTGATGCAAATAATGTTCCGTTTGCTCGAATCCTTGGAGTGGGGGATAGAGTAATTCTAAACATGGAACATCGATTAGGACTAATCTTAGCAGCACATGAAGGGCTCGCCTCTGCATGCACAGGCGTTTCTGCTACAGTATCATTATTAAAGCAGCGATACTGGTGGCCGAGCATGAGGAAACAGACCAGATGTTTTGGAATGTGAAATCTGCCAAAAGATGAACGTCTCTACAGACTCCCCTTTTAATTTCGGATAAACTATTAGCTTGCTGTTAGCTGGACCACTGCGGTCCCTTACAAAGGGATGGTAACTATAAATATATCCTGGTCACAGTGGATTCATGCTCAAGATTCATTTGGATGTGGCCCCAGCGTTCGGCTGCCGCCCGAACTGCTATAAAAGATTTGCGAGTCTTTATCGGCACATACGCAGTCAGCACGCTACATTCTGACCAGGGTCCTGCGTTTATCTCAAAAGTATACAAAGAGGCCATGGCCAATCTGGGCTTTGCATTGCGGTATTCTAGTCCATTCCATCCTGAGGGAAATTCGGTTGTGGAGAGAAAAAACCGGGACATAAAGCAATCTATACCAGCTAGGGTACTAGGTTCGGGTGACGGGTGGGTCAAACATCGAATAAGTGTCCAACGTAGTCTTAATAATCTGCCAAGAAGTTCTCTAGGGGGAATCACTCCATATAAAATCCTTTTTGGAACTAGAATGATTGTCCAGGACCTTGATTGTCACACTTCAGTGGTAGAACCAAAACCTTTTGATATCAAAGACCGTTTGGCTGTTTTGCAGGACTTAAATGAAACAAGAAAAAGTCAAAGCAACATATTCCTGAAGCCAACGACCACTGAAGAAAAACCACCTGTCCCAGCAAGGCCTACCTGGATTCCAAAGATTGGGGATCTAGTCAGAGAAAAGATCGCCGACAAGAACGAATTTGGGCCTTCATACAGACAATCAGTACCTGTGCTAGCAATCCACGGATCGAGAACAGTACTGCTGCTGCCCCTTGCTGGAAGGAGAACAGGTTCGTATCCATCGACCTGGTAAAACCACATGATGTGACCGATCATAAGAAATAGGCCAAGTGGACTCCAAAGATGTAGCAAACGCCCGAATCTGGCTACAATCCAAGAGGTTCAAACTGAGGGACTGATAACATTTGAAGACTCTGCAGCACAGAACAAAGTGCTATGTAACAAAGCCATGGAACTTGTGCCTCTTGAGACCCAAATAACAGTTTGTCAAGAAAAACCTGTCTACAATGATATAGCATACGCGTATACTAATATGACAAGTGATCAAGTGATTCCAGCGATTTCATCAAATCCGAAAGCAATCCTACAATTGACAGAACTGCCTTTGGCTACTTCATTAACTGTGATACGTTTTCTGAGGATCCAAGTGAACCTGAAACAAAGCCAGCTGAAGAGACTTTAAAAAAACAGATAACAGATCTCTTGCAACAACTGGAAAAAATATATCTGGTTTCACCATGGGTTGAATTATGGATTATATGAGGTGTACCTTTCCTTCTACTTTGGTTGACTCTGGTATTTACCTTGGGAATTCTGATCAATGGAAAATATAGTACAAAGGACACAGTAAGAAAGAACATCAACTTACTGCTCAAACCACACAAATCATCCCATGGTGAACAAAGAGACTTGTCAGCAGTAAACATCACAGCCATTCCTATACCAGGTGGTATAGCTTGGGACAGAACTGAATATAACATTCTTGTTCCGGCGGAGCTGTTGATGATTCCACACCAATTCAAGGTTTCCTTGAGTGACTTTGTTTCACCCAGCACCTTTTCTGATGATTGGGACTTTGAGACTGTTAATAATATGATGTCAGACTTAGAAATGTCTGCAAAATTTACAAATCATGAAGGTTCATCAGATTATGAACAAATGTACTGTTATAATTACTATGGTCATCATTACTTGCATAGATCTGCAAACCTTAGAAATGTTTTTACCTATAATCAATGGGAACATTGTCCAACACCACCAAAAGGTAGCTCAAAAACATTTTATGACAAATTTCCGTACTTTTCAGGCTTTAATATTTCCAAAACAGAATCATTTTTCTTTAAAAATGTTAATAGGACAGGAATGAAAGTATGTTGACAAATACAAAGCAAATTTATTCTGTGGGCTTTTATGCTCAGCTGTCTACATTAGGTTTTGACTTTTGGAAAGACACCATTGAGACAAAAACTGTCTGGGGCACAAAAGACTGGCAGGTGCAGGGTTTAGAAGCTTTATTTAGAGCCTGCATTATCCCAAAGCAAATAATGTTTTTAAATGACACTGTTCAACAGACTTTTTGTCTTGGATTAGCTAAAATAAAAGATTTAAACAAACCGTCAGTACCTACACCTACATCTGAAAGAAGTAACACTTCAGAGAAGGTGGTTGACGTAAAAACTATTTTACTTAACAACAGAACAGACCCTGATTGGAAAAATGGTTAATCTGGCCCATAGACACAAATAACTGTCAAGATAGATTCCTGAATAAAACACAAGGGTTCACATTCACTAGGCCAGATCCAAGATATGTCCTGAGACAACATCCAGGGATAGTAACATCATACAGTGTGGGAAAACTGTGCCTTGAGTGGCTACAAACATCTACACTGAAGGAAGTAGAACAACACTTATCTTTACTTAAAGATGGCGTTGATTTAAGGGACTTCTTACAAGGACCTGCGAAACCGCGTAATAAACGTTTTATATACGCCGGTATCTATGCCCTGTATAATGAAGCATGGAAAAAAACGCAAGCAGAGACTGCAGATCGGATACAAGAAATTGATCGTATTAATTTAGAGAAATCTCTCTCTGAAGTTGACAATGGGTTAACAACTCTGTCATCCAGAATATATTCTTTGGACAGAATAGTATCCTCTGCCATTGACATAATGGAACAGGACTTGGTCATGTTACAGCATGGTCAGTCACAATTGCATTTTATAATGCTTTTGGGCTGGACGTTACAAAACCTTCGTTCTGGCTATGTGCCTTGGTGTCTAATCAACTCCACGTCATTGTTTTCTGAATTTAACCTTACAGATAAACAAATCACAGTGGCACAGGTAGGGGCAGACTGTACGGTGCTGAGCATTGAAAAACTGGAAAGATTACCATTAACTGTTTCTGAGAAGCCGGCGACAGAATGGATAATACATGGTACAATCACTCTGCCTGTGACGATTTTCCATTTTCAGTATTGTTTAAAACATATACCAGCGGGTGTTTATGAAAGGTTGGGTAAAGAATACATCAAGACATCCTGGGATTTACCTTAAACACGCAAATGTTGGAGTGGGGGAAAAGAAGTGTTTCTTAGTGGAACAAATTGTGAAAACACACTAAGTGGTTCACTCTTATGTCAATGTATTAATTTACAAGGGGCCTGCGATGGTTCCTCGAACAACTTATCCTGCCACCTGCAAGGTTCTCCAGCTGCAGTGATAGATCCAATTTTTAAGCAGCTTTTGAATGGAAGTTACATTATGTTGAATGATTACAGCTGTTGTGGCATTTTGCCAGGAACCCCCTATCTCATTACTGTGTCAGCCAGGGTCACTTGCTGTATGCAAGTATTGTTTCCTAAAACTAAGTCAGACAGGGAATTGCCATTATGGCCTTCACTGAACATCTCTTCTATTCGAATTGATACTTTAAGCAGACTGAAAGCCATTCTTTTGCAAAAAACTGTGCCACTGACCTCGGCTAAAAAGACGTATGATCTGTAGGTTGCAAGGACTTCTGCAGAGATACATGCCCTTTTATCGATAAACTGCCCTATACATTTCTCAGAAATGTTAGGTCGTATCTTAAACATGTCTGATACGAGTGGTATTGTACATGTATTTAAGACAGTTTTTTCAGGACTGTTAGCACCCTTTGAAGCAGTCCTAGGCATTTTTCCAAACACGTGCACTCTGTGTTTGGCGGCCTGCCTCTCGTTTTGGGTCTCGTAGCAGGAATACTATTTTTATTCATTTTGCTCCGGTATGGCAAGCCAAGTCACCATCGACACCCAGATCACCTTAGAGAACACCCTCCTGGCAATGAAGTGTCGTGGGCGCATGATACAAATTCTGGGCTTGACTCGTTGAAGAGATCTAAATATCACGTGGTTTCTGTCATTCCGACCAATCTGGCAAGATTGCATCTTACCTGTTCTACGATGCCTGCTATGTGGAGAAGAATACGTGCTAGACATCTGTCTGACACTCCCATCAGTCCTGCCAACGGAAGTTGATACTTTGCTTGAACCAGTAACGGCTCATGCACGGTGTTGTCCCCAGCGGCTACCAATCCTGATGACGGCATTCGTTGAGATCTCACAGACGCAAACTGCAGACGGTGAGATACGTGGAGCAACAGGCACACAGGTACAATCTACTTCGTACATTGCTAATGCGGCTGACAGCGATGTTTCTCATCTATATGCAATTGATCTGCTTAACGAGGTAGTCCAACTTTCACCTACAGTAGTAGACACATTCTTTATCAGCTTAGAGGATTTGATGTTTTCTCCAAACAATGACACTGACCCTTGAAGTTAGCACACAGTGTTCTCTGAATTCGACCTTCACTTTTCAAAAACAAACTTCTAACTTTGGAACTCTATTTTTCTATGATTTGGCTTTTTTTTCCAAAACTGAACCCTTTTGTTTGGCATAAAGTAATCTGCTTAAAGTAGAACTATTCCTAGAGAACAAGAATTCATTGAATACTTCTGAGAGACAATATTTGACCTTGTCCACAACCAAACAATTTATATATTCTGTCATGAAATGGTCTCGAAATTTTCTTCTGTATATAACAGCCATTTTCATAAATGTATTTTCATGATTCATTCGGATAGCGTTTTTTAAATGTCATCAATATGCTTTGAATGAAACATTGCTTTAAATTGCGTATAGCACAAATGCTCCTTTCATGTACAAACCGTTTCAAATGCATTTTAATGTATTTTAGGTGGGGTTTTAACACATCATGTTTTAGATATGTTTTATGTTTTTAGAAGTTAGTAATATCGTACATAATAAAGTGGAGTGGGTGTTGTATGGCGTTTTATGATCCAAGTGAATTTTTCCGATTCATGCCCCATTAGAGCTACAATTCACATTGCCCTAATATAGGCATAGAAATCATTCCCTTATTTAGACATAGCCCATGCATACCAAATACAGGCATGGCTACTTCCACCCGTATCAAAACGTCACAGCGATTTCTTGGAAAATCAGCTTAAGCAGTCAGGGAACTTCCCTTGCCTGAATATTGATTTGTCCAAGAACTCATGTACTTTACAAAGAACTACTATTCCCTTGGGGTTCTTTCCTGATGTTATTATGTCCGACTTTACATCAAACTAGACACCATCAAGGTATAAATATGCCTTCACTTGCTCTAGCAAGACACGGTGGTTCGGAGCAGTTCGACTATCTACTTGCCCGACGCAGCTCGCTACAGCAAGTGCCGAAGGAAGTCGACCCTCCAGCTGACGCACTGATCGAGAGGCTGCATTTTTCTCGGCGAGAATCCAGCTCCAGTGTTTCCAAGCTCCCCTTGCGGGGTGTTGGGAAATCGAGTCCCGAGACTGAGATACCAGACCTTCTTCATTCTAAACTAAAGGTATGGAGTTGATTAGAACCTAGAGAAACCTTGGATAGATTCTTGGCAAAAAAAACTAAACCTAGGCTACACCACACTTACTCCTTCCCGCGTACTAGGCTTAGGTTAGGTACATTGGGGTAGGCGTATTTTAGAAGCACCAGTTGAGTACTTTTAGCCCTTGTTATTTATGTATGTATTTATATATGGTTTAGAAACCATACAATGCTCTTACAGTATTATTTTATAATATTGTTCTCGCTGTACGCATTATACTTTGCAGTCTGCATTACGATTGTAGCAGTTCACTTTATTGCATGAGAAAGAAGACTGTTCAATAAAACCTTTTATTGAAAACGCCAGTCTCTCTATTTCTCTGCACCTCTGTAGAAACGAAGCATGCACGAGTGACTAAGTGAAATACTTATCTATTGTTTCCCTGAATCTAGAGATTCTTTTCTTTGTTATTTTTTTATTTTTTCCAAACCGATCAGGAAGACATGAGTTGATACATACAAAGAGAACAAAATATATAATCATTACTACATAGAAAAGAAAAATTGTATACCCTCACGTCATTGCTTGTTTAAGAAGATTCCATTTGTTACATGTTACAAAATAATACTACTTTTCCTGCCCTGAAAATAAGATATATACATATAAATACCAAAAACAAGAAATTAATGGAGAAATAGAAAATGATAGCAAGGAACTGAAGCTCAATGCATTAATATTTGCGAGAAGAGAGAGATTTAATAATCTAATAATGATCATGTTAGATAAAGTTGCCCCAGTTCTTTTCATGTTTAATCAGTGAGCGTGCTCCTCTGAGATTAGCTAAGGCTAGCTCCATTGAATGGATCTCTGTTACTAAGGCCCACCAATCCCATACAGTAGGTGATTCAGGGCAGGTCCAAGCTCTAGCTAAAGTTAATTTTGCGCATGACATAAAAATTGTGGCTAGAGCGGAACAAGGCGAAGAGACAGGGTATATGTCAAGTAGAGCTGTTGCGGCAGTAATACCAGGCAGCTCAATCTTCTTGATTTTCATAACCTTATATATTTCCCCCCAGAATTCTCTGAGATTGGGGCATGAGAACAGCATGTGTTCCAAATCTGCTGCCTCTACGGAGCATTTGGGACATTTTGTGCGATCACTGTAGGTGTTATTGGAAGACCATTTAGAGATTCTTTCAGGTGTATAACATATCATACATGTAGTTCTGAATTGTTGCAGCCTTAGGCTAGATGATCGGACAAAGTTGTTAATATTCAATAGAGAGTGTGTTATCTGTTTAGGTGTTATTTTTAAGCCAAGCTGTCTGCTCCATTTCTCTGCTAATTTTGAGCAGTCATTTACTTTAAATACACTCAAGTGCCTATAGGCGTCACATATTACTGATTTATTTTTAGTTGAATATAAACAGTTCCACATCTCACAATCAGAAATGTCGAGAATCTGTTTTTTGTTAATCAAATAATCATGTATCTGCAAATGTTTAAATCTCATAGCTTCAGGTAGATCATATATGAGTTTGAGTGTACTAAAGTCTAAAAATCCCCGTGTGCCATAAAGATCTCCCAAAACATTGATCCCCAGCCTAGACCATCTAGAGACCGTACCATCATTAAAAATTCCCAGAAGGCCAGGATTATCCCATAATTGCAACTTCGGATGGTAAAAAGAAGTCTTGCAAAATGTTAATATACTGCCCCAGATCTTAATTATGTCCCGAGCAGTCTTAAATGTTATCCTTTTGTAGTAATTGGGATCGTTGGTTCGGAGCAGAAACATTCTTGAATCACTTTTCAGCAAAAATACATGGAAGAATAGGGCATCTTCTCTATTTAATAAGGACCGAAGGCGTTGTACAAATGAAGACCAAAAATATAACTTAAAATCGGGGAAGTCTAGACCGCCCTCATTAGTGTCATTTTTTAGGAGCTTCAATGATGTTCTCGCTTTTTTATACCCCCATATAAAGCTACTGAATATTCCGTCTAGTTGGTTAAAGAATGAGTTCTTTAATGCTAGTGGAATAGAACGAAAAAGATACACGAATTTAGGCAGTATGTTCATCTTTATTAAATTGATTCTGCCGATTTAATTCAGGGGAAGTCTATGCCATTTTTTTAGTGATAAGATAGTAGATTTGATTAATTCATTGTAGTTAATATTGTTAATTTCCTGTATTTTGGCCGTGATTTTAACGCCTAAAAATGTGGCGACTTTACATATCTCAGGGACCGCCACCGCTGGTGTATAATTGGCTATAATTTGTGTCTTTTGTAGATTAAGCTTATAGCCTGGTACTTTCCCAAATTTACAGGCCTCAAAAGAAATCCCTTGAAGTGCCTCGAAAATATCTTGAGAGTATATGGCGATATTGTCGGCATATCCCGTAATTTTTAGTATTTCTGAGCCAGATCTGAAAGGTACAATCCGAGATTGGGACTGAAGAGCAAACAAAAATGGTTCTAGTGAGAGGGCAAATAATAAAGGGGACAAGGGGCAACCTTGACGGGTGCCCCGATAAATTAAAAAATCTGAGGAAGTCAGACCCCCATAACTGATACAAGCCATAGGGTTATCATACAACGCTTGTACACCCTTTAAGAATTGTCCCCCAAACCCCATTTTGATCATAACGTGCCAAAGATAGTCCCACCCCACTCGGTCAAACACCTTCTCGGCATCTAATAAAATCATGCCGAGTGGGGTTGACTCCGTCTTTGCCACATCGAAAGAGGTTATAGCCATATTAACATGCATTGTTGTGTCCCTCCCTGTAATGAACCCGTGCTGCTGCTGGTTGACAATCCTGGGCATGATAGGGGCCAGCCTTAATGCCTATATTTTCGCAAATATTTTTGCCTCCACGTTAATCAGTGAGATGGGCCTATATGACCCCCTCTCCTCTTTCGGTTTGCCCTTTTTAAGAAAAAAGACAATTTTTGCCCTATTCCAGGAGTTAGGAACTTTTCCGTTTAGCCCAACAGATTGTATAACCCTCAGCATCAGAGGCTCCAATTCTTCCAGACAAGCTTTATATATCTCAAGGGGAATAGTGTCTTCCCCTGCCGCTTTACCTACAGGTAGTGCAGCGATGGCCTGATGAAGTTCCAACCCTGTTATAGTGTCGGACAGAGAGTCTCTTCCTAAATTACTATATATATTTGTAAGATTCTCATCTACGTAGTCTCGTATTGCATCTAAGCTTGGTGTGAATTCCGGCGTATATAGAACCCTGTAGAAATCAGCAAATTGTTCTAAAATATCATGTGGCTGATCATAAATCTTGTTGCCAGTACCCCGAATATTAGTAATTAGAGTACCAGCTCTATCTTCCACTGTTTTATAGGCTAGGATTTTACCGATTTTGTCCCCCCCTCGTATTGCGCAATTTTATATTTGTGTATTCTAATGCTGTGTTTTTGGATAAGTTTATTCTTAATATCACATTTTAATTGCCCAAGTTTGAGACCTATTTCTATAATTGTAGACAGATTTGATCGTAACGCTGATACCAATAGTTCTTCTTGGTCAGCTATATTTGACATCAATAATACATTAGACTTGCGGTGTTCCAAATTTTGTCTGATAACATAGGCCTGTGTGAAGGCCCTGATACTTGCCTTGATCTCTATAAAATCAACAAGATGCAATTTGAGCTGTGATATATAGGCTGAATCTGATACTAAGTATCTAGGAAAAGAAAATGGTCTTGGGCCTGTCCTAATGTGTGGAGTAGAAAATGTCAATATTATAGAGTTATGATCCGAGGAGATTCGGGGGCAAATAATCATTGAGCTAGCATTCAGTAAATTGTCGCTAGCTAGGGCCATGTCCAATCTAGAGCAGAGTTTGTGAGGTGCAGAGTAGTACGTATACCCCGGTATTTTTGGATGTAGGTACCGCCATGCATCCTTAATGTTATGGTTTCTGCATAAGTCCAAAATAGACGACCTAGTTTTACACATTCGTTGATGACTTCCGGTCCTAGTGGTGTCTATCTTATAATCCATAATGCAATTAAAGTCCCCCATTATGATGAGTTCCCCCTCCCAATCCAAAAGTTTTACATTTAAGCAGTCAAAAAGTTTGGGTTCATCTTGGTTAGAACCATACACCACACATAGAACATATTTGTTATTTTCAAAGCTCATCTGTGTGATAGCCCATCTACCATTTTTATCATAAGCAGTTTGCAAAATTTCTGCCCTAAATCGTTTGTCTTTGAGGATTAATACCCCTCTGATAGAGGCCCCCAAAGTAGAACAGACTACAATATCATACCCCAATTGCTTGAGTAATTTTTTGTCTATACCAGCTATATGAGTTTCATATAGTAAGCAAAAATGAGGGTTGTGTATCTTTAGCTCCTCTGACACCAAAGATCTCTTCTTTTTATTATTTAGCCCTGCTACATTCCATGCTAAACATTTTATTTTATGCATTTAAATACAAAATGTACACTGAACCAATAAGCAAATGGTAATCTTCTATCCTTAGAACAGACAATAAAAAATGTGAGCGTATTCCTGATTACACGTCTCCCCGCCAGTTTGGAAATACAATTTTTCAAATTTTCACCCCCCAGAACCCCCAGAACCCCCCACCCTGCGGAGAACAGTAAACTCCCACCCTCCACCCCTCTAGCTCCCACCCCAGCCGGGGAGGAACCACCCTTCAGCTTCTGCTGCCGCTGTAGTGGCAGCGCATACGGTAGAGTACCTGGAGAGGCCCCCAATCCCTCTCACAAACAAAAAGAGAAAAAAGGAAGATAGGCCATAGAAAGTGATTTTTAAATATAAGACTCCTAGCATATGAACTCCCTACCCATAATTTCAACTACAACATGTTTATACTGATCTATACTCGTTTTTTTTTTGTTTTTTTTTGATCTACCTCTAACTCTTGCTCGTGCTAATGCTGGAGAGAAACGCTTCAGCTTCTTTAAAATCATTAAAGAAATAAGTGCGCCCATTTTTAATGACCTTTAGGCGGGTGGTTCTTGGAGATAAGCTTGTCCTCCACTAGATTTGATTGGATCAATCAGCTTGCGGAGCTCCCACCTCCTGTCCATTGTAGCTCTACTTAAATCAGATCGGGTGAATATAGAGAGCCCTCCTATAGCTATAGGGGAGCTAGGTCGTGCCCTTTGCCAGACAGCCTGACGCAATAAAAAATTCCGAAAGTAGATGAGAAAGGGGCGTGGTAATTTATTCTCCCTATTCTTCTGAACCAGAGGCAACCGATGTGCCCGCTGGACTTGCGAGCCCCAATCCCAATCTATTAGATCCGGGAAAGCCTTCTGCATAAGCCAACTAGATAGGCCCTTGGATCAGAGCCCTCAGACCCCTCCGGTACCCCAAACAGTCATAGATTTGAACGTCTCTGTCGATTCTCCAAGTCCTCGACTTTTGTCTGAAGCGAAATCAGCTGGGCATCATGATTGCTGACTTCAGTGTTCATACGTGAGGTTGCTTCCTCTACTTCCACCACCCGATGCTGTAACTCTGCGATATCCTGCGAAACGCCACCAAAATTAGTGGTCAGCTCCTGTAGTGAGGTCTGCATCTTGTTATTGTCCTCCCGCAGTTGTAAATAGTGTTCTTGTGCCTCTGCGCGTTGATTATTTAATATTTGTAATATAATATCCAGCTGGGGGGGACCAGTTTCCTGTCGTGTCTCACTATCCTGCCCTTGTGATGTATTCAAATTTTTATCCATCGCAGAGAGTGTCGGAGCTAAGGTAGGGGCATCAGGAGCAGGAGAGGAAACAGTGCCAGTGGTTGGTGACTCTATATTATTGTTAAGCCTTAGGTTCTCACTTGTCAAGACTGTATGCCCAGACTCGTACGTTGGTAACAATAGTTCTTGTTCTTGTTCAGTTAGCACCTTTGAGAATAGATTTGGCGAGACTTGTAATGCACCATGTGATGTGCTGGCCTCTGATGAGAAATGGCAGCCTAAAGTGCTTTAAGTTGACTCAGGATCCGTAGGGCTAGTCCCCGACAGTCTTAACGTCATATTTTTAACTAGGCCTTTCGCCTCAATCAATTTTCTCAGAGGACTCTTATCGACCAAAATTTTCTTTGTAGATGAATTATTACTCGTGATTAGTCGGTTTAGAGTAGTGCCAGTCTTACCACCTTTTTTTTTTGCTTTAGCCTTATTTTTTGGTTTGCGTCTTCTTTCCCCCGAAGATCTTGCTGCCCAATCAGGGGGGGGCGTCCCTCTCAGCTCCTTCATCCTCCGTATCCAATTCACAATCTTCATAGGACCCCGGGTCAATGTGTTCATCCAAGTGCTCATCTTCCACCTCCCCGGTGATAGAGTGAATGATGTGCCTCTCTATATTGCATACCCCTGCATCCTCTGTTGCCAAGCAGATAGTCAGTCCAGGTTCTGCATCTGGGAGTATTTTTGCAGTAGTTGAGTTCAGATCCTCCATAGCTGGAGCCAGTGCCACAGCTCTAACACTACCATTACCATTGCCATCTGTAACCTCTGGCATTATTTCGGTGGCTAATGTCTGCTTAATAGTGGCGCTACTAAGTGTCTTTGTATAGACAGATACAGTGTTGCTAGGCTGTGGCTGTGGCTGCTGTGTACGTAACCCTACTGAATCATTTACGGATTCCTTATCAGAAGCATGCT
Organism: Lissotriton helveticus; assembly: GCF_964261635.1. Classification (NCBI taxonomy): domain Eukaryota; kingdom Metazoa; phylum Chordata; class Amphibia; order Caudata; family Salamandridae; genus Lissotriton; species Lissotriton helveticus. The sequence continues at coordinate 1,066,160,196 of NC_136065.1, read as the reverse complement.
TCGAGGCAGAGGGTGCCCGGTTTCCTTCACTACCAGTTGTGCTTCCCGCTGTAGCAGGCTGCTTCCCCCCCCAGCTTAGCAGCATTTTTACCGGCGTTTTTCAAAAGTGTGCCTGTCACCAGCGTAGGGGGTCACAATATCTGCTTACCGGTAGTTGTACGTTCTGGGATTTTGTCTCCCCCTGCCACCGCATCTGTCATTGTCATTGTCACTGCAGCTGCTGCTGCTGCCGGTGCTGGTGCCTCCTTGAGTGTCATCGCTTCCCCCTCCATAACAGGGAGAACAGTGAGCTTGGATGGAGCAGTTCCTACAACCGCCACCGCAGACGTCAGTGCTGTTGTGTTAGGAGGCACCGTAGTTGTTGCCAGAGAAGGGAGGCGTGCCGCCGTGGTACCCGTAGTGTTCTTACTGTTACGAGTAGTCCGAGGTGGAGGTGGGTTCTTCGGAGACATTCTACCCGACCACCAGGTATATGCCGGCAGATGAAAACTGGACCAGCCAAGCCCAGAGCCCTCAAGCAGACCGCGAATCGTCTGCCGAAAATGCTGAAAACGCTGTGTAGCAAGTAGGAACCCAAACATGGGTGAGTACTGCACAGAGCTTCTGTTCTGAAAAGGGGTCTTTTCGCCGTTATAAATGATTTGCAAATAGGTTATTGCGTGCTTGTTAGTATCGAGACCATAGCCGTTCCTCTATTCTGTTACGGAGGGCTTTAAAGGGAGCCTCCAGCTCTGCTGCCGTACGACCGAATCCTCACTCCGCCATCTTGGATCCAGTGCCCTAGAGATTCTTTTCTTATTCTTGGGAAACAAAGTTGTCATGTTTATGTGGTTGTCAGAAACGAATGCCTTCTTGTGAATTCGAGAATCTTTCAAGTGACCTCTGAGCTAGCTGGCATTCATTATTAAGTTTAATATATTCGATAGAGACCTAGTCGACCTCAGTCCTACGTCTAATCTATAGGATATATTATTCCTATGCGCAGAGCCTATTGTGAATATAGGCACTACACTACAGTGCTGTACCTCTCATTTGTTACAAATCACAAAGTGTCTGGGATGTGCGCTTTCAAATTAGAGACATTTGTACAAAAACCACCTCAACTACTGGAGTGGTTTTGTCTTTTTATCACATCTTCATGAGTTGGTCGAATTTTAACATAAATGTTCAACTTTTGAATCATGTCAAAACCAAGAAAAAGAACAAGTTTGAAACAATGCACACAATCTGAATAACAATAGTACAATTGACATTGGGCCGAATGAAAAAGCAAAAATGTATGGCACATAAAATTACAAAAAATAACAATCAGAATAAGGTGACCAGTCGTTCAATTGTACAGAGAAGTGTGGTGGCACAGACAATTTTCAATTTTAAAGGCAGCAACCTGCCAACAGCAGGTGGTCATATGTAACAATCACAACAAGCACATTGCCCTGTTTGCACACTGTGTGATTCTGTGATTGAAGTAGGAATTTTGACTAGCTGAGTAGGGTCCCATAAAATTGCCAAAAATTACAATCAGAATAAGGTGAACAGTTGTTCAATTGTACAGAGAAGTGTGGCGGCACAGACAATTTTCAATTTCAAAGGCTGCAACCTGCCATCAGCAGCTAGTCATACGTAACAATCGCAACAGGCAAAATGCCCTGTTTGCACACTGTGTGATTCTGTGATTGAAGTAGGAATTTTGACTAGCTGAGTAGGGTCCATAAAATTGCCAAAAATTACAATCAGAATAAGGTGACCAGTCGTTCAATTGTACAGAGAAGTGTGGTGGCACAGACAATTTTCAATTTTAAAGGCAGCAACCTGCCAACATCAGGTGGTCATATGTAACAATCGCAACAAGCACATTGCGCTGTTTGCACACTGTGTGATTCTGTGATTGAAGTAGGAATTTTGACTAGCTGAGTAGGGTCCATAAAATTGCCAAAAATAACAATCAGAATAAGGTGAACAGTTGTTCAATTGTACAGAGAAGTGTGGCGGCACAGACAATTTTCAATTTCAAAGGCTGCAACCTGCCAACAGCAGCTAGTCATACGTAACAATCGCAACAGGCAAAATGCCCTGTTTGCACACTGTGTGATTCTGTGATTGAAGTAGGAATTTTGACTAGCTGAGTAGGGTCAACGCATTTCAGAACCCCTAATTTCTTTGAGGGTTCTTCCTCAGGACCGGGACTAGGTGGGCACTGCAAAAAAACATGAAATTATAAAAGGATTGATTAGATTTGGGTCCCAATATGTGAAAGAACCCTACTTGCCATTGTAAAAATAACAAGTGTGTCCTTACCATTAGAGACTGTGAGGTGAATACAGAGGTGTGGACCCCATGGTGGCACGTATGCCCTCTTTTTTGTATGAATTTCTGGAAAGAGTAGAGAGCAGATTATGGGTTTAGTGAAGCTGTACAGTTGACAGCTGTTAATTTGGGTAGACTCTATTGAGACAGCACGTAGCTTGCAGATTGCTGTTGGCTGTGCGCGGGTAAACGCGCATGGCAATGAAAACTTCTAAAGACAGTTATAAACTATATCTGGGCCAGTGTGGCAGCTCTTAATCAAAGATGGCTGTATTACGTCGTCTCACTGTTTAAATGGACTGTAAACTTTACGTGGGAAACTGAGCATGTTATTACAATTGTCAATGCAATGAACAAAAGTGCTTAAACTTGCCTCCAATGGAGCTGATTTGATCGCCATCGGGAGTGCTCGATTTCTATCAATACGTGACCTACTTGTGAAGAGTAAGCGCTATTATCAAACAAAAGTGACAACTAAAAGCGCATGCGAGCCGATCACTCACTTGTTGGATTCTTGTTGTGGCCTCAGGGGTGATGAAAGTGTGCAGCTGTGTTCGACCTAAGTGATAAAACACAGTGTGCTACACCATGTGTGTGCAGCTTGGGCATATGGTAATTTCGCTGTTGTATATTTACTAGAAGCTTAAAATCACTGGTTAGGTACGATTACTGTGCGCTTCATACGGAGGGAAGCTGTAGATAGTTTTCATGTTGTGGTGCCCCTATATGGAATAATAAATGCACTGGTAAAACCATTTTGGGGTGGCGGCTTGCAAGTTTGACAATTTTAAATGAACAATTTGAAAGGGAACAAGCTGCGTGGATTGAAACTCACTTTGGTTTGCAAAGCGCCATGGATGGATTTGCGAAGAAAAATCCAAAGGTGGTGATGGACGGAGCATTGACAATACAAACACTCACCCCCAGTCAACTGATCTGGGTTTAATCCATCACCGTTCTTAGCTCACTCCGCCACCCCATTTCATACATGGCCATATGCAAATCAGTCTGATCCTGTGCCTCATGGGAACAGTCCAGCCCGAACTGCCAAGCCATGTCTTCCCTGGACCGGATCAAGCTTCTCAGGACCGGTTTCTGGCATTGCAGCCATCTTCAGCCGGGCTTGCTTGACTCCAGTGGCAAAGTGAGCAAGAGACTCACGTCTGAGCATACCCTGCCAACTTAGGGCGAACAAAGAAAAACCAAAGGTGGTGATGGACGGAGCATTGACAATACAAACACTCACCCCCAGTCAACTGATCTGGGTTTAATCCAACACCGTTCTTTAGCTCACTCCGCCACCCCAGTTCAGACATGGCCATATGCAAATCAGTCTGACCCTGTGCCTCATGGGAACAGTCCAGCCCGAACTGCCAAGCCATGTCTTCCCTGTACCGGATCAAGCTTCCCAGGACCGGTTTCTGGCATTACAGCCGTCTTCAGCCGGGCTTGCTTGACTCCAGTGGCAAAGTGAGCAAGGGACTCACGTCTGAGCATACCCTGCCAACTTAGGGCAAACAAAGAAAAACCAAAGGTGGTGATGGACGGAGCGTTGACAATGCAAACACTCACCCCCAGTCAACTGATCTGGGTTTAATCCATCACCGTTCTTTAGCTCACTCCGCCACCCCAGTTCAGACATGGCCATATGCAAATCAGTCTGACCCTGAGCCTCATGGGAACAGTCCAGCCCGAACTGCCAAGCCATGTCTTCCCTGGACCGGATCAAGCTTCCCAGGACCGGTTTCTGGCATTACAGCCGTCTTCAGCTGGGCTTGCATGACTCCAGTGGCAAAGTGAGCAAGGGACTCACGTCTGAGCATACCCTGCCAACTTAGGGCGAACAAAGAAAAACCAAAGGTGGTGATGGACGGAGCGTTGACAATACAAACACTCACCCCCAGTCAACTGATCTCGGTTTAATCCATCACCGTTCTTTAGCTCACTCCGCCACCCCAGTTCAGACATGGCCATATGCAAATCTGTCTGACCCTGTGCCTCATGGGAACAGTCCAGCCCCAAACTGCCAAGCCATGTCTTTCCTGGACCGGATCAAGCTTCCCAGGACCGGTTCTGTCTGATTTGCATATGGCAATGTCTGAATTGGGGTGGTGTGGTGAGCAAAAAACGATGGATTTAGGCCCAGATCTCTGTACTGGGATGAATGTATGACACTGTTCTGAATTCTGTCCATCATCTGTTGTTTTTGCATTTGTCACCCCGAGTGGGACGGGTATGCTCAGACGTGAGTCCCGTGCTCTCCACACCACTGGAGTCAAGCTATCCTGGCGGAAGACGGCTGATAGCCAGAAACCGGTCCTAGGATGCTTGATTCCGGTCCAAGGAAGACATGGCTTGGCAGTTCGGGCTGGACTGTTCTCATGAGGCACAGGGTCGAGGCTGATTTGCATGTGGCCATGTCTGAATTGGGGTGGTGTGGTGAGCAAAAAACGATGGATTTAGGCCCAGATCTCTGTACTGGGGTGAATGTATGACATTGTTCTGCATTCTGTCCATCATCTGTTGTTTTTGCATTTGTCACCCTGAGTGGGACGGGTATGCTCAGACGTGAGTCCCGTGCTCTCCACACCACTGGAGTCAAGCTATCCTGGCTGAAGACGGCTGATAGCCAGAAACCGGTCCTAGGATGCTTGATTCCGGTCCAAGGAAGACATGGCTTGGCAGTTCGGGCTGGACTGTTCCCATGAGGCACAGGGTCAAGGCTGATTTGCATATGGCCATGTCTGAATTGGGGTGGTGTGGTGAGCAAAAAACGATGGAGTTAGGCCCAGATCTCTGTACTGGGGTGACTGTATGACATTGTTCTGCATTCTGTCCATCATCTGTTGTTTTTGCATTTGTCACCCCGAGTGGGACGGGTATGCTCAGACGTGAGTCCCGTGCTCTCCACACCACTGGAGTCAAGCTATCCTGGCTGAAGACGGCTGATAGCCAGAAACCGGTCCTAGGATGCTTGATTCCGGTCCAAGGAAGACATGGCTTGGCAGTTCGGGCTGGACTGTTCCCATGAGGCACAGGGTCAAGGCTGATTTGCATATGGCCGTGTCTGAATTGGGGTGGTGTGGTGAGCAAAAAACAATGGATTTAGGCCCAGATCTCTGTACTGGGGTGAATATATGACATTGTTCTGCATTCTGTCCATCATCTGTTGTTTTTGCATTTGTCACCCCGTGGGACGGGTATGCTCAGACGTGAGTTCCGTGCTCTCCACACCACTGGAGTCAAGCTATCCTGGCTGGAGACGGCTGATAGCCAGAAACCGGTCCTAGGATGCTTGATTCCGGTCCAAGGAAGACATGGCTTGGCAGTTCGGGCTGGACTATTCCCATGAGGCAGAGGGTCAAGGCTGATTTGCATATGGCCATGTCTGAATTGAGGTGGTGTGGTGAGCAAAAAACGATGGATTTAGGCCCAGATCTCTGTACTGGTGTGAATGTATGACATTGTTCTGCATTCTGTCCATCATCAGTTGTTTTTGCATTTGTCACCCCGAGTGGGACGGGTATGCTCAGACGTGAGTCCCGTGCTCTCCACACCACTGGAGTCAAGCTATCCTGGCTGAAGACGGCTGATAGCCAGAAACCGGTCCTAGGATGCTTGATTCCGGTCCAAGGAAGACATGGCTTGGCAGTTCGGGCTGGACTGTTCCCATGAGGCACAGGGTCAAGGCTGATTTGCATATGGCCATGTCTGAATTGGGGTGGTGTGGTGAGCAAAAAACGATGGAGTTAGGCCCAGATCTCTGTACTGGGGTGAATGTATGACATTGTTCTGCATTCTGTCCATCATCTGTTGTTTTTGCATTTGTCACCCCGAGTGGGACGGGTATGCTCAGACGTGAGTCCCGTGCTCTCCACACCACTGGAGTCAAGCTATCCTGGCTGAAGGCGGCTGATAGCCAGAAACCGGTCCTAGGATGCTTGATTCCGGTCCAAGGAAGACATGGCTTGGCAGTTCGGGCTGGACTGTTCCCATGAGGCACAGGGTCAAGGCTGATTTGCATATGGCCATGTCTGAATTGGGGTGGTGTGGTGAGCAAAAAACAATGGGTTTAGGCCCAGATCTCTGTACTGGGGTGAATGTATGACATTGTTCTGCATTCTGTCCATCATCTGTTGTTTTTGCATTTGTCACCCCGAGTGGGACGGGTATGCTCAGACGTGAGTCCCGTGCTCTCCACACCACTGGAGTCAAGCTATCCTGGCTGAAGACGGCTGATAGCCAGAAACCGGTCCTAGGATGCTTGACTCCGGTCCAAGGAAGACATGGCTTGGCAGTTCGGGCTGGACTGTTCCCATGAGGCACAGGGTCAAGGCTGATTTGCATATGGCCATGTCTGAATTGGGGTGGTGTGGTGAGCAAAAAACGATGGATTTAGGCTCAGATCTCTGTACTGGGGTGAATGTATGACATTGTTCTGCATTCTGTCCATCATCTGTTGTTTTTGCATTTGTCACCCCGAGTGGGACGGGTATGCTCAGACGTGAGTCCCATGCTCTCCACACCACTGGAGTCAAGCTATCCTGGCTGAAGACGGCTGATAGCCAGAAACTGGTCCTAGGATGCTTGATTCCGGTCCAAGGAAGAAATGGCTTGGCAGTTCGGGCTGGACTGTTCCCATGAGGCACAGGGTCAAGGCTGATTTGCATATGGCCATGTCTGAATTGGGGTGGTGTGGTGAGCAAAAAACGATGGATTTAGGCCCAGATCTCTGTACTGGGGTGAATGTATGACATTATTCTGCATTCTGTCCATCATCTGTTGTTTTTGCATTTGTCACCCCGAGTGGGACGGGTATGCTCAGACGTGAGTCCCGTGCTCTCCACACCACTGGAGTCAAGCTATCCTGGCTGAAGACGGCTGATAGCCAGAAACCGGTCTTAGGATGCTTGATTACGGTCCAAGGAAGACATGGCTTGGCAGTTCGGGCTGGACTGTTCCCATGAGGCACAGGGTCAAGGCTGATTTGCATATGGCCATGTCTGAATTGGGGTGGTGTGGTGAGCAAAAAACAATGGATTTAGGCACAGATCTCTGTACTGGGGTGAATGTATGACATTGTTCTGCATTCTGTCCATCATCTGTTGTTTTTGCATTTGTCACCCCGAGTGGGACGAGTATGCTCAGACGTGAGTCCCGTGCTCTCCACACCACTGAAGTCAAGCTATCCTGGCTGAAGGCGGCTGATAGCCAGAAACCGGTCCTAGGATGCTTGATTCCGGTCCAAGGAAGACATGGCTTGGCAGTTCGGGCTGGACTGTTCCCATGAGGCACAGGGTCAAGGCTGATTTGCATATGGCCGTGTCTGAATTGGGGTGGTGTGGTGAGCAAAAAACAATGGATTTAGGCCCAGATCTCTGTACTGGGGTGAATATATTACATTGTTCTGCATTCTGTCCATCATCTGTTGTTTTTGCATTTGTCACCCCGTGGGACGGGTATGCTCAGACGTGAGTTCCGTGCTCTCCACACCACTGGAGTCAAGCTATCCTGGCTGAAGACGGCTGATAGCCAGAAACCGGTCCTAGGATGCTTGATTCCGGTCCAAGGAAGACATGGCTTGGCAGTTCGGGCTGGACTATTCCCATGAGGCAGAGGGTCAAGGCTGATTTGCATATGGCCATGTCTGAATTGGGGTGGTGTGGTGAGCAAAAAACGATGGATTTAGGCCCAGATCTCTGTACTGGGGTGAATGTATGACATTGTTCTGCATTCTGTCCATCATCAGTTGTTTTTGCATTTGTCACCCCGAGTGGGACGGGTATGCTCAGATGTGAATCCCGTGCGCTCCACACCACTGGAGTCAAGCTATCCTGGCTGAAGGCGGCTGATAGCCAGAAACCGGTCCTAGGATTCTTGATTCCGGTCCAAGGAAGACATGGCTTGGCAGTTCGGGCTGGACTGTTCCCATGAGGCACAGGGTCAAGGATGATTTGCATATGGCCATGTCTGAATTGGGGTGGTGTGGTGAGCAAAAAACGATGGATTTAGGCCCAGATCTCTGTACTGGGGTGAATGTATGACATTGTTCTGCATTCTGTCCATCATCTGTTGTTTTTGCATTTGTCACCCCGAGTGGGACGGGTACGCTCAGACGTGAGTCCCGTGCTCTCCACACCACTGGAGTCAAGCTATCCTGGCTGAAGACGGCTGATAGCCAGAAACCGGTCCTAGGATGCTTGATTCCGGTCCAAGGAAGACATGGCTTGGCAGTTCGGGCTGGACTGTTCCCATGAGGCACAGGGTCAAGGCTGATTTGCATATGGCCATGTCTGAATTGGGGTGGTGTGGTGAGCAAAAAACAATGGGTTTAGGCCCAGATCTCTGTACTGGGGTGAATGTATGACATTGTTCTGCATTCTGTCCATCATCTGTTGTTTTTGCATTTGTCACCCCGAGTGGGACGGGTATGCTCAGACGTGAGTCCCGTGCTCTCCACACCACTGGAGTCAAGCTATCCTGGCTGAAGACGGCTGATAGCCAGAAACCGGTCCTAGGATGCTTGATTCCGGTCCAAGGAAGACATGGCTTGGCAGTTCGGGCTGAACTGTTCCCATGAGGCACAGGGTCAAGGCTGATTTGCATATGGCCATGTCTGAATTGGGGTGGTGTGGTGAGCAAAAAACGATGGATTTAGGCCCAGATCTCTGTACTGGGCTGAATGTATGACATTGTTCTGCATTCTGTCCATCATCTGTTGTTTTTGCATTTGTCACCCCGAGTGGGACGGGTATGCTCAGACGTGAGTCCCATGCTCTCCACACCACTGGAGTCAAGCTATCCTGGCTGAAGACGGCTGATAGCCAGAAACTGGTCCTAGGATGCTTGATTCCGGTCCAAGGAAGAAATGGCTTGGCAGTTCGGGCTGGACTGTTCCCATGAGGCACAGGGTCAAGGCTGATTTGCATATGGCCATGTCTGAATTGGGGTGGTGTGGTAAGCAAAAAACGATGGATTTAGGCCCAGATCTCTGTACTGGGGTGAATATATTACATTGTTCTGCATTCTGTCCATCATCTGTTGTTTTTGCATTTGTCACCCCGTGGGACGGGTATGCTCAGACGTGAGTTCCGTGCTCTCCACACCACTGGAGTCAAGCTATCCTGGCTGAAGACGGCTGATAGCCAGAAACCGGTCCTAGGATGCTTGATTCCGGTCCAAGGAAGACATGGCTTGGCAGTTCGGGCTGGACTATTCCCATGAGGCAGAGGGTCAAGGCTGATTTGCATATGGCCATGTCTGAATTGGGGTGGTGTGGTGAGCAAAAAACGATGGATTTAGGCCAAGATCTCTGTACTGGGGTGAATGTATGACATTGTTCTGCATTCTGTCCATCATCAGTTGTTTTTGCATTTGTCACCCCGAGTGGGACGGGTATGCTCAGACGTGAATCCCGTGCTCTCCACACCACTGGAGTCAAGCTATCCTGGCTGAAGGCGGCTGATAGCCAGAAACCGGTCCTAGGATTCTTGATTCCGGTCCAAGGAAGACATGGCTTGGCAGTTCGGGCTGGACTGTTCCCATGAGGCACAGGGTCAAGGCTGATTTGCATATGGCCATGTCTGAATTGGGGTGGTGTGGTGAGCAAAAAACGATGGATTTAGGCCCAGATCTCTGTACTGGGGTGAATGTATGACATTGTTCTGCATTCTGTCCATCATCTGTTGTTTTTGCATTTGTCACCCCGAGTGGGACGGGTACGCTCAGACGTGAGTCCCGTGCTCTCCACACCACTGGAGTCAAGCTATCCTGGCTGAAGACGGCTGATAGCCAGAAACCGGTCCTAGGATGCTTGATTCCGGTCCAAGGAAGACATGGCTTGGCAGTTCGGGCTGAACTGTTCCCATGAGGCACAGGGTCAAGGCTGATTTGCATATGGCCATGTCTGAATTGGGGTGGTGTGGTGAGCAAAAAACGATGGATTTAGGCCCAGATCTCTGTACTGGGGTGAATGTATGACATTGTTCTGCATTCTGTCCATCATCTGTTGTTTTTGCATTTGTCACCCCGAGTGGGACGGGTATGCTCAGACGTGAGTCCCATGCTCTCCACACCACTGGAGTCAAGCTATCCTGGCTGAAGACGGCTGATAGCCAGAAACTGGTCCTAGGATGCTTGATTCCGGTCCAAGGAAGAAATGGCTTGGCAGTTCGGGCTGGACTGTTCCCATGAGGCACAGGGTCAAGGCTGATTTGCATATGGCCATGTCTGAATTGGGGTGGTGTGGTGAGCAAAAAACGATGGATTTAGGCCCAGATCTCTGTACTGGGGTGAATGTATGACATTGTTCTGCATTCTGTCCATCATCTGTTGTTTTTGCATTTGTCACCCCGAGTGGGACGGGTATGCTCAGACGTGAGTCCCATGCTCTCCACACCACTGGAGTCAAGCTATCCTGGCTGAAGACGGCTGATACCAGAAACTGGTCCTAGGATGCTTGATTCCGGTCCAAGGAAGAAATGGCTTGGCAGTTCGGGCTGGACTGTTCCCATGAGGCACAGGGTCAAGGCTGATTTGCATATGGCCATGTCTGAATTGGGGTGGTGTGGTGAGCAAAAAACGATGGATTTAGGCCCAGATCTCTGTGCTGGGGGGAATGTTTGACATTGTTCTGCATTCTGTCCATCATCTGTTGTTTTTGCATGGATGGATTTGAAGCATGTCGGTGACCGGTCGTTGGATCGATTCCTGTAATGATTGAAAAGAGAAATATGAGCGTTTGTGTGAGTGCTAAATGCACTCTTTCTAACAAGGTCAAGCGAGCTTCAAGGACTTGCCTGGTTCTGGCAGCTTAAGCAAATCCAACGCCCCTCCAGCATACACAGGTCAAAGCATCTCAGGAATGCGGAAGCTTGACGCGGCCCGCTTTGGACTTAACTTGTAGATTCTGGTGGCGTGAGGGACGCATTGCATGGTGGTACTTGTAGTCTGACGACATGTGGCATAATGTAAGAGCAGCATGATAAGGGTTTTCAGATTAGCACATAGAAAGTTTACAATCTGTTTATCTCAGACATCTCATTGAGGCCAGAGGAGGTGGTATTAAATTTCATAATTAGGTAAGCCTCTCTTTGGAGAAGTGTTCTTTCAGGATCACCTCCCCGATGATTGAGTGTGATTACACTGAGAACTGTCCAGTAGAAATCTTTTTCTGTATGACCCAGGTCTTGAAAATGCGTGACAAGGAGTGCGTTTGGTACTTTATTCTTGATTCTAGAGCGATGTTGAGCTATCCGCTGTCTGATTTCCTGTGATATTTTGCCAATATAACCAGCTGACAGAGGCAGATAATCGCATAGACCGCGTTCTTGGTCTTGCAGGTAGAAAATTTGTTATGCTTTTATCCAGCTTAATGGTGAAGACTGGATCTTCTATATTATCATCCCCATTACCATTGAATGACCGCTATGTGAGCGGCTGCCTGCACATCGTATTCTGGGGATCCGATCTGCTCTGCACTGTTATCACTGCCTACAACTGAGTCTCCCGATCATTGCTTCCCCCATGCTCGGTCTATCAACGGTTACGGTTTGGTCTACCACAAGCCTCAGCCTCAGCCTACTCATTGACACTGATCTCAGTACCCTGCCTCCATGCACCCAGAAACTTGATCCAGAGGCCTTTTTAACTGACTTACAAGCCTAATATGGGTCCCTCAGGGGCGTGCCCTCGAAGCTATCTTCCCCGCTGCCTAACCTTCGGTCCATGCCAATCGAAGCTGTCTCAGGATGCCTGACAACAGCTCGGCAATGTTGCTGAGAGCAAGCCCACAGATACTTGCAACTCTGGCCTAACCCGTGGCCCATTCCCGAAAATTCGGCGCCTTCCTCCTGTCCCCCTGCCCGATCTTGGTACTCTCCGGACCTCTCCCTCCGATACCTCCCTCCTCTGGATAGCCTCATTGGACTCCATTGAACCGGCCTTCGACCTCTCTCGAGCTGCCCTACCGATTTGCCGATGTCATCTTCGCTGTTCCTGAGCTGAACATGGTTCAGCTTGGTCTTGTCCCACCCACTGCACGAGGACCCCTACCAGCTCTCTTCTTTCTGGAAGAAACTTTTTGACTTGAGCTTCCTCCTTTACCTACAAGCTCTCATTTCTCTCCCAACATCCCTCTACAGACGATTGTGCAGCCGCCGACCGCCCCGGCCTTCTTGTCCGGAGATCATCGCTGCGTCACCCTTGCCCCCTCCAAATGCATTACTCTGACTCTGTTATGCTACTGTTGATAAAATTCTAGTGTAGCTCTTTTTTACGTATTTCCTCATTGCTATTTATTACGGCCTATATGCTCTTTAAATTTGCCTGTTTTTGATCTTACTGATGCCAGAATGCTCTATTTAAAATACCCAATCTTGTTAATGGCTGTTTGCTTCTCACACCTCCTGTAGGAATGCTACTCCCTATTCAAACTCTTACTCATATTTCCACAGTTCCCCCTTAAGACTTCTCCCACCACTCCCCCTAGCGTCCAGCCCCTGTCCAGGTCTTTAACCTCTGCCTAACACTATCTCACTAAATCACGCCAATTTGTCAATCCCCCCTCCTGAATCCATTTCTCTCTCACTTTCTATACCTCACTTGCCCTTACACTCCCCGTCACATAACCTCTCCCTATCATCTGCCTTTAGTACTTTCTTCATCATCTTATGACATCCCCCTACCCCTCACTCCTCGCTGTCGCCTAAACCTCTTTGTATCTCACCACCCACTCTTTTCTCCTCCATCTCATCTAACCAATTGACCTACCATGTCACACCTCAGTCCTATTCTTACAGCCCACCTCTATCCTGCTCTCACCCCCAAACACCCCTCCCTCACCAAACACGGCCCCAACTACATTTTCTACTCCATACGCCCTCCAAATGGAAGAGCACCTTCTTACACCACCTCCCAGTATCTAAATCAAGCAAAATCCCTTACAGTTTCAAACTATCCACTACCCCTTCCCTATCTTTCACAGGTGAAATTGACATTTCCATTTTCAAATCAGGTTACATCCTTATACAAGCCTCTGAACACCACCTCACCATCTTCGAACACCATTTCAGCACCCTATCCCTCTAGTTGTCCATACCTACTCCTCTCCCCACACCTGCCCAACCCCAAGACTCCTCCTGGCTCTCCACCGCCTTCCCGACGCTAACCCCTCTCCCTCTCGACATACCAAACCTTAATGACATATCCCTCTCTTTGACCTCTATTCTATCACCCTCTCTTGAACCCACCCCCACACCACCTCCAATTCACTCACCCCCAAACTACCATTCCCCCTAATGACCAACTTCCTCCAACACCATATCCCATCTCATACCCATCTCCTTCCCCCCAAGCTCCCCCATTACTACTATATCACTTCCTGCCCCTACTCCTCCCTTCCTGAGCGACACTCCACACCCCAACTCTGATGCTGCATGTCCTCATAACCCTTACTCCCTCTCTTCACCTCACTCCCCATCTCCTACCTCTATAACTGTCCCGACCGCCGCTTTTCCACTCCCGCCCAATGCCGGATAATTCCTCACTCCCCGTCCCAGTCTTCATCAACTCCCACAGTCTCAGGACTACCCTCATCCCCTCGCGCTAGCCTCTCACCCTCTTCGAACACCAAGCTTCCTCCTCTGGGCAACCCAAACCATTCCTCCTACCCTCCTTCTGCACCAACCACATCCCACCTCACTTGCTTAACCCAAACACTGTGCAACATTGACTACTATCAGCCTGATTCATCATTTTCCCGTTTTGCGAGCCCCTGATAGCGATTCATAACGAATCGCTATTAAGGACTTGCAAAACGGGATTCATGTAGGAATTGCAATAAATATTGCGATTCCTACATGTTCCTTATTTGCGAGTAGAATGAATGGGGAGTATTCCTTATTTGCGATTAGCAATTTGCTACTCGCAAATAAGATAGCGATTTAAAGGGTGCCAGGGGTGTCCAAAGGACACCCTGTAGCACCCCTTAAATGCAAATTGAAACAGGTGTTGCGCACACACATGTCCAAAGGACATGTGTGTGTGCAACATGCAACTTAGAAAAATGCTATTAAAAGCATTTTTCTAAGTTTTCGCTATTTACCACGAGGTTTGACCTCGCGGTAAATAGCGGGCCGAAATTGCGAATTCGCAATTTTAAAATGGATGATGAATTGCATTTAAGGAATCTCAAATAGAGATTCCTTAAATGTAATTCCTCGCAAAATAGCGAAATCGCTATTACCGATTTTTGCATTTGGGATGATGAATCCCAAATGCAAAAATAGCGCTCGCAAAGGGCTAGATTCTCAGAATCTGGCCCTTTGCGAGCCGATTTCGGCTTGATGAATCAGGCTGTAAATCTCTACCTTGGTTACTGAACTTGCCCGACTTAGAGAAGATTAAAAAAATCTCAAATCCCTCAACCCTAGAACCCGCCCCTCTGGGTCCTCCTCTCCATGCTCTGGCCCTCAAACACTGGACAACCATGCCTCTACAAAACCGTTCACACAGACATCTTCGCACCTTGAGTGACTACTCCGCTTCCGATCTCTCCGCGAAATGCAACTCCTATCTTAATAACTCCCCCTTTAGGTTTCTTTCTTCCCTCAATCAAACATCCCTGTTGGGGGACGGAGCTAGCCACGGAACGAGATGGCCGCACTGGGAGCGAGCTCCTCCGGGGCCCTTAAACATCATCCTTATCCTACACTGTAAACAGGGACACCACGCCGACAATTGCATGACCTGTGTCGCCTGAGATGTTCCGGACATCCGACGAGGCATCGACACCGCTTTAAAAGCTTCCTTTGCCACTTGAAGCTGGAGGAGCCTACTGCGGCCTACAAGGCGCCACCATTTTAGGAGCACCGGCCTAGGGTGAGAAGTCATACCGAGACACAGAGCACGTAAAGCGGATTGGGGAGGCCCCGCCCACTGCCACTGCACGGACCGCATGAAAGACCTCGCTGAGGAAACGGAGCTCGATTCGCCAAAATCATCTGTCATAGCAGCACCTCTAAGGCGCGGAGGGCTCCGAATATGCGAGGACGTGATATCAGGTGGCTGGGCGCATAACGAACGAACCCGCCCGAAGCTGGAAAGGTCAGACAGGGAAACACTATCGGGGCGAAGAGGGCTACTCTTGGGGTAGCCGATCCTGCGAAGTGCGCCCAAACCAACAGAAACAGCGCTGATCAAGCTTGTACGAAGCAGTGTGACACGAAAGAGGCGCGATGGGCAAACCAGACAGAAACCAGTCGAAACTCAACTTTGATCAGTCCAAGAAGGTACAAGACCAAAATGGCGACCCAACTCAATCGGAAGCACAGACCGCGCACGTGGCAGGGAGTCAGGTGTCGGACAATATTCAATCTATGTTTCTAACGATCCAGACGGCACTAACGAACTTTGATGGTAAGATAGACAACCTCACACACCGAGTGGATCGAATGTCTGAAAGGCTGGACAGGCATACTGAAAGAATAGACATGGCCGAGCGTAGGATATCGGATGTGGAGGATGCGAATAACCGGCTAACAGTTAAACAAACTAGTGTGGACAAACAAATGGCAGCACTGACTGCCAAGACAGAAGATTTGGAAGCCAGGTCTAGGCGCAGCAACATAAGAATTATGGGCATTGCAGAAACCACAAACACAGGCCCAATGGAGAAATATGTGGAGCACCTCCTGATCACACTGCTGGGCAGAGACACGTTCTCAGATGTCTTCTTGATCGAGAGGGCCCACAGATCCCTTGCCCCGAAGCAGCCAGTGGGCTCCAGACCGAGACCGATAATAGCGAAAGTGTTAAATTATCGAGACCGAGATGCGGCACTGAGGAAGGCCCGGGAAGTGGGCGCCTTGCGACACGAGGGAATGGAACTTGCTATCTATCCTGATTTCACTCAATACGTCCAAGAGGCGCAGAAAAAATACACGCAAGCTAAACAAAAACTGCGCGACCTGCAAATTCCATATGCCATGCTATACCCGGCCAGGCTGAAGATCACGGATGATGGCTCGGTAAAGGTTTTCAATGACCCTAAAGACATCCAGAAATACCTACAGCTTCGGAAATCGAAGGGGGAACGTAGACGATCGCTGAGGGACAGACAACAAGATCAAGAGAACTTATCGGATGTGGAATAGTGGGATCCTATAGTCATGACCGCGGATCTAGCGGATCTCGCATACGCGAATTTGCGAATTTACGGATTCGCAATCCGCCAAAATACGCGACCTCTCGCGGATTTGCGGATTTTTACGTTTTTTGTGTTGGCGAGCGTTCGCGAGGATTTGTGGACCATTTCGCAATTGCGAACTTACTTTTCGGCTCGCAACGGCCGCGACTATGTTGTTTCTACGTCTGGTTTATGATCACAGGTTCACAGCACCCTCTGTTTCACCACTGCAACCCTCTGGTACACCCCAATGCCACCCTCTGGTACATCCTCACTGCCACCCATTAGGTTTGTTTATCACTGTAGATTATGGGGGTGAAAAAAAGCAAGCACACCTGCCCTGCTTCAACTGCCATGAATTAATTTGGGGTTGATTAATGTGTCAGTGATTTTGAAAATTCCAGTCTGGCTGGCACCTGCTTCCTTCCTTATCTGTAATTTGCTTTCTGTTGCAGTGAAAGCAAGCACACCTGCCCTTCTTCAACTGCCATGAATTAATTTGGGGGTGATTAATGTGTCAGTAATTTTGAAACTTCCAGTCTGGCTGGCACCTGCTTCCTTCCTTATCTGTAATTTGCTTTCTGTTGCAGTGCAATTTTTTTTCACAGGACCTTTATGGTCTACTTGTAGCTTTTCTATAAGCCTGCTGTTTGGGTCATAGCAGGGTCATGGAATAGTTGCAAATAGGCAACTGAACTCTGGAGGGGCCCCTCAGGAAGCACTAGAGTGAATGGTTACTAATGTTAAGTTTGAACTTTTGCACCTGCTGATTGCTTTCAGTTTAGCAAAAATCGTTTTTTCTGCAATTTCGTGCCATTTGCGGGGCGCGAATCCGTGCGAATACAATTTTTTTTTGCGGCGTGTATGTTCGCGTGATTTTTTGCGTGTTCGCAAGGCGCTTGTAGCTATACGTTTGCGAAGTTACCCTAGCGGTCGTACAAGGGCGCGACCATCTTGTTTGCGTGACGTAATTCCGTTTCTGGCCGCTATGTGTAATCTCGCTAAGTGTGCTGCTCGCTAGTACAATTTCTCGCGTGATCGCGAGGAAAATCTCGCGCGAACTTACCCACGCGGTCGTGAATGGGCGCGGCCATCTTGTTTCTCATTCATTGCTATGGTTCTGGGCATGCTTTCTGTATCCTCTCTGTATCTCTGCCATCCTTTGCTTTTTTGAAGTTTATTTGATCTATTTTACTTATTATCTATCCCTCTATTTTTCTAGCTCTATATTTTTGTGTTTTCTGCTACTTTTTGTTTTCTGCTACTTTTTGTTAATTTTAAACTACTTTTTTAAACTCTTTTATTTTCTTCTTCCCTATTCTATTTCTTCTTTATTATTTAACTCATTTCTGCCCAGACCATGGTAAAGGGAGCCGGGAAGCACCCTGAGAAGGGGAAGAGTCCCGCACCCCGTGCCCGGCTCCCGTGCGGGCGTTTGAGGGGGGAGCAAGTGATGCCACGGGAGATCTTTAGCGCGGAGGAGGTGGCCGCACTCATCTTCCACGTCCAGCGCCGCCTCCCCAAGACGATCCTGGGAGGCGGCAAGATCGCAACCGGCTATGGCATCCGGGAGCGCCGGAAGCGGTGGGAGAAGGTGTGCCGGGCCATGTTTAAGCTCTCTGGGGTCCGGCGCACCTATAACCAGGCCACCCACCGCTGGACGGATGTCATGGACCGGGAACGGGACTTGCTGGACGCGCTCGGCGTAGAGGTCCCCGGGCTTGGTGAGTAGTAGTAGCCATTTCTAGCTATTTCATCACTAATCTGTTTTATCCGGCTCTGTTATTTGCAAATGTTTGTTCTTTACCAAGAGCAATAATGCTGCCGATTACATTAGGTAAATTATATTTCAAAATCTTCTATGCATTTCAGGTGCACTGCTCTCCTTCTCAGTAGCCTTGCTTGCTACTATGCCTATTTGTTTTGTATTTTGTGTTCATTTCATTGGCCTGAGAAATTATGTATGAGTGTAGTGTAAAGAACTGCGTAATGCTAGACACTAAGGGTCATATTTTCAATTACCGGCGCATCCCTGCAAAGTAGCAGGGATGCGGCAGTAATTGTGCGCCATGCCACCACCACCCATTGGCCCAAAACGTCACAGAAGCCTTACGCATCTGTGGCGTAAAGGCGGCGCATTGCTGGAGTTGCGTGCCAACGATGGCGCAGCTCCAGCAATGCTCTGGGGTGCCCTATCTCCCCAATGCTGCATCAAGCCGTACGTCGGCTTCAAGCAGGCGCAGGGTTTGAGTCACGCATCATTGTCCTAAAAGTGACTGATTGACATCTTGTAGATTTCCCTCAGCCACTTTTAGGATTCGTTCCTGCGCAGGAACGCCCTCCCTTGCGCCGGAACGCCCCCTGATGGTGCAGGGCTTTACAACGTGATGCATCTCCCATATGCGTTTTTTTTAAATATATACGTCGCACCATGGCGACTCTTTTGTTCTGCCGCTGCGTCACAAAAGTCACGCAACAATGGAGGAAAATGAGCCGCAAGGGACTTCTAAATCAGCCCCAACAGACTGAAGTCCATTCCTTCCTTTAGACACATGGCTATAAGAAGAAATAGTGGTGGTGGTCGGTGGATTGATAGTTTGAGTATTCACTGATCTGCAAGCAGGGTGGACTTTGTCTGTCACTTTGCGTGCTGCGTACTTCTGCCTGCCAGGCCTAGGCAAACCTTTTTAGTAGTCTGTTTATTGAGTTACATAGGAACTTTGAAAGTCAACGGTCCGCAAATCAGGCAATACGAATAACGTAGTATACCACATGAGATAGACAACTATTCCACGGGATATATTGACCTATCTATTTGCTATTTCTCCAAAATATTTTGTTATAGTTCTTTTGAAATGTTTGATTTGGTTGACAAATCTCATCCATGTTTTCTGGTCTTTCTTTCTTTCATGTTGTATATCAGCTCCCCCCAAGGGCAAGAGGACACAGGAGGAGGGTGCTGTTCAGGAGGATGCAGGCCAGGATCGGGCAGGCGAGGGCTCCTTTGCTGGCCCCAGTAAGTTTTAATTTTAATAAAGAGTACCTATTTTTTCCTAGCGTTCCTCATTCGATTTTTTCTAAATCGTCTTTGATCTTCTTGTAGACTGGATCTAAATTCTTATCCTGCCTCGACTATGACTCCCTGTGGTATTACTAGATTATTCTTATTAGTCTGTGTGTGTAGCTAACTAAGATTGCACATTTGGCAATTCCATTGGACTCCCATTCTAGTCAGCAATAGCTCTATGCACTGAGTGCAGTCCTCTGGGATTGTCCATAATGTCTTTTCAAGTCTTCTAAATGTTTATGCTTTGACAATTGCCAACAATAAAAAGGTAAATGACCACCAAGAAAGAATAAGATACTACTTTACTTTTGTTTTGGATAGGAGGACAATCAATTCTACTACTGTTGCAGGGACAAATCTTCACAAACCGAACTATGAACACTAAATAGTGCATTGTTTATCAATTATAATAGGCGCAGGTAGACTTTCTTTCCACATACCTCAGTGATATCAGACTTTGAAGAACCCCCAATCTCCTTACTGACTAGATAGTGTGGCAGAGTCATTTAGCTCCCTAAGTCACCGATGATTGATCCCCAATGATCATTAGATTATCCTACGCAGGGCAAGAGTACGGAGTCACAGTCAAGAAGTGTCAGAGGCACTCATGCTTGCAAAAATTCCAAAACCTTTAGCTCATCCACTCTAGTCTGGAGGACCAAAAACCACAGAGTCTATTTAAGTTTAAAAGCTTTATTAAAACTAAACACATTTATTAAAATCAACTTTGTCATAAAAGTAAACGTTTAACTGAAAATGGAAAAGTGCTTAGTGCTAACGATTAATTGGACACATTTCTTGTGGTCGAGCTGAGCTCTCACCTGGTTTGAACTTGAGCTTGACCCTGATCGTGTTCTTAGAAGTCAAGCTTCTGTTAGGAGAAAAAGTGTTGTGTGTTAAAAATAAAAAGCAAGCATTCATCAGTTGTGCCAAAAAGTGCAGCAAGACAACAGCCTTCCCTGGAAAAAGGGACATTTTTACTGTAGAGTATACAGTTACAAATTATTACATTGTATTTCGTTTTTTTTAACTTTCTTTATTCCTCCTAGACCAAATATTATACAGTAGTGAGTGGTGTATTCTAACATTCTAAAAATTTACTTTGTAGGTGGAACATCTGGTGGCGGGGCCAGCGCGGAGGTGGTGGATGAGGAGGACAACACTTCTGGGGAGGAGGCGGTGCGAGTGCCGGACGACATCAATGTGCCTGTGAGGGTTGACATGGTGGTGGCGGGCACAGGTAAGCTATATATTCGAAAAGCGAAAGAAGGGTGTAAGTAAGTGTGGAAGGACGAGAAATTTTATGATGGCTGGCAAAGAAGAATGATATGTGTTTGCTTGGCCCCCGAGGTGGCTGGGAAGGAAAGAATATGGTATGGTGCATGGCTGGGTCAATGATGAAGCAAGGATGGGTGGAAGGACAACAGCCTGGGTGGGTGAAACATAAACTGTATGTGTGCATATACTTTGAATGGATGGATGCCTGGAGCATGGTATTATCTGACTCTTAGATAGCACATGTGTATCTAGAGAGAGTAGATGGTCACTGGATGAACTAAGTGTTACCTTGATGAGCATGTAACACCGCACCCGCACGTCCGTTCCAGTGTAGGGAAGGCAAGGAAAAGAAATTGTAAATTTGTCCAATACTACCATGAATAGTAGCAATAGTTTGCATTGCAACTGCAAGCACAGCATATATCCGGTTATTACGGTTGACACTCCGTACCTCTCTTAATAACTTTAGTTTAGTAGTAGTACGTCATTCATGTGTGGGTGTATCACTGTTCACTCAATAATAAGCAAAGCACCTAAAGTCATCCCATATGTCATCAAATACATCCCATGTGAAGTGATAGATAATCTAATTATTTAGCTTCTTCATTTTCCTTTTCTAGTACTCATTTGCACTGTAGGGTGAAAGGTAAATTAATTAAGCAGTAGCCCTTGTAACCGAGTATTCTCAGTGCCACCCGTAATAGAAAAGTAATAGCTTCACCACCTGCATGTACTGGACCGGTACAGTAACGCAAGTCTGTCTCACTCATCATGGTGTGCGTCTGTTTTTCTCGGGTGCAAGTTCACTGCGCTGGCATTCTGCCGGCTTGCATAAGATAACGTACCAATTTTCCGAAACAAGAGAGAAGAAGAAGAATAAGACTGGTGTACTGTCATAGTCGACTGTAATGGAAGTCCATAGTGGTCGTAGAATTTGTTCATTAAACTACCACTAATGTTAGAGCAAGGATGCAGAAGTGGGAAGTTAGATAGATACTGTCCTCAATAGTTATGTACTGTGCTTTCAATTTGCTACTTGTACTGTGACACAACTTTCGGCTCAATCACTTTGTGTTATTAATGTTAAGGAGCATTGGTTACAGACTATGTCTTTCTTTCTTCATATAGTTGCTCCTTCCAAATCGACATCACGGAGGGAGCAGGCTCGAATGGCCCGGCAACGGAGGCTGGATGCCCCTGTCGCGGAATATCAGCGGCTGGTGGCCCTGGAGGAGTCGGAGGACACGCAGTCGACCGGTGCAACCACAACATCCTCGACTGGGACAGCTGCACCCTCCTCCGTGACCCCACGGGCTGCCAGCCAGCGCAGTGCTCCAGCGGTACGGAGCCGGGCTAACAAAGCCAACCGCCACCGCCAAGCAGCAAAAAGACCAGCTGCCCCCCACAGGAGCTGCAAGGCACGCCAGCGCCGCCTAGGAGTGAGAATGTCCTACCTGGAGCAGGAGGTCCATAGGTACAAGAACTTGGTGGAGGGCCTCCGCTTCGAGCATGCCACCCTCCGCAAGGAGTATGATGCCCTGGCCGCAAAATTCACCAGCACCCTCCAGTAGTGGAGTGTCCCTTGCCCTTTTTTTAGAGACTTTTGGGGGGTGGGATTTGGGAGTTGGGTGCTTTTTGGGACTTTTCAAAGACAATCGTTGGGGTTAGGGAGGGTCTTGAGGGAGATTATTTTGTTAGGGCTACATAAATATACTTTTTTAAACTTTATCTGACCATACCTGTTTTTTACTGCTTTTCAGTCTGGTGGGTGGGGGTGTAACAGTAAGTTTGTTTTCCTGAAGAGTCCTAGGACTTTAGTAGTACTACCGTCAATCTCTCGTCTAGTCCTAATACTCCATTATACTACCTCCCACCAAACGCTTATCTTACCTGTAATTTGTGTTAGAAATTAGGGCTAGGCCCAGGGCTGGCTCCACGTGAAATGGGGATTAAGGTTGGCAATCCTGGGCGGATGAAATTTCCTCATTGCGGTGGTACTAGTGGTGTGACACAGTGGCAGTTGCATGCCTATGGAAAAAAAGAAAACGAAACCTGGTTTGTCCTTACTGTAGCATTACAACGGTTACGGTACGCTCGAGAATATAGCAGGTGACAGTACACTAGAACAGTGCCACAATGTAGCCTAACAAATGGTAAAGTATTGCAAGTATAACTAGTACTTGCGTTGAATTCATTTGACATTGGCTCCTACTACTACAAGAAATAGTACTGAAGCTGAGTAAGTCTAGAATATATCCTCGTATTCCTTCACCAGCCTGTTGCTATGACCTTATCCTCCCCAGCAAGTGTGTGGAATTATTGATGTCATTTAGTCAGACATCAAGCAAAACCACACAGCCCGGGGGAAGAGGGTTAGGGTTTGGAAAATGGATCGGAATGGGGGTTTCTTTTTGGGTAGGTTTTGTTGAGAGAAGAAAAAAAAAGCACAGCATGGACAAACAATAATTGAAGATAAAGAAATCTTTGGGTACAAACTAAAGCTAACCACATGCAGTCACACTCATAGAAGAAAACAATGGATACTGTATCTGTATTCTGTATGTTGTTGGAGTTGTCCTGTTGAATTTGGTAAGTAAGTTGCATGCAGCAAACAATTCCTCTTATTAGCGGCACTCCTCCATTCCAGCTGACGCTTCGTCCATCCATGTTGGTGACCACTGACAGAAGACACCCTGTCCACTGCCTGCCTGGCGGATGTTGACTGAAACCCGGCCTGTAATTATTGAACGGAAAACAGGAAGTGCTATTACAATACCACTGATAAATAAATATATGGTATGTACGCTGTGTGGTGCAAAAAGTCACACTTTGATTTCCCTAATAGACAGTACAATATTTTTGAAATTGCGTACTCTGTCAGAGTCACCTTTTTAAGGATAAATAAGTATGGCCAAAATATTATAGCGGATCTTTCCCCTCAAGGTAGGTGTACTGTAAACTGTGTTTTAGAACAAAATTTGACCTTCCCAGCAATGCTCCCACCAAGACCCTTACTAAAGCCAGTCGCAAATGTAGAAGACACCCAATCAGATCTCAAAAAACGAGGCCTAGCAGAAAAATGGTGACAAAACGTACTTTAAAAGTAAAAGTAGGCCCAAATACACCCTTACCCACCGTGGATTGTATTCAAACCACTTGCAAGCAAGCAAAAGTATCCATAGCCAGCATCGCTCCAAGAGTGCTCTAAAACCCCAGAACTGAGTTGCAATAGAACACCCCGAAACACATGCAATCCTGCTGCTAGGGCTAACCCTAACGAACCCTAAGTTACAAAAAGTGCCAAAAGGTTTTGCCTTATGGATTTTGTCCAAAACACTTCTATCCGGTATTAGACCTTCCCAGGAATGCCCCAAGACCCGCCAACCCACCCGCAAAAAAGCACGTGACAACACCCCCAAACAGCCAAAAAGCAAAATCTCATACTTACAATATCTCTCGGCCTTCGGTCCAAACGCGCTGTGCAGCTAGGTCATCATCATCATAACTCCTGTTTTCCACCACGGATTTCCTGAAAAGCAAATGCAATCAAGATTAGACTGTCGCAGCAGTGCTTCGACAGAGACCCCGCAACCCACCCACAAACACCAGGAAGCCCCCCAAAACGCTACATTGAGCAAGATGTCAGAAGAAATAGCAAAAAAAAGGCTTTTCCTTATGGATTTTATCCAAAACACTTCTATCCGGTATTAGACCTTCCCAGGAATGCCCCAAGACCCGCCAACCCACCCGCAAAAAAGCACGCGACAACACCCCCAAACAGCCAAAAAGCAAAATCTCATACTTACAATATCTCTCGGCCTTCGGTCCAAACGCGCTGTGCAGCTAGGTCATCATCATCATAACTCCTGTTTTCCACCACGGATTACCTGAAAAGCAAATGCAATCAAGATTAGACTGTCGCAGCAGTGCTCCCAGACCCCAAAACTCACCCACAAACACCCGGAACCCCGCCAAAGAGCACCTCAAAGGCAAGCAAGTCAGCAAAAACGGCAAGAAATTTCCGCCTCATGTTTGGTCCTAAACACTTTTATCCGTTATTAGAGCTTCACAGCAATGGGCTCAGAGCCGTCAACTCACCCGCAAAGAAGTAGAACACCCCCACAAGTGCTGAGTCTTTCTTCATTGGGCGTAATCCAGCCCTCTGCTTTGAGGGAAATAGGAGGAGGAGGATAGAGGAGCATGTTCTTCTGAACTTGTGAACCTGAGGAATGTAGACTGCGGCACCTTCAAATCAATAAGCAAACAAGTGAAGACAGTTCTGCTGATGGGCTTGTTTTTGGGATTAGGTGATTAAAGTTTGAATTAAATTAACTGTGGAAAACAAAGAAAGACAGACACACAGGAATAAAAGTGAATAAGGACGAAAAAGAACGTTATTGATTCATTGTCTCATTTTCAGGGCTCGGTGTCAGGGAATAAGAAGAAGATTTCGTCATCATACTCTGCGAATTCAGGCAGGATGAGGTCAGTGTTACCGAAAAGAGAACAAATCCCCTCATCTACGTTGCCGTCCTCCTCGTCTTCATGCGGCGTGCTTTCTCGTACTTTGTAATCTGGTGGTATGAGGTGCTGATTCATCTTGATCATTGTCAGCCGCTCCACATTTTTGGGCGAGAGGCGGCTCCGTTTGGGAGTTACAATGCCACCAGCAGCACTGAAAACACGTTCAGAAGACACACTTGCGAGTGGGCAAGACAAATAGTTTATAGCCAGGATGGAGAGCTGTGGCCACAATTGTTTTTTCCCATGCCAATACTGCAATGGCTCATCATTAAGAAAGACCTCTGTTGAGTCATTCAGATAGTCCTGCACCATCGACTCAAGGTCCTCAACGGTTCCTCCACTTTGCTTACTTTTTGCTGTGCCTGTGACATTTTTTCGAGAACCATACCCAAGCAAAGTTAGCCAATCCTCTACAGCAGCCACTGTTACTGTTGTGTGTGGTGTAGATGATCCAGTTGCCGGTGTCTTTAACGGCTGAGAGGTCACTTGTGCCACAGCCACAGGTGCAGAAGTGGATTCTTTTGACTGGGGATGGCCTGCTGATGCTGATGCTGATGTACTGCCTTCTCCTTCAATATCCTGCCGTTCTTTTTCAAACCTCTTGGCTGACCAGGCTAGCCAACGTTTGTACTTTTTAACATCTTCATCAGCAAAAGGAAAGAATGCTTGGCCTGCCAGCGCCTTTTTGTAGCGTGGATCCAGAATAGTAGCACAAATGTAATGCTGTTCTGAGTTGATCTTTTTAAGACGTTCATCACCACGTAGGCGGTCTAATAATTTCTCCGACAAAATAAAAGGGTCTTTTTTTTTCCATCTTTTTCTAACTCAGAAGACACCGCCTTCAGTTGGTGCTCCAGCATGCACAACAATGGGATAGCTTGTCCCAAATTACAGTCCTCCTGGCTGACTGCACGTGTGAAGAGTTCAAAAGGACGAAGCATGTCTGTCAGGCTTTTAACTATGTCCCATTGCGCCGCACCCATCCGCAGGTCCTTCTGAGCTGTACCCTCTGTTAAGAAATAGTGATCGAGTACCGTATACTGCTCATACAGACGCTCAAGCATGTAGAAGGTTGAGTTCCAACGTGTTGCCACCTCCTGGATGAGTGCTTTCACTGGCATTCGACGTTCAAGTAGCAGCCTCCTCAGATGCTTCCGGGCCTTAAAAGAATGGCTGAAATGGTTGCACATTTTGCGGCAGGTGGCCATTACCTCGAACGCTGTACTGTCTCTATCACTCAAGAATTTTTGAACTACCAGGTTGATACAGTGCGCCAAACACGGCACTCTGAAATATGCACCCATCGCCATGGCCTTAACTACATTGGCGCCATTATCCGTGGAAACATAACCAATCTGGCGTTTTTTTGGGGACAGCCAGTGAAAGACCTTTTTGTTAAACTCGTCCAAAATGTTTTCTGCTGTGTGACTTTTCTCCAAGCCAAACATGGCTAGTGTTGCATGTTTCCGAGCAGCTTTAAAAACTTGGTCCGGGTCAACACCTGCGTTTAGCTTTGCTTTAACACCTGAAAAAGAGACCCAGTGTGCAGTGATGCACATGTAATCAGCGCCTGCGCCACTGGTCCACATGTCTGTTGTCAGATGTATAGTGTGAACAGCACTCTTCTGCAAAGCTGCCCCAATCGCCTCCAGCACATCTTCATGTAGTGCTGGAACCGCAACTCTGGCAAAATAGAACCGGCTAGGAACCTTCCATTTAGGGCAGAGCGTTGCCACTAATTCTAGAAAACCTACCGCTTCTACAAAAGAAAAAGGGAGAAGGTCCACAGCTAGCATTTTAGCCAGCTTAGTGTTATACAGACGCGTCAGTGGGTGGTTGCGTTCATATGGCGCGTCTGAAGAAAACATGGTTCTAATGTTGCCCTGGACCAAGCATTTACGGGATGATAATGACTTCTTTGACGCAATTATGCTCGCTGGTGAACTTTTGCGCGTTGGTGTCTCACTCGCTCCAACACTCTTAGTGTGCCTCTCACGGGGTGTGCTGCTGACAGGGGTACTGGGTGTAAGTGAAGTGTTTGACACGTCTTCTTCCTCGTCATCATCAGATGCAACATCAACGTTTTCTTGACTTCCAATTCGGGCTTCCTTGTTCGCATCTAGGTGCGCAAACCATTGGACAGTGTGCTGTCTCTCAAGATGACCTCTCTGGCCTCCGGTACCATAGTTGGTACCTGACTTACCACGACTAACTGCAAGCTTACAAAGGGTACAAATGGCGAACTTTTCCCTTTTTGGGCAAACAGTAAAGAAGTCCCAAATTGGGGACTTGAAGTGTCTGTGGGGCCTGGAGGAGGCGGCGATACTGGTGGTGGTGGTCATGCTGCTAATGCGAGATGAAGTGGAGGATCTGGATTGCCCAACTTTTGTACGTTGTGCACTTTCACCGCCACTAATTAAGGTCGAGGTGGATGGAGGTCCCTTCTTGCCAGAAAGAAATATGGAAGCGGTACGAGTTGGTGTACTACTTAACTCCAATGATTGTGGTGGTGTTTCCACTGCCTCCTCGTCGACAACATCATCATCATCACGCTCAGCAGCTTTTCGGGCTAGGGTCAAAATGTCTGTTTGCTGCATGCCCGCTGGGGCTGCAGTGACCTTTATGATGACTGGGTCGTCGTTGTCAGAGTCTTCATCAGCAGCAGTATCCGCCACTTCTTGTTGAGCCTCATCATCACACTCCATAAGTCTGAGACTTTGGACGAGCTTCCTTTTACGCTTAACTACCTTTGTCAGATCATGGTGTGCCTCACTCTCAGACGGCAGTGGTGCTGGTTCCCAATTTTGATCCGTATCATCAGAAGGAGGTGTGCTTGAAGAAGATGTAGACACCACCCTTGATCTCTTCCTTGCTAGGGGTGTGGAAGACAATCAATGATCATCAGGAGGAGTGTCTTCCTCAAATGATACCTCGCCTTGATTGTCGATTTCCTGATGTGCCCCTACTTCGGGTCCATCACTGTTGTGTTTGCAATTACCGCTCTAAGTGTACTGGGGATGCTCAGACGTGAGTCCCAGGCACTCCACACCACTGGAATCAAGCTAGCCGGGCTGATGAGAGGTGTTACCTCGAAACCGGGCCGGTCCTCGGATGCTTGTTTCCGTTCTGGGAAGGACATGGCTTTTGTAATTCGGACTGGACTGTTCCCATGGGGCACAGGGTCAGCGCTGATTTGCATATCGCCATTGTCTAACCCAGGGTGGTGTGGAGTGGAAAAACGATGGATTTGGGCCCAGATCTTTGGACTGGGGTGAATGTGTGACATTGATCCACATTCTGTCCATCACTGTTGTGTTTGCAATTACCGCTCTAAGTGTACTGGGGATGCTCAGACGTGAGTCCCAGGCACTCCACATAACTGGAATCAAGCTAGCCGGGCTGATGAGAGGTGTTACCTCGAAACCGGGCCGGTCCTCGGATGCTTGTTTCCGTTCTGGGAAGGACATGGCTTTTGTAGTTCGGACTGGACTGTTCCCATGGGGCACAGGGTCAGCGCTGATTTGCATATCGCCATTGTCTAACCCAGGGTGGTGTGGAGTGGAAAAACGATGGATTTGGGCCCAGATCTTTGGACTGGGGTGAATGTGTGACATTGATCCACATTCTGTCCATCACTGTTGTGTTTGCAATTACCGCTCTAAGTGTACTGGGGATGCTCAGACGTGAGTCCCAGGCACTCCACACCACTGGAATCAAGCTAGCCGGGCTGATGAGAGGTGGTACCTCGAAACCGGGCCGGTCCTCGGATGCTTGTTTCCGTTCTGGGAAGGACATGGCTTTTGTAGTTCGGACTGGACTGTTCCCATGGGGCACAGGGTCAGCGCTGATTTGCATATCGCCATTGTCTAACCCAGGGTGGTGTGGAGTGGAAAAACGATGGATTTGGGCCCAGATCTTTGGACTGGGGTGAATGTGTGACATTGATCCACATTCTGTCCATCACTGTTGTGTTTGCAATTACCGCTCTAAGTGTACTGGGGATGCTCAGACGTGAGTCCCAGGCACTCCACACCACTGGAATCAAGCTAGCCGGGCTGATGAGAGGTGTTACCTCGAAACCGGGCCGGTCCTCGGATGCTTGTTTCCGTTCTGGGAAGGACATGGCTTTTGTAGTTCGGACTGGACTGTTCCCATGGGGCACAGGGTCAGCGCTGATTTGCATATCGCCATTGTCTAACCCAGGGTGGTGTGGAGTGGAAAAACGATGGATTTGGGCCCAGATCTTTGGACTGGGGTGAATGTGTGACATTGATCCACATTCTGTCCATCACTGTTGTGTTTGCAATTACCGCTCTAAGTGTACTGGGGATGCTCAGACGTGAGTCCCAGGCACTCCACACCACTGGAATCAAGCTAGCCGGGCTGATGAGAGGTGTTACCTCGAAACCGGGCCGGTCCTCGGATGCTTGTTTCCGTTCTGGGAAGGACATGGCTTTTGTAGTTCGGACTGGACTGTTCCCATGGGGCACAGGGTCAGCGCTGATTTGCATATCGCCATTGTCTAACCCAGGGTGGTGTGGAGTGAAAAAACGATGGATTTGGGCCCAGATCTTTGGACTGGGGTGAATGTGTGACATTGATCCACATTCTGTCCATCACTGTTGTGTTTGCAATTACCGCTCTAAGTGTACTGGGGATGCTCAGACGTGAGTCCCAGGCACTCCACACCACTGGAATCAAGCTAGCCGGGCTGATGAGAGGTGTTACCTCGAAACCGGGCCGGTCCTCGGATGCTTGTTTCCGTTCTGGGAAGGACATGGCTTTTGTAGTTCGGACTGGACTGTTCCCATGGGGCACAGGGTCAGCGCTGATTTGCATATCGCCATTGTCTAACCCAGGGTGGTGTGGAGTGGAAAAACGATGGATTTGGGCCCAGATCTTTGGACTGGGGTGAATGTGTGACATTGATCCACATTCTGTCCATCACTGTTGTGTTTGCAATTACCGCTCTAAGTGTACTGGGGATGCTCAGACGTGAGTCCCAGGCACTCCACACCACTGGAATCAAGCTAGCCGGGCTGATGAGAGGTGTTACCTCGAAACCGGGCCGGTCCTCGGATGCTTGTTTCCGTTCTGGGAAGGACATGGCTTTTGTAGTTCGGACTGGACTGTTCCCATGGGGCACAGGGTCAGCACTGATTTGCATATCGCCATTGTCTAACCCAGGGTGGTGTGGAGTGGAAAAACGATGGATTTGGGCCCAGATCTTTGGACTGGGGTGAATGTGTGACATTGATCCACATTCTGTCCATCACTGTTGTGTTTGCAATTACCGCTCTAAGTGTACTGGGGATGCTCAGACGTGAGTCCCAGGCACTCCACACCACTGGAATCAAGCTAGCCGGGCTGATGAGAGGTGTTACCTCGAAACCGGGCCGGTCCTCGGATGCTTGTTTCCGTTCTGGGAAGGACATGGCTTTTGTAGTTCGGACTGGACTGTTCCCATGGGGCACAGGGTCAGCGCTGATTTGCATATCGCCATTGTCTAACCCAGGGTGGTGTGGAGTGGAAAAACGATGGACTTGGGCCCAGATCTTTGGACTGGGGTAAATGTGTGACATTGATCCACATTCTGTCCATCACTTTTGTGTTTGCAACTACTTCGGGAGGAACAACTATTGTGGGCACTTGTGACCCTCCATGCACCTCTGCTTGCGCATCTCCTTGCGCTGCCTCTCCTTCCACATGTACTTGGGCTTGTACTTGCACATGTTGTGGTAAATAAATAAATAATACCCTATTTTTGAATGTATAAATGAATAACAGATAGCTCAATAAATAAGAGTAAAAATTCGAGGTAGTAGGAGTTTTGCAGGTTTATTACAGCATAAAGGACAGGAACAGGACAACCTGCATAGGAATAGGATGGCAGGGCCCAGCAGCGCTGCTGGTGTCAGGATCGGGACAAGGAAAAGGATGACTTTTTTAATAACAGTGCATGAGCATATATACATAACGCAAACACATAGCATTACATTGCAATAGGCGTAGCAGTGGGTGGAGCAAAAAGGTGTGACGCGTAGCAGTCGCGAAAGATAAGGGTGAAAAAGAGGTGTAACGGGGCGTATACATAGACATGTGATGCAAACGTAACAGAATATGTCATGAATGGGGCGGAAACCATGGAGGGGGCTACCTAAGGAGCCGGGACCTCTAACCTGATGGTGCGCGCAAAGTAGCAATGACGTATCACTAGGAGAAGCTGGGGGCTATGAACTCTGTGCTAGGAGCAGAGACTGAAGTCTGGAGAGTCAGGGCGACATGTACCTAAGCAGTATCTAGTATCTGATGTTTAGAGAACATGTTGATATAAACTAGAAGTTAGGAGGGGAAAGGCTAACTTGATTCTAAGACTGGACCATGCATTATTCTACATGTAGTGCGTGATGAAGAATATTAAATGACCATTAAATGCAGTATTTCTCTAACGTGGAGACGTGAAGGCTAGACAATGACGGAAACTATTGATGCAGTTCAGTAGCTTAGGAATGCAGAGAAGGAGGACTGAACTGATAACTGGAACTATAACATACTTTTGGCAGACTCAGAGGCAGAGCCAGGCTGAACCGGGCACTGCAAGGCAGGAAGTAAGTGAAGGGTCGAGGATACAGGTGGGGCTGTATCGCTCCTCAGCGAGGCTTTAGGAGACAGGAGCTGAATCTGGTGTCCAGGCCCTTTTGAGGCCTAGAAACGGGGACTTTATAATGGAATAACGTGCACACTGAGAAACGTGGCAACGTAGCTTTACATAGGCCTGATATTCGTAGTATTCACGAGAACTGGAAACTGGCATACTAGAGGTGGACACAACTATAATTGTGTCTTGAATCGAACATGGGGAATACATATGCATATTTAATCATGCACACATAACATATGATGGATGACACGTAGGGACACAGAACATGGCAAAATTTACTTTTCCACATTCCCTCCTTGTCACTACGTTTCCATCAGGAAACATCAATTTTCATGATACCGTCTATCATTTCATACAGTATCATTTGCTCGTCTCGAATTTTCTTGGAACGGGATTTAGAACGGGGCTTGGGACTAGGAATACAAGAGGTAGCACAAATGCCGCAAATCGCAGGGCCACATTGTATACAGAGGCAGCAGCTGAATATGATCGCTACTGCAATACCTAGGAAGGACAATATTTTCCATCCCCATGCGGAAATTATATTCCAGAACCAACCGGACCATGTCCAGGTGCCTGGATCTTGGTGTATCAGATGGGCAATTTTATGGAGTCTGGTTATAGCTGAATAAACAGACGGCGCGTTATTTGGAATGAAAATGCAGCAACTAGATCCGATGACTCTACAGGCCCCGCCCCTATCGGCCAGTATGACGTCAAGGACGAGACGATTCTGTAAAACGACAAATCTCATAGCAGATTGCTCTTCGGTTAAGTTACCTAGAGCAGAGGCAGTTTCATTGACTACTACTTCAAGGGTTCTGGTTAACCTACGGATTAGCTTACTATTCTGGATAGGTCCTATAAAGAAGAAGAAACCTCTATTGAAATCTGTATACTGTTCTAGAGCAGTTTCAGTATAATCGACAATTGGGGACTCCCTTCTATGTCTAATGTGTACTAGATGTGTATTTCTATGATAATCAGGTGGGGCTAGGAAAACAGGTGGCAGTAGGAAGGCAATGTAACAGGTTCCCTCCCAATCGAGGGGCAGACGAACATATGCAGTTTGACCACAAATAAAATAAGAATGACGTGAAGCTTTGAAGATAGATTTCCCACTGTCACTATACTTGATAATAGTAGTACAATCACTATGTCCTACATGTACAGAACCATAATTTCGGACACATAATTCGCCTTTGACTGGCAGTACTGAAATAGCAGGTAAGTCTGGAGTAGTATCAGACTGAACATTCAAGACCATGAAATTCGAAGAATAATTACCTAAATTATACACTTCATTTTCTAGATCTAACCCTGTTCTGTGGGGAAGACCTTGCTTGTCTGGAAAACATGTACTGTTAAGAAAAGACATATCTGTTGAGGATGACGTTAACGTGGACCATGCTCCACACGAACCATTATGTGAGAATGGATAAGGAAAAAGTGGCAGAACTCCCTTCGGTGTCTGGAAAGGGGGGAGTCGACCACACACCCAACAATTAGTGGTATTGCTGGACTGGTGTGAGTAATGTAACATGCGGATGAATGAGTTATTTCGCATAGCGAGGCGGTAAGAGAGTTCATGAGGAGGCAGATCACTAAACGTGTGTTCTACTGTAGCATTAGCAGACTTATTTACATGAAGAACTGGGAAATACAAGAAAAATGCATAACTGGTGCAGGAAATCATAATGCTGAGAAACAATATGAAACATAGAAAAACGATACATCGGATTGAGTTTTGACTAACTCTCTCACTATGGGGGTCTATTTTATACATGTCAGAAACAGTCTAACCGTTTCACCTAGGGGAGGACTTAGACAATCAAACTGACTGACTTATTTTACTAGACCGGAGTTTTAGCTTATACTCCTGTTGCGGAGTTTTCTCTAACAGGGGAGGGTTTGTAGCAATGTCTTTTGCGGGACAGTCCTTGAGAACAATATTTTGGCAATCCTTCAAATCCTGGGAAATGTTCTTTAAGACGGGTTTCAGTCCATTGAATTGTTTTACATGAGAAAGGTGCACCCAGCCTTTGCGACCTTCCAACTTCACGGCTGTACGGGTGGTGAGGAGGACCTGTCGGGGCTCTTTCCAGCGAGGCTCCAGCGGACTTGATCTGTCAAAGTTGCGGACCATCACCATGGATCCTGGAACGATTTCATGCGGTGCCACCTCGGTATTGTCTGGAAATGCGGCGGCAACCTGTGAACGACATGAGTTGAGGGCAGACATCAAGGAAGCTAGGTAATCTGTCAGCATATTACTTGAAACATCGGTAATACTTCGGGGTCTAGGAGTACCCCACATGTTAGGGGGGCGGCCGAAAACGACCTCATACGGGGACAGACCTGATCTGGAATGTGCGACCATGCGCATATAAAATAAAGCAACTGGTAGAGCTACCAGCCAGTCCACACCTTTCTCTTTACACACTTTGGCGATACGGATTTTCAGAGTCTGATTATGTCTCTCTACGAGACCGGCTGCTTCAGGGTGGCGTACACAATGGAACTTCCACTGGTACCCTAACAACAGGGAAACATGCTTCATGAGTTCAGATAAGAATGGCTGGCCGTTATCAGAATATACGACTCTAGGGAGTCCATAACGAGGGAAAAACTCACGAACCAACTGCTTGGCAGTGGTCGCGGCTGTGTAATCTGGGACTGGATATGCTTCTGTCCACCTGGACAAAGCGCATACAACTACAAGGACATACTTGAAACCTCGACATCGCTCCATCTGAATATAATCCATCTGGAGGACTTCAAAAGGGTGGTCAGGGGGCTGGAATCCACCTTGTTCCACCGGGACACTTTTACCTGGATTAAACTGACAACATATCATACAGGTACGGACTTTCTGCTTGGCTGCAGCTCGTAAATGTTTGTTGAACCAAATATTCTGGATACTGTCTAACATAGCTTTTTCTCCTAAATGTGCTGGACTATGTGCGGTATTAATAATGACTTGAACCATAGAGTCGGGGAGAAACCATGTGGCTCTACCCTTTGTTAACCATCCTTGATCTGTCTGGACCCCTCCTTGTTCAGACCATTTCTTGATTTCTTCGGGAGTAGCATGTAACTGTATGTCTATGACATCTTGTGTAGGGTCTTTAACTGTCATGCATGTGGTCGGATCTGGAGTATGTGTCTGATTAACTGGAATGTCTGGAGTCTGTGCTGTAAGCTTGGCTGTGCGATCTGCTAAATCGTTACCTTGAGAAATGGTGTCAGTAACTTTCGTATGTGCTTTGCACTTCATGATAGCGATAGATGTCGGTAAATGTATGGCATCTAACAGAGCTTGAATAAGGAGACCATGCTGAATCTTGGTTCCATGAGAAGTCATGAAACCTCTCTCCTGCCAGAGCACTCCGAAGTCGTGTACAACTCCAAATGCGTAGCGTGAATCTGTGTAAACATTAACTTTCAAGTTCTTGGCGTGTATGCAGGCTTGTGTCAGAGCAACTAGCTCTGCTGCTTGAGCGGACAGGGTATCAATACGGTGTGTTTCAATAACTTCGGTGTCAGTAGTCACTGCATACGCGGTGACTAGTTCTCCTGTACTTGTTCTCATACATGAACCATCCACATAAAGTGTCAGGTCGGGGTCTGGTAACGGAGTATTTGTCAGATCTTGTCTTGGCTTTGTCGTAATGTTAACTACTTCCACGCAATCATGTGTGGCTGGATTTGAATTAACTGATGGTAACAGTGTAGCAGGATTTAAAACGTTGCAGCGTCTGATTTCTATGTGTGGCTGGAACAGTGTCAATTCATAACCTGTTAAACGTGCAATTGTCAAGTGCTGAGTTTGTGTTCGGTTTAAAAGAACTTCCACGGAATGTGGAACTTGTACTGTCAAGGTATGTCCTAAGACTATGGAATCACTTTGTCTGATAGCTAGTGCTGTGGCTGCAACTGACTTGAGGCACGCAGGCAGAGCCTGGGCTACAGGATCTAATGTGCTCGAAAAATAAGCACAAGGCTTGTATTGTCCTGCTTGATCTTGTGTGAGAACAGATAATGCTGTACCTTCGCGTTCTGTGACAAAAAGTGTAAAAGGCTTACTGTAGTTCGGTGTTGCTAGAACTGGAGCTTGGCATAGGGCTTTCTTTAACTCATTGAAACTAAGTGTATGTTCAGATGTCCAAGGGAGGACAGTCGATACGGCTGCCTCCTGTGTCGTTAACTGTATCAGTGGCTTGGCTAGAAATGCATACTGGGGAATCCATTGTCTGCAGTAAGAAGTGAGGCCGATAAAAGCACGTACCTCCTTCTGGGTCTTGGGCTGAGGAAGACTCGCTATTAACTGGATAC
This sequence comes from Lissotriton helveticus, assembly GCF_964261635.1. Classification (NCBI taxonomy): domain Eukaryota; kingdom Metazoa; phylum Chordata; class Amphibia; order Caudata; family Salamandridae; genus Lissotriton; species Lissotriton helveticus. The sequence goes on along the minus strand of NC_136065.1, from coordinate 1,066,123,839 downwards.
GGTCTGGTGTCAACTGCCTACCCCTCTTGGACAGCAAGTGTCCTAAGTAGACCACTTGCTGGACACAGAATTGAAGCTTAGAAGGGGACACCTTGTGCCCCATCTCGGCTAGGAAATACAGAACTGTCAGTGATGCTCGCTCGCAAGCACGTTCAGAACGGGCTGTGATCAGTAGATCATCGACATACTGGAGCAGGGCAGTGTCAGTTGGCATGTGAATGTTGTCTAGTTGTCTCTTAAGTGCTTGACTGTAAATACTAGGACTTTCTGTGAAACCTTGAGGAGCTCGTGTGAACATATAGCTCCTTCCATTTAAACAAAATCCGAAAAGGAACTGGCTGTCTGGATGAATAGGAACACTGAAAAATGCGTTCTTGAGGTCTATGACAGTGAAGAACGTGGCTTCGGAATCAATGGCCGTTAATAGGGAAGAGATGTCTGGGACAACTGGGTACTGCGGAATAATACATTTATTAAGCTCTCGTAGGTCAATCACTAATCGATATACTGGGGGTGCATTTGGATCAGTACGTTTCATGACTGGAATGATCGGAGAATTACATACATTGGAGTCAGTTTCTACAACCACTCCTTGAGCCATGAGCTCGTCAATAATTTTGGATAAGGCTGCTACAGCCTCAGGTGGCAATCTGTACTGTCTGATTCGTGGTAACACTACACCTGGCTTGAGAGTCACACGATAGGGTGTGATTTGCATGTAACCTACATCAGTTGGACCTTGCGCCCATAAGTGCTGCGGAACATTAGACAGTCTGGGATCAAAATCTCGTAATACGTAGTGACCCTTAAAGTCACGTAGGAACAATCGTATTCCCTCTGGGGAACAGCATATAACTGCACCCAACTCTTTCAGTGTCTTAATGCCTAATAGGTTTTCTGGACATGACTTAGTAAGTAACAGATCAGTAGTGCGGGACAATGGACCTACTTCTAGAGTAACTGGCTTTGAAATCTCATTTACGATAGGTTTTCCTTAAAATCCAAGGGAAACATTTCTTGAGCCTGAGAGCGGAGCCCCTGGAACTTCGGCATGACTAATTGTGGTCCTACTTGCCCCTGTATCAATCAAAAACTTTCTGTCTTTCCCTAATACTTGACTGTGAACATAGGGACCTTCTTGATCTACAGGTATCTCGATGAGAGGCAAGCCTACCTCCCTCTTTAGGCTGTTTCATGAATACTGCTGGTACTCTGGATACTCAGACTGTGCATACTGGTACATCTGCTGTGTGACGTGCTGTGTTGCAGCAATAGGCTGCGGTGTTGTAACTGTCTGTTGTGCATTCTGTGGCTGAGGGATCTGTGAAACTTGTTCTTGTCTAGGCGGACGTGGTCTTTCTTTAGTCTTACCAGTAGCTATGTTGTGTTTCAGAACTGCACACTCATTTATAAAATGACCTGGCTGTTTACAATAATTGCAGTTCCCTTTAACGGGAGCTGCAGGATGACTGGCTTGATTTGGACCCCTCTTCTGACTGTCTTGAGGAACAGATTGTGCAACTAGTACTTTCATCTTCGTGTCTTTCATACGTTTTCTCTCGTGTTCTTGTTCTTCTCTGATTCTATTCTGGTGGTATTGAAGCATCTGCAACATCTGGGACGGGGTATTAGCTTGCCAGGTACTTTCGACTTTCAAAACTCGATTTTTAATTTGTGGGCTTGAATTCTCGACTAATTTAGTAACAAAAAGGTGAGGGTATGACTCACTACTTGTCTTGAGGCCACTGTTGATGCTGAAACATTTTTCAAATCTAGAATAAAAATCACTAATATCCTCATCTTGCTTCTGTTTACAGGCTGAGATTGCATCCCAGTCTTCTTTTCTAGTTGTCAATAATCTGGGTAAAACTTGTATTAATAATTCCGGTAATTCTTTACATTTCGCTCCAAGACCGGTACCTGGTACTCGTGCCTTATCTTCAGCTTCTAGAACTGCCCAATCGATCTTTTTCTCCCCCACCTCCCATTCTTTTTCCTTGAGCTTTTCATACACCCCTGCGGGCAGCAGAACCTTTAACATTTTAATTATATCTGGATACGTGTATTCTCCCATACGGAGCATGTCTTTTAATTCTCTATGGAACCCTGCTGGATCTTTGTCATGACAGGGAATTAATTTCTTCATCTCGAGGAGTTCCATCTTTGTAATCGGAGTGTAAACAAACACTCGTTCTAGTTCGCCACCCGTTCCTCTAACTGGGTGGACTTCTCGTAACGGATTCTGTCTCTCCATGTAAAATGGTTTACTTTCTGGGGGTGAGACATGAACAAAATGCGGGTTCAGAAACGTTCTATATTTGTGACGCTGTTCTAGAATGACACTAATTAAATCGGTACCTAGACCTTTCCATCTATACTGGAGTAACTCGTTCAGGACATCATGTAACGGGCCTGGATCAGAGTGCTGACCCTCATACAATGTAATGAGGTGCTGAATCATATACATACCCGCCAGTCGTTGCTCGGCTGGGGGCAGTTTCAGAAACATTTGTGCCACTATTTCGTCTGGAAAAGTGGTAGAATCAGTAATCCATCGGACTGCTGATCGGGCTAGTTCTTGTTCATGCATGGTACTTAACTCACTGTAACCGATTCGTGATTTCAGAATGTGATCGGTAGCTTGGAATACTTGTTCTAGAGAACCTTGTTCTGGTGCTGGAGAATGAAAAATAGACTTGTGTTCTAGGCGTAAATGGCGATCTGGAAATCTAGATTTTCCTACATACGCTATTCTGGCGGGATTCTCGTCGTCTATCTCTTCAGTATCAGAATTACTTTCTTTCTCGCTTACTTGTGCTGCTTTACGTTGTTCGTGTATCTTTATTATTTCTCTACGGATTTTCTTGTACATACTCTCCATAGCACCGACGGTCTTGTGCTTACCCTCGGCTATATTATCACTCCACCTTGTCAGGGTTCTCATTTCGGCTTGATCTTTAGACGGGTAATCTTGTTCTCTTATTAGACAGTTAATCAGAAACTTTAATATCATGAGCTGGATCTCGGCTTTCCTTTGAGACATGGCCTCGCTAATGCTTTCTGGATCATCCCCTGTACGGATGAAACGATATATTCTGTCTAGATCTTCTTTCATATTCGGTAAGGTGACTAGATACTCGGCCACCTTTCTTACGCGGAATGAATATAAAACCATATTATCCTCGCCTGGGACTGGATCATAGCCGCATTCGGCAAGGGATTTTCTTATTTCTGCTACAGTCTGATGTCTGGGCGTACGCTGGGACGCTTGTGCATGTAATTCGGCTGTCGTTAAACGCTTGTGTGGCGGCGGGGTTTGAGGAGTACCTCCCCCTGCGGCCCCTAAACTAGAGTCGTCTACTGAGGCTCTTCGTCCTGGCAGAGTGGGAAATGGAAATATAGGCTGGACTTGTATGGCGGGCTGGACCGGGGGTACCGTAACAGGTACTCCGGTGTCTGGAGGAGCGGGAAGTGCCTGATTTACAGGGACTGGCGGAGCGCGAACAGGATTTGCGTATTCTGGGACTGTGTCGTCCAAATAGGACGAAATAAAAATATCAGCTGCGGTCTGTTTGTAACGTAGCTTGGTCGGAACTAATGGTGGCGGGAAATTACTGGATGCCTCTGGGGTCGCTTTTGGCAAGCCCTCGGCAAAGAGAGGATACATACCCCTATTAAGGGCATGCCTCTGTCTGTCTGACTGTTCGGCTTTGACTTGTTCACCTATCTCGATTAGTTCTTTTTCTTGTGCTCGTTCTAAGGATTCTCTACTTAATTCTGACTTTCTGATTTCCTTTTCAGTTCTTTTATGAGCTTCTTTGCGCCATAACTCGATGGCATCTTTCTGTGACTGTCTTGCTTTCTTTTTCCATAATGCTTCTTCTACTCGCATGATGCATTCGGCATCCCATGTACCCGATACGGGCCATCTATACTTTTCATCTAACCGTTTGGTATACTCTACCCATAAATCTAGATACAATATGGCGCTTATGCCATGCTTCTGATACATAAAATGACCTGGACTGTCCCTAGGCGGAACTGGAACTGCTGCTTCCAGCAGACCCTTTCTGGTTTTTAACTGACGTAATTTCGAAAAGAGCGGCATGACTGAACTATAATCTAGACACAATACAATACACAATAAACACGATACTTATTCCCCATTCATACCACGACATTAAAATACATGAAGAACATTTAAAAATAACAGTTCGAACAGAATACTACCTGGAATACGGAACACAGAATACATGAATTTTCTCGAGAACAGAACTGACTAGAACAGGAACTAGATGCACTGCTGAAACAGTACGAAACTTACCGGTCTCATAAAGAGACACGTCAGGACCCGCATCCACCGAAGTGGATACTTCGTTTGTGGGTCTGTGTACCACCAACCCACGGACCAGAGTCAATTAAATTGACCCTGTCTAGATACCACCCCAGTAACGGTACTCACCGGGCAGCAAGAACGGAAGGCCTCGGACTGGACTGGACTGCTACGACGACGGACGACGAACTTCGGACTTCAGTTACGGGTGGGCCTCCGGATACCTCGGACCTTGGACTCTCGGCTTGGGCTCTGGTCGGGACTCGCCGCGTTCCTCCACCGTCTCGTTTGGATGCTGGACCGCCTCCTCCGTCTCCTCCGTGGGCCTGAGGGATACTTGGAGCAGAAATATCTGCCGGTGCGCAGAAGAGTTCCGTCACGACTGCAGAGGGTCAGGGGGTCGGCGTGGCTTCACCGACGCGTGGGGAAAGGGCAAGTCCCTGTTCGGGCGCCATTATGTGGTAAATAAATAAATAATACCCTATTTTTGAATGTATAAATGAATAACAGATAGCTCAATAAATAAGAGTCAAAATTCGAGGTAGTAGGAGTTTTGCAGGTTTATTACAGCATAAAGGACAGGAACAGGACAACCTGCATAGGAATAGGATGGCAGGGCCCAGCAGCGCTGCTGGTGTCAGGATCGGGACAAGGAAAAGGATGACTTTTTTAATAACAGTGCATGAGCATATATACATAACGCAAACACATAGCATTACATTGCAATAGGCGTAGCAGTGGGTGGAGCAAAAAGGTGTGACGCGTAGCAGTCGCGAAAGATAAGGGTGAAAAAGAGGTGTAACGGGGCGTATACATAGACATGTGATGCAAACGTAACAGAATATGTCATGAATGGGGCGGAAACCATGGAGGGGGCTACCTAAGGAGCCGGGACCTCTAACCTGATGGTGCGCGCAAACTAGCAATGACGTATCACTAGGAGAAGCTGGGGGCTATGAACTCTGTGCTAGGAGCAGAGACTGAAGTCTGGAGAGTCAGGGCGACATGTACCTAAGCAGTATCTAGTATCTGATGTTTAGAGAACATGTTGATATAAACTAGAAGTTAGGAGGGGAAAGGCTAACTTGATTCTAAGACTGGACCATGCATTATTCTACATGTAGTGCGTGATGAAGAATATTAAATGACCATTAAATGCAGTATTTCTCTAACGTGGAGACGTGAAGGCTAGACAATGACGGAAACTATTGATGCAGTTCAGTAGCTTAGGAATGCAGAGAAGGAGGACTGAACTGATAACTGGAACTATAACATACTTTTGGCAGACTCAGAGGCAGAGCTAGGCTGAACCGGGCACTGCAAGGCAGGAAGTAAGTGAAGGGTCGAGGATACAGGTGGGGCTGTATCGCTCCTCAGCGAGGCTTTAGGAGACAGGAGCTGAATCTGGTGTCCAGGCCCTTTTGAGGCCTAGAAACGGGGACTTTATAATGGAATAACGTGCACACTGAGAAACGTGGCAACGTAGCTTTACATAGGCCTGATATTCGTAGTATTCACGAGAACTGGAAACTGGCATACTAGAGGTGGACACAACTATAATTGTGTCTTGAATCGAACATGGGGAATACATATGCATATTTAATCATGCACACATAACATATGATGGATGACACGTAGGGACACAGAACATGGCAAAATTTACTTTTCCACAATGTGATAGTTGTTGCGGCTGTGGTTGTTCAACACTCGTCAGAAGAGCTACAACAACCTGTGTTGATTGAGGGACATTGCTGATGCTTTCTTGCGATGAGCCAACATCACTGGTCGATGGTGATTGAACAACTATACTGGCTGCCTCTGCAGCACTCAAGGGCTTGGACTTAAGTTGGCGTGGTGGTGGTGGTGGCACTGAGCCCAATGGAGCGGGGGTGCTGCTCCCAGCTTGGTCCCCAGCAGATCCCGCTGCTGCTGCAGGCATACTTTTTTTTTTACTCCCAAAAAAAGGGGCGGCCGGCACACCAGTCTCCTTGGTAACTTGCTTCTTCTGCTCCTTACTGGCACCTTTCTTGCTAGAGGAGCTACGGGTAACTTTTTTTGGGGCCATCTTCTTCAGAGCAGGTCAGAACAGCAGGCAGCAGTTGCACGAGTTGCAGAGTTGTCTGTGACCAGACGTGACGTTGCGTGACGTTATGCTGCACACACACACCGCTGCAGGACTTCTTCCTGGCACTGGTGGTTCTCTTGAGTCTTGTGCACCTAAAAGCAATGGAAGACAGAGGAACATCAGTTCAGTTATACACCCCAAAAAATCGACAAAACACAGAAAAATCAGCACAATCCCATGCCATCCATGATGTTTACATTGAAGACACCCCACAGAAAGACTAGGGCCATGCAAGTATGCAACACTCGAGGGGGCGTGGCTTGGCGCGCAAACGGAATGGCCGCTTGAGTGAGCGGCTCCCGTCTCCTACGCTGCTGATCCTTTAGAAATCCTCGCTGTCTGGCGGAATCTCTGGCCCTGTAATAGCGGAACCGATGCCCTCCAGCCTAGTCCACACTCGATCCGACTTTGGGCCCGCTGTGAGTTACCCTCGAGGAATTATCCTTTTTAAAACTTTCACCGGTGCACTCCCAGATCACGCCTGGATGCGGACATCGGCCTCCGATGCTCACGCGAGCCCGGGGCGGACCACGAGGTGCAGGGCCCCAGGCAGGTGCCTGACCGCTGAAACCCGCTGAGCCCTGGTTCAAAGCACTGGGCTACGCTGCACGGCCCTCGACTGCGACGGACACCCCTGGGGAGCTGATCCCACCCTCCTACTTACGGACTGGCAGAGGGTGCTGGCTGCCATACCAGTAGCGCTGCAGCTTGCGGCGGAAGACGGGCATCTGGTAATGGCGGCGGCTGTGAATGGGAGCGCGGAGGAGAACTACGCCGGTGCAGCGGCCCGCCTGCTATTGGAGTCCGGCCCCACGCAGTGAGTAGCAGACCACGTCTTGGGCATCCTGGGCAGTACTCGGCTGTGACTACTGTTATCTGGTATGATTGACTGCTGAAAGTGGGCGCCTCTTCGGTGGACGGCTTGACCTCCCCCTGTCACGGAGGCTGACCGAAGCTGCGGACTAGTCTGCCCCCTTCATCCTGCTCAGTGTGGCCGGCTGCCTTTCTGCGCTGTGTGTCCGATCACCGGGGGGCCCTGGAAGGACGTCTGCTGACCCGCAATTTTCCAGCCCGTGAGGGTCGTGTGGTTGCTGCGTGACTTGTGGTTCCCCATCCCCCGGCCATACCACACTGCCTGCTGCGGGGGCCACTGAGGACGACCCTCACTGCTTTCTTTGCCCAGGGAGTGGCCGGTACTTGCCCTATCGGACCTCACGCCGGTGGCTCACGAGCTGTGCAAGGGCACGATGGTGCGCCAGGAGCACCGGCAAGCGAAGCTCAGCTTTGACACCGCCAAGAAGACCTCAAAGGCGCCTGGAGGGGACCCGGGGCCTAGCGGCGCGGGCTCTGCGCCCTCCCCCACGACCGCGTCTGATCTCCGAGGCCTGTTCCAGGAAATGCGCCAAGGCTTTGCCACGGTGGTGGAGAAGGTGGATGGTATCTCGTCTAGGCTGGACGCACTAGTCCATAAGGTTGACCAACATGAGGAGAGACTTGCTGCAACGGAGCAACGTATATCGGACACCGACGACCTCACTGCCACTCACACCTCCCAACTTGCTCGTATGGATAGCCTGCTTAGGGTCATAGCGGCCAAGAATGAGGATTTGGAAGCCCGTAGCAGACGCAACAACATCCGCGTCACGGGAATTCCGGAATCCACGGCTACTGGCAGAATGGAACTATACATTGAGTCCCTCCTCCGGGCGTCCATAGGGGAAGATGCCTTCTCCTCTCAGTTCATTGTGGAGAGGGCGCACAGATCCCTGGCTCCTGTGCCGCAGCCTGGACTCCCACCCAGGCCTATCATAGCCCGACTGCTGAACTATCGAGACCGGGATGTCGCCTTGAGAGCTGCCAGAACCAAACGCACCCTGCAATACAATGGAGTCGCTTTCTCTCTCTATCCTGACTTTACCCCTATTGTGCAGGAGGAACGACGGAAATTTTTGGCAATCAAGAAAAAATTGAGAGAGGCTCAGATAGACTATGCTTTGCTATATCCGGCCAGGCTGAGAGTGACACACCAGGGTAAACAACGCTTCTTCACGGACCCACATAAGGCTGAAGACTTCCTGAAACATCATCTCAGAACGCAGAGGGAGCGACGAGAGGATCGTGAGGTACCCGAGGAGGATATGCCTCCGGCAGTTCATGAAGATTGACGGAATCCACCTTCTCCATAAGTATCTGTCTTCTACCTGCCTTTCTGTCATTGACCTCTAACTGTTGCAGACCTTGGTGCAGGTATGGGTCCAGTGGGCTGGAAGAGATCGAGACACCAGACAGTTACAGATTAGTAGGAACTGCCCCTACCATCCCAGCCTCTTCCATGGATGGTTTCGATTGTGAGGAGGTGGGAGGAGGGGGCAGCTGTGTGCCTTTGCTGATGTTTCCCCTACGGGAGTACCCCGATGTTCTATCCAAGTTGTGGGAATTTCTGGGGAGTGGGCGGTGGGAGGGCGTAGTTGGGAATGGCTACTGGCATGATTGGGATGCAGTGGTGGGTGGTAGGGTGGGGGCTGGTTCGGGGTCGGTTGGTTTGTTGAGGGCGACATTTGAGCGGCAATTACCGGTGTCTTGTGCTCTTGTGTATAGAATGTTGCATTTTGGGTGTCCGAGATGGCGCAGTGTTATAGTTGGGCCCTGTTTGGATAATGGCTAACTCTGGGGCTACTATACCTTTGCACTGCTTGTCATGGAACGTCCGTGGGCTCAATGATGCAAAAAAATGTAGAAATGTAATTGCATATTTAGATCGCCAACAGGTACAGATTGCTATGTTGCAGGAAACGCATCTGGCCCCACAGGGGCGTTCTACCTTTGGTTGTAAGTGGGCTACTGCTCGATCTTTCTCGTCCTACTCCTCCTATGCTAGAGGGGTTGTCATCCTGGTTAAACGTAATGTCCCCTTTCAGGTGTGCGGGGAGTTAACGGACAAGGAGGGCCGCTATGTCATACTCTGGGGGCGAATGGGCCGCGACACAGTCACGTTGGTTAACTGCTATGCCCCAAATGTTGATGAGCCTCGTTTCTTTACAATACTGTGGGGTAAGATCATGGAGGTTGGGTCCCGTCATATCCTGTGGGGAGGAGATTTCAATATAGCGCTGGCGCCACACTTAGATAGGGCTGATGGTGCGACACTATACAAGCCCAGAGCACGAGAGGCATTGGAGGGGGTGCTCTCGGAGGGCAGTCTACTAGATGCCTGGCGACAGCTACACCCTGGCCGTAGGGAAGGCACACACTTCACGTCACAGACTGGTACCTGGGCACGCCTTGATTACTTCTTTCTGACCTGTGTAACCATGACTGGGGTAAATGCGGTGGCCCACCTCCCGCGCACTTATTCGGATCACAGCCCTGTGCTGCTGTCTGTTTCACTGCCGGGATGGGGTCACCCTCGGATGCGTTGGCGACTGCAGCCTACGGCTCTACTGGATGAAGTTTTTCGGGTGGAGCTGGGGGATGAGATCGCTGCCTTCTTCCCCCGAAACAAGGGCTCTGTTGCCTCCATCGAGACTATTTGGGAGGCGTTTAAGGTCACGATTAGGGGTCACTGCATGTCTAAGAGCTTTGGGGTGCTGCGTGACATACAGCGCACGATTCGGAAGCTTGAGGATGAGCTACGGGCGTTGGAAGCGAAGATGGTGGAGGGCGATCACACTGCTGCACATGCTGAGTTCAGGGACAAGCTCACACACTATGAAGAGGAGGCGTCCAGGGAGACCAGGTTCAGAAACAAACATTGGCAGGCGAGGAAATATTGTGAAGGCGATAGGCCTGGCAAGGCGTTGGCTATACTGACGGGCCCGTCGCGAGTAGGTAATACTGTCGTTGAAGTGGTCAATGGCCAAGGAAAGACTGTTAGAGACTCGGACGATTTGCTGGAAGCCTTTGTCTCCCACTATCGTACCCTATACACCACAGTCACCACTCCTGACGTCCAGTACGACGATTTTTTTCGTGACATAGCCTTATGCTGGTTAAGCGACGTCGACAGGCAATTCCTTGCGGCCCCTTTCGAATTGGAGGAGATAAGGGATGCCATCATGTCACTGCGTAATGGGAAAGCACCTGGCCTGGACGGTCTTCCCGCTGAATTCTACAAAACTTATGTGGATATCATGGCTCCGGTCCTCCGAGAGGTTTTCACAGAGTCCTTTGAGGATGGATTCCTCCCTGGGTCCATGCGCGAGGTGGTCATCACCTCGTTGTTGAAACCTGGTAAAGCTCCCACATCCTGTGACTCGTATCGCCCCTTGTCGCTCTTGAATTGCGACGTTAAAATCCTGGCAAAAGTCCTTGCCACTAGGTTATCCCTCCTTATGACTCGGATAATACTACCCGACCAGTCTGGCTTTGTCCCTGGCCGCTCCACTTCGCATAATCTTCGCACCCTTTTTTCCCTACTACATACGATACATCCTGACCTCCCTGTTGCAGCGATCTTTTTGGACGCTTCCAAAGCATTTGACTCCGTTGAGTGGCCTTATTTATTTGCTGTTCTTACCCGCATGGGATTCCCCCCCATCTTTATCTCCTGGGTGCGTTTGTTATATACCCGGCCTACCGCCCGGGTGCTGATCAATGGTCATCTCTCCACGTCGCTCGATATCTCCAGGGGCACGCGGCAAGGATGCCCTTTATCCCCCTTATTATTTGCAATTGCTGTCGAACCCCTGGCTTGTCGGATCCGCCAACTCCATGGTGAGGGAGCATTTCGCTGCCTCCAACGCCAAATTGATGTCTCCCTGTATGCGGACGACATGACCCTGTTCGTTAAAGACCCAGTGCATAATCTGAACCCTCTACTCAGGGAATTCGTGGTTTTTGGCCGCCTGTCGGGGGTTCAAATCAACTGGACGAAATCTCAATTTTTTCCGCTCACGGCCGCTGTCCCAGACTTTCCCCTGGATTACCCCCTAGAGAGATGCAGTTCTGATCTTAAATATCTGGGCGTACAGATATCGCGAGACAAGGATGAGATTCTTCGCTCTAATTATGGGGTGGCTATGGCGAAACTCACTACCCTGGTTGACCGCTGGATCACCTTACCCATCTCCATGGCTGGCAGGGCTTCCCTGATCAAGATGGTGGTGCTCCCACGCTTCCTCTATCTTTTTCTTAATATCCCCTTTTACCCGGGGGCCTATTTTTTCAAGACACTGCGATCGGAGCTGCGTCGCCTCTTCTGGGGTGGCAAGGGCCCGCGACTTAAATGGTCACTGTTGACCCAGCCGTACGATAAAGGGGGGTTTGACCTCCCCGACTTCGAGGCCTATTATCTTTGTGCACAGGCACATTATGTGTACCATTGGCTTCGCCCCACTCCCTTTATGCCTCAGCTGGCGGTTGAGGACTGGATTGCTGCTCCCCTGCCATTGCAGGGTCTACTGCACTGTCAGCCCTCCGCCGTTACGACACCTCACACGTCGGTCACATGCACAATTGATGCTTGGTGTCGACTGGCTAAGAGACTGCGTTGTGAACTTTTGTACTCTCCTTTGCTGCCACTCACGTATCATCCCGCACTCGCACTCCTGCAGGAGAAAGGCTTTCAGCGACTTTGTGCGACCCTGAAGGTCGTGTGCTGGGGGGACATGTTTACTGGAGGCCAATTTAAATCCGCTGATGCATTCTTCAAGGAACATGCGCGCACTCCTCTTGAGGTGTTCTATTATCTGCGACTCCGACAGGGAATGCGGGCGATACTCCCTGACTATCCCGCGGAGCCTATTGTCTCGCCTCCACTTCACTTCCTGCTAACCTCGAGCGATGGTTCGCACTTGGTCTCGGGACTGTACCGCCATCTCCGCGCGGATAGCCCGCAGCCTATGGTGTCTGCGAGATCGCGATGGGCTTCCGAACTAGCGATCGACATCACTGAGGACCAATGGGTATACTGTTGTACTCTTACGGCTCGTATATCGGCGAGCAGTAGGCTCAAATTAATACACTATAAATACTTACAGCGCTTGTACTATACCCCTGTTAAAAAATTTCAGTTTCACTTAGCTGACACGGATCGCTGTGACCGCTGCCGCGCGGAACATGCAGACTTCTTGCATCTAGCTTGGGACTGCCCCCCCTTACAGACCTATTGGCAGCAAATACATGCTGCTCTTGAATCCATGATTGGGTCGTCCATACAGCCTGACCCTCTGCTCATGCTATTGGGGCACACGCCGCATATTCCCTCAATACACAGAAAATTTGTGGACACTGCGCTCCTACTGGCGAAGAGGCGCGTAGCTTGCAGATGGGGACGTGGCAGGGCTCCCAAGTTCAAGGAATGGATTGCAGATATGATATACAGTCAGGAACAGCACACAACATTTACTGACCTACTTCCAGTACCCAGTAGACCGAGAGACATATGGCAGCCCCTGGTTACTTATCTTCTAGCCCGGAATGCTTGCGATGAAACACTACCGGGAGATCCCACTGGTGATGGTACAGATGGCCTAGCGTGAGATGCAACAGTCCCTAGATCTTATGCCTTGCTTCAGTTGTTGTGCCTACTGCATTGTCCATCGAATCTGTATGCTGTGATGCACTCCTAACACTTACATGATGTAATGTTGATGTCCCGGACGTATTATGTATAACCCTGATGAATGCTCCCTATGCTTGATTATCATTGATATGCTCCTGTTTCTGATGTATAATCTGCTTATTACTGCACTGATGCTGCCCAAGCCGTTTAGGGGTACCTCACTGTGCTGAGGTTCCTGACCCCATTTTGATGTTGCTTTGTACACCACGGACTCCAACCGCTGTAATGTCGCTCTGTATGTACTGTCTTGTTTGAAAAACCTCCAATAAACAAAGTTTTCAAAAAAAAAAAAAAAGTATGCAACACTCACTACCCCTGGGCATAATGGATGAAAAGTAGGCAAAATAAGTGCAGGCCTCAGACACTGCCTCTCTTCAAAATGGCCCCTTACACCCCAAGCCAGTCCACATCAACAGCACACACCAAAAAAACTGAAAAACAGCCAAAAATCACCACAATCCAATGCCATCCAGGATGTTTACATTAAAGAGAGTGAGACCACACTACAGGCACACTCAGTCCATGCACCACTACCCCTGGGCAAAAGGCCACACCAGCAGCCCCAAAAAACCGACAAAAACAACAAAAAACAGCACAATCCCAGCCCATCCATGGCCTCAATGGTGTTTAAATTCAAGAGGACAGCCCACAGAAAGACTAGGCCCATGCAACACTTACCACCCCTGGTCAAAGGGCCCCACCAGCAGCCCCAAAAAACGACAAAAACGACAAAATTCAGCACAATCCCAGCCCATCCATGGCCTCAATGGTGTTTAAATTCAAGAAGACACCCCACAGAAAGACTAGGCCCATGCAACACTCACTACCCCTGGGCATAATGGATGAAAAGTAGGCAACATAAGTGCAGGCCTCAGACACTGCCTCTCTTCAAAATGGCCCCTTACACCCCAAGCCAGTCCACATCAACAGTACACCCCAAAAAAACAGAAAAACAGCCAAAAATCACCACAATCCAATGCCATCCAGGATGTTTACATTAAAGAGAGTGAGACCACACTACAGGCACGCTCAGTCCATGCACCTCTACCCATAGGCAAAAGGCCACACCAGCAGCCCCCAAAAAACGACAAAAACAACAAAAAACAGCACAATCCCAGCCCATCCATGGCCTCAATGGTGTTTAAATTCAAGAGGACACCCCACAGAAAGACTAGGCCCATGCAACACTCACCACCCCTGGGCAAAGGGCCCCACCAGCAGCCCCAAGAAAACGACAAAAAACAATAAAATCAGCACAATCCCAGCCCATCCATGGCCTCAATGGTGTTTAAATTCAAGAAGACACCCCTCAGAAACACTAGGCCCATGCAACACTCACTACCCCGGGCATAATGGATGAAAAGTAGGCAAAATAAGTGCAGGCCTCAGACACTGCCTCTCTTCAAAATGGCCCCTTGCACCCCAAGGACATGTTGCCTGTACCAGCCAGCACTCAAGATGGCCACCACCACCACCCACATGGCCAGTCCACATCAACAGTACACCCCCAAAAAACAGAAAAACAGCCAGAAATCACCACAATCCAATGCCATCCATGATGTTTACATTAAAGAGAGTGAGACCACACCCCAGGCACACTCAGTCCATGCCCCACCACCCCTGGGCAAAAGGCCACACCAGCAGCCCCAAAAAAACGACAAAAAACAATAAAATAAGCACAATCCCAGCCCATCCATGGCCTCAATGATGTTTAAATTCAAGAAGACACCCCACAGAAAGACTAGGCCCATGCAACACTCACCACCCCTGGGCAAAGGGCCCCACCAGCAGCCCCCAAAAAACGACAAAAACAACAAAAATCAGCACAATCCCAGCCCATCCATGGCCTCAATGGTGTTTAAATTCAACAAAACAGTTGTATCATGCACCCATAACCAACCCTGGTCCTACTGGATACTGTGGTTACCCACAATATAATGTATTTAATGTTCTGAAAAAGTTCAAAAATTGTAGTTGCAGCAACTGTAATGCCCCAAACAAACTTACTTGTGAAAGTTGATTTCTAATCCAAAAGTGATCCAAAGAAAGTCAAAAAGGCCTCAAATCCAAATATCCAGCAGCACCCACAAAAAGTAATCCTTCCAGCTCCAGATCCAAATGAAAGTGACCAGGAGATGGACAAAGCACTGGGAGGAGCCTGCTGGACAGGAACAGGAAGTTGGAGACTGTGGGGCACTTCCTTCCCCCCCCCCCAAAAAATGGACTCCTTGCAAAAAAAAGGCCATGCAAATGTCAACCTGAGGAGTGATTCTGATAAAAATCATCATTTTCTGAAGGTTTATCCTGTTTGCTGGTGGATTTCTTGTGCAGAATTGCAAAATCTCTATTTCGCGAGTGCGAGATTGTTCCTTTCCGCCGCAACTACGTGTTTGCGAACTCTCGCGAGGTGTGCTGTGCAAGGTGGCAAGCCGCGATTACGTATTCGCGGGCGCCAAACTCCCGCGGGATCACGCAGCAAGATCCAAAATGGCGCGGCACTCGCAAAATATGATCGAGAAAAACAACTCGGCAAACGCTTAATGACGGAAAGTGAACGCCGTGCACCACGCCGCGCGCCGCAACCAAGCAAAAAATCCGCCGCGAGCGGATTCACGGATTTTCGACAAATTCACGAGAGTTCGCGGATTGCGAATTTGCCGAAAATCCGAAAAATACGCAAGCGGAGCGGATTTTACGCCCATGCTTACCTAAGACGTGCTGCAGACTCCAAATGCGGACTACTGGGATCGACACCTCATGGCTCTGACAATGAAAAGTGTGAGCTGCGTCAGGACGGTATGCAGGACTGGGCTATGGAGGACATATGGCAAAGGAGACACCCGGGGCGGAGGGAGGGCACATGCACGTCACTCACACACAACGCCTGGTCGAGATTGGACTACTGGCTGACCACGCAAGAGGTGAGCACGTGGACTAAGGCAGTGGAGCACTTGCCCAGAACCCTCTCGGACCACTCCCCAGTCCGACTAGTGCTGGAAGTGCCGACACACACCCCGAGACAGTTCACATGGAGACTCAGGCCAGATGTACTGAAAGATCAGGTGTTCCGTGAGGAACTTCGACACACTATTGTGGACTTTTTTCAGAGGAACACCGGGTCTGTGGATAGCTTCGGGATGGTGTGGGAAGCGTTCAAAGTTACTATAAGGGGACACTGCATAGGTGCGCACGCCGGTATCCTTAAAGACATTAGAAAGCAACTACACATAGTAGAAAGAGATATTAAGTCACTGGAAACAGAATATGCTGCTGCCCTACAAGAACCAATCTTAGCGAACATACGGAGCAAGATCAATACGTACAATGAGTATGCTGACACAGAAATAAAATATTTATCCAAAAAATACAGGGCTAGGGCGTATGGAGAAGGAGGCAGACCAGGCAGAGCGCTGATGCACAAAATTAAACCAATGCAAGGCGCCTCACTAATAACGCATATTACGAATGCACAAGATGAACATTTGCACGGCACCCCCTCTATATTGGAGGAGTTTCGCTCCTATTACTCAGCACTATACACAATGCAGGTAACACACCCGCAATCAGCCATACATGTTTACCTTGATGACATGGGTTTGGCCTGGCTATCTGATGCCCACAGGGAATTCCTGGGACACCATATCACCGAGGATGAGTTTAAGGAGGCGGTCAATTCCTTACCTAACAATAAAGCCCCGGGAATTGACGGTTTGTCGGGAGAATTCTATAAGGAATATAAAGACCTGTTGATTCCACAGCTAGCGCAGATTTTGACGAGGCATATGGGGAGGGAGCCCTCCCACCTACATTGCGGGAAGCGCTATTGATAGCGCTACCGAAACCCGGTAAAGACGCCACACAGTGTGCCTCCTATCGCCCCTTGTCCCTGATAAACATGGATGTGAAAATACTAGCCAAAATAATAGCAAACAGAATACAACCACTCCTGAAGCTCCTAGTACTCCCTGATCAGGCAGGTTTTATACCCACAAGATCCACAACCCACAACATTCGAACCATATTCACGATGTATCATAGTCTAGATCCCGAGTTGACGGCGGCAGCCGCCCTATTAGATGCGGCGAAGGCCTTTGATTCGGTCGAACTGGACTTCATGATGACCGTCCTTACTAGGATGGGATTCCCGCCCGCCTTCCTGAAGTGGATAGCGCTATTATATAACGAACCCAGAGCCAGAGTACGTATTAATGGATACACTTCACAACCGTTTGAGATTAGCCGGAGTACACGTCAGGGGTGCCCGCTATCGCCCATTTTGTTTGCGCTCTCACTAGAGCCGCTGGCATGTAAAATTCGGCAAAGATACCCGGAAACCGCGCTCCAATTTAACATTCGGCCAGTGAGCATATCTCTGTATGCAGATGATATGGTCCTGTACACTAGATATCCTGACACGAACCTAAACCCATTAATTAGACAGTACATAAAGTTTGAACTAACCCTGGGCGTAGTACTTCGCTACGCCCACGGAGTGGGCGTAGTGTTGCCTACTTCGCCATTTACAAAGTAGGCGTAGCAGGCAACACTACGCCCACTCCGTGGGCGTAGCGTAGTTGCCCACCACCCTCCTCCCTCCCGCCCTCCCTAAATACTTAAATAACATTTTTAAAAAGAATAAAAAACACTTACCTTGTCCGCTGGGTTCTCACGAGAAATGCGCATGCCCGGGCGGCCGCGCATGCGCATTAGTATCCAAGATGGCGGCGCGATTACAAGAGCGAGCCCCGGAGACGCAGTGGACAAGGTAAGTGGTTTTTATTCTTTTTAAAAATGTTATTTAAGTATTTAGGGAGGGCGGGAGGGAGGCGGGTAGTATTTAGGGAGGGCGGGAGGGAGGTGGGTGGCACGTAGTGGGGATACGCGAAGTGCGTAGGTGGACGTAGTTTCTTGCCCACTTCGTGTAGCTTCGCGTAGCCCCACTACGCCTACTATGCCCAGGGTTAGTTTGAACAATACTCGGGCCTCAGCATAAACTGGGATAAATCTGTAGTGATCCCCTTAACGGCAGAGACCCCAGAACCACACATGGATTACCCCCTAAAATAGAGCACTGACCCAGTAAGATATTTAGGAGTTTGGGTGCATCACGACCAGGAGACGGTCGTTAGGGCAAATTATGGAGTGGCTATAAGCAAACTAGAGGACCAAATAGAAAAATGGATCAAACTACCGCTATCGATGGCGGACCGCATAGCTCTCCAAAAAATGGTAGTGTTGCCTCACCTGTTATATCTGTTCTGGAACATCCCGATTTGGCTTCCACAGGTCTTTTTCGCTAAATTACGAACGCTTCTGCAAAGACTTACGTGGGCCGGGAAGCAACCTAGGGTGAGCTGGAAGACCCTCACTAAACCGTATCACCAGGGAGGATTTGCCGCCCCAGACATGCAGCTCTACTACTATTGTGCACAGGCACATCACGCGCATTACTGGACGCAACTTCATTCATACATACCACACATAGCGGTGGAGACAGATAGCGTCCACCTGAACAAGTTGATACAATACATATCGGACCCGGGGGGAGCGTACCCTAATGACATCATACACCCAGTTAAATGTACATCGAGAGCATGGTACATGCTGGCAATGCGGGCAAGAAAATTGCCAGTGTGTGCGCCGGCACTGCCATTGGCACACCATCCCAAACGGTCACGCAAGAACAAAACATGAGAAAAATTATCAGAGAGATAGGATTCATGACTCTAGGCTCATTATTTCCGCAAAATACATTTATCTCATACCAAGACCCATCTTTATGTGCGCATCAGACACCGATGAAAAGATTCGCATACTTTAGGCTGAGGGCGGCAATGAGAGACTTGTATGAGGACTTCCCGGCTGAACCAATACCACTGAAAGCATTACAGACTCTACTGACTGCGCCAACACGGGTGGCACTAGTGACCAGATTATACATGACATCCCAAAATGAACAGCACACTGACTCAGACAGGGCAATGAGGCGGTGGGTGGAGGCGATCGGGTCCCCTATATCCGAAGAAGATTGGAATTACAGTTGTACACAGTTACACCTACTTACTCCAAATTGCAACCTACGAATCATACACCTCAATTTTTTACACCAAACATATTACACTCCGGGAAAAATGCACAGATATGGGCTTAGAACGGATGATAAGTGCAAAAGATGCGCGGCCCCTAAGGCCGAATTCATCCATATGGCATGGGCCTGCCCTGTGCTGGAAACGTATTGGCGGGAGGTAGTGGAGTCGTTGACTCTTATGCTGGCAGAATTTATACCAAACACACCACTGACGTGCTGCCTAGGAGCCTACAGGCTTAAGACAATTAGACGTCGCAAACTGCTGGCGGTGGCACTCCTTTTGGCTAAGAGGCGTGTGGCCATCAAATGGGGAAGTAGGCGCCCAACCCGGTTCAAGGACTGGTTATCAGATATGATATATTGTAAAGAGACTCTGGGAACGTATGAGGAGGAACTGCCGCAGGCCTCAAGGCCAAAAGACTTTTGGCAACCCCTAATGGAATACTTACAACGACATTCAGATACTCGATCATCAGATGATGGAGAAGCGATAGGGGGAGAAGGAGCAGGGGCAGTTCTGAACACCAGCACACATGCCACAGGGCTGTAACTACTGACAAGTGATAGATAACTGTGCTGTCTGAGCTGATATTATCCATGTACACTACTGAGGTGCGCAGGGCATAGCTAACTGTAAATAGTACATGTCAAACAGAAAATATTCCTAGCAAAGCATGTTGTCACGTTTATGATTTGAATTATGTACATGAGAAATGTAAGCTGTTGCCAATTGCTGTATAGATAAATGAACAGATGATGTCGTGTTCTGTACTGTTGTCCTGTGAATCAAAAATAAAATTAAAAAAAATTAAAAAAATCAAACATCCCTGTTATCATGGGGATCAGAAGCACCCAATTTCCCCTGGCTCCCGCAGACCCCCCCTCAACTTACCGCCATTCACCCATGCCCTCCCCCAAGACTAACCCCAAACCCATGACCTGCATGCTTCTGAACTACTGCTCGGTTGTTCAACATGCTACTGAAATATCGGAAACCATCCATAGCGAAGATATTGACGTCGCCCTCCTCACGGAAACTGCTCAAAGATCATTCTACACCCATCCTCGACCTACTCTCCCCCCCTTGCTATGCCATTATCAGAAAAGACAGATCTGAGAGAACAGGGGCTGGTTGAGCAATTATTTTAAAAAAAGAACTCCAACTCTCCCTAACCAAGAACACAGACTACACAACCTTTGAATACCTTGGAGCCGAATTTAAGATTAAGGGCTCCCTCTATTATCATTACACAATATCTACCACCCACCTGGTGAGCCTCTGCCCTTCGCTAAGGAACTATCTGACCTTCTTACACAATCGTTACTTTCTAACTCTAAAAATATCTTCCTAGGCGATTTTAACCTTCACTGGAACGAACCCGATGATCCCACAATGAACCTGCTCACTAATCTTTTTAAGATTAGCGACCTCAAACAACTTTGCCACTCCCCAACCCACTCCATAGGAGCTAGTCTCGATGCCATCATCACTAACCCTGATTTGGTATCCCTATCCAACATCATCCCTATCGACTAGTCTGACCATCACCTCATATTGTTCACGATTTCCCCCTCAACCCCGCCCACCCCAGCTAAAAACAATGAAACCACAGTTATGACCAGGAATCTTAAGCAAATCATTCTTGATGCACTCAAGTCCAAACTCCAAACCGAACTTCGTCTCACCCCACCCTCTCTCAATGCAAATGAACTAACTGACCATTTTAATATAACAGTCTCTGAGGTAGATAACCCTGGGCGTGGTATGCATAGTGGGGCTACGCAAAGCTACGCAAAGTGGGCGAGAAACTACGCCCACCTACGCACTTCACGTAGCCCCACTACGCGCCGCCTGCCCCCCTCCCCTACATACCTAATTTTTGTAAATGCTGGAATAAAAGTAAATAAAAGGCACTTACCTTGTCCGCTGCGTCCCGGGGCTCCCTCTGCTCGTTCGCGCCGCCGTTGCCGCCATCTTGGATAGCTCCGGGACGCAGCGGACAAGGTAAGTACCTTTTATTTACTTTTATTCCAGCATTTACAAAAATTAGGTATGTAGGGGATGGCGGGATGGAGGCGGGTGGCGGGCAACTTCGCTACGCCCACGGAGTGGACGTAGTGTTGCCTGCTACGCCTACTGTGCAAAGGGCGAAGTAGGCAACACTACGCCCACACCGTGGGCGTAGCGAAGTCCTTCGCCCAGGGTTAGTTTTAGATCAACTTGCCCCGCCCAAACCTAAAACTAAAAAAAAATCCCCTCCAAATCATGGTTTACCTCAGAGCTCAACAATGAAAGACGTTCACTTAGACACGCTGAAAGAACTTGGAGACAACACCTTTCCCCTCTCCATCTTACCCTCCTTAGAACCGCTAGATCTACCTACAAAAAAAAATGCTAAATTGATCAATCCTTCCTTGTTACGCAGCCCCCTCCCACCCCCAATGCTCGCTTGATTAAACCTCAACACCACCCCCGACTCTACCTCCTACTACTTCCATACACCTTCCTTCACTTTCCCCGCCAGAACCCTACCTCACTAACCCACTGCTTAAAAATAATGCCTACTGGCAGAATTCCCACTCTGTTTCCGAACTGGAAGTCTTTAACATCATATTCAAATTAAAACCGTCCTCTCACACAAAAGACCCGCTCCCATCTACCCTCGTCCAAGATCTAAAGCACGTCATCGTCCTGTATTGGACCAATATCATTAACTCCTCCCTTTCTACAGCGTGTGTCCCTGTCTCCCTCCAACTCGGACAAATCACTCCCATTCCCAAAAACCCCAAGGCTGACCCTAATGACCCTAACAACCTCCGCCCCATCTCCAACCTCCCCCTTCTCTCCAAAGCCCTTGAAAAATGCGCCCTACTGCAATTGGATAAACACATTGACACTTACAACCTGCTTGACCATCTACAATCCGGCTTCCGCAAAGGCTGTAGCACAGAAATGGGATTGCTTAATTTAGTGGATGACATCCATCTCACCCTGGATAAAGGCGAGTCCTGCCTACTCATTCTTCTTGGCCTCACTGCAACATTTGATACAGTTAACCATTCAACCTTACTTAATGCACTCAAAGGTCGCTTCGACCTTAATGGCACTGTCCTAAACTGGTTTGCCTCCTATTTCCAACACAGAACTCAACAAATTTAAATTCAAAACGGACTCTCTTGCCCCACACCTGTCCCCCTCGGTGTCCCTCAAGGATCTATCCTATCTCTTACTGTCTTCAACCTCTTTATGGAATCCCTTACCCTCATACTTAAACAAGCCGAAATTAACTTTCACCTGTATGCGGATGACACCCAACTGTCCAATAAAATTAAATCCCACTCTGAAATCCTACACCTCAACACTGCCCTAAACAAGATTCAATCCTGGTTCTTCTCCAACAATCTCAAACTCAATCCTATCAAAACTGAAATCATTCTTTTTTCTCCCAAATACAACCCTCTACCCATTCAAACATGGATCGCTGACCTCAATGCCCTAAGCTGTTCTCTCTCCCTCACAGACTCAGTAAAATCTCTTGCCATCACCTTTAACAGCAAGCTAACACACAATTCCCATATAAAAAATTCAGCAAAGGGAGCATTCTTCACACTACAACTTCTCAAAAAATCAAACCTTTTATTCCTGCGGAAGATTTCAAATCGGTTGTCCAATCTCTATTCCTCTCAAAAATCAACTACGGAAACGCTTTACTCTCCGGAACTCCTAAAGTACACCTTGCCCTCCTCAAATCTGTTCTCAACCTAGCGGCCAAACTAACAACTAACTGTAAACGTTTCGACCACATTGTAGTACTGGAAAAATATCCTAAGGGCCACACTTACCAATAGCCCAACCACTATTACCAAATAACCAGTCAGTTGGCAGTGAAGAAAAGGGAATCATTTATTAACAAAAAAGGCTCTGCGCAGAGGAGCCCCCTCGCCCACACCCAATCAATGCACCGAGAAGACTGACGATTTACACACAGACGAATGCTTTATACCCTAGTTACATTAAATGAAATAACCGTATTTGGCAACCTACCAATAGGTCCGAGATCTCAAGGAAGAACCATATATGGCACACAAAGCCTACTCTGAAGTCTGTTTCTGCTATTATGGGGAAGATCAGAAAGGGTAACTCCCTTTCGTCTCGGTACATGGGAGTAACAGACCGGCGCCGGCAAGAATGTGCTTATCACCTCCAAAGCCAGATGCAACCTTGGGCCTTAGAGCAGAGAGAACATCATGAATTCAGCTGCCTTGCAACTCAACTAATTGGGGCTTGCTCGGTAGCAGGAAAACAACACGTGATCACTAACAAGGCCCATGTCGACAAATACGAAATGGCGTTAATGTGGTTTCTCTAACTACTGTGCAACTTAACCTAAATGTAAAACAACTAAAACTACTTTCCGTTAATAACATCAAATGATACATAAACTATGACTATACGTGTATGCAGCTACATCATGCTAACAATTATGTTAGCAATTCCGGTAAAAGGAATTCTGTTCCACAACATCTCACCTGCCCTCAAGGACCTTAAATGGCTCCATATCGAAGGTAGATCCTCCTATAAAATTGCCTGCATTACACACAAAGCCTGTTATCAAAAGACCCCCCTCAAACAAAATCAATAAAGCAGGTTGCGCCTGCCCACTGAGAAGCACCAACTCTCCTCTCCTTATCCCCCCTCTTTTGAAGAAAAAAGCATCCCAATCCCGCTCCTTCTCTGGTAAAGCCCCCAGCATCTGGAATGCCCTCCCTAAAGATCTACAATGTAACCCCTCTTATGTCAGTTTCAAATCAGACCTCAAAATACACCTGCTCAACAAATATTGGGGTACTTAATCCCTCTCTTACTGTACTTGCTATACTCTCCCTCCTCCTTAATACCCCTACCTCCTCCCCCTCTCACCAACACATCCTCTTCCTTGAATCTGATCCACCCTACTTCGCTCCTCTCCCCACCCTATCATCTTCTATCCCACCCTCCCACGCGCTCAACCCCTCCACCTTTTTTCTGACCACTGAGCCTACCCCATGTGTACTGTACTGTAATTTGTTACAACATCTTTATCATGCTGTTTTTTAACTGCCCTACCTCTCCTTTTTCTCATCAACTAGCCTATATTACTCAATATGCTATTTTAGTCTATCATGTTTGAATACTGCATTCGAAACAACTGTGCTGTTTTCCTTAACATCATCTTACTATTGTTAAGTGCTCTGATACCCCTGGGAGGAGCCAGCGCTATACAAAACTTCCTAAATAAAATAAAATACATCTTTTGCATCCATTGATGAACTCAGTCCCCTCCAAGGTTGAACTGCATGCCTGGCAGTTACCGCATTTGTGGTGTCCTGAGGCTGGTTGAAGGTTAAAGAAGGGACGTATCGATTCAGCTTTCTTCTGGGGTTCATCTGATGCTCGTATGATACGTTGGCCAATACTGGAGGGTTTTTTTCAGAGAAAAGAGTGGTATTTGGAGGTCTTTGTCAACATTTTTTATCAGGTGCCAATTTTGGTGAACAATTTTTTTAAAAGAATTTGTATGGGGCCCAAATGTTGAGACACACACTAGGCTGGTCATTGTTTTTTTGGTTTTCTTTTCAAGCAGTACTTCTCGTGGTGTGAACCACTCACGCTTGCGCAAATGTTTGAGTAATTTTGATGGGTACCCTTTGGCTCTCAGCTTCTCTGTCAGGGCTTGGGAGTGAATCTCATAGTCCTCCTTGCGTGTGTAGTTGTGCAAGAACTGGCCATAGGGCAGGTTATCTTTCAAGCTCTTTGGATGATAGCTGTTGATCTGCAGTGCTGTGTTCTTGTTGGTAGGCTCGGTGTATTATGTAGTTATGAGTCCTGCTTCGGTGGGACATACCGCCACATCCAAGAATGTAAGGATAATTATGCTGTGCGGGAAACGGAATTGGATGTCAGGATTCCTGTCATTAAGTCATGAGTGGAACCTGAGGATATCATCCTCAATGCCTGTCCAAATGCACCACACATCATCTATATATTGATGCCACATGATTTTTATAGGGATTGTTGTTATAGATGTACAGCTCCTCGTATTTTGCCATATAGAGTACCGCCTTCTCCGGTGCGAAGGGACACCCCAAAGCGTTCCCTTTCACTTGGAGGAAGAAGTCGTTCTCAAACTTGAAATAGTTCTTTTTCAATGCTAGTGATGCCAGGTTTAAAATTAATTGGGTGGGAACCCGGCGGGGGCATTCCCTGCCCTCTAAGTAAGATACAAGCACTTCAAGGGCCTCTTCTTGGGGTATTTGCGTGTATAAGGACACAACATCCATTGTGACCATTCTATGGTGGGCAGGGTTGAATTGGAAGCCCTCAACCTTGTTTATAAAGTCCATTGTATCCCTCAAATATGATGTGACCTTTTTCAAAAATTCTTTGAGGAATAGATCAACATATGTGGCAATTGGCTCCAGTGCGGAGTCACATCCCAAAACTATCGGGTGGCCAGGTGGAGCAGTGTCCTTGGATGTTTTTTAACGAGGTATTCATGTTCCTTGGGGCCCAAAATGCCTGCCTCCAATCCTTCACCCACAATGGTCTTAATATCACTATGGATTTGTTTGACCAGATCAGAAGGAACTTTTCTATACCACGTTTGGTTGAAGACGTGTTTACGTCCTTCTGCAAGGTAAGCCTCTCTGGACCAAACCACCGTTGCTCCGCCTTTATCGGCTGGTTTGATTATTATATCCTTGTCCTCTTTCAATTCCTTAATGGCCAGTCTTTGTGTCGTCGTAATGTTGCTTTTGACAAAGACTTTTCGATGATTATTGGTTGAGGGATGATAGGACCGTTTGTTCGAACGTAATGATGTTCTTCGGAATAGTGTGGGGAGGAGGGCAGAAGGTTGATTTGTTACGAAGTCCAGAAATCTCTCCAGCAGATGATGGTTCTTTATCTTTGAAAAAAGTATGGAGCCTGATTTTTCTAATCAATTCCATAGCTTCCATTTTGAGGTGAGCTAGATCTTGTTTGTGGCTGGGAAAGAATTTGAGCCCGAGTTCTAAAACGGCTTCTTGGTCGCGCGTCAATGTCTTAGTGGATAAGTTGATAATAGTAGTTGTGTTCTTGACTTGTAGTATTGGCGCCTCTTGCACATTTCCCATGGTTGGGGTCTGTACTGTTCTCTTTTCTGTTGTTAGCCTCTTCCTAAAAAAGTATTGTTGTTTTTCTTTGTTGGTTAGAGTCTGATGGTCCTGCACTCTCGTCTGATTTCCCTGTAGACTCTGATAACGATGTTTGAGAAAATTTTAGGAACTTGCATCTGGATCTGCCACGGAATCCTGGAAGGAACCTGCTGGATTCCTCTCTTGTGTAAAAATCTTTCAGCCCTATGATGGCATCAGTGATGTCACTGATCATGTCATGAGTGATGTAATATGTGAGGTCATAAGCAGTGCATTGCTGGGGCATAAGTTATAGTTAGCTCAGGTAACTATAACTGCTGAATTTCACTGCTTTTGCATAAGTGAAATCTGAGTCTAACGTTAATGTCCCTGTAACCTTACTTTTTTTCTGTGAATTTCTATGGTTCTTTTTTTATTCTATTACCTAATTATAAGGTCTCTGTAACCTTTGTTTTTTCTGTGAATTTCTATGTTTTTTAAATTCTATTTCCCAACTATAACATCCGTGTGACCTTTTTTTTCAGTAAATTTCAACTTTTTTACAATTTATTTCCTAACTGTAACCTGTAACCTTTGAGAGTGGGTGTGTGAGTGGCTGTATAGGTAGGTTAGTGGGTGTGTGAGGGGCTGTAGGGGTCTCTGAGTGGGTGTATGAATGGGTTTGTGGGTACGTAAGTGTCTGTATAGGTCTGTGAGTGTGTGTGTGAGTGACGGTATGGGTATATACATGGCTGTGTAAGTGGGTATAGGAGTGCCTGTGTGGATCTGTGAACTGGTGCATGAGTATCTGAGTGGGTCTGTGAGTGGGTGCATGAGTGTTAAAGTGGATCTGTGAGTCGGTGCAAGAGTCTTTGACTGGGTCTGTGAGTGGGTGTGTAACATCCACCTGACTCCTCAGGATTAGGGCGATGCTCAATAGGGGTCCACCTCCTGACTTCCCCACACTCTGACTAGTAACAATACACAGAGTATAGAGGCGATCAAGTGAGGGATGGGAAAGGGTAGGAGCAGCAGTGGAAAGGGATTACCTGTAACAAAAAAGCATAACATTAATACTATACATAAATCCTATCTACTCTCATTATGATCTCACTAGAGCCCACACCATACCTTGTTAGGTTTCTCCCTGTGAAGTCTTCCTGAATGCTCTTGTAAGATACCTTTCTTACTGATAGTAAAACAATGCCACCTTGAAAAACCAATATCCATACATTAATACCAAACCAAGTTGCCATACAGTATAATGTATGTATTTGTACACACAGTCATACTCACTCCACACCCTCACAGTATCCAAAAGGAAATCAAAAAATATATGCAAGCTGTCAAAATATCATAAGTTCCAAGGAGTTCGCTGGAACAGATTAATCAGGAAAAAAGAAAATAGAGAACTCCGATTCTGAGTATTCACAGAGAGCTAGCAACCAAGAGTGGCCAGAATCTTAAAGCTCCTCAAATGACAAAAAGAATAAAGTTACAAATTCAAACTTAGCAACTCTTCGAGAGAAGATTCATGCAGCAAAAGTACTTCCACGTGACGTGCGTACTCCAATGCAGAGTCTTCTGGGTAGGATGCCTGCACCCTCCGCCGCCAATGAACAACAGAAGGTGAAGCCCGCCGCAGCCGCAACCGGGCGTGGCAGGAAACGTTCTCGCTCAGCCGAGCGGACCAAAGTGACAGCCCGCCAAAGCTGCAGGCGGGCGTAAAGTAAAGGGAGCAAGTCGCGTCCTCACCGCATCATGAGACGCGAAGACTTCACGGTTCATCCGAGCCTCCGAATCTCCGCAGCACCCGACTCTCCCCAAAATAGCGCGTCACGGTAAACAAACGATGAGCGCCAGGGAAACAAACAGAGCAGCCGCTGGGTAATGTAGTCCAGGACATGAACTGCGCGATGTAGGTGCTGCAAGGAGTCAAACCCTTCTTCGAAAGTCTGTAAGTAGATGGATAAGTCTCTGAGTGGATGAGTGAGTGGGTGTGTGGGTGTCTGAGTGGGTCTGTTAGTGGTTGCATGGTTAAACAAGCATTTACAATGCAATGGTTTCGCCTTTTGAAAAGTTTGAGCTATTGGCATTGTAAATGACAACATTTGTATTTATGTGTTGGTTTTGAAAACAGATAAATAAATGGCATTGTCATTTACAATGCCAATAGTTTAATCTCTGGCAAATGCCACACAAAAACACAGAGACCCACACACTCACACAGACCCACACACACAAACAGAGCCCCACATACACACACACACACACACACAGAGTTTGATCCTTATTGGCCTAGAACCACAGCATAAAGTGAGTGGATCTGCTCCAGAAATTAAACGCTTGCTCTCTAATGCAGTGTGTCACTTTTCTAACACTATAACGGATAGAGCTTCCAAGGCATTTGGGGTTAGGTGTACCATTAATGGTACACACATCAAATTAGCTGATTTGTGTCTTCATGTATGTACTCAGCTGCAAAGGTATTGGCAGACACTACTACAAACCTAGGCAAAGCCAGTCATGCCAGTTACAAGGTTGAAATTTAGGACATGAAATATCAACAGTCTTTCTCCAAAAAACATTCAGATTTAAAGGAAAAGTTATCAAAGTCATTACCTACAACGTGCCCTTTCCCACACAGGAGGGGAAAACAGGGTAGCACTGGACGTGGAAACCTAACAGTGTGCAATTACAGCTACTTCAAGCCTGATAAAATGTAATTAAATCTGGCCTTCATCATAACATTGCTCTTGTCGAAAGGGTGTTTTAATGGCGCGTTATGGAAACTGTTGGGGGAAGTAGAACGTGGATAGTGGCAACATCTTTCTCTCACAAATGTGTATCCTGTAACTCTTGCAAATAGCGTTCCTATAATCCTTATTTTGCAAAGTTTTCCGCATGTGGGTTTTCACAATATAATCAAGACTTAAACACAAATTTAAAGCTGTTTCGAAAAGAAAATCGCCAATACCCATCCAGTTTCGAAGCTGCGAGAAACATGGTTGTCAAGTTAACTCGTGAGAAAAGAATGCATTCACTTTCAACACCCACTGGGCAGCAGGGGGAAACATCGACAGTGCGCCGGAAAAGTATGCACGGGCCTAGACATGGGAAATGTGTGAACTCCAGGAACTGCGGAAGGCCAAAAGCTTGTCTCTCCTCAGAACATTGCTTGCAAAGAAAAACAAGCATAGCATAATACAGACGAGGAGCAGCCTCTAGGCGCTTCCCTTACTTGCAAGCCCGGGTAAGGTGGTCCTGAGCTCCTATTTCACTGCTTGTATGGGATGAGGTATGCGAATGTGAGTAATCTACAGAGTGCATGCAGGGCACGGAGCGTCTTCTTGGCGCTGGAGCAGGAGGGCGCTTGGAGCTCACCGGCAGCACATTCTCTGACTGCCTCCGGGCCCTAGGCAGTATTTATAGGTTTGGGGAGACGAGGGCTCGTGCAGCACCTGGAATCCAACGCACTTGGCAAGTGTTATCGTCTCCTCTGACGAAAGCAGAGGCAGTGTCCTCGAGGTCCGAGGAGAGAGAGATACGCTCACATCCGAGGGAGGGCCGGACCGCGGTGTGAAAGAGGAGCCGGAGAGGGCTGAAAGGGCCGAGGAGGGTGGAAGTGGGACTGTGAGTCCTCTGCACGGCGGCCATTTAAAGAGTGGGAGCACAGGGAGGAGACTGCGAGCGAGCAGCAAAGCTGGAACAGACTGACGAAAACACCCACAATGGCCCACCTCTACATGACGACAAAAAAGCATTTACATGTGGGGCAGGAACGGGCACACGGACAGCGGGAAGGGGGGCGGGAATGGGCACACGGACAGCGGAAGAGGAGCACTCACCAGGACTTCTTCCGGCGGCGGTCGGCCTGGAGGAATGACCCCAAAAAACCTAAAATAAATAAATAAATAAACCACCGCCCACCGCCGCATGATGATCGCAAGGGGGCGGGATGAGTAAAAATCGCGGGAACGCCCACGAATCTGCTCCGGCAATGACGGACAGATCGCTCTTCCAATGGCTAGCCTCCATTTATGGAGCTAGCCAATGGAAGAGAAGGCGGGACGAAGTGCACATACTGTGAAACATAAGTTTTCGCCTACGCGATACTGCTTGCGCAGTAAACGCCAGGCGAAACCTAAAAAGTAAGGAGGCAAACGGGAGCAGCTCCTCGTGCCAGCTCCCCCTGAGACGGTCCTCCTGTCCAGCTTGCCCGCAGCCCACTACCCTTTTCTGCCTTCGGTTTTGTGCCTCCTCTGCTCATTTTCAACTTGTTTTTCTGCCAAAATCTACCCTCCTGCCGAATTTGGGATAATTCCGCCCAGCGGTTCAGGCTGTAGTCATTTTCAAAGCTCCTATGGAAATGAACATGGGGATCACACTTTTTTGATCCCCCTTTTTCTCTGCCCCTGCTTCACAGATCACTGGCACCCTTTTTTGGGAAAATGTCTTGAAGTTACATCAAACGGCACACAGATATAGGAAAGTCAAAAAGCGCTTATCCTATGGAAACATGGTCCCTTTGAATACAAAGCAAACACAAGGAGAAGATAGATGGAGCGCTGAAACTTTTCAGACACTCACCCCCAGTCACAGATCTGGGTTGAATCCATCATCGTTCTTTAGCTCACTTCGCCACCTCAGTTCAGACACAGGTATATGCAAATCAGTCCAGCCAGAACTGCTAAGCCATGTCTTCCCTGGACCGGAAACAAGCATTCTGGGACCGGTTTAGAGCTAACAGCCCTCATCAGCCAGGCTAGCTTGAATCCAATGGAAAAGTGAGCAAGGGACCCACGTCTGGGCATACCCTGCCAACTTAGGGTGAACAAAGCAAACACAAGGAGATGATGGACGGAGCGCTTAAACTTTTCAGACACTCACCCCCAGTCACAGGTCTGGGTTCATCATCGTTCTTTAGCTCACTTTGCTACCCCAGTGCAGACACAGCTATATGCAAATCAGTCTTGGCCCTGTGCCTCATGGGAACAGTCCAGCCCAAACCTCCAAGCCTTGTCTTCCCTGGACTGAAGCGAAGATTCATATTTATGTACCAGCCACATATCATGACTAAGGGTGAAATAATCTATGTCCATACGTCGTCGTATAACAAGCAGCTATGAAAAGGCATTAACACCATCTGTCTAGCCAAATAAGTGAATAATATACCACTCTGAGTTCTTTCTCACACATACTTGTCTATAGTGTATGTCAGAACTTCTCATTACACTGCTCATTGTTGTACAAGAGCCCAGATTTCATCCCTGTCATTAAGGCCTGTGGTTGCTGTATGATATTTCTCAATCAGTCTTGCTTCAAGTCTGTTAAGTCTCGTCTGAACGTTCTCTTGAGTGACATTTTGCAGTGTAATCAGCACAGTGTAGAAAATATCATTTTCAGTATGTCCGCGGCTGATGTAATGCTCCACTAATGGAGCTCCTTGTGTCCTACACTTAATCCTTGATTTATGTTGGAGAATCCGATTTATTATTGGTTGAATCATTTGTCCTATGTAGTGCCTGTTGCACGGGCATTTTACACAGTAAGCCAAGTTTTTTGCGTTACAATTAGAGAATGTTTTTTGAACTCGTGGTAAGCCTAACATTCCTCTTAGATTCTGTCTCTTTTCTACCGGTTGCGCGGCTCTCACCAGCTGTTGCCGGAGGTTCTTACCTTTGCGAAATGTAAAGAGCGGTTTGGGGAATCCAAAATGGTTTACCATCTTTCAACTGTTCAAGATGATCTTTTTGACTTTATTAGCTTTTGGGCTGTATGTGAGGACAAAAGTCAATTGGGCAGTTTCAGGTTTCTCTTTTGGACTAAGTAGGTCTTATCTTGGTGTATACCAGGCTCTTTTTAAAGCAGTCTTAACTAACTCTCAGAATCACCGCAGGACTACCATCTTCTGTATCTTCTGCATAATAACTATGTTTAAGGGTCGTCCCTTTCGTCATCTTCGGCTGACATGACACAACAAGGTAGAACCCCTGAGGGTACCTTTTGGGTGTATAAACACCATATCTTTGCTGGGGCAGGCAGATGAGAAAGACTTCCATATTGGCACACTGACATGAGACGCTGAGGTTCCTGCATGGAGATACTCAAGCACGCAGTGGTCTGACATCCGTTCGTTCTCTCACACCAGGTAATGGAGTTGGTCCTTCCTAGGGGTATTCTTGGCTATACACCTCCATACACGCTAGGTACATTTAGGTACATCTAGTTAGGGTTAGCATCGAAGGAGAACGTACTTTTAAAAAAAGTTCTTTATTGAGTTTACTTAACCAAGAGTATACAGCGTATAAAGTCGTCATCCTATTCCCTCCTGCACCCACCCCCAAGGATCAATGGCTGGTCCTTTGAAAAGCAAAAAAAAAGGAAAAGCGAAAAAAGAAAACAAAGAAAAACGAATAAAGATATATATTCGTATACTGGCAGGAGAAAAGAAAAAATAAGGGAAAGGAGACAGAAAAGAATGAACAAGAAAAAAAGCTTTGAAAATGCAATAGGTCTCGCAATAGAAGAGTTTAACTTTTTTCGTTTTGCAAATGGATGAGTGGCGTTGCGTGGATGAGTGGCGTTGCGTGGATGAGTGGCGTTGCGTGGATGAGTGGCGTGTGAGAGTGGCGTTGCGTGTGAGAGTGGCGTTGCGTGTGTGAGTGACGTTGCGTGGGTGAGTGGGGTTGGAATGCAATAGGTTTCGCATTAGAAAAGTTGTAGTTATTGGTCTTGTAAATGACAATTTATTTATTTTTTCGTTGTTAAAATTGCTAAATTGATGGCTTTGTCATTTACAATGCCAATAGTTATAACTTTTGCGAATGTGACACCTATAGCATTTGGAATGCAACATGTTTTGTATTTATGTGACTTATATGGCAGCTCTGGTCGTTATGCTACATCTCTAGATAGTTTTATCTTTCGCAAATGTGACACCTATTGTAACACAATATGTGTTGTGAGTGAGGGTGAGGGGTTGAGGGTGGGTGAGGGGTTGAGGGTGAGTGAGGGTGAGGGGTTGAGGGTGAGTGAGGGTGAGGGTGAGTGAGGGTGAGGGTCAGCAGATCAGCACAAGAGAAGAGAACACAGAGTTAAAGAAGGAGGTGGGTGGATGAGAGCAGCAGATCAGCACAGGAGAAGAGAACAGGGAGTTAAAGAAGGAGGCGGGGTGAAAGAGAACAGCAGATCAGCATCGGAGAAGAGAACAGGGAGTTAGAGAATGGGGCGGGTAGAAGAGAGTAGCAGATCAGCACATCCATCTGGTATTAACCACAACATATTGAACTAAGGGACCCGAATTCCCGCCATTTTCAAAATCGAGCCTCATGTTGACCACTAAAGCCAAATTGCAACTGTGTGCAGGTTGTCTGTGTATGATATATCCCACAGCAAGTCCAACCTATGCTATACTTATGTCTCTGTTGTGTTTATACTTTGGTAACCAGGGCCATCCATGATTATGGAAGCAGCCAACCAGTTACACATGCCAGTTCAGTAATTCCGGACAAAAGCACAACTCAGCTACAAAATAACTTGAATTACAATTACACACTCAAATATTATATTGTTGCCATCAAAATATCCAAAGCTGGTTTAGCAGTTCTGGATCTAAGTGCAATGAAATAAAACAACAATTTGCTTACACTAAGGCTATTGGCATTGTAAATGACAATGCCTTTTAATTTATCTGTTTTGAAAACCAATATATAAATAAATAAATAGCATTGTCATTTATAATGCCAATGGCTCAAACTTTTCACAAATGCGAGACCTCACTCCAAGCACACTGAAAGGGAGGGGTGGAGGAGGGGAATGCTGCAGGGGCCGAGGCCTATGTGTTTAAGGGAGGTGCTCAGCTGTGCAAGCAGCGCCGACAAAGTGAATCCGATGAGCTGCGACTAAAGGGAGGGGCACGGATGCCATTGAAGTGCAAGCACGGCATGGGGTGATTTCACAAAAAAAGCATTTGTTTAAAGAGCAGTTATGGAGACAGCCACAACGTGCGCTATACACATGCACGAGAAACTGAAAGCTTTGCGACAGACGTGGAAAAAATGTACATAGACTGGTGGAACAGAAAGAAAGTACTGCTTGTTGACTGGATGGAAAGTTGAAGTGCAGGCAGAAAATAAACAAGCGTGAAAACCCACTAATCACTTGCAAGAACCAGAAGGATCGGAAAGAAATGTTAACGGAGGAACACCAGAGCATGCGATTCACTCACGAATATGAGGGTGAGAATGTCGTGGCAGTGGTGTTTGTCCACATCTGCTCGGGTCACAATCGAAGTTATCTAAAAAACAAGCACGGACTCAGTCACCAGCCTCCTGTGCGGACCTATAACTACAGCTGGGGCAGAGGGTCCAGGGTAGATGAGAGGGGTGAGCAGAGGCAGAAAGAGAGGCCACTGGAGACGGGCAGAGAGCAGCTGAGACAGGTAAAAGGACGTTAGCGAGAGAGGGGTGACCAGAGACAGACAGAGTCCACTGAGGACAGTCGGAGAGCAGCCTGGACAGACGGACAGCGGCAGAGAGAGAGGGGCGAGCAGCAACAGGGAGAGGTCACTGACGACGGTCAGAGAGCAGCCAAGGGGCGGCAGAGAAAGAGAGAGAGGCAGGGAGACGTCACTGGAGACAGCCAGAGAGCAGGCGAGCGGCAGAGAAAGGGAAACAGCAGCAGGGACAGCGAGAGGGATGGAGGATTGCAAGGACAGAGGGCAGCAGAGAAAGAGCGGGAGATGCAGAGACAGAGGACAGACGACAGGGAGGCCAACAGGGGGAGGAGAGCAGAGACAGAGAAAGACCAGAAAGACAGGTGAGAAGTTTGCAGGAAGAGAAAAATTTCAACGTAACGGGATGTGCGCCAGGAAACATACAAGTAATTAAAGGCTCACAAAAATCAAATAAAGCAGCCTAAAGGGGAGAAAGGAGGGGTGAGTGTAAGCCGAGGTCAGGGGAGGGGGTGGAGCGGGGAGAGCGAGAGCGGCATGTGGGTGTGAAGAAGCCGGGCCGGGCAGGGGAGGGGGCGGAGCGGGGAGAGCGAGAGCGGCATGTGGGTGTGAAGAAGCCGGGCCTTTGAAGTGAAGCTAAGCTTCACTTCAAAGGTGTCGGAGGAATGCGGGCGGCTGTGCACGCGCTTTTAAGCTCAATGCACATGCGCATTGAGCTTAAAAGTCACGGGCACTGCAAGGAATCGCCACGATTCCTTGCTTCGTAGTTAAAGGTTAATTGAGCCGCAATAGGCTCGCAAGCTCGATGCGCATGCGCATCGACAGGCGAGACCTAAAAAGGAATTAAGAGAAGAAGCACAATCTAGAAATAAAACGTAGCTCTGCCCATGTTACAGCACAAAATGGGTTATACACAATATACATATATACATATACTTTATCACCCAATCCCCTCAGCTTCGCTGTCTTCCGACCATCTAATGAAAGGGGCCTAGATGTCCATCCCCTTGGCTCTAGCTCTCTGCCCCCTTCTCGCATATATTGCCGTCTCAAGCCTGAAAAACGCAAAAAATCTCCCCAACTATTGTTGTCCCGTAGGAGGAACAAGATCAAGCCAATGGGTGGCTAAGCAGAGTCGAAATACTATCATTGCGATAAAAGAAAGGTCTGTACCCGAGCTGGTAGTCAAGAACTGCTCACTCCCAATACTATCAACTTTGATGTCATTTCTGTATGCTGTCCCAGATGAGATTCAAGAATACTTCCAACCTCTAGTTTAATTAAATCCAGCTTGGGGCAGGATGCAAACATATGTACGATGTCTGCTGCTGGAGAGCTACAGCGTGGACATGTAGTTCCTGCACCTCCCCCCCATTTAGACATTTTCTCCGGTGTTATATAAAAATTAAACCAGGTCTTGAAACAGTGTAATTGGAGGTTAGTAGCAATACAAGAAGTTTGAGCCATATTGAGTGAATCTTCAACCTATCCCTCTTCGACCTATAGCCTCTCTTGCCAGCGATGACAGCGTTTGTGTAAATCATCCATTATCGTCTCATTTCGTTTTTTATAGACCAGCCCTAGTGTAACTGATCCTTTGAGCAACATCTCGCCAAGCATCACCTGGGCAAAACCACTACTCCCCTCACGTTTAATCTGAAGAAATCTCTTATTTGAAGATATTTGAAGAATTGACTATTGTTGACCCCAAAAGTTTCCTTAATCCTATCAAAGGAAATCACCCCAGTTTCGTCCATAACGTTCCCAACCATCTTTGCCATGCCATATTTTCATAAGGCCATCATTAAGATATAAGGGAGCGATCTATTACCATACAATGAGGTGGAGGCATGGATGAGGCCTAGCCCGAGCCTTTTTCGAACTGCAACCCAGATTTTGAAGACACATATTACCGTCTTGAATTTCGCTTTTTTGTAGTACTTAAAATCAGTATGAAGTAGAAGACAACCCCTAGCCCATGGCCCCCACAGTAGATCAGAAATTGATACAGGAGCCGCCTCTTGCCCGTGGTCACGTTCCTCCCTGATCAGAATTCCTATTTTTAACAACATGGCCCCCCAGTGGTATAGCTGAAGATTAGGGACGGCCCATCCTCCTCTATCCCTGGAGAACGTCAAAAACTTTAGCGCTCTCCGCGGGCGGTGGTTGAGCCAAAGAAATTTAGTAAACAACTGGTTCATAGCTTTAAACCTCTTATTATCGATAGGCAGGCTAATTGCCCTAAAGAAATATAATTTTTTTGGCAGAAACACCATCTTGATGACGTTACACCTACCCACAAAGCTTAGCTTAAGATTGCAATTTAAATCTGTTTTGAATTTTGGAAGCAGTGGATCCAAATTAGTTATTACAATCTTACACACATCTGCCATTATCTCAACCCCAAGATATGTTGCCTTTTGAACAACCCGCGGGTCATTAAACTGAAGTCCCCTGCTGACTACCAAAAGGGTTTTGTTGGAATTAAGTTGATATCCCGAGATATGCCCGAAAGTCTTTGCCTCCTTTTCAATTTCAGCTAGTGCACCAAAAGGGTTGGGGGTCATGATAGCTAATTTGTCGGCGTACACCAGAATCTTAGAACTCCCCCATTACTATGTATAGCTAAAATCTGATAATTACACATAATTTTTTCAGACCATAGGGTCGATATACAAAGCAAATAACAGGGGGGAGCAAGGGCAGCCCTGATGAGTCCCCCTTAAAATCGACACAGGAGTTGATAATTCCCCCATTATAGAAATTCTTGTCACCGGATTGTTATACATTGTAGAGATACCTTAATGAAACCAGTACCAAACCCTCTACTCTCAAGAGTTGCCCATGGAAATGGCCAGGAGACCCTATCAAAGACTTTCTCTATATCTAGCAGGATTAGCCCGATAGGGTCTCCCATAATCTCTGCCGCATCAAAGAGAGCAATCACTCTCTGAAAATGATCGATTGTACTCCTACCCGGAATAAACCCATGCTGTGTGGGAGAAACCATTCTTTTAATCACTGTGGCTAGCCGATTTGCCAGAATCTTGGCATAAACCTTTACACCGCTATTAATTAGCGTTATAGGCCGATCAGACCCGAGCACCTTGACCGACTTCCCTTTTTTGGGGAAAACCACAATGTTGGCCGATCACCATGACTCAGGCGGTTTCTGAAAAGACTGGGCATTTAGAAAAAGTTCAACCATAATTTCCAGTAAACAGTGAGCCAATTCTTTATAGAATTCCCCTGGGATAAAATCCGTGCCAGCTGCCTTCCTGTAAGCTAGAGAGCTGATGCCATCTGCTACCTCTTTAGCCGTAATGGGTACCTCTAATGCTTCTCTTTCCTCCCTAGTTAGCCTTTCTCCTGGTATTTCAGCCAGATAATCCGAAATTTCCTCCTTACTGCCCATAGTGTTCTCAGTATGGAGTAGTTGGTAAAAGCGTTGGAAAGCACCCCTAATGTCTGCAGCCTCAGAGACTAGTCCAGCTTGAGGATTGTTGATTGAGAGGATTGCTCCCTGTGTCTCCCTTTGTCTAATGCAGACCGCAAGCAAGTGACCCACTTTCACACTGCATTCATACATTTTAGATCTCCATGCTGTGTATTTCCCTGCCCCTTTCTTTGTTGAGACTTCAAG
Organism: Lissotriton helveticus; assembly: GCF_964261635.1. NCBI lineage: Eukaryota > Metazoa > Chordata > Amphibia > Caudata > Salamandridae > Lissotriton > Lissotriton helveticus. The sequence continues at coordinate 1,066,085,478 of NC_136065.1, read as the reverse complement.
AATTATGGATTTGACTAATGCGACCCGATTTGTACCTGGCCCAAATCATCCCTGTTCATATTAGCTTCAACCAATTGCGTCTCTGCGTCGCCTCGTTTATCATAGAGTTCCTGTAGGTAGATTTTACCCACTTTCTGAGACCACCAGCCTAACTTGAGATTTTCCCCCTTATCCAAGCTTTCAGAGCGTCCCATACCATATCTGCCTGGGTGCTACCCCTGTTCTCAGATATAAATCTAGGAATCCATACTTCCATATGTGCTAAGTACTGTGGATCATAGAGGAGTGCTCTATGAAATGAAATGAAATGAAAACCAGTTTTATTAAGCGCTAACAGCTGCCCTGAGGCGTCCAGGCGCTAATACTACAACCAATGCCTTTAGAAAAAAAGAACAGGGAGGATCCTATTGATTAAAAGGAAAGTTTTGAGCTGTTTGCGGAAGCTCAACAAGTTGGAGACAGCTCTAAGATGGAGGGGTAGAGCGTTCCATAGTTTAGGGGCTTTATAAGCAAAGGATCGACCTCCGGCCCTCGCTCTATAAATCTTCGGAACTTGGGCTAAGAAAGCCTGTGAGGAACGGAGTACTTTGGTGGGTTGGTATGGTGATACCAGAGAATGGCTATATTCTGGGCCAGATTTCCAGTAAGCCTGATGTGCAATGCACATAGACTTAAACTTGACTCTCTCTCCAATGGGGAGCCAATGCAACGCTCTTAAGCCAGCTGTTATTGAGGTTCTGCGGGGAGTGCCAAGCAATGTGCGAGCTGCACAGTTCTGGGTGCGCTGCAGTTTTTGTAAGGTGTACTCCGGCGCCCCCAGGTACAGAGCATTGTTGAAATCAAGGCGCGATTGAATTAAGCCCTGTATAACTATCTGCCTGGCCTCAATGGGAAGAAGCGGAAGAATTCTTTTAACCATCCTCAGGAGGCCAAAACAGGTCGCTGAGACTTTAGTTGCCTGCATATCGAAGGTCAATGATTTGTCCATCCACACCCCAAGGCTTTTGATATTGTCTCTTGGGGTGGGGGCGGTGCCCATACTCAGAGGCCATAACAGCTCTAAGGTGGAGGGAGTTGGGGGGCCTAGGAGCATAAGCTCCGTTTTATCATCATTGAGCTTCAAACAGGACTGTGTCATCTAGCTCTTGACATGTTCCAGGCATGTTGTTAAATTGGACTGTGGTAGTGGGCTGCTCTTTTGCACAAGGGAGACCACTAGCTGGGTATCGTCCGCATAGGTAATGATGTTAATACCATGCGGACTCTATCAAAGGTCCGCCGCGGTACCTCCTTCTTTAAGGGCTGAAGTGGTATCTCTAGGACTAATGGATTATGGTCAGACATGACCCTAGGAAATTTAAAGATCCGCCAGTTAGTAGAAAGACCCTGAGACACAAATAAATAATCCAGCCTGGCGTGTGTCTGGTGTGGTGCTGAAAAGAAGGTAAAGACATAGTCGTTAGGTTCTTGGGAGGCCCAAGCGTCAATAAGTCCATGAGTCAAAAATAATTCAGCAGGGCTTTAAAGACTTTGGGTTTACGCCCACTATACAAGTTAGTCCCGAGCTTCATAATAGATCTCAAATTTAAGTTAAAGTCGCCTCAGATAATTAAAGGCAATGGCCACCCAATCAGTTCCACATTCAACCAGTTAAAAAGAGCTGGATCATCGAGCACTGACTGACTGATTGAGCAAAGTGTAAAGGAGAAATTACCTGCACGTATTTTTTTCTGTCACGTAAGCTGTATACCTGCATATATCTATTGTTTTAGCACTATGGTAGAAATGTACCATCCATTTATTTTTTTGGTGCTTATAATCATATACTTCTGTTTCTGTATTATGGTTGTTGCAGCACACATATTTTACACTAGAATGACGCTGGTTCAATAAATGCTTATTAAAAATGTCCCCATTGTTTATACTGTGTACCTCTCTGAGACAAAGTGAGCATGAATAACTGAGCGAAAAGCACTGTGTGGTTTCCACGATCCCTGAGAGACCAGGGTTGTCATGTGTGATAGTTGCCCCAAACTATTTTCTCCTTGGTAAGCGGAGTTCCTAGTGGCTCTGTGAGCTAGCTGGTATACAGACGAACATATCCGGTGGTGGTGTCTGGAATCAGTCTGGACACCGATCCCACAGTTTATGTTGTCTAAATGCGCAGATCCTATAGATTTATAGGAACTACACGACATGGCGCCATCAACGTTGGTTTGGTTCTTATTAAATGGTCAAATCTGAGTAGTTCAGTCGTACTGTTCTCAGAGACCCCTACTCACATCTATTCAGAGACGTCTGGAGTGGGAAAGGAAAACTCCGCCGCAGCTAAGTAGGCATATCCTATGTATTGGCTGTGGGTTTATTCAAGCTTGAAGGATAAATAGTCCCCTATTGTGCATAAAACCTTATCTCAGTTTCCTTGAAACTCTTTCAGCGATGACTGACAAAGAGAATGCTGTGGCAGCATTATGTGGGAATGCAGTAGGGGAAGGGGAACAAGAAGGTGCTATAAACATTTCAGAAAAGTCAAACCTTCCCTTACTTTAAAATTACACAAGTCATACAGGACAGAGGTATTCTATTCGTGGGTCAAATTCCCACCAGCAGATGCACGCACAAATTTAAATTTCATTTATACACTGAAGAGGAAATACCAGATGAATACTGTCCATATGAGGACACTGAAGTTCTGCTCACCTACCAAGAGCAAATAAACTGGTTTAATGGCGCCCTCCCACACACAACAGATAAAGTGAGACTCTGTCCGCTCAGCAGAGATGGAGCGACTTGGCTGGTCATAGCAGCTTACATGCCACATCCAGACATTGACACAATGCCAGTAGCAGACTTATGTCCACGGCACAAAGAAGAGATACAATTTTACAGACATTTAGCACAGTTTGTTATGAGAACACTCACACTAAAACCAACAAGGGTTACACCAGCAGGACAAATACAAGGAACTTCAACTAAAATAACTCCACAAATACTGAACACAGTTATGGGTAGAATGCCCACTAAACGCGAGCAAATACCATTCTGGATAGCTCAGAAAATCACACAGGTAGAGGCAGTGTTTCCACACACAGGCCCCCAAGATAAACACAGAATGCTAAAAATTAGCTTGCCAATGGGGATAGCTCCCCTGATAACGCATTGTACCTCTTGGGGTACAGTTTTCCCTGCCATCCATACCAGTACTCATGGTATCCCCTGAATAGCAGTGATACCAGATGTATTGAGACAGATACAGAATGAGTATGGAGCAGAACCTGCTCTAAACTTAGGGATGAAACTTAGGGTAGGATATTTTGCTGAGGTTTCCATGATTATGTTGGAAAACATAAAAGGGGAGGCAGCAGCAGTGGTGATTCGCCAACCCCTCAGGAATTTCACTCTTGCACAACAAGAGTGAGAATTACCTAAAATGATCGAAGATGTATATGTCTAATTAGGTAGAGATAATTAGGGAGCTAGAGCAACAAAACCTCAACTCATGAATGGTCCTGAAAAGGATAACACCAAGCAAGCACCTGATTCTTCCAAGAAGAAATGGGATAATAAACAACAAAAAATAGAGAGAGTAGATCACAATCAAGGGGTGGGTCTCCTCAACAGGAGCCCTCCGAAAGGAGGTACAACCTTAGGAATCGTGATAACATTAAAAAACCTGACAGGTATCAGGATACTGATACGCGCTCCTCTCGTTCCTTTCAGGGTTCATCAAAAAACTCTGAGAGGGAAGGACAGTCAGAACACAGAGTCCAGAGATACACTTCGTACTTTGGACTATAATATCGTAAAAGAAAATAAACCAAAATCAAAACCTCAATATAAAACGAAGAAAGTAGCTGGCCTTAAAGTGAGAAATGCCCAGGCTGCTGAGGACTCAGCTTCTGAACGGCGAATGGGCTCTGACCATGCTAGACAGCTTAGCAGAAGTAACAATAGCTCACCAGAACCTGATGGGATTTCTTGTGACAGTGGCGTTGAATTAATATATCACGGTGGAAACACCTGATACTAGGGTTTGTGTCCCACACCCGTTATATGAAATAACCCTCCAAATGGAGGGGGAAAACCCTTGAAAATTAAAGGTATCTTTTGGGAGAACATGATTTTTGGATACAACATCCTTTTGGCTGGAAAAGATTGGCCACCTGATTTTGTTATGGATTGTCCAAAAGGGGAAACAGTAATTTTACCAGCTTAATCTCACCTTGTTCCAAAATCACTACAATATTCATAAGCGCATGAGTTGGCGGTAGAAATATCTCCTGCATTATACAGCAACCATGTAGGGTGGGATGCTGAGAGACCTCACCATAATATCCCAGTAAAAACTACTCTAACTCCACAGAGGCAATACCCAATAAAACAAGATGCGATAAAATAAGTCAGGGAGATCTTAAATTAACTTCAATATCAAGAAGTAATAGAAAATTGCACCTCCTTCATGAACAATCCTTTGTTTCCCGTAATGAAACCTGATCATTTATATCATCTAGTTTTAGGCTACAGATATTTGAACACATGCACAAAGACATTTGCAGTACAGAATGCACACAGCGCCACATTGATGATTACCACTGTGCGGAGAAAATAGAAGACAACATTAGATATCTCACATGGATTCTTCTGCCAAAATATAGCACCTGAAAGCAGGTATTTGACATCCTTCTCAGCCTTAGGCTCTCAGTGGCAATTTTGTAGACTGCCCCCCAAGGGTATAAGAATAGGCCTGGGTTCTTCTCAGCTAGGGTAACAGAGTTACTTCAAAAGTTTGATGAGGGGGCATTGCCCTACGTAGATGATATTTATCTGACGGATGATGATTTATTGGATCATTTGACCAGGGTGAACAACATAATTTTGGGATTCGCCTCTGAGGGCTACAAATGTAACTTTAATAAATCAAAAATTGCGCACCTATTTTTGGGATATGCGCTCTCAAGTGCAGGAAAAAGCCTTACAGCTAACTTTAAAATTGTGCACTGCTCCAACCTCCCAAGACTGAAAAATGTACAATCCATTTTAGGATTCCTACATTTTGGCAGATCATACATTTTAGACTACCTTTCTACGACTTAATCAGGCCCGATTTTTCAGTTCATCACTGGACACAGGAGCACACAGTAATCCTACGTTCCCTACAAGCTGATATGATAGCTTCCAAGCACTTACACACACATGTAAATACTACAAATTTGGTGTGGCAGCAAAGGCTGCAACCTGCCTACAACAGCTAGTCAAGTAAAACAATCGCAACAGGCAGATTGCCCCGTTTGCGTACTATATAATTCTGTGGTTGAAGATTAGAGTTATGACCCACTCAGCTAGTCATAACTCTAATCTTCAACTACAGAATTATATAGTATGCAAACAACACAATCTGCCTGTTTCGATTGTTTTACATGACTAGCTGTTGTTGTCAGGTTGCAGCCTTTGAAATTGAAAATTGTATGTGCCACCACACCTCACTGTACAATCAAAGGACTGGTACCTCCACTTGTCTGTAACATTGTGTAATTGTTTGTAATTTTTTGTGCCTTTCTATTTTGTTATTCATACTTTACTTTATACTTTATTCGATAAAAACAAACTTTATCATAAAAGTACACAATTCATTGCTAAAAGAGATATTAAAACTTTTAAAAAGTGAAATCTTTTCAAAAACAGCACAAAATTTTAAAAATAGATTAGATAAAGTCCTAAAGCAGGGAGCAGAGGACAGACGATCAGACATATTCTGGTGGGTGTATACTGTACACAATTTCCTGCCCCATGCTCATTTTACAAGTCTTGAACGTATCTACCAGGCCTTTCCCAAGAATTTGGCAACTCCGCAAAAAAACATCGTAGATGTTGTATCTGTTGTCAATATGCGGAGTGCCGTCACATGGTGCCTGACTCCCAGTTCTCTACATACTGGCTTTAACCACCTTCTCCTGGGTTCACTATATGCTCTACAGGCAAATAGGAAATGGGCTAAGGACTCATTAGGGTTTGAACAACCAGGGCAACTAAAATGATTAGACATAGATGATTTCCAATGCTTGGTAAAAGTGTTCAGGGGAAGTGTTCCATGTCTAAACTTTAGAAACAAAGTTCTGTCTCTAGGTACTTTAGTGACATCGAGAAAAGATTCAAACTTCCTCACCGGCTTATGCTCTAAAAAACGGTCAGTTAACACTCCCCAGTTTGATTTCTCGAGTTCCCTGGCTTGAACCCATTCCCAGTATATTTTTTTAATTGTATCTTTCGGGGGTGCTGACTGGGACAACCATATTTCACTTAGCCCCAGATTGGTAGTCAGGTCCCTTAGATTGTCCAGCCACGGAATTCTTGACAACTTGTTCAGGGTGATAAGTTCGTCTAAGACTGCAGCGTAGTGTGCCAGTTCCGGTGACCTTCTCAAACGTACCCAGTATAGAAGAGGTCGAAGGGTGACAATATCTTTAATTGCACGGCGGCCCATATCTTGCAACAGTGGTTTCAAAGGGGTAGAGACTGGGAGACCCACCAAGTCTCTAAAGAACTTATTTTCAGTTTTAGTTAACTCTGTGATCTTATCAAAGCCCCAAAGTTCAGACCCATATGTTGTTGCTGCCAATGCTTTCCCTTCATAGATGGCAAGGACAGGTGCAATGGGCCTGCTTACCGAGGTTCGATGTTCTCTGGAAATGGCTCCCGTGGTCCTTTTCAAATTCAAATGCATTTTTGCTAAATGAGAGTCCCACTTCATTCTCCGGTTCACCCTTACTCCCAGATAATCAAATGCATCAACCTCCTCCAGTGAACATCCATTAAGCACAACATTAATCTTCCTTGGTCTCTTTGTTTGGGACAACACCATTAATTTAGTTTTTGTAGTGTTAATTGTTAACCCACGTTCCTCACAGAAGGCATCAAACTTGGTCAAAAGTTTTTGGAGACCAGAGGGTGTTTTTGACATGAGCAGGGTGTCGTCCGCAAAAAGGAGGGTCGGTATTTTTTCACCTGCCAGGGTGGGAGCATCCACGGGGTCCTCCCTCAAATGGCCTGCCACCCCATTTATAAAGAGCGAGAACAAGGTGAGAGCCATCACGCAACTCTGGCGGACCCCCCTATTCACTGGTATTTTGTCAGTTAGTTGGCCCTCACTCCCCCATCGGATCCTTGCATATGTGCCATCGTGCAGTCTTTTAACAAGCTCAAGGAGGTAGCGCGGGAAACCCATGTCCTGGGGTACCTGCCATAATTTAATACTAGGGACAAGGTCGAAGGCGGTTTTTAGGTCTATAAATGCCAAATATAATGACCCTTTACCGACAGAAACAGTCTTCCAATAGGTTGCAATAAATCGGAAGACTTGGTCTATCGTACCGACCTTTTTCCTAAAACCCGCTTGTAGATGTGTTAGAATGTCATCCTCCTCCAACCATGACACCGTTCTGGATATGATGACCGGGTCATCTTTTGCTCCCTTTTTATGTATCGTGACCACTTCTGCCCCCTTCCACGACTCTGGGACTGGATAGCCCTGAGTCAGCAGATTCATTCGCGGAAGGATAAGATTGGCCCAAAGGGTCGGGTCATGCAGTAAAAGATCACCAGGCAGGCCATCCGGGCCAGCAGCCTTCCCCGGGGCAATGTTTTTAATAGCTGTCTGGACCTCAAGAAAGGTGAAGGGATCTACTGGTTCAATATTTAGGGTGGATGGCTCAAGGTCTAAGTATGGATCTGACAAATGTACAGGATCAGCCTCACAAGAATAAAGTTTCAAGAAGTGGGAAAACCATTGCTGTTCAGTTATGTGGTGTACAACAGGGTTCCCTCCCCTTCTAGATGAGTTATTTATTAGGTCCCAAAAAAGAATTGAGTCCTTTCTGGAGGCAGCCATCCTAAGTTCCTGCCAATGGTCTTCCTCCCATGTTCGTTTTGCCAATTCTATTGTATTTTTATATTCCTTTCTGGCTACCCTTAGAGCTATTGGGTCCTTTTTCTGAATTGCAAGCAAGATGGATTTCCTCTTTTCCCTGCAATCTCCTGTAAACCAGGGGTTACCTTTTTTTTTTAATTATTATTTTTCCGTCTATTTAGTCCTGTAATTTTAAAATAGGAACTCAGTTTATCTATAAAGTCTTCATAGATATTACCCAGATCCGGTCTAAGAACCTCTCCCAGTAAGATGTTCAGGTCACTAAATTCCAATCCCTTTGATGTTACCAAGAGGCCTATGCTTTCCAGAGTTTTCTCATCGGACGCCATCTTACACCATTTTAGCCTTCTTTTACAGTTGGATGGAACCACTTCTTTAGTGTATAAGTGGTTAATCGGGGTTTTCCTTTTTAGATCCCATCTAATTTTGGCAGAGAGTGGGTTGTGGTCACTGTCCAGCATCTGCTTAACATCCATGTCAACAACATTCTCCCATAACATTATATCCATAAGGATATAGTCAATACGAGATTGGCCATTAAGGTTGTTAAAGGTCATGGCCCCATTAGGGTCTGAAGCTGTTCTGCCATTTAAAGCACGCAGATTATATTCCATTGTTAGAGCATTGATCTGTAAAGCTCTAACCGACCATCTCTTAATGGGCCTTAAATTTACAGGGGGGATAGACTGCTTAATGTCCTCCTCTAAAACCCCCAATAAGTCATCCTCCGCTAGGGGTTCATACGTGCAATTGAGGTCTCCCCCCAGAATGATGTTAGATCTTGGGGGGATACCATCTAGAGCCATTTCCAGAAGGGATATTGTTTCTGATTTTTTACAGGCTGGCGCTCCTCTGGCATAGACGTTAAACAAATCAACTCTGTTGTCTTTAATGGACCCTTAAAGGATAAATGTAAAATGTCTTCTGAATTAGTATTATGGCTAATGATGTCTAAGTTCATTGTCACCTTGACCCATATAGTAAGGCCTCTTGATGGGCGGCTCCTACCTTGGCTAACAGCAGGGATAAAGAAATTAGAGTAGCCTGATTTATACAGGGGTATCGTACTCCAAGTCTCTTGGAACATGCAGACCTCATGTTCCTCAATAAAATCATTCCATTCGGGAATTGTCAAATGTTTTTTAAGACCTGCTATGTTCCATGAGAGGATACGAATCGTATCTGAAGTGTCATGAATTTTGTTATTCATGTTGTGCGTATTATTCCAAATGTGTTGTATTTACACTGACGGATCTGCCCAGCCTACCATAGGAAGTAAACAACAATACAGCGCAGCTTGTGCGATTGTAAAGGGACGTATGCAGGAAGGCAAGTTCCATCCTAGTAGAACAAAGATGCACACCACAGTTGGCAGAATTCAAAAGCCCTATTACTGACACTAATAAATACAGATCAGGAATTACCTACACTTATATCGTGCAATTAATTTTACTGTGTCTAGTCAAACACTGAATATCTTCACTACAGGGGTCAGAATGGTTTTAAAGACTCAAAATGTTTCACAACAAAGCATTAGTTGCTCCGGGAACACGTGGCAGAGCTGAAAAAGCTTGCCACAGGCTCACATGATTTATACACTGAGGCATCAACATGTTGACATGCACGTTGAAGGGAATTCATTTGCTGATGAAGCCACCAAGGCAAGAGTGCAAACTACTGCCGTAGCTGCAATCACTCATTCAAAAACGAGGATAGACGGAGAGATAATGGTTACTGTCTTCAATTCATGCAAAAATAGCACAGCCTTGCCAAAAGGCTTTCCACTCAAGTACTCCTATAAGTTAGATGCACAAAATATTCCCTATGCTCAAATCCCAGGAGTGGGGGATAGAGTAATACCAAACATGGATCGGAGATTAGGTTTAATTCTAGCTGCACACGAGGTTCTGGGTTGAGCACACTCAGGGATTACTGTGACAGTTTCACTACTGAAACAAAGCTATTGGTGGCCAGGTGTAACAAAATAGACAAAATCATTTGTTCTCAAGTGCAACATCTGTCAGCAGATGAAGGGTTCAGCCATAGCACATTCACCACAAACACCACTACTGATATCAGACAGGCCTCTCGCTTGTGTCTATTTGGACTACTGCGGCCCCTTTCAATCTGATGGGGCTTACAAGTACATCTTGGTGGCAGTGAATTCATGCTCTAGATTCTTGTGGGTTTGGCCTCAGCGCTCGGCTGACGCCTTAACTGTTATAAAGGATTTGTGAGTCTATATAGGGACATACACAGTTGGCACATTACATTCTGACTGTGGTCCCGCATTTAGCTTTTAGGCTTACAAGGAAGCCATGGGAAGTTTGGGTGTTCCATTGCAGTACTCATCTCCGTATCATCCCAAGGGAAATGTGTTAGTGTAGAGGAAGAACCGAGACTTAAAGTAATCCTTAACAGCAAGGGTATTAGGCTTGGGTGGTAGTTGGGTCAATCACCTATATGGGGTCCAGAGGGCACTTAATAACATGCCAAGAAGTTCCCTAGGAGGCCGTATTCCTTTCAAGGTCTTATTTGGGATGAGAATGTGGGTACCTGACCTCGATTGTGGCAGCACAGTGATGGATGAAAAACCACTTGACATCGATAACCATTTGCTGTTGTACAGGAATTTAATGAATTCTGGGCACTGCAAAGCAAAGTTCTGGTAAAACGCACCAGCACTGGGGAAGTAAAATCAGTCATGGCAAGACCTGTCTGGATCCCAAAAGTCAGGGATCTGGTCAGAGAAGAGAATATGAACAAAAAAGAATTTGCGACATCCTGCAGAACGGCTGACCCAGTCCTGGCTGTTGAAGGAACAAGAACCGTACTTCTTCTGCCTCTTGTCGGGAAAAAGAAAAGAGATTCATCTCCATTGAGCTGATCAAACCACACTATGTGGCTGATACTGAATAGCAGGCCACGCGGGTTCCTGAGTAGCCGCCATCTCCTCTCACTACAATACAGGATGTTTAGACAGAAAGGCTAATAACATTTGAAGAGTCTTCTATACGTAGTAATGGAGTTACCAACAATGAAATGGAACTTTTTCCTATTGAAATTGAACATCAAAGCACACATGAAACACAGATATAAATTTGGCCTACCACCAACATCTACATCAATATGCCTCTACAGGAGACATCCGCAAGTTCAACAAAACCTGCTGAGGTACCAAAGATAGATCGAACTGCATCTAGGTACTTCATCCATTTTAAAAAAATGTCTCTTGATCCAAGTAAACCTGAGTCACTGCCAGCTCCAGTTTCCCACAAAAAACAACTTCATGATTTCTACCTTTGGCTGAAAAAAACATACCTAGTCTCTCTATTGCTACAGCTCTGGATAGCAACTGGCATCTGTTCCTACTGTTCTGGATAGGTTTAGTAACTGTCTTTTTCTAGCTCATAAATGGAGATCGTGAACAGAGAGACCTGTCTTTTTTGAACATTACAGCAGTTTGAGATCATGATGGAATAGTTTGGGACAGAGTTCCATAGAATATATTTGGTCCCATTGAACTTTTGAAAATACTACATGTATTTAAAATGTATTTAAATGATATCATCACCTCCAGTGCATACTCCGACGATTGGAATCTTTAAACTGTAAATAGTATGCTGTCTGATTTCGAACAATATGCTGCATTCTCAAAATATGAAATTGTTTGATTATTCATCTGATTTTGACACCATGTATCGTTACCAACACTATGGTCATCATTTCCTGCATAACACAAGTGCACCACACAATGTTTTCACATACCACCAATGGGAACATTGCCCGACAGCACGAAAAGGAAGTTCAAAAACTTTTGCACATAAGTTTGCTTATTTTTCCGGGGTAAATTCATCTGATCCACGGTCATATTATTATAAGCTTGTACCTACATCTGCACAGAAAAATATGCTCACTAATACGAAACAGATATACTCTGTTTCCTTTGTTGTCCAACTGTCTGAACAGGGTTTTGACTTATGGAAAGACACTTTGGGCATCAAATCTTTCTGGGGTCCTAAGGAATGGCAGGTTCAGGGAATTGAGGCTTTATTTAGAGCATAATACAACACGTTTTAGGTAGGGTTCCATGTGTGTGTAGACTCTGAGATATAGTTGTTGTCTATTTAGAGCATGCCTCATACCACAACAAATTATCTTCCTGAACAACACTGTGCAAGACTTCCTGTCTTGGGTTAGCCAAGATTAGGGACTTGAACACACCTCATATTCCCTCATTTTCACACTTGGAGGGATGGCAAAACTATACAGAAAATTGTGAGATACACTAGATGACATCATGCATGGTGTTTCATACAATTCAACAGACCCCAATTGGAAGCAATGGTTAGTTTGGCCTATCGACATAAATAGGTGTCAATAAATATCTAAGGCTACCACCAAAGTTTTTTTTATCCATAGACCTGACCTACGCTGTGTACAGCGAGAACATCTGGGGGTGGTGACATCATACAGTGTTGGGAAGTTATGCCTTGATTGGCTAAGAACCTCAGCACTGTCCCAGGTGAAACAACACTTGCCCTTACTCTCAGATTACATGGATTTAAGGGATATTTTGCTAGATCCCCGTAAACCACGTCATACACACTTTGTATACGCTGTCTATAATGAAATTTGGAAAATCTCACAACAGGAAGCAGCAGAGAGATCGCGTGAAATTGACAGAGTTAACCTAGAAAAGGCTTTGGCTGTAGTTGACAATGGTATGACCACACTGACATCCTGGATTTATTCACTGGGCAACATTGTGTCTTCTTCTATAGGTATAATGTAACAGGATCTGCTATCTTACAACCCGGGTACAGTTAAGATCGGATGTATGACGGTACAACGTGTCCTTTCACAACGCGTACCGTTACCACGCAGGTTTTACAACGCGTCTTTACAACGGCTTGCGTTGGGGGGCACTGAATAGTGAATAGTTTAATTTACTATTCCAACTCCAGTCCCGATGGATAGTAGGGAAGGTGTTGGATAGTAAATTAAACTATTCCCTATCCTACAGCGCCCTCCAGCGCAAGTCGTTGTAACGACTTGCGTTGTAAAACCTGCGTGGTAATGGTACCGCGTTGTGAAAGTTTCGTTATAAAGGATGTTTCCCGTTAAGATCCATTGTATTATTAAGCTGGATGCTACAATCATTGCGCTCTGGTCATGTGCCCTGGCGATACATTAACAGTACGTCTCTATTCTCTGCATGTAATCTATCAGAAAGACAGATCAGAATGGCACTAAGAAATGCAAAATATACAATGTTGCGCATTGAAAAATTAGACCAATTACCTTTCACCGAGGCAGGGTCACCGTCCACAGAATGTTTAATTCACGACCATATAACATTACCAGTAACAACTTTTAAATTTCAATATTGCCTATAACACCACTAGGTAAGCAGTTATGAAGCAATGGGTAAGGACTTCATCAATGAATCTTGCGAATTACCGTATAGATTTAGATGCAGGAATGGGAAAACTGAAGTGTTTCTCAGCGGTACAGATTGCGAGACTCAATTAAGTGGGTCTCTACTTTGTCAGGATATTATGCTTCATGAGGCCTGTAACGGTTCAGTTGCAAACTTAAAGGGTTCCCTAGCTGCTGTGATTATTTCAGTGTTCAAGCTGCTCTCAAATGGGAGTTACTCAATGCTGAATGATCAAGGTGGTTGTGAGATGCTTCAAGGCATTGCATATCTAGTCACAGTAATTTCCAGGGTTACTTGTTGTATGCAAGTATTGTTTCCACCGACCCACACAGTAAGGGAGGCGCCGTTATAGCCTTTGTTGAATGTTCCCTTTATATGGTTGGGTGCTCTGAGCCGAATGAAAGCCATGCTTTTGCAGAAAGATGTGCCCTTAACCTCGGCCCAAGAGACTTTTGATCTTCAGGTAGCAAGGTCCTCAGCAGAGATACAGGCACTGGTACGAACTAACTGCCCTTTCCATTTCGTAGAAATGGTACAGCGTATCTTTAACATGTCTGATACAAAGGGTATAGTACACCTATTTAGCCCATAGTTTCTGGACTGTTAAGCACTTTTCAGACAGTCATCGGAGTAATTCCAGCTTTTACACTCCCTATATGGATGCATTTTTGGAGGGCTTCCGCTAATCCTGCTACTGGAATTGGGAATCCTGATTTAAATGTTTCTGCTATACAATGGATGCCCCAGTCACCAAGGAGATAGAAAAAATGCTCTTGGAGTGACGTTACCATGACAGCATGGTACTCCATCTGGGCACACCTCGATTTCGGAAGCTAAGCGAGTCTTGGTTACTATCATTCCGACCAGTCTGGATTGACTGTGTTTTGCCTGTTCTCCACTGCTTGCTGTGCGGACAAGAATGCATGTTGGATCTCTGTCTAACACTTCCATCAGTTACGCCACTGGACGTGGATGTACTTCTGGACCGGTTAAAGGCCCATGTAGTGCAGTGTCCTCAGTGTATTACTATGTTGATGTCGGCATTCTTAGAGCCACCACAGGATGCTTAAGCTCCTGTTGGATTGGATACCGGTTCTACTACAGGCACACAGGCTTTGGATGTTTCAACTACTAACTCAGCATCGGCTGTGGGAATTGAAGAAGATCACCTTTGCTCGATTGAACTGATCTGTGAGGTGTTACAGGGACCCTTGTCTGCGAATGCAAGCAGCAGTGATGTTGCGTCTCCCACACACGACACATAAACATTTGGCTCTTATTGTGCTGGGAAGAATTCAACCTTTTTCCGAAACAACCGAAATTGGAATTTTAAACCCATTTTTTTCATCTTTACTCTTGCCAAGCACCATGGCTTTCAGATGCTCTCAGTTGCTCAAACTATAAATATGAACATATTTTAAAGGACTTATAGAGCTTGTTAACACATATAAAGGACTTATAAAGTTTTTTGTCATTTTTTATAAACTTTTAGAAATGTTTATTCTGAATATTTTAACAATTTTTATGATTGATTAGAAAGACATTCCCTTTTTAGTATGTCGTCCGGTCGAACGAGGAGTGGTTGTTATGATTTGTAATATACGCCAATATATAGGCTTGGATAGTCTGAGACATTGAACTACATAACGGGTTTGTGCTGACCTGTTACCTTGTTAGGTGCTGCATAAATGTTGTGTGGTTATCTCCTAAAACTAGGCTCATATATTATGCATTAGGATTCTCAGAATCAAAGCAGGACTACCATCTTCTGCATCTTCTGCATAATAACTATGTATAAGGGTCATCCCTTTCGTCATCCTCAGCTGAAATGACACAGCAAGGTAAAACCGCTGAGGGTACCTTTTGGGTATATAAACACCACTTTTTGTTGGGGCAGGCAGTGGAAAAAGACTTCCATGCTCACACTGACGCGAGACGCTGAGGTTCCTGCATGCAAATACTCAAGCACGCAGTGGTCTGACATCCCTTGCAGGGTGTCCGTTCGAGACCAAGACGGGGTCCTTCATTCTCTCACACCAGGTAATTGGGTTGGTCCTTTCCTAGGTGGATTCTTGGCTATACACCTACATACATGCTAGGAACATTTAGGTACAGCTAGTTAGGGTTAGCATTGTAGGAATACATATTTTTTTTACTGTCTATTGTTTTAGCACTATGATAGAAATCTACCATCCATTCCCTCTTTTGGTCCTTTTAATCATTTATATCTGTTTCTGTCTTTTAGTTGTTGCAGCACACATATTTTACACTAGAATGACGCTGGCTCAATAAATGCTTCTTGAAAACGTCCCCATTGTTTATTCTGTGTACCTCTCTGAGACAAAGTGAGCATGAGTGACAGAGGGAACTGTACAGTTTCCAAGATCCCTGAGGGATCAGGGTTGTCATGTTCGATAGTTGCCCAAAACTATTTTCTCCTTGGTAAGAGAGTTCATGGTGGCACTGTGAGCTAACTGGTACAAAGTCAAACCTATCTGGTGGGGGTGTCTGGAGTCAGTCTGGACACCGACTCCACAGTTTATGTTGTCTAAACGCGCATATCCTATATAGATTTATAGTAACTACATGACAACAGTAGCAGACAATTCAGAGCCCTCAGAGTCAGCAAAACAGGTACACTCCAATCAGCTTCTGGGTGCTTGGCTTTGCACAGCAGGGCACTAGACTCCTTGGCAACAGTGGCTCAGGTAAGACCTCATCTCTTTGGGTCCACCGGCACACAGGAAAGCATCAGCATCAGTCTTCCCAAACAATGTAGTGGTTCGGGACAGCCCCAACAGTTCTTTCTGTCACAGCAACACAGGACCAACTATGGTCACACTTCTTTGGCCTACAGTGGCACAGGTCATTTGGAATCACAATCCTCATCACAGCGGTACCAGGCAACCTTGATTCTATGCTTCCCACTTGAAACCACAAACAGGAGAGTGTCGCCCATCAACACCCAGGGCATGGAGATTGCTCTCCTATGTCCTGTTTCCTCTGGCAAACTCCACAAGCACTGGGGTCTCCTTGCACTTGCCTCATCTTGGTCAGTCACCCCTCTTCCATGGTTTGCAGGCTCCTTCCCGCTCGCAACAATTAGGCTGGATTTTAGGCACTTCAGGTTACATGAACAGCTTTTTCCAGAAAGGCAACATCTAGGTAATGCCTTCTCACTGCTAGGAAGCTGGCTGTTGGGCAGACCCCATGTCTGGTTACACATCAGTCTTATGATTACTCTGTGTAGTGCTCTGTTTGTAGAGAACTTGGAACTGGAACAATTGGGTCAGAGGATCTTACGTTTTTACAGATAAAGCGGTCAGGAGATGGGAAAACACTGTCTGCTCTTTCAGAACCAGTTTGGGGCAGTACACTTTTCAAGTGTCTTTTTCAGGCTATTCTCAAGAGACCGCTTTTGTGAAGAATGATGCTTCTCGCTGCAGAGCAATCTCCCACCTCGGGCACCCACAACAGAGGCACAAAAAGCGGTGAGCATTCTGCAGCTGGCTATCATCAGCCACACTGGAAAGTGATTATTTGGAAGCCAAAAGGCTGGCCTGACCCAAGGGTTCCCCTTCACCTAAACAGAGATTATAGTCAATTTCTTCAACCCCACTATCTTTCAATGGCAGTGCTACAGGAAGACCAATCAGCAGCTCCTTTCAGCAAAACCCCAAATTGAATTACTAAAGGATCCTTGTCTTCCCTGTTGCCACACTAGTGTTTAGGTCTCCTCCTTCCAGCTTCTTGAATTTAATCTGTGTTTTAAAACAACCTTACCTCCACCTTGTGCCTAATGCCAGGCTAGGGTTATCCAAAATGGGTCCCACAAGCCTCCATTAATATGATTAACTTATGCACACAAAAGTCTACCTTGCAGACCACTTACTCTTGCATGCCCAACATACACTTGGGATGTAAGCTCTAGGATCTGTGTTACCACGTAGAAGCAGAACTTTACACAAGTGGGCCAGTAGGCCTCGGTTCCAGTGACACATATAGAAAGGTCTGCTCACATCTCTGGTTTCACAAAACATTGTATGCTGCCACCACCACTCTTTGCACTAAAACCATGACAACAACAGTAGTTCACAATGAGGGCACCCTTGGTCACAGGACAGGTCCAGGATCTCACACGTCAAGGTACAGGCCTAAACCTCTGCATGCACACTAGATTAGTTTAAGGCTAGGGTCAACATCAAAAGCCAGGATACCACATACTACCAGTCGGCCAATCTGACTGTAAACGATGCAGGAGACATTCCTGTCCCAATATAGGTTTGCATATTCTATTATTCTAACCTACTATACAGCCAGCATCTGTAACATTCTCTTCCTCCTCCTAACAGCAATGTACAATACTACCATAAAAGCTGGGATTCAGCCACTGGGTTCATTATAGTTGTGTTTGAAGACAACTTTGCAACTCATTGCAGAAGGTGCAAAGTATTTTTTATGTTTAACACCTAATTATTAATATTTGCATATTTGTTTTTTGTTTGCAGCTTGCCTTTTTGCCAAGGAGCAGTGTTTAGGCTTCCAAATATACTCAGAACTCAGGGCCTAATGTGCATTTTGGCAGTGCCCCGGAATGCTTGCAGTTTGCTGGCTCTACTGTTGGAAACACATAAATTGGTGGCCCACCCACCACAAAGGCTCCAGTTCACAGTGGCAAAAGCCCTGTTCTATTTGTGGTGGTGCTACAGCCACCTTTTTTCATACCTCACGTGACAGGCTTGAAAAGGAAAAACAAACAATGGTCCTGACACTCAGGGAGATAACTCTACGGAGAATACTCTGTGGTGGTTGACCCTTCCTGGATAGAACTGTGCAACCTTCCCTGTGATGGATGGAGGTCCAGTTCCAGAGCTTCCGACGGTAGAGCCAGAAGTCACTGCCATCTGAAGCTCACCAGTAACCCAGTCTCTGAATGTGGTTTGGTAATTCTGAGGTTGGCAGACAGGGCATCTGCCCATGCTTTATATTCACCAACCTCTAAATGATCTCCAGAGATGCCAGCCAGGTGGGCAGGGATCTCTAGATATTGGTGGCAGTGCTCTGTTAGGGGAGCGGAGTCCAGGGCCTCCCCTAACCGGGCAGGGTGACAGACCGCACGCCAGGTTCTAATGACACCCTCTGGTTTTGCGACATTTGACATTGTTTACGATTTGCTACTAGTATCCTTTGCGACTTTTCCTTGTATCATGTCACATTTTACACACTCAAAAAACATTAGTGTATCTGCCACCGGGGAGGGTCTCTTTCTCATCCAATCTACACTCCCCAGTTATAGATTGTGTGATTTACTACAGAAACTCTTATGGTACTAGGCACCTATAGGGTCTGCTAAGCCACTCAATCTAAATAAAGGAAGATCAACCAAAAAGAAAATGCTGGCTGCAATAGTTAGGACCCATGCCAACTCTTATTATCATGACTCATACTTGTCCTCCTCTAAACTCCTCATTACAGAAGGGGACTATCAGTAGCAAACACGCTCACTATAACAAACAGATACATATATTACATCTTATCTTCTCTTTGCGATATAAATACCGACTGCCAGCCCAATATAGTTAGAATAAACACAGGCAATCACTGCTGCTGGAGAATAAATCTCACCCTGCCCGCCCTTTGCTGCTTCATTTTCATTCTATTCCTGGCAGTAGCACGGTCAGCATTCCTGAGGAATCGGGAATTGCTGTACCAGTGCGTAATGATGGAAGGTGCGTCAGGCTGGCTTCACTGCCCGAGGATGCAGTACTTTTCCAGATGGAGAAAAGTGGGCAGCGTGTGAACGCTTGGTATTTGTCGGAGTCCGTTGCTGCACCCTTGCAGTGCCTGCCCACGAGGCCTACATCAAAAGAATTTCCTATGTTGAAATCTACTTGGAATGTAGATTCCCAAAAATATTGCTGCTGCTGGCAGGACCAAAACACGTGGCTAATGTAAACTGTTACTCCAGTGAAGAGGCTTCGATCTAATTACATGTGGCATTGAATGCGAAAGTACTTCCCTGACATAATTGTAAGTAATTGCCTCACAACCTGCATCTAAAGTGACAGTATGAAAAGTAAGAGTGTCTGATCAGAGACACAACTCATTGCTCCATTTAATCGGCATCTGAATATTAACAATATTACAACTTTACCATGTAATTGCAAGTTTATGCAAATCTACTTGAATATGCATTTCAGGCACCAGTGCCCAGATTTACTAATGTTATGGACATGCGTTTGCACTATGTTAAATGGCGATCAATGATGCAAGTTGGCGCAAATGTCAGCGCCCATCAACTTTTTGTGCAAGTAAAGGGACTTATTTACAAACCCCAATCGCCACGGGAACGTCACTGTTTATGACATTCCTGTGGCGATAGGGACTTTGCTTAATTTACGAGGCAGCATTAAGCAATTTAACGTGCAATAACACTGCCTTGTAAATAAGGACCCCTTTCACACTATGCTTACCGTGAAATGGGAGGGCAATGGGTGTTGCGGTGGCACAGAAGGCAAAAGGGGCAACACCCATTGATTCTAACGCTGTCTCCTATTTACAAGGGAGGCGTAAATAGGAGGCAGCACCAGAATTAAGACCATGGAAAACCTGGTCTTACCCTGGCGTGTTTAATTTCTCCTTGTTTTTGCTGTTTTCATGTGTGCTGCACACATGAAAACAGCACAATGCCAGTCTAGCTGTAATTGTGCCATAACCAGGGCTTTAACCCGCTCGGTGCTGATGACGGCTCCCGCCAGTCATGAGTTATGGTGGGCGTGTGCTGATGACGGCCGGGAGCCGTCATGACCACGCCCGCGATCGGAATGTGCCGCACAGGTGCGGAATTCCGGCCGCAGCCAGGGGGTTAAGTTGGTCGGGTCCTGCGGAGGCTCAGCACCATAGTTTTAAAAAGCAGGTGTTCAGACTGGTCCCTATCTGGCTCTTCATTTTTCCCTCACTCAGGATGGAAAACATCTTAACTCTGCAGCAGTACCACCCTTCACTGCCTTTAATATAACTTCAAAGAGACTCGTTATAGTACTTTCAGTCTCATCATTTCAGAACTGAAGCATTTTTTCGATGTTATATACAATAAAGCCTGGGTTGGTACTTATTGACTATATGGAGCTAACAGCCATTGACAAAACCAGCAGTTCTGGCTTGTTGTAGGTGTAATGTTACTTGTATTATATATCTGGATTCACTATCAGAAGACAAAATGCCAGTCAGGCTGCACAGTATGCTAGGCACAGATTTTTTGCTTATGTGTTTTTAAGCCATGCCCTTAAATACATCAGCCATGCACTTTTGAGAGAGTTTTGTCAACCCACTTAAAGCCCTGGCCATAACACAATGCTTAGTTTCACTCTAAAGCAACGTTTTTAATGCAGGAGCATCAGGTAACGTCAGTGCTCAAATCAGTAAATATGTTGGTGCACTGCTTTTCTCCATTCCAGCTAAGCTGCGTTAATGTTGCTAAATCTTGGCCTGATGTACTGAACAATGAATCTCTGTGTTTTATTTACAGACAATCTGTAACATGGGGACGTGGATTCGGGAAGAGGGAGACGCAGTGGCGTAATGAAACCTGAGGGGCCCCTCTGCAAAGTACATGGAGGGGCCCCTCCTCGGAACGCACTCAGGAGCCCTCAGGCCATGGTACTGTGTTGAGAAGGTCCCCTGGAGCTCGGTGACTCGGGGGCCTTGATGGCGCCACTGGGGAGACGTAGGAACCAAGGGTCACATGTACTAAGCATTTGGGCGGTTGTAATGGCTGATCGTGTTGTTTCGCACAAATTCTTTTTCATGCGTACAAAACACAAATTGCGATTCGGAATCCCAATTTGTGTTCATGATCCGTATGTGGAAGAGGCGTGTTTAGGGCATCCCATCCCAATACCGAATTTGAATGGAATGTATGAATGTTTTGTGACAGAATTACAGTCCCATAACATTCCTATTTTACAGACTCTTTGAATGTGGTAACCCATTCGCAAATGTCCCCAGGGAACCACTTCCCCTTTGCAAATGGCAAACAAATATTTTTAAGAGCAGGCAGTGGTCCCACAAACCACTGCCTACTCTTAAAAATGAAACTGCCGTTTATTTTTTTCTTTTTAAAAGCATAACATTTTTCTTTAAAGAAAATGGGCAGCCTTTAAAACAAAGTTTTATTCAAAAGCAATTACAGACGTGGTGCTCTGCTGACCTCAGCGGGCCACCATCTCTGTGATGGCTGTGATTCATAATGGGTCGCAAATTGCGACCTACTTCATTAATAAGCATGAGGTAGGTCTATTTGCGACCACTAGGAATTGCTAATGAAGCTCTAAAGTGTTTCATACATTAGGAATACCGATTTCCTAATTGGATCCGGAGAGAATCGCAAATAGGAAATCTGTATTGTTAATATCAGTACATCGGGCCCCAAGTGATTAGTGAATGGGCAAAGGACTTAAGGGTGAATGATGGG
This sequence comes from Lissotriton helveticus, assembly GCF_964261635.1. Lineage (NCBI taxonomy): Eukaryota > Metazoa > Chordata > Amphibia > Caudata > Salamandridae > Lissotriton > Lissotriton helveticus. The sequence continues at coordinate 1,066,063,638 of NC_136065.1, read as the reverse complement.
TTATCAAGGGCTTCATCATAACAACCATTGGCGCAGCAAATAGGTCTTGCCTATACCAGACCTGTTGATCTTGTCAATGTTTATTAGCTATGTTGCACAGCAGCACAGCCGCTGTGCAACATAGCTGAAAGTAGAGAAAATGTACTATGACCTGGCCAATGTAATCAGTGCCATAGCAGTTTTATTTTCTTCACAGCTGCTGTGTAAAAGTACTATAATGCGGCCATATAGCTTTGTTTCTGGTAGAACGGGGCGGCGGGGAAGGGGCATGCAGTAAGTGGGATCAGGACGGGACAGGCAAGCAACTGCAGGGGGATCTATGGTTTAAGCTACAAAGGGGAAATAGGGAGGCAAGCAATGATGGGGCAGGCAGTGACGGAGTTTGGGGAGGGGGTCGGTGGATGGGGCAAACAATGGGAGAGGTAACAAGCAGCGATGGGAGGAAGTTTCTGGGCTGGTTGGGGGCAATCATCAATGGAATGCGGGGTAGAGATGGCCTTTTAAACAGCGCACTATTAGGGAGTGTTACACTTTACAATAAATAAAGGGGGGGGAACAGGCGGGTGGGTGAATGGCCAGCCAAGCAACAATGTACTCCTATGCAGTGCTATGTGATAAATGTTTTAAAAAAGTACCTCTGTAAGCTGGCAGCCAGTGGAAGGACACTGACTGAAGGCAGAAAGCTGTACTTGGTCCATGCTCTATGGCAGCGTTTACCAAACTGTGGTCCGCGGACTCCCAGGAGTCCATGAGACATTCCCAGGGGGTCCGCAGGACTCGAATGCCTGTCGTCATAGTGAAAAATGAAACACCCATGCGTCCTCACAGCACACAAGAGCTGTGAATGTTGGTGTAGGGGCGGCGAGACCACAACAATACAATCGGGAGGCAGGGGCAGCACATGGGCAGTGGGCAGTCAGGGGGGCGGGGCCGCAGGGGGCACAGCGGCTGGGGAAACGAGGGGAACAGAGGGCAAAAGGGACACAAAAACAAGGAAAATACGAGTGGCGCAGAAGGGCACAAAAAAACGAGTGGAACAGAGGGCAGAAGGGCACAAAAAACTAGGGAAAAACGAGTGGAACAGCGGGCAGAAAAGCACAATAAATGAAGAAAAAACGAGTGGAACAGAGGGCAGAAAGGCACAAAAAACGAGGGAAAAACAAGTGGAACAGAGGGCAGAAAGGCACAAAAACGAGTGGAACACGGCAGAAGGGCACAAAAACGAGGGGAAAACGAGTGGAACAGAGGGCATAAAGGCACAAAAACGAGTGGAACAGCGGGCAGAAGGGCACAAAAACGAAGGGAAACGAGTGGAACAGAGGGCAGAAAGGCACAAAAAAACGAGGGAAAAACAAATGGCACAGAGGGCAGAAGGGCACAAAAAAAACAAGTGGAACAGAGGGCAGAAGGGCACAAAAATGAGGCAAAATGAGTGGAACAGAGGGCAGAAAGGCACAAAAACGAGGGAAAAATGAGTGGAACAGAGGGCAGAAAGGCACAAAAAACGAGGGGAAAACGAGTGGCACAGAGGGCAGAAGAGCACAAAAAAGCGAGTGGAACAGAGGGCAGAAGGGCACAAAAAACAAGTGGAACAGAGGGCAAAAAGTCACAAAAAACGAGTGGAACAGAAGGCAAAAGGGGCACAAAAACGAGGGGAAAACAAGTGCCACAGAAGGCAAAAGGGGCACAGAAATACCAGAGAAAAACGATTGGCACAGAGGCAAAATACAGAATACAGAAATACAGGGGCAGCTAAGAACAGAAGGCAGAACGGGCACAGAGGCACAGAGGCAGCGAGGGGAACAGAAGGGAAAACAGGGCAGAGACACGGGGCAGTGAGGGGTACAGAAGGAAAGACTGGGCAGAGAGAGCACGGGGACAGCGAGGGGAACAGAGGGAAGAAAAAGGGGCACGGACCACGTACAGGCAGCGGGGGAAGACAGACAACAGCAGTCACAGATACAACAATGAAAATACAGGTAATACAATAAAAGCAATAACGTGTTGAAAGGCACATGTGTATAGGTTACCGTTACTTGGCAGGCAGGTAAAGATAGATGCAGCCAGGATCAGCAGTAGGATTTTCGTGCTGCTGTCTGATTGCTCACTTTCCAAAAGCCCTTGGGTGAATTATGTGTGCTGTCAAGCTTTCATATTCAGACATATCAAGCTCTTATTCTGTGTAGCCTTTGCAGTTTGTTGTTGGCAAGGGATGGGGCAGTGGGCATCCTAACAGGAGAGGGTCATGTCAGGTGCCACGCGAGGCCTCTCTGGAATATGCCTTAACTGCACTGCTCACCCCTTGGTGGTAAAATGTTGTTCTGCTGACTGTGACTAAAGATTATGTCTAACGGGGGTTTATGGTAATTGGCATATCATTGTACCATGATCTCGCTGAAACAATATGCCTCCTGTGCAGATACCTTCCTGCCATCTCTTGCACTTCCATGATGAACTCCTAATATAGACCTTGAATTTGCTCTGTACACTGGACTCATTGCTTTGTGCACTATCTCATTAGAATTTTCACAATATTCGTTGCTCCTTGGGGCATGTCTTTATTATAAAATGCTTCATAATTGTATGATATTTTAGACCTTCTTAAACTGTGAATAGGTAAAAATGCTAATAATTCACAATCATTCAACCTGTTGCTTTAAGGAAGGGTCACCACTCCAAGGCTCTGAAATGAAAATGTAGAGGTGCTGCTATGGCTGAAAGCAGGAGACTTGTACCACTAAATAATACACTGCTGTATGCATACAAGTCCATGCCAATAGACCCAGTTCAGGCTGTCTCCCTCTTGAAATTGCCTGGGGGGTCCCCGGCTTCCAGTAGTGATTCAGTGGGGTCCTCAGGAGTCAAAAGTGTGGGAACCACTGCTCTAAGGAACCCTGTATGGACAGGGAGAGAAGGGGAAAGAAGAAGGTGCTGACCAATGAGAAGCAAAGAAAGAAGAACACCAGTGAAGCAAACCAATGGTAACTACTAGTAAGTAATGGGCGAGTTCTAGCCTTTTTGAAGTTTTTTTTATTGGCACGAGACTCGCAAGCAACAGTGCATACAGTGTCTCAGACATGGCCCAAAAATAAAAAGTCATAAAATTCACAATTTAAGGTTTTTCTTTCAATTCGTGTCCCAACAGCTCTGTAATAAATCAAGCTCAACTCTCACCGTTGTTTTGTTTTTTGCTTCAATAAAACTTTACATTATATGCATTAAAGAGACTAATTTATTATGTTTATATGTGTTTAATGTTAAAGAGCAGGGCCAGAGTGGCCATAGCAGCACCAGGCGTTTTCACAGTGGCCCGGAAGGGTTGGGGCCGGGTTTGACCCCCCGTTGGGGGTTGTTTTTGTCACCGGGGTCCGGTTTTGTAGCAGTGCTGCAATATCTGCCCCCTGTAACAAACTCAGCAGTAGTGCTGGTCTGACGTAATTGCCTGGGCTGGTTGGAGTTCTCAGACTGGCCCTGTTAAGGAGTGGAGTGACACTGTAAGATGAAGGTAAATAAAGGGTTATGTAGGTAAATATTGGTCAGTGGGCTGCCTTATCATTGAGGGTTTAGAAATGTGTCATAGATAGGAGCTGACAGGATATTTCATAGTAGGTGTAATGGTGTTTAATTATGGGAGTTGGTGTCTGGTGTTGGTTGAATGATTCCTGTTATTACTTGAGCAACCTTGAGTGTGTGGTGTTTTCGAGAGATGCATTGATTGTGTTGCTTAACATGTGAAAATGTTTTATGAAGGCATACCTTTTTTATGTTATTGGAGTGAAAGAGCAGAGCATTGGTAAATTATGGCAGTGGTAGTGCATGATGATTGTTATGTTGGCGTATGATGCTGGATTTGTGGGTGTATTAGGGTGAACATGTGCAAGTATGATGATGGCAGGAGTGTGGCATATGTTGGTTACGGTGAGTGTATATTGCTGGGTGTAACAGGATTTGATGGTGGATTTATAAAAAAATGTTACTGAGTGTAGATTGATTAATGTGGCTTTCAGGCTGTCGTATTTTGAACGTGTGGGCATATACTGGTGGTTCTGCAGACATTTAATGGTGGGTGTGCGGTCACATGTAATCTGGGGTTGCAAGGATTAAACCCTTTGTTGATTATCACAGGATGGTGAATAGATGCACAGATGGATTTGGGAGTCTTTACCTAATATGTTGGGTTTGTTGATTTATGATGGTTGGTGTGTTAGCATATGATGACATTATTTATATTGGTGTAAAGACATAATATCGAGTTTTTTTATCGATATATATATATATATATATCGAGTTTTTAATATCGTGGGGACAGAATATTGATGTCAAGAATATCGTCGACAGAATATCGAATGGAATATCGTATATAAGGTAAGAAATATCGAAGTACATAATATCGAAGGTATTAATATCGATACAAAAATATCGATGTTAATAATATCGATGTGTATATTGCTATGTATTTTATATGCAGTATTATATGTTTTTTGTTAAGTATTGTATTTTTTTTACATATATGTATGCATTTTTTAGAAGTTTGTATTAAAAAAAAAAGTTAATTATGCGTTTTAGTACTGTAGTGGGCTCTGGGTTTATAGGGGAATAGGGTGGGAAGTAATTTCATTGTAATTAAGTAATTATACATTTTTGTTTATTGGTATTGATAATTAATTTATTGTTAATTAATAGTTGGTTATTAATTTTTGATAATTATGTTAATTGTCTTAATCTTTGGAGCGGGGTGTGGGTTTATAGGGTAATAGGGTGGGAAGTAATATAATTATAGTTAATTAAATAATATTTTTTAGGAATTATTAATTATTTTATTACATTTTGCGTTTTAGTTTTGTAGCGGGTTGTAGGGTTATAGGAGAATAGGGTGAGAAGTAATTTAATTGTAATTAAATAATTATTATTTTTATATCAATTGTTTTTTGGAGGGGGATACAGGTTTATATGGGAATAAGGTGGGAAGTAATTTAATTGTAATTATTCATTATAATTTATTGGTGTAGTTAATTTATTTATTGTTTATTACTTATTAATTGGTAATTAATTTTTATTAGATTATTAATTGATAAATATTTTAATTGTTTAAAATTGTATGTGGAGTGAGTTGTGTTTTTATTTGGGAATAGGGTGGGAAGTAATTTAATGTTGTTAAGGTAATTTATATTTTTAATTTATTGGTATTTTTAATTACATTATTGATAATTAATTAATCAATTATTATTTTAATTAAAAAAATATTTAATTTATAAATATGTTATTTTTAATCCCTACGCTATCTAATGTTTTCCCTACTGTTGCACTCTCTGGAGTGGGAATAGTAATTTTAACCCCTACGCTATCCAACGCCTTCCCTACTGTTGCACTCCTTGGAGTGGGAATAGTAATTTTAACAGTTACGCAATCCAATGTTTTCCCTACTGTTACACTCTCTGGAGTGGGAATAGTAATTATTACCCCTACGCTATCCAACGCTATCCAACGCTTTCCCTACTGTTGCACTCTCTAGAGTGGGAATAGTCATTTTAACCCCTACGCTATCCAACGCTTTCCCTACTGATGCACTCTTTGGAGTGGGAATAGTCATTTGAACATTTCCGCAATCCAACGCTTTCTCTACTGTTGCACTCTCTGGAGTGGGAATAGTAATTGTAATCCTTACGCTATCCAACGCTTTCCCTACTGTTGCTCTCTCTGGAGTGGGAATAGTAATTTTTTACCCCTGCGCTATCCAACGCTTTCCCTACTGTTGCACTCACTGGAGTGGGAATAGTAATTTTAACTCCTACGCTATCCAACGTTTCCCTACTGTTGCACTATCTGGAGTGGGAATAGTAACTTGTGAATTTCTTGATGTTTTAGCTTAATACCAAAGGCACTGTTAATATATTAGTCAACCATAATCCTTTTCCATACAAAGCAACTAAATAATTTTTTTGTAGCTTACCTTCCTGTGGACTTTCATGGTTTTTTTTCTGCTGAAAAATAAATATAGCTTTGTATTTTAAAATGACTTTTTTACCAATATTATTATAATAATTTATGTTTGTTTCTATGCCCTTAATTCTTACGCATTGAAGACCAATATTTCACACAGCAGTACATGCCATTTTTATTAAACCACTTCTCACTAACTTATTTACTTTTTGTGCCCAATGGTTTTTTTTTTCATTTTCCTAGGAATCTGTTTCCATTTATCCTCATTCTGTGAAGATGACTTTCCACAGTTGTATTGATGTCTTGATTTGAAGAGATTTCTGGGTGTGTTGGATAGAGTGGTAGACAAGAGCACGTCGTCAATACTGATTTTGGTTGTGCAGGAGTTCATGAAAAGTGTTTAGGATTGGGCATTATAATATAGAGAATGGTGGCTTCAGCATTTAGGTTATATCTAGCTATAGCCATTCTAATGTTTGATTTTACAAGTAGAAGGCAATGATCCTAGACGTATTCCAGATTCACACTGTTGTTTTGCACTGAAAGGAGATATCATTACTTTAATGCTATATATTTCAATGCTTACTTTAGCCCAATGTCAGAAGTAGCTCTGTGCTTCAGTGTCCAACATCACAATTGATTGTGCCTGTTGAAACGTAAATCATGCATTGATTGCAGATTTTGAGGATTACCAGTGTGGCAGTATTCACCATGATAGTATAAGATCTGATAAGCTAAATCTACTCCACAGAGATGGTGTCCATCATTACTCACATTCATAATGAGGGTTACACTTGTGATGGTGTATCTGAAATAGAAACAAATGAGTTAACCTTGCTGGTCTGGTCCAGCACACTACCTTTGAGGTAATTCAGCCGCTCCCCTGTCCTGGAGGTGGGTTTCTGTGCTGCCCGGAGTTAATTGTAGACAAACTTCACAAGGAATTCTGTCATGGTGGAATGTTCAGGCATGCCTTATCATTGTAGTAGTACTAAGATTCTATCTCCAATCTAGTCAGAGACATAGCTTAGTCAGTAGGATTCAGAGACTGTGAATCTCAAATTTCTAACTAACCAAGTGGTGGGCAGTATGGTGAAGGGGTGAGATGACCAAGGAGTACAGGATCCACGAGAGATCAGAAAACTGTGGGAGCAGCTTTCTTGACTCACAGTCCAGCACTGTAATATTAAGCACAAAAATAGAAGGTGGGTTTTTGTGTACTTTTGTCCTACTGCTCCATGTTAAACTCAAGCTTCTAAAAAAAGCAGAAAAGAGGACCATTGATATCTATATTGCGCTCCTCCACCCCATAATATATTGACATTGTGAACCCAATTGAAGTTGAAGTTGAAGTTGAGGGAATTTATAAAGCGCACGTACACCAAAAAGGTTTCAAGGCGCTAATCAGACCGGCAGCAAAACAGGGCAACAATTTTAGACCTCAAAAGCTCTAGTAAAGAGCCAGGTCTTCAGGTCTTTACGGAACTCCAGGTATGATTGAGAAAAACAAAGGTTATCAGGAAGAGAGTTCCAAAATCGAGGGGCCTGAAAAGAAAAACTCAGTCCCCCATGTTTCTTCCTAACAAAACGTGGACAAGCAGAAGGTTCTTGGAGGAAGAACGTAATTCACATGGTTAAATGTATAGCAGAAAGGGTATGCCTGTAAAGTATGCCCCATTATTGCAGACTTAAACAAGAGGAATTAATTAAATGGAGAGAAGGAAAAAAGGAAACCCAAAGAAGTTTGTGAGAAAAAAGGTTCTTATTTGCAAGTAGTTATAACAGCACTACAATACATTACATTATTTGTAGAAGTAACCATAAGTGGGTTGTGCACTGGACGTGCTTGTGATAGTGAACAGCGCAGTGACACAATGAGGTGACAAAACAGCGTGAACGGCGCAAAAATTACAACAAGATTGTGGTCAATAACAGAAATGAAGGTATATACAAGATAAATATTCCGCTTTAAATTATTTAGATTGACCACATTAAAGCCAGAGATAAAGCTGGGTGGTCGACGGTGTTTCAACCTGTCTTAGTTTTATCGCAGGGATTCCGTTCTCCTACAGAACTGTGCATAGAGACTAGGAACCTCAGTGAGTTAGGGTGTGCCAAAACTCACCTTAGTACCCAAAATCCCCTACCAGACCAGCTACAGTGTCTCATTGGTCATTACAAACTCCCAATGCTTAGACAAATCAGAACATGGACTTAGAATACCTCAGGTAATGTGGAACACATGAACACTCTTTCGTTATACAATCAGTTCAATCCAGAACAAGGAGTAAAAGAGGACGCGTGCACATTTGAAATGTTTATTTACTAATGCAGTGTTCTCAAACGCAGTATCTTAACTAATACAAGCCAACATATTAGAAGAAGTAAAGTAATCAGCATAGTTACTAGTCCCTAGAATACAAAAGGTGACAGCATGCTAAAATGCTAAAACGATTAGGGTTAAACAACACCTAATTCTCACCCTTCCTTGCTAGCATATTATATTATATCTAAGAAGGTCTCTTTGGGTTTTAGCAGGGCGGGCCCATACCTCAGATCTTAGTGATAAGGGATCACATCATCTTCCACCAGCTCTCTGCATGCGAAGCACCATCAAGTGTGTGTGTATGCTCTGCAAAGCAATATAAAACGCGCCTAGCGCCTGAATTTGGCCGCAGCTGCATGTATGTTATGTCGAGGAAGGTGCGAAGATCAGACCTCACAACAACTGTGTCGAGATATCCTTCAAGGCTTCAGCACTCACTGTACAGACACGGCTCACTAAGCAAAGCTGATATCAGAGTAACAACATATTATTCGTGTGTGAATCAAAACACTCTACTAGGCTCAAAGCTACAATAAAAGTTATGTGTCGTCTGCAGAAGCAACAGAAAGGTAAAATGGAGTTTAAACTCCTAATAAGCTCCATGCTAACTTAACACAGCACATAGGCAAAGCATATCTATATGACAGTTTAGGTCGTTATTAGGGCCAGGTTACTTGAATTTGATATAGTGCTGAAAAGTAGGAGGATGGTTCAAGTCAAAGGGCGAGGAAGATAAGGCAGTCCCGTAGGTATCTGCAAGGGTTAAAACCTGTTTGGGCAGAGTAGGACTAAATAGGGTCCATGTGGGGTGCAAAGGAATGGCAGGTATGCGCGGCGAAATAATGTAATCCGCGACGTCCCGAAGGGTTGTAGAACATCGGCTCAAGTGTGGCAGAGGTACCATTTTTCTTACAAACTTCTTTGGGTCTCCCTTTTTTCCTTCTCTCCTTTTGATTAATTTCTCTTGTTTAATTGCCTTGTGAATGATTACCAGTTAAGAATTGTTTTGTGTATGCATAATCTACCCGGGTCTCGACTGGGTTAAAGGGTGTACTCCTGTTCTTCTGTTTATACCATTATTGCATACTGCACTTTGCAACTTTGTACAGTTATGGAGTAGTAAACCCCATGCAAGGAGCGTGAAGTGGGTGACTCATTCAAAATGGTTTTTTTTCCCACTAGGCGCTACTAGGCAAAATGCTTTTTAATCTGAATAATCATTAACCAAAAATCTCTTCTGCAATGTTTCTGGTGCAGCAGCAAAAGTTTCCCCTGCTCAAGAACAGTGGCGGCTCCTCCACTAAGGCAGAGGAGCATCAGCCCACTGCTTTGCAGCAGAGAAATAAAGAAAAAATAAAATGATAATAACTTGAGGGTATTATCATTTTGTTTTTTCCCTGCTGCGGCAGCTTTGCGGGCAGGGCTGCTCTGATGACAGAGGAGCAGGGGGAGGAGTGGTGGCACACTGTAAGTGCACATGACAGTTTGGCCAGCCATCTGGGGCCAGCCAAACAGTTATGCGCACTTTGCATGTTCTCCACCCAGGCTCCCACTGCTTGTCTGAGCACCGAACCATGGAGCTCAGACCAATCACAATGCTGCATTGCAGCGTTGTGATTGGCCTAGGGGTGCCTGGGTGCTTCCTGCTCTGTTCCGGCCTGGAGAGACGACGGAGGGACGACATGATGAGGAGATTTTTTTTTTCCTTTTTTTTACACCCCCTTACCCACTCCAACCCCCGCCGCGCCACCCCTGATCCGTGCCGGCCAGCGCTGCTCAAGAACACTATACTGAGTAAGTTTGAAAGATGCTGCATATCCAACTAAATTACAGACTTGCTGTGCACTCACCTCAGTGATAACCCCTCCCAAAAACAGTCTGTAAAAGACAGAAATCTTTCTTCTAAAAGTCTCAATTTAATGCAAATAATAGGAACATACACTTTTGACCTTCGATTTTAAATCCAGGAATGAAAAACAATTGGTACATTCTATTGAAGAAACTTTACTCTTGTATTTTCTTTTTCCGTTCCAAGGCATTTCCGGCATCCGTGTGCCTTTCTTCAGGGAAAAGGAACTGAATTCAAATGTATAAAGTAGCTTTAATCAAAGAGACTCTTGGTTCCTAGCGACTGTCATACTTTGTGAACCACACAATCAATGTGTGTGAGAACCCAAGCCTTAAAATTGAGATTTCGCTGAAAAAATACTGTCCTTAAAAACCAAAAGGAAGATAACAATGGTGGAAAGGCTGTTGTGTAACAAACTGCTCATCCAAGTGCGTCTAACACCAATCAAAAACTGTCCCGATGAGTGATAGAACCGTTCAAAACAATGCTCCGCCACAAAATTGATATCACATTATTTCATGCAATGTGCCTGGAACATTCAACAAAGGGCTTTAACATTCTGGCTATGTATTGATGAAAAAACAGAAATTGCCATAATGCACAAATAGGAATCTAGGAGCACTACTGCATGCTTGACTGCTTACCACCAGTGAACAAACAGCATGTTGTATGCTTCTAAAAATATTCTAAATCAATGTGAGAAGTGCACACACTACATCAAACGACCTATGTATAGAGATAAAACACTCTGCATCCTCAAGAACACAATGAATGGTCACTTTGATAACTTCAACAAACAGTTTGTGAAAATGGACAAGCATCATCTCTCTAAACACCAGTGCAACCGCCATATCCAAAATTTAGCCCATGTGATGCAGCTCCTGCTCACTCCACTTACATGAGACGTGATCCAACCCCTTGTGACTGCAGGCAGCGCCATATTTAAATGGGTGCCATAAAGATTAATGCTCAGAAATGCTGAAAGAAACTGTGTGAGAAACCGAAAATAACGAAATAAACTGAAAATAACAATTAATAAAGTTAAAAGTAACAAGTAAACTACTAAATCAACAATGATTAAATGGAAACACTACATGTAGTTACTAGCTGTGGTGTCTCCCACGTGTATCCTAGAAACACAAAAGATTTCTCAAACTGTACATTATACTAAACAGTTCTCCTGGCAACAATACATGTTTAAAATTGTAAAAAGCATTTAATTTCAAGTCAGTCATTAAGACCAAATGGTTGCAGTGTTTTCAAAGTTTTCATCCAAAAGGTTTCTCTCTGCAGCAACATTTTGTCATTATCAGTTCCCTTTTTAACTTCCAATGCTTCCATAATCTGGAACAGCAATTTTCTGAGGTGTATAGAATTTTGCCAATGCATGGCTAAACTTGAAGATTTCAAGTTTAAGATGGATGTTGCTTTTATGTTCAGTTATTCTCACTTAGATCTTTAGAGTGATTTTGCCTAAGTAAAATAGGCAAAATGGGCACTTCCGAGAAAAAATGCAAATGCTTGTGTCACAATAGGAAGGGTGTTTCATGATAATTCTGTGTCCACAATGGTGGTGAGTTAAAATATTTCCAACAATTACAATGTTACAATAGGTGCAACTTTACATCTTGATGTACTTTTTCCACCTTTATTGCATAGCCTTAGACGGTGGGGGGTTCAACATTTCTTTCAGGTTTCTCGTCCATTGATAGACAATGTTTTTACCTACTAGAGATCTTCAAAGTCTTTTTCACTTTGTAGAATATCCCACCTCTTGTAAATTATATTCTTGATTTGTTTAGAACTCGAGGAAATAAAAAAAAATGTAAATCTCGTTTGTGGTTGTTTCTGGTGTTGTGATAACAAAGACTCTCTGCTTTTAGTTTGTAATCGAATTATCAAATTGTGTATGACAGTTTCACGGTATCCTTGTTTGCTAAATTTGGTAAAGCACTCAGCATATTCTTGTAAACATTGTACAAAAGATCTTTGTTTAGATGTTATTTGTTTGACCCTCATGAATAGTGAAAATGGAAGATGTTTTTTCAGTGTTGTAGGATGAAAACTTGAATACAGCAAGCTGTTGTTTCTGTCAGTACTTTATCGAAACACCCTAGTTTGCAATGATCTACTGCTATGTTTATATATTTGAACATCTAGAAAAGTGATCTTGTCTCTTTCAGTGGGTGAATCAACCATGACATCTCTTGCGAGTTTATAAATGCCCACCAAAATGTGAGTTTGTGGGCATTCTCAAACTCCTCTTTAACCCTTTCCCATCTTGCAAACTGTCAGACATGTGTTCCAGCAAAGTGCTGGAGTAAACTCCCTACTAGGGTGGGAAAGGAAACAGAACACTCCCAAAATTATGTGGGGTAGAGTGAAAGGGGTTTCTTTGTTCAGAATCTTTTTTTTCCCAGTGGAGGTAATGAAACACCACCATTTTTTTGTGAGGGTACAAACAAAGGGGTTTCTCTGCTTGAAAAGATATTTGGAAAGATATTTTCACAGCGGAGCAAAAAAGTACGACTCAAAAGCGACCTTTACCAATGAGAAATTGTACTGTTTGTATAATCTGCATTATGCAAATAGTAAGATCAAAAATGTCTTGTGACCAACATGACTTTACCAGTAGTAGGCCTGGAAACCTGAGCCTGGAACGGTTTTCCTTGCCTACTACTGCCAATGTTTGTGGATTCCAAAGTAGTAAATTTGTATTTCTGTGATTGCACATGTACTAATTTGATTTGTAAACCAGTCACTATATATCTAAGTTCCTGTTCCAAAAATGTTGAGACCTCTTTTTTTAGTGAAAGGAGAGTGATAAGAAATCAACATACAGACATTACAACCCAACTCAGAGAGCTCAAACCCAACTATCAAACTAAAAGTGTATTTATTTGTGGGGTGTCACACCCCAAACCCCCTTTTGACACCCCCTGAACATACATCCCTGAATATAGAATACCACATTTGAGGACATTATCCCATTTGAGGCAGATATCCGCTTCAGCCTATTTCCAATCAATACCATTTAAGGGTTTGAAGAGCCCCCATATTCAAGAATCCTAAGTTCCACAGCGATTTGTCAAGAACGACCTGGGGCTGCATTACAATAAGTGCCCTAGGGGCTCCCTGTTTTCCGTTTAAACTGATATTACATATAAATACAGACGGAAAACAATTTTTCCTTTGTCTGTATTTATATTTAGAAGCAGGAAAATAATACCAAATTGTGCTGCACTGCCGTGCTCCAGCCGAGTTGCTTTGCCATGCCCCTCTCCCTAATTCTAGGGGTGTGTCGGCCCACCGTAACACGAAACACTTGCAGGGCCCTACAGCTTGTGGTTTGCTGGAAATTCCTTCCAATTAGGGTCGTTTTTTAACTGCTGCTGGGCCCCCTGAGCCAATTGTTGTTGGATCCAGGCATCATTATATGGGTGTGTCACCAGTGCTCTGGTCCCGCCCCCATACCTTTTGCCCTTTATTTTTTAGGGTCACCCCCTACTTACTCCTTTTTACCTGCACTGTGACCAACCAGATTGCAGATTGCAGAAAGGCACCTCCCATTCGCCATTTTTGTTGTACCCCACCCCTTCTCCAGGCCAAAGGTAAGTGTATTTTACCGACGTATCTCATATCGGGGGGACAGATGAATGGCGTCTTCACAGCGTACTCGCAGGGGCTGGAGTGTTTGCTGAGTTTGTGGCAGGGTTGTTCTTGCAGTGCGGTTCACTGTGTCCTTTTGTTACGTAATTGGTGCTCTGTAAATCGCTCTAAATACCTTCGGGTTGAGTTTGCGCTATATAAATCTACAACAAGAACGCGTGGCTGCAAGAACAATCTGGCCACAAACTCGGCAAACACTCCAGCCACTGCGTCTTCACAGCCAAGTTGGGTAAGGACACTCTCCCAACACGTCCCAAAAACACATGTGCAGAGCAGTACACTGTATCTGCCCCTCTGCACCCAACAGATACACTATCGCTGTCTATCTCTGCCTCAAGAACTGTTCCAGAAGCTGTGCAATGAAAGTTACTGCATGAAATGGAAAAAAGAGGGATTGTAGCCAGACGTCAGAGTGAACTGTAAAAATGTAAAATATGTTGAAATTCAAAATATAATACAGCAGTAGTGAATTGTGTGAAAACTGTTTTGTGAAAACAGAAAGACCTATTTGAATTTCAATGTAACAAAACTTCCCACCCTGTGAAAAAAACATGTATCACATCGGCCTCGCGAAGATTTATTCATTTGTGGATTTTTTGTCTTTTGAAAGCCCTATTTTATTAATATTTTAAAAAAAATTTAGAAGCCAGCTTCTGCACAAGTGAGGGCCAATCCCTCATCTCTGTTCGCTCCATGCAAACTGTGACAGGTCTCTTTAAAAGAGTACATTTTAGGAGTACATTTTAGGAGTATCATTTTCTCCATGACGGCCCCTTCTATGTCTCATGGTAGCTTCCAAGTTGTAACTGCACTTAAAGGGTAGGGCAAGTACATGACTGTGGCTGATTTCCACACACTGACTATTGTAAGATCATATTAGTGTGCATTAAAATGGAATATAAATTATGGTAGTACTGAGCTGTTGATAGCCTTACATAAATGTGGAAAAATACTAGCTGCAGCGTCGTCTTCTGATTACGGAAAAAATAAATGCGGATATATACAGAACAAATGCCCAAAAAATAAATACAGATAAATACAGACGGAAATGGCAAAAAAACAATAAACACCATAAAACCGGGAGCCCTAATCATAATAGGGCGCATTGTGATTGTTTGTGCCCGGCGCACCTTTAAAAAGGTGCGCGGGGCGCAAGCAATCACAATACATAATACGGCCCCTAAACTTTAGTGGGATTGGTTTTTACTGTGTATCAGATATTAAAGGTGATAGTACTTCAATGTGATAGTTCTTCAATGTTTTCCATTTCTAATTGCCTATACTGTGCATGCTCACCCCCTTTAGCCACCTTGCAATGTCAGGCTTAAGTCCAAATTAATGTAATTCTACTAACTCTCACTTGAATGCTATGAGAGCCATACCAAAAGAGGTTGAAAATATCAAGGGGTTATTTGTAAATCTTTAATTAAAGCCTGGCCAGTCCCAGGCCCAGCTGCGAAAGGAGGAGGGTTATGCGTCGGGCTAGCTAACCCACCATGTAAAAAAATCCTAGCTACAGAAGTGTCAGCAAAAATACCAAAAGACAACTCGGCCTTGGGGAGAGAGGAATCTCCTTCACTGAGAACTATGATGCCTTGTGGTGAGAGCCAGTGATCCCCGGAAGTCACAAAGCCAATCTACCTACTTTCGACCAAGACCATCACCATCGGGACATGGAACATGAGGACCATGTATGAGATAGGCAAGACAGCCCAAGTGGCAGCGGAGATGAAAAATACAGCATTGCCCTGCTTGGCATCAGCAAGACCAGATGGACATAATCTGGACAGAAAAGACTGGTTCCAGGTGTCAGGATTCTGCATCCTGCCTCTAGATGGATCTCCCAAAGTCCCTCTGGACTCCTGCCTTTATCTCTAAATCAGACGTTATACATGTCTACACCTTGCCTTTCCAGATACACATTGTATCCCAGTTAGGCTTCTACTCTATTGTCCTGATGCGTCATAGCCCTTGTAGTTCCCTTTGTCTTCAGACCCTTCCTGCATCATGTCCTGGTAGTGGTTTCTTGTTTGCTAGATTTGTTCCTGGATCCTAGGTCATTTTTGAACCCTTTGTCTCTGTGTTCTGGACCTGTTTCAATGTTAGCTCTGATCCACACTCTGTTCCAGGTTTTTCTATTCCCTGCTTTGTGTCTCCTGGTTTCCTAGGTCTTCCTTCCTGCAAGCTTCAGTTCAGTCTTCCCTTCATTGGTGGTTCCCTGAGTCCCTGCACCTGGTTAATTCCTTTCACCTGGCTCTCTCCCTGCATCTGTGCTTCTCCCCTAAGCCTCCAGCCACTTCAGCCCTATGAGCGCAGAGTGTGCCGACTTTGCAACTGACTTCTGCCGAGTCTCCTTGTGCTCTGTATTCCTGTTGCTGTTACTATAGGCTTGTCCATTGAAAAATACTGTGGGCCTCATATAAATTGGCACAAACAAACAGAGAGAAGGCCATAAAGGAGGAGGTTTGGGCAGACCTCGATAAGGCAGCTAGAACGGGACACAGCTGTGATTTCTGGAAGCTAGTAAACGCACCACACTTTAAAAACTCCAGAGAACCCACAATAGATACAAATGTAGATGAGGACGCATGGGTTTCCCATTTTGAAAACAAATGTGCCCCAAATTCTCACCCACCCATTCCCCCTTGTCCTCAGAGCTAAACTCCTATGCTCCTCTCTCTTTTTCACTCATGGAAGTAAAAACAAGGCTGATATCTTGTAGTATGGGAAAGGCCCCCGGACCGGATGGTGTCCCAATTGATTTCTTTCAGGGGAACCTAGATTTATGGGTATCCTTCTTAACGAATGTGTTGAACAGTATAGCTTTGGTAGGTGCTCCCCCTCATGGTCAACAGGTGTCATTGTCCCAATATATAAAAAAGGAAACAGGGATAACCCAAAGAATTATAGACCAATCTCCCTGCTGGATACAACATCGAAAATTATGAGCCGCCTCCTCCTCTCTAAGTTAGAGGGATTGGCTAAGGAGAACAACATCCTAATCCAGACCCAGTATGGTTTTCAGCAGGGAAGGGGCACTGTGGATCAGTGTTTAAATTTAGCACTGACCATAGAAAAATACACAAGAATGAAGGACAAAAAAATCTACATGGTATTCATGGACCTGTCGGCTGTGTTCGACTGTGTGGTCCACACAAAGCTATGGAATATAATGGAGGGGATGGTGATTGACCAGGCCATACTAAATTTCATCAGACAGCTGTATCAGTCAAATGCTGCGTCATCAGTCCGCTATACCAAATCTGGAGACTGCACACGTCCATTTAAAATCTCCAGGGGAGTAAGGCAGGGTTGCATCCTCGCCCCTTCCTCTTCTCCATATATACAAATGGAGTCGGGGAAGCACTCATTAGGGCCACTCAGGACATTCCTGTCTTTAATTCTAAATTGCTACCAATATTGGCTTACGCGGACGATGCAGTGTTGATCGCCAGAACAGGGTTTGGCCTACAACGCCTAATAACTGCGTATGTCACCTTCATTGATTCAATACTGCTGAAGGTAAACCGATCTACGACCTTTGTAGTCATAGCTGGGGCTAGAAAAAGAGATAAAACCCTAGTATCTACATGCGGACACCAAAAGAACAGAGCTGATTGACACCTTCCCCTATTTAGGAGTCCTTTTCGACAAAGACCTATCATGGTCAAAGTTGGTGGAAGGAAGAAATCTGGTGATGGAGAGAAGTACCTCAGCTGTTAAAACTTCCACCCAAAAACTGGGCTCAACACCTTTACTGCCAATAAAAAACCTCTCCCAGGACAAAGTAAAGGCGGCAGTAACGTACGGGCTGGAGTTTGGGGCGTGGTAACACCAACCATATTGCAAACCGTTGAGAATAACTTTTTGAAATCTATAGTCGGCCTCCCCCTCTCTTCCTCAAATCACATTTTACATTTGGAAATGGGTTTGCCTTATATTGCAGATTCGATACAACTAGCCCCCATCCTCCTGTGACATTCAATCTGGCGGAGGGATACAGTGACTCTGACACACAATAATAAAAGACTGCTTAAGCATGGACAATCTGAGAATGTCTAGGTGGCTCAGCTATGTAAAGTCAGTATTGAAGGAGATTGGCCTCCCTGAATTGTTTAAGGACCCACTGGCTTGCAGAAAGGTTTCTAAACAAAAGGTTACCAACATGTTCTCACTGATGGCGGACTACAAGCGAAAGGAACTCCACAGAGAGAAATATGCAGTTTGTATATACCATCAAAACCCCCCATTAATAGAAGGAGGGTACTCCTATTTAGTAAACGTCACCAGGCCACAACATACATTTATATTCCTGAGGTTTTGCATGAACATGATTCCTTTGATGCTAGGTTACCCAGAAAAAATATATAACCACTCAGATTTAAGTGTGTGCCCATGTGATAACCTTCCACTGCAAACTGAGTTGCATCTTATTTTATTCTGCAGCTTTATGAGAAAAAAAAGGAACTCCTACCGTAACCAAATTATATAGCAAGGACATTTTAACCAATGCCGGGTTGCATTATACTTCTTAAAATCGTTACCTGAACCCTTGGTTTGCTTTTCTGTAGCTACGTTTTTATGGGCCTGCATGAGAAAGAGGAAGGGGGGGGGGGCGGCCAAGAGTCTTGAGCACGTTATGCAGTAACCTAATTTGAGAGTTTTTAGCACATGAAATGACACTGTTGTAAAGATGAATGATGAATTATTTGTTGATTTTAATATCTTACTATTATGTATTTTAACTGTGCTTTTATGATCATTTTAATCTGATCGAATAAAGATAAAGATTGGATAACACGTTGAATGCATCGCTTGCAATTCTTGTGATGTCCTAAAGCCTGCTGAGGTGCCTACCTACTGTTTAGGCACAACAGCTGTGTTGTGACAAATGGAATGGCATTATGGTGAGCGGATTCCATGCATCGTCCATCCACATTTGCACAACAGTAGGAGAGCAGTCCAGAACCATGGAATTATTCAGAATGATTATGTCCAACCCATCTATACTGTGGTGGGGGAGAAAGGTGTTAGACCTTCCACTTCTGCTGCAGCCCCTGCAGGTGTAGATGTACAGCTGGTGTAGAAGCCTGGGGAGTTTTTTTTCCGGCTTGGAATCAACTTCCGTACCACACCCACACTTGTCCAGACTTCGCGAAATTCAAAAAACTCTTGAAGACCAGGTTGTTTTAGTCTGATTATAGTCCCTGTGTCAGTGAAGCTCCCAGATACACTTACAGGTGTGAGTCATTGCACTATACTAAGTGATATCGTCATTGCCTTAGGCTTTGCGTTAGACATTTCTTTTCATGATTTTCTACTTCTGAAAAAACAATTTTGTCTAAAAGAGTGTCCTTTTGCCTCTCCGTCAAATTGGGCAATTTGAGTGAGCTAAAGTATTGATCAAGCCTTGGAGAGGGGTCATAATCTGCTTTCTCATAAAGGCCCTTGTAATGCTGCAGAAAGACCTCTGCAATCTCCTCACTGGCTGTTGATAAGTTCTATGATTGCAGATCCCCTCAGCCAAACAGTAGTCTCTCAGATTCTGTGTTGCTCTAATGAGCATCTGTGGGCAAATGTTTTTTCAGATTACTCTCTAGTATCAGTCAAAATCAAATTAGACATCCACTAGACTAGAATAAGACTAGAATTTCTATTAAGGAATTCCTCCATATTAATCGAAACTTGGCTCCAGTCTTTGTTGTTTGAGAGACCTTCCAAGCCACTTTTTGAGAATGGGTGATAGCTTATAAATCTACTTTAAGCAATGCAAGGATTAGGAGAATACAGGAGCTGTAACCAGCAATTGATGTAGCCACAATGGGTGTTGGTACTTTAGTTCGTAGTTCAGGTGAACATCAAATAAAGCAAAAAAAGGAGGCGGAGTGAGCTAAAGAATGATGATGGATTAAACCCAGATCAGTTGACTAGAGGTGAGTGTTTCCAATGTTCAACACTCCGTCCATCATCCCCTTTGGCTTTGCTTTGTTCCCCCTAAGTTGGCAGGGTATGCCCAGACGTGGGTCCCTTGCTCACTTTGCCACTGGATTTAAGCTAGCCTGGCTGATGACGGCTGATTAGCCAGAAACCGGTCCCAGGATGCTTGTTTCCGGTCCAGGGAAGACATGGCTTTTCAGTTTGGGCTGGACTGTTCCCATGAGGCACAGGGTCAGACTGATTTGCATATGGCCATGACTGAACTGGGGTGGCGGAGGGAGCTAAAGAATCATGATGGATTAAACCCCATCAGTTGACTGGGGGTGAGTGTTTGCAATGTTCAGCACTCTGTCCATCATCCCCTTTGGTTTTGCTTTGCTCGACCTAAGTTTGCAGGCTATGCCTAGACGTGGGTCCCTTGCTCACTTTGCCACTGGATTCAAGCTAGCCTGGCTGATGACGGCTGATTAGCCAGAAACAGGTCCCATGATGCTTGTTTCCGGTCCAGGAAAAACATGGCTTGGCCGTTTGGGCTGGACTGTTACCGTGAGGCACAGGATCAGACTGATTTGCATATGGCCATGTCCGAACTGGGGTGGCAGAGTGAGCTAAAGAATGATGATGGATTAAACCCAGATCAGTTGACGGGGGTGAGTGTTTGCAATGTTCAACACTCCATCCATCATCCCCTTTGGTTTTGCTTTGTTCGCCCTAAGTTGGCAGGGTATGCCCAGACGTGGGTCCCTTGCTCACTTTGGCACTGAATTCAAGCTAGCCTGGCGGATGATGCCTGATTAGCCAGAAACCGGTCCCAGGATGCTTGTTTCCGGCCAGGGAAAACATGGCTTGGCAGTTCGGGCTGGACTGTTCTTGTGAGGCACAGGGTCAGACTGATTTGCATATTGCCATGTCCAAACTGGGGTGGTGGAGTGAGCTAAAGAATGATGATGGAGAAAACCCAGATCATTTAACTGGGGGTGAGTGTTTGCAATGTTCAACACTCCGTCCATCATCCCCTTTGATATTGCTTTGTTCACCCTAAGTTGGCATGGTATGCCCAGACGTGGGTCCCTTGCTCGCTTTGCCACTGAATTCACGCTAGCCTGGCTGATGACGGCTGATTAGCCAGAAACCGGTCCCAGTATGCTTGTTTCCGGTCCAGGGAAGACATGGCTTGGCAGTTCGGACTGGACTGTTCCCATGAGGCACAGGGTCAGACTGAATTGCATATGGCCATGTCCGAACTGGGGTGGCAGAGTGAGCTAAAGAATGATGATGGATTCAACCCAGATCAGTTGACTGGGGTGAGTGTTTGCAATGTTCAATACTCCGTCCATCATCCCCTTTGGTTTCGCTTTGTTCTCCCTAAGTTGGCAGGGTATGCCCAGACGTGGGCCCCTTGCTCACTTTGCCACTGGATTCAAGCTAACCTGGCTGATTAAGACTGATTAGCCAGAAACCGGTCCCAGGATGCTTGTTTCTGGTCTAGGGAAGACATGGCTTGGCAGTTCAGGCTGGACTGTTCCCATGAGGCACAGGGTCAGACTGATTTGCATATGGCCATGTCTGAACTGGGGTGGCAGAGTGAGCTAAAGAATGATGATGGATTAAACCCAGATCCGTTGACTGAGGGTGTGTGTTTGCAAAGTTCAACACTCCGTCCATCATCCCCTTTGGTTTTGCTTTGTTGGCCCTAAATTGGCAGGGTATGCCCAGACGTGGGCCCCTTGCTCACTTTGCCACTGGATTCAAGCTAACCTGGCTGATGAAGACTGATTAGCCAGAAACCGGTCCCAGGATGCTTGTTTCTGGTCGAGGGAAGACATGGCTTGCCAGTTCAGGCTGGACGGTTCCCATGAGGCACAGGGTCACACTGATTTGCATATGGCCATGTCTGAACTGGGGTGGCGGAGTGAGCTAAAGAATGATGATGGATTAAACCCAGATCAGTTGACTGAGGGTGAGTGTTTGCAAAGTTCAACACTCCGTCCATCATCCCCTTTGGGTTTGCTTTGATAATAATAGGCAGCATAGGCATTGATGATATTTAAAATGGCCATTTAATAAAGAAGGACATGTGTATTTAAGTTTTACATGTCCTGAAAGTGAAAAAGTCCTAAAATCCATTTTTACTGTTGTAAGGCTGTCTCCCATAGAGTAACATAGGGTTAACGTATTGTACTTAATAAGTGATGACTTCAGTTTGGGAATAGACAGAGAAATGCTTCTACCACTCATTTGAATGATAGTTAAAAATCCTCTTTATTTGTAAAGTTGGATTTTAAGTTGCAATCCTGAATATGTCACTTTTAGAAAGTTACATTAAAAAACAACAAGGTGATGGATGGATAGAGTGCTTGAATTAATCTCAGCGTCTGACCTGGCAGTTCGGGCTGGACTGTTCCTATCAGGAACACTTGGCTGTAGCGGGCACCGGACATTTTCCAGGTGGGCCAGAAGGGTGTGAGCCCATTTTGGATCAGTGGGGGCCAGTTTTGTTACTGAAGGCTGGTTTTGCAGCAGTGCTGCAATACTGGGCCCATGTAACAAAAGCGGGAGCGGTGCAGCTGGAGTGGGGCTTCTTACTAGCACCCCCGGGTACCGGGGCTGGTCACTTAAATGCCAGGGCTGGTTTCTTTTCCCAGTCCAGCTGTGGGGAAGCAGGATCTAGACTTATTTGCATATTAATGCTTAGAAAGTTGGCATTTTTCTGCCTAAACCAGATGTGCCTTCCTGCCAATTTCCACGGTTACATGACTGGATGGCTCTCTTGTGGTGTTTGGTATGTTCCTTCCAGACATGGGGCCATAAGGGCCATAGGTGTAGGGTAGTGTGTTTCTCCCCTGAGCAGGATGTCCTGAGGGTTTCTACTCAGCCTTCTCTGAGCTTCAAAGGGTACCCTCAGGGATTGCCTATCACCTTCCTGACTTCTAAGGGCTGCCTGCCCTGACACTGACAAATATCAGTTTACACCTAGGCCTGCCTACCCTTTGTTACCCTGTACAGTTTGGAGCCAAACCCTGGGAAAGCAGGAAAGTTAGACAAAGGTGTATCCTCTACCCGCAGGATGGTGGTTGAAATAAAAGTAGCACCTTCAGAACCTTCATCAGAGCACTCCTGGACCTGTGGAAGATTCACAATAAGGACTGCCCTGCTGTCTGTAGAGGAAAGATGAACATAATCTGTGGCGTCCCTCAAAGCTCAACCCTCAACCCGACACTGTTCAACACCTACATGACCCCTTTGGCCAACATCATCAGAACCTATTGTATAAACATCATATCCTACACCAATGACACCCAGCTCATCCTCTCGCTGTCAGAGAAGCCCTCCACCATGCTGATCAACCTCCACGGTTGCATGACGAGCTTTACCGACTGCATGAAAGACAGCTGCCTAAAACTCAATACTGACAAAACAGAAGTGCTGATCTTTGGGAACAACATCTTCCAAACTAGGGCCCTCACACACAACGACAAACCACACTCACAACCTTGGCATCATTCTGGACAGCAAGCTCACCATGAAAAGCCAGATCAATGCAGTCTCCTCCATCTGCTTTCTCACCTTTCGCATGCTCCATAAGATCTTTAAATGGCTAACCACCAACACCACTCGCACAGTAACTCAAGCCCTAGTCACCATCTGGCTGGACTACGGCAACTCACTCTACGTAGGAATCACCTCACACCTTGTGAAGACACTGAAGATCATACAGAATTCAGCGGCTAGACTCATCCTTGACCTCCCCAAGTAGACCATCATCGCCGCCCACCTCAAGAACATCCACTGGCTCCTCATTCTAAGAGATGTCAATTCAAGATGCTGATCCACACCTGCAAAGCCCTAAACAACCAAGGACCAGCATACATCAACCAGTGCCGTAATTCCACCTATCCTCCAGACACCTGCGCGCTGCCTCCCTCTCCCTCATTCACACCCTGCACATCCGCCAAAGCAACAATAAAGGCTGCTCCTACTCTTACCTTGCTGTGAAGTCCTGGAACAACCTACCACTTCACCTCCGAAACTCATCCTCTCTACTGGAATTCAGGAAAGGACTCAAAACCTGACTGTTCAACTGAACCCTCCCAGCAGCAGGGTTCTCAGCACCTGGATACATTCACAGTTGATTAGCCATGCTTTATAAAGCTATTTGAGGGATTGATTGGCCTACTTGCTTTGAAGCAAGACTCCCCAGAAGTGATTTCAAGGGTCAGTTGGCTGACCTCCTGTTTGAGCTCTACAGGAACTTAACATGTTTTCCAGAGACCTCTCTACAACTGCCCAGCAGACCAGCACCAACTGGATCTGCCTGGACCTCTCTAAGATCTGCTGCTGGCCTCTGCTGGAGTGAGTTGAGATCTGAAAGAGGTGCCCTTCAGGTACTGGACCCTGGTGTGGCATCAGTGGGTACTACTCATACCTTAAAACCACACGGCTGGCGTGCTATGTAAAGATCTAGATATTTTTGGCGTCTTCCCGACCGTGAACAGACTCCTTACGTCTCCCGACGACCATCCGCAACACCCGCCGATGCAAATCTCCAGGAACTGCCTGCTGTTTGCAACCTCTGAGAGGCAGGAAACTAACTAAAGATGGGGATGAGGCCAAGAAGATTTAAGATGTATCAGGATTTGAGTATCGTTGGCATGTGTCCTCACTGAAAAGTCATGTGCGAGAATGAGGGCATCAAGTGAAGTGACATATCCATTAAACAGTGTATGTGTAAGTGAAGAGCCCTGAGGAACTCCATGAAAATGGGGCAAAATGAAAGACCTGAAAGAAGGGAGAAGAATGTCTTGTGACTGGTTGTCTACATGAGTAGTAATCCAGGAAAGAGCCTAGTCAGTGACACCTATGTTAGGAAGCTGGGAAAGTACGATCTGATGTGA
This sequence comes from Lissotriton helveticus, assembly GCF_964261635.1. Lineage (NCBI taxonomy): Eukaryota > Metazoa > Chordata > Amphibia > Caudata > Salamandridae > Lissotriton > Lissotriton helveticus. The sequence continues at coordinate 1,066,039,022 of NC_136065.1, read as the reverse complement.
GACTGTGTTGAATGCAGCACAGAGATCTAAAAGAATCAGTCTGATTCACAATCAGTTGGACTTCATCAAGAATAGAGACAATGGATGATTTGATACTGTGGAGAGGGCAAAAGTCAGACTGATGAGGTTCGATATGGAGATTGCTTTCTAGGAAGAGGGAAAGTTGATGATTCATTTCTTTCTTAAGGATTTTAATGGGTAAGTGAAGAAGGGAGATAACTCAAATGTTACTGAGGGAAGTAAGTCAGCTGATGCTTTTTAAGAGGTTCAACAAGCCCTTCTTTACAAACTGTATGAAGTCTAGAACTAGAAAGGGACAAGTTATAAAGTTCTTGTAACACAGAGCAATACTCCCTTAGGAAATAGGTGGAAAATATGAGTGGGACAAAGGTAATTGGGAAAGCCTGATTTTATAACTGAGAGAATTGTGCTGTGAAGTGAAGGGAAAGAAACATGAAAGCAGAACAAACTGGATCAGGCTTGGTGGAATAGCTGAAAGATGGACTTACTATCTTAAGAGAGTTCCTGGCAGATATTATTGACTTTGCCAAAATAAAATTGAGACAGAACATTGCAGAGAGATTAAGAATAAACAACCATACTTTTACAGTAGAGCACTGTATAAGTGAATACATTTTTTATACCTTTCCCCAAAACTGTCAGATGAAAGAGTGATGTAAACGCTTGTCTGGTCCTGTCTCTAATACTGATAGTGCTGGTGCACATGTTGTGAAAGTTCTATCGGGAGAGGATGTTCCCTCATTTGCTTCTGGGTGTTGCCCCATGCAAGTGAGGGATTCACTTTGCCTGTGTGCCAGCACCATATTATCAATGTGGGCGTAGAGACAAACCTGCCCTTAGGAGGCACTTTGAAAGTGTACCACAAAAAGTGTTGCACTGTGAGTGTGCCCACTGAGGAGAGCCCTCTGGGAAGGTTGAAAGGAGTCCCATGGGCCCCCCACAGACATCCCCCTGCTGAGAGGGTGCCATTGCTCACTGCAGCAGCCTGCACGGGGATCTTTAGTCCTTCTTTAAAGTGCACAATAGGGGACATTTACCCTGTTTGCAGCTGGCACACCTGTTTAAAGTTGTGCAGTGGCGCAAACAGGGACAATGTTGCCATTAGGTTCCTCTGTATACAACGGTGCTGATAGAAGACGGTGGTGAAAGCAGGCAGCTTTAAAAGGGATGGAGGAATTAAGAGTACTAGTAAGCCAGAAATTAATCTGATTAACAGCATCAATGATGGAGGTATCCAGAGAGGGGCAAGTGTGGGAACTGCCACATGAGTAAGGTCAATGGTACTTGCGAGAGCTGAATATGAACCATAAAAGGTGGCTGAGTCTAGTCACAATTTAATATCTCCAATAGTGAGGAGGTTGGAATGTTCTTAGAGTTAGGGGAGTAAGAAGTAAAAAAAATTGGACACCAAATGAGTTGATTGCCTTATGGGCTATATACTCTTAGGGTAAGAAGTGAGCAAGAGGGAGACTAAGTAAACATGAGCCCAAAAAAGTTCAGCATACGGCAATAGGTCGAGGTATTAAAGAGACTCTAGAGAATATTTATAAATAACCACCAACACACCCGGGTTCTCTCAGAATGGGGAAGATGAAGACAGAGGAACAAATGGGGAGAGGGGACAAGAGTAAGTCAGAGGCATCATGTGTCCATGATGTCTATGATTCAGTAATTAATAAAACAGCACGTTTATGATCCAGAATATATGTCCAGTCAAGAAAAGTGCCCGTTTTGTGTGATCCTCCCCAAACTTGTTTTTCCAATGCTAATGGTTATAACTCTAAAAGTGAACTGGAACCTTATAAACAGACCCAAGTACCAGTGCTCTCTCACTAAAAATTATGTATGTGAATTGGTAACCCCAATTTGCAAGCACTTTAACAGGTGACAGCAGGCCTGCCATTGCAGACTGCAGGAGATGTGCAAACTGCTCCAAATCAACTTTGCCCTCACCATGAGTGGCAAGATCACAGCACTATTTTTAATAAATGTCAGTCACCCCTAAGCTTGGCCTCCTGATCCCAAGAGGTAGGGTGCATTATATTTTAGGTGTGGACATATAAGTACCCACCTATATGTCCATATCGTAGCCTCTTTCCATTAAGGGCTTCTATAAGTGTTCAGGGGCCAAAGGATAACATGGGTTGATACCTGGACACCCTCGAGGTTGCCAGCTTCATTATGGTCCCACTGAAATATGTCATGTTTGGTATCAAACAAATTATCTCATTGAACCCAACCTTTTTCTAAAGTTGGATTTAATGTGGCATGCCCACCCGGTTCTCCAGCCTTTCCTGTGCTCTGGTTGACAACCTACAGTTGCTTCTACCAAGACAGGAATCTGACCCCTGCCAGGAGGTGTGAACACTCCCAGGAGTCAGAAACAAAGTCCTATCTGGGAAGGAGGTGACACTTCCCTCCCTGACAGGATGGCTAGTGAAGTGGCAACCAGGCCGCCTCCCAAAGGAGACAACAGCCAACCCCCATGCCCTAGGCACACTTGCTCTGAGACAGGTGGGAAAATTAGGTAGTCAGGGGGTGTACATCTCCCACAAGGCTATACACTCCCCTAGGGTTACCTGCCATTTTAAAAAGTGGCAGAATAGAGGGTTCTGGCTAATAAAGGAGACACACACCCCCAGGTATGGTCACCTCAGAGGTGGATTAGCCGCTGGGACTAGTAGTCTATTGGCTACTTGCACCCACACCCCTAACGCCCCAAAATCGACAATTTAAGGGGCAATCCTGGCACCTGAACCTCAGATCTGATTCAACTTGGAACAAAGAACAAAGAAGAGACCAGAGTCTTCAACGTCAGGACCTGCACAAAGCAAAGCCATAATACGCTGCACCTGTGGCTACCACCCTGCAACTGTGACTTGTCCCCGACCAGAGACCAATTCCCAAGAAAGAAAAACCCCTCTGAGAGCCAGAGGCAACTCTAGAACTTCCTTGGACTAGAGTTTCTAGTCCCCGGCCGTAGGCAGGCACCATATACTCCCGGAACCAAAGAATCACTGGCCATCGGGCCCACCATGTGATCGCCCAAACATAAATGGTCTTGTGCATTGTGGGAAACATAGTCCTAACCTCTAGCAAGTTTCAGGTGGCTACTGTTTCCCCCCGAACTCCATGACGTCAAAGTAACCCAATAGGGTGTTTGCTGCTGCCAAGGCTTGTTGGTGGCCAGCCCAACTACCTCTACCTGTACTTGACACTGCACCTCGAGGGAACTCCGCAGCACCTTAAACCTGAGACCTCAGTGGCCCCTTTCTTGAGGTTTTTGCATCTGTTTGCTCCCCAGCATCGTCTTCTACCAGCACCAGCTCCCCTCCGGATCCCGCTTCAGCACTACTCTGGACTTGGGTCCTATGATCCAGATAACATTCAACTGACTGTTGTGGCCTGGGCCTGGGATCCGCATCACCTTACCCCCCTAGTGGTTTCTATAGGACTCGACCTGCAAGGGACAGATTGTCACTAGTGTTTTTCTCCATTGACCGCAATGTTAAAGATCTGTAGTAGTGAATTCATTGCACTGATTTATTCTTCCTTCAAAAATCCATAACTCTAGTTACACTGACCCAAATTGTTCGTTTTGGTGTCTAAATTTATAAGGAAATCTGCTTCATTTTTATAAATTGGTTTTGAATTTCTTTAGAGTTGTGTCAATTACTTATCATCCATGTTGGTACTCTGAAATGCTTAACACATGTTCCTCTAGTAAAGTCTGAGTGCTTTGTGCCACACTACCAGGAATCAGCTAGGGATTTATTAGTGTGAATCCAAAGGACCTACTTTGGGGTTTTGTCAGAGTAATGCATAGTGAAGCCGAATTAGCCTCACTACTTAATCCTCCAATTTCCTACATTAAGTGCCTGTCTCCTAAAACAATGAGCATTAATGAGATAGCAGTTAAGATAAGGAGCAGAATTAATGGGAACAGCAGCATTAGGTGAGATTTGAGGTTTCTATAGAGTAGAAAAAGGTATCTGAAAATTAAGTAAAGTATCTGAAGAGGCGACCTTAGTACTAACGAGGAAGAAGTAGTCAGATGAAACGGCATCTGAGCTACAGAAAGAGAACAGTACACAAGGAACAAAGGGAGGAGTAACACTTCAGTCCATAAAGAATGTGCAGACAGCCGTGGCCTGTGGAGGGAGTTCCATGGGGCAGAAAGGAGAGGCGGGGGAAGGGCCGGGTGGGGCTGCTAAACACGGGAATATGGATAATGAGAGGTAGGTAAACAATTTAATAAATAAAACAAATTTCGTAGTGTGCCCTGCATTGCATTTTGAGATGCAGGGCGCGTTACGAAATTCATTTTATTTATTAAATTGTTTACTTACCTCACATTATCCATATTCCGGTGTTTAGCACCTCCCACCCCCCACCCTGCCTCTCCCCCGCACCGCCTTTCTGCCCCACTGAACTCCCTCCACGTGCCGCGGCTGTGTGCAGAGGGAAGTTTGAGAGAAAGTAGTTAGTATTTTAGGAGAACAATATTACTGAGGGTGCAGGGAATAAACAAAATTGCAAGCGTAGGATAAAAGACAAGTACTAAGCTTATGTTGGACTGTGAAACCAGCAGTAGGGTAGACAAGCACAGACTGGCTTGCTTTTAGCATTCCATTTGCGCACATGCTGTGTGGCTGCATTATCTGGCTCTAAATAGTGTGAGAGAGGTAAATCACATGACCTCACTGCTGGGTATTTGGACACATTATCAAGTTTTAAATATTGAGTAGAAAAAATATTGGAAAAATAATATTGTGATACAGAAATATTGTGATGCAGAAATATTGTTGTCAAAATTATTGATTTTTCAGGTAAGTAATATCGCTATCAAGAATATCGTTTTTGTTAATATCATTTTCAATAATATAGTTGTAAAGATATAGTTTTTTAATTAACTTTATGTGTTTTAGTTTATATATATATTGTATGTGTAAATATTGTTTTTATACTTGTTAAGAATATTTTTAATATAGTTTGTAATGTTAAGTGATTTCTAATTTGTTATGTAATTGGTAATAGTAATTTATAGTATTGTAGCAGGTTGCTAGGTTGGTATGGGTGTAGGGTGGAATGTTAGTTAAACATAATTGATTAATAAATAATTATGTTTTAATATTACAATATTATTATTCTTTTTTTAATATGTAATTGATTATTAATTATGTTATATGTATTTATTCTACTTATATTTTAAGTGAGGACTGCTAGGTTTGTGAGGATATAATCTGGTAAGTTAATTAAGTAATAAACTTCAATTTTAAAAATTGATAATTGATTATTAAATTGCTTAATACTCATGCTAACTGGTTAATAGTTTTTTATATATATATGATTTTTTGGGTGTAATCAATAAAGTTTATATTAAGAGTTTAAAATGTGTTAATTACTGAATAGGGTTGTTTTACAAACATTTTATGTTTCAAGTGAAGTACTTTCCATACTGTTGCATAGACTGGAGTGCGAATAGTAAATATTACCCCTCCAAAGTCCAACCTTTTCTCTAATGTTGCACAGACCGGAGAAGGAATAGTAAATCTTACCCCTCTGAAGTCTAATGCTTTCCCTACTGTTGCACAGACTGGAGTGTGAATAGTAAATGTAACCCTTTTGAAATCCACTACTTTCCATACTGTTGTACAAACTGGAGTGGAAATTAGGAATTTAACCCCTTCGAAGTCCAACTCTTTTTCTACTATATTGGAATAGTAAATATTACCCTCAGATGTCCAAAGCTTTCCCTACTGCTGCACAGACTGAAGGGGGAATAGTAAATCTTACCCCTCAAGTCCTACGCTTTCTCTACTGTTGAACAGACTGGTGTGGGAATAGTAAATGTAACCCATTTGAAATCCAACGCTTTCCCTGCCATTGCTAAAACTGGAGTCTGAAGTCCAACCCTTTTTCGACTGTTGCATAGACTTGAGTGAAAATAGTAAATTTTACCCTACTGAAGACCAATGTTTTCCCTAATGTTGCACAGTTTGGAGTGAGAATAGTAAATGTTAACCTCCGCTATCCAACGCTTTCCCTACTGTGGCACAGACTAGAGTGGGAATTGTAAATGTAACCCCTCTGAAATCGAATGCTTTCCTTACTGTTGCACAGACCGTAGTGGGAATAGTAAATTTAACCCCTCCGAAGTCCAACACTTTCCCTATTGTTGCACAGACTGGAGTTGAAATAGTAAATCTAACCCCACACTATTTGTACCGTCCCCTTGTTTTAACAATAAAAGACCAGCCATGGCTAAATTCCACAGGGTGTTGTTTTATTTCATAAGCAGCACTAAAACACCTGCCGCGTTTCGGAGCTCACTGCTCCTTTCTCACAGGTCAGTTGTGTTTGCTTCACCATTCTACTTAAACCAGTGCCTACACTACAAGCAAAGGAGGACTACACGACGTGATATTACGAGGAAATCACAGCAGACATCTTGTAATGTTTAGTTCATTATGGCGAACCTTCTGAATACATTGTGCTCAAGCCTTCCTATTATTTCAGCTTGAGTATCATACCATGATAACACTTTATGATTCATTGTGATAATAACCCTTCCCAAAATCTGTTTTTTTATACAGTATTTCTTTTCTGGCTACTCATCATACATAGACATCTCGTGTCAGACCATAGTCTGTTGACCCAATTTTAGCCTTAGTGGGCCTGTACAAATAGATATTAAGAGATTCTAAGTGTTATACCACTCTTTTATCATAGTCTTCTTTGTGACGTTCATATCCAATTCTGCCCCAGTGGGATACGTACATATCCACCCATCTATGCTATCCTATAACAGAAGGTGCATTAACCATTACATATTCCAGCTCTTTTGCTTTTCTTTCTTCCTTCAATGGTCTTCATGTTACCTACAAAAGTAAAAAACAGTGATGATTAACCTTGATCCTATATACAAATTAAAAACAGCTTACTAATTCTCCTGAGATTTACACAGAACTATATATACACAAAATAGACCGCTTTAACTACTGGGAAGAGCACAGATATTTAAAAGAATACTACTCTAAATGTACAGCTAATTCTTCATCTCTATTAATACCTCTAGGGTGCAGAGTTTCATACTTTATACTCATTTTTAATTTCAATCTTCGTAACTCTTGAAGTCTGTTACCACCTCTTTCCGACACTGACATCCTGTCTAGCACACAAATGTTTAACATACTGGTGTCTTTATTGTGATGTTCTTTAAGGTGCCTCCCTATGGGATACTGTTTGTCCTCCTTTACAACTTCTCTTAGATGTTCTAAGACTCTTTTTTTGGCTTTGAATTATACTGCCTATATAGAACGGAGAACATAGGCAACTCAATAAATATACACAAAATTCCGAATTGCATGTCAGATGTTGATAAAATTTCAACAGTCATCAGAACTTGCCAAAATGTACTCAGGCGTCCCTTGACCTCCCATGCCTTAGTCTAAATGTGGTTATGAATCTTGGTTTTACACCCTCAATTTCCTTTTTAACTTTAGGTATCAAAAGGTCTTCCCTTCTCACTTCTCTTACCTTTTTACATGCCTGATCAATAACCTTACATGAGTATCCTCTCTCTTTAAACCTTTGTCTCTTTCAGCCATTTAATTCTGAAAATCTGTCTCAGAGCTACAGTTCCTCCTTGCTCTGAGTAATTCTCCGTATTGTATACTGTCAATTCAGCTTTTTGGATGACTACTGCCTGCATGCATTAGACTATTCCTCACTGTTTTCTTTTGAAACAGCGTAGTTTCTAGTTTCTTGTTACAAATGTTCACCTTAATATCGAGGAATTCAATTTCATCCTGTTGTATCTGACTTGTAAACTTCAAATTTAACTCATTATCATTCAGAGTATCAACAAATTCCTGCGCTTCTTCTTTACTACGATTCCAAATACAGAATATATGATCGATATCTAGCACAAAGGACGATGTGGTCTTCAAAAAGTCTATTACTGACTATCTGCTCCTCCCACCGGCCTAGGTATAAACCAGAATAGATGGGGCACAGCAGGTTCCCATCGCCACCCCTTGGGTCTGTCTATAAATTGCTTGATCAAAAATGAAAAAGTTCCTAGTCAGACAAGTATGCACCATGTCTGATAGCATTTCTGTGTTGAACAAGTGAGATAATGAGCGTGCTCTTAGAAAATGTATACATGCACTAATCCCCAATTCAAGGGGTATGCAAGTATACAGGCTGTTCACATCCAGCCACATTTACAAAAAATTATCTTCCCATTGTACTTCATTCATAAGGTGCAGAAAATCTCCTGTATCCCGTATATACGAGGGAGGATTTTGTACAAAAGATCTCAGAAAATGATCTACATATCTCGAAATATTTTCATACATGCCTCCTCTGGAAGACACTATTGGTATTCAAGGGGGATTGTCTGTATCTTTATGCAATTTGGGCACCATATAAAATGCTGGCAACTAAGGAAATTTACAGTTTAGAAAATGATATTCTTCCACTTCAATTAGCGCCTCATCTCTCCATATTTTTAGGTTGTATCTATATCTCTCATTACTTTTCTCATATTTATTTTTGTCTGATATTTCATAACTGTTTATATCACCTAGGTGTCTTTTCCCTTCTTTTAAATACATGTCAAGAGGCCATACTACCATATTTCCACCTTTATCAGAATTTGTGTTTACCACCATTTTTTGATTTATTAATACTATATCTATCTGTATATTTAATATTAATAAATATTACCTAGATTTATTTAATTCAGATTAATTTAATGTTATATATTAACATATTTAAGTTTTACTATTTTAAACGATATAGATATAAATATATATATTAAAAAAACTATATTTTTACATGTTTGTTAGCGTTATTAGTGTGAAATGATATTTGTTTCTGATAGTTCTTTGTTTACTATTATAAGTGTAGGGATACGACATTTTTGACACAATATTTCTGTATCTCGATATTGTTGTGATCGAAATTATGTCCGTGATCCCACAGCTCGAATGCCCAAGACGGCAGTCCATAGCCAAAAGCAATCAAGAAAATACTGCGTAAAGGAAGGTGGTGAGCAAGAGGCTGAATCTGACCAGCCACAACACCACTTACACCGACTGGGAAAAACAGGAAAAGTAAGCTAAAACTCTGCTTAACAGTTAAGAAGCAGCAAGCATTAAAAACTTAAATGACAAGGTAGATTTACAAACTAATGTTTGGCCATGTCTAATCTAAAAATATAAGCAGCAGTAAAACGTGGTAGTCAGAATATCAAGGCAAGTAAAATTTAAATGTAGTTCTGTCACCTGCACGGATAAACCAAATCTAGCTTTAAATAGTGTGTGGTGGTAAAGCACATTCCATCATCAGACCAGATTTCAAATCCTTACTCGTCAAGAGGACTGTTTTAAGACAAAAGAAACCAAGAAAAGACTGGATTAAGGAAGGTGGCGAACCTGAGATCAAGGCTATTGTCAACTCGCCAAGCGCATCTTATATCCACTTTGAAAAACAGGAAAACTGTGCCAAAATTCCAATTAACAGTTAAATCTCATCAAGAATTTAAAAACATAAGGTAAAACTATGAAGTAATGCTTGCCAATGTCTAACCTAAAGGTTTAAACATCAATAAAACATGTTAGCCAGAATTCAATTAATTATGCTTTTAAAATGTGAATGTTGCTCTAATATCTGTTCATTGAATACTTAGAGGAGCTTTTTGCTGCACATATTGTGTATGTGTAGAAATGTATCTTACATCAAGGTTAAATATTACCTTTTGGTATGCTACTGGACTATTTACCATGTAGGCCTTAGCAAGGAGGAGGACATTTACATGGCCTCATTCTCATAGTGACAGGCGGCCTTGGCAGCACACTCTCAGGAAACTGGAAAACCAGAGAATAATAGCTTTCCTAAAAGATGCACACCACAGTCTGCAGTCCCACAGGAGACACTTGCCACCACACACAACAATGACCTTGCATTAGATTTCCTGATGTTCTAGGACCAACAGGCAATGCTTGTTAAAAGGAATGATTAATTGTCCTTGAGTTCTCTAATCCCAGGACTACTGCCATGATGGGATGTGCTTCCTCTTGCTTCTTGGAGGAGTCCAGTCCTCCGTTTGTATGTATATTGGGCTGATTATGGTGAATAGGACACACTAGTATGCATCTGTTCAGATTGTCATATTGTATCAATCCATCAAAACCTGCACCTTCTTATCTGCACCAAACCTGAATTTATTTTCCTTTCTCCATCTGTATGTCTCAGAAAGGGATAGTTCAGTGCAATAAATTTGGGTTTGACTCCTCTCCCGACCTTTTGCATAAGTCATTATGCCACACCAGAGCTGTTATTTGACCAATTAAACTATAACCAATCAGTAATACTGCTTGCAGGATTCATCTTTTTAAAGTATTAATGCAAATTGATCTATTCCCTGGTGCATGGTAGTATTCTTGTCCATGCCCTGTTTAATGGTGTTACCAGCACCATGGCCAAAATGCCCCTGCTAATAAACCTTATTTTGTTTATGGCTTTTTATATAGTGTAAACATGGCCCAAGGGTGGTAGAGCAAATATAAATATACTAGCAGCCCGTCCTGACGTTGTCCGGGTATGAAATAGAATGTGTGTAATATGTGTATTTGGCAAGGGCAATTTATTTTAAAATCTCGCGGTAGACAACATTTTTTGTTTCATTATAATAGGGACGGAGAAGGGCCAGCTGCAGCCCTGGTTGATGTTAGCAGGCGCGTGTAATTGGTGTAGTGAGTCGCCGCCTGAGCCCGGCTACAGCCCTGGTTGATGTTAGCAGGCGCATGTAATGTCGTTGAATGAGAGAGTTATCAGCCGCGGGTAAATCCGTTTAATGAGAGTTCAGTTACAGCGAGTAGGAGAGGCTGCAGTAATTGTCCCCGCAGACACGCTCATTTGCGTGTTCCCCCGCTTGAGGCCCAGATGCAGGCCTGTTTGATATTAGCAGGCGCGTGTTCCCCCGCTTGAGGCCCAGCTGCAGCCCTGGTTGATGTTATCAGGCGTGTGAAATTAGTGTACTGATCCGCCGCCTGAGCCCGGCTAGAGCCCTGGTTGATGGTAGCAGGCGTGTCTAATTTAGTTGAATGAGAGAGTTCAGTAACAGCGCGCAGGAGAGGCTGCAGTAATGTTACTTACCAGGCCTCCAGCTGAACGCGTTAGGAGGCAGATGGGGATAGGTGGGGGTATCAATAGGGTAGAGGTAGAATTGGTACAAACTGATAAAAAAAGCAATAAGGAGGGAAGTAAAATTGAGAAAAAGTGAAAAATGTATTGGGGGCTGGGGGGTGAAGGACAGAGAAAGTCTAGGAAGAAGGAGGAAAGAACAAAGGTTCAAGAGTGAACGATCCAGGCATCTAGATAGTAGAGAAACAGACACTGTGTGAATTAAACTAAGGCTTGGAAATTCCATAAAAAAGCATAAGAGTGTTCAGTTACTTTTTAAACATAGCTAGAAAGGAGGTGGTTCTCAGAGCCAGGGTTAGCGAGTGCCAGAGGCTTGTTGTGCTACTAAAGAATGATTGAGACATAGTTGGTTCTTTTTTATAAGCTGGTGACTCAGGGAGAAGTGAAGTTGAAATGTGCAGGAGACGTTGGCCACCGAGTTGCAACTTTTCTGCCTGGTAGATGAGGGGCCACGATTGTATTGTATTTATTGTAATTGCATTTATATAGCGCTTACTACCCCTGACGAGGCGTTGAAGCCCTTTTTCGGCGAGTAGCACGCTACTCCGGGACCCATAGAGGATTAGTGTTGAATTAGTATAGTGAAACATGCAAGTACATTTTAAGTGGTGGATAGGTTAGTCAGTTATTTGGATTTGGAATGATAGCAGAAGGATAGAGGAAGACAAAGGTTTGTATTTATATAGCGCTTGTTGACGCACACTATTTAGGAAGCCTATAAAGGATTAGTGGTGAATTAATATGGTGAAATATGAAGTAATTTCAGTGGTGGATATTAATCAGTTACTTGGAGTGAGAAGAATAGCAGAGGGATAAAAGGGGAAGAAAGATTTGCATTCATATAGCACTTGTTACCCCTGATGGGTGTTGAAGCGCTTTTCTGGCGAGTAGCACGCCACTCCGGAACCCATAAAGGATTAGTGTTGAAAATGAGTATAGTATAAATAAGAAGTATTTTGAGTAGAGGATATGTTATTCAGTTATTTGGGTAGTATATTAGTATAGTTGAATATGGAATTTGAAAAGTGAACATGTTAGTCTGTTAATTTTGATTGAAAAGGATAGTGGAGGGATAAAAGAGTGAAGGATTTTTTTTTAGGTCTTAGAAGTAGGAGGAGGCTTTTGGATGAGTAAAAATGAGTTTTGGAGGGGAGGAGTCAGAGGGAAGAGTTTAGAAAGGCTTGTTTTAGGGGATCGGTATAGTAAAAAGAGGTGTCAGATGATGCAAGGAGGGGTAGAGTAGAAGAGAGTCTAAAAAGGGTTATTTTGGCGATCATAGTAGTGGTATGGGGTTTGGGATAAATGAGAGAGTGGATGTAGAGGATGTATTGATAGATGTATAGGATGAGAGATAGGATAGTGCACTGGAAGGGGTAGTAGAAAGAAGTTTGGGATGAGTCAGAAGGTTGGGCTAGAAGATATATTGAGCGAAGTATAAGCTGAGAAATAGGGTAGTGCACTGGAAATGCTAAATTAGAAGAAAGTGATAAATATATAGATCCATAAGTACATTAAAAGTATATAGATGCATCAAAGAGGTAAGTATATGTAGATTAAAGATATTGATAGAGGCACAGGATGAGAAATAGGGTAGTACATTGGATATGCTTTTTCAGGAGAAAAGTAACAGACACACAGATCCAAGTACATGGAAGGTACATAGATGCACAATGGAAGTATGTACATGTAGACCAAAGATGATTTTTTTATTTATTAATATTTTTTCTTTTAACATAATATTATTTTACATGTTTATACAAAGTAATACACAACGATAGGTACATATCTATAGTGAAAACAAATGCTTATATACAGAGGGATATGCTGTAAATGTCTGTTTGCGTATGGTGCTTATGTGGGGAAGAGCAACATTTTTAGTAGTTTTCTGAAGATAAGGTGGTTGTCGGTGGACCTTATGTTGGGGTGTAAAGAGTTCCATAGTTTGGCTCCTTGAACAGAGAAGGATGTGCCACCCATGGTTTTTTTCTTGTATGGTGGGATTTTGAGGCAAGATGCTCCTTTAGAGCAGAGGTTCCTTTGTTGAATGTGTTTGGTGATTTTATTCCTGATGAAGAGTGGTCCTATTCCATGTATTGCTTTGTGGGCGATACAAAGCAGCTTGAACGTGTATCTTCTGGCAACCGGTAACCAATGCAGGGCTTTCAAGGCAGGGGAGATGTGTTCTCGTGTTTGATATGCAAGAGTAGTCTGGCAGCCGAGTTCTGAATCCGTTGTAGTCTTTTGATGGTCGTTAAAGGTGATCAGTGGTAGAGGCTATTGGTGTAATTGAGTTTGGACAGAACAAGGGAGATTGTAGCTTGGACCTTTTGTGGAAATCCCAAATGAGGGGAAATTTGTTGCAGCGTTTTCCTAGTAGCAAAGCTTGATCTTGCTAGTTTATCCACTTGGGCATTCATCAACAGCTTGGAGTCCATGGTCATTCCGAGGTTTCTTACTTCCTTTGATACTTTAGGCAGTGATCCCAGTTCATCAGGCCATGCGGCAAGCGGGTTGTAATGTTTCCAATCGCCACACGTGAGTATTCAGTTTTTGAAGCATTCAATTTAGCCTGAACTTCATTGGGAAGTCACTGAAGTGTTAGAAAAGGAGGACTTATGTGGTCAATTTTATTTTGCATCCAGAGACGAAATGGGCTGCAGCATGCACCACCGATCTGAAAGGAAGGGGGAAATAAGCTTAAGCAAATCCTGTGAGGGGTAGTTAAACTAATTGTGTCTAGAGAGAACTGGGGCTTGGACTAATAACTTCAGGTCTTGCTAAGGGATAAACTGTAGAAGTTTGAGTTGAAATCGAGCACCTCTGGCCATGGCATTGATTTGGAACAAAAGGTCGAGTCTGTTGTTGAGGGTAACTCTCAAGGATTTGGCATTATCATCGATAGAAAATGATAGTCCAGGATGTTTAGTGTGTGGATCCAAGATTGAACATGTAGGTTAGATTTGTTAGTTAACATTAACAGGAACTTTGATTTTTGGGGGTTGAGTTTTAGGAGGCCTTTGGGCATACATCTTTGAATGTTCTCCAGTGTTTTTGGAGAGAAAACATTCCAGAACCCAGAAGTATAGCGTTGAGCTGTTCCACTAAGAAATTGAGTGGAATGGGGTACAACATTACACTTTATTGTAAACTAACAAACCTGGAGATTCAGCACCCAATTTTTCTTATTGGAACGTGTAAGACATGTAAGGGGATGGACCATGTAAGTACTATACCTTTATTATTCATTCTGTCTTTAAGGATGTTGATTATAAAGGAATAATAGACAATATCAAACATAACTGAAAGGTCAAAAATCACTAGGATGAGGCAAGAGTTTTCTGTGCCAAGACTTTTAATGGTATCATTGACAATATGTAGGAAGGCAGTCTCCATGCTTTGACACTTCTGAAAATAAATTGGAAAGTTAGCCATGAGACCACTGAGCACAATATTTTGTGATAGCTGAGAAGACACACAACTTTTGACCACCTTCCCCAGGAAGCTTAATTCTTACCCAGCGGTACAAAAGGGGGTGGGGATGGACGGAGCATCTGAACCATTCAAACACTCACAACCAGTCAACAGATCTGGGTTTAATCCATCACCGTTCTTTAGCCCACTCTGCCACCCCAGTTCATATCGCTTTGTTCGCCATAAGTTGGCAGGGTATGCTTAGACGTGAGTCCCTTGCTCACTTTGCCACTGGATTCAAGATAGCCTGGCTGATGAGGATTATGAATCCGAGACTGGTCCCAGGATGCTTGTTTCCGGTCCAGGGAAGATATGGCTTGGCAGTTCGGGCTGGACTGTTCTCAAGAGGCACAGGATCAGACTGATTTGCATATGGCCATGTTTGAACTGGGGTGGCGGAGTGAACTAAAGAATGCTGATGGATTAAACCCAGATCAGTTGACTGGGGGTGAGTGTTTGATTTGCTCAAACGCTCCGTCCATCATCCCCTTTTGTATCGCTTAATTCTTACCCAGGGCAGATGTTATTGAGAAATGTAAAATGTTCCAATGGCTTCTTCAGAAGGAGGAGATTTGGCCAATTTCGAAACAGTCAGGGAAAGTGCCCTGCAAGAGATGTGTATTGAATAATGAGTTCTAGTACTGTAGGACCTGACAAGACAAATCCTTTGCAGTGTTATCAGGCACTGCATCAGCAAATTATTGACAGTTTTCACATTGACAATGGTGTTGAGAATACCGCTCTTGGAGACTTCAATAAAATGTGCTTTGAAGTTCAGATGGAAGAAATTGATAAAGTCAATGGAGTTAAAGAACGCTAAATAGCTTTCATTTTATCATCATAGAAGTGTATGAACTTTTCACATTTAGATTTTAGGTTACTGGATTGTGAGTCCTAATGAAGGATTGTTAGATCATTTAACAACTTCAAAGAGAAGCTTTGGACCACTGTTGGAGCTTAATAATTAAGATTTAATGTGTGAGGGCTTTGCTGTATGTATATGTTTCTGGTAGTTGCTGCTGGACAGACTGTGCTGCAATAGGTTATGGAGTGAAGGATATTGTTGTCAAGTATTCCATATCCCTCTGAGAGACAAGTGGGTCTTTGGAAAACCTCAGAGCAAACAATCGGCAATAAGAGTATCGGTTTTAGTCTGGCCCTCGTTTAGCTCAGATTGAAGACCTGGGGTAGCAGTGCTATTCTCATAAGTGATTAACATTAAGACGGCATGCAACACATTAAAAATATTGTATTATATTTGTATTCATATTTCTCGCACACCTCTCCCCTGCAAAGGTTTTGATTCAACATATATTTGTGCGCCAGGTAGTGTATCCCCTGAATAAATGTAAACATATCAATATAAATCATAGCCCTATGCCAACATATTTCCAATTTTCCAAGATTTAGCCTTTTCATTTCTTTAAAAAATAACACTAAATCACACGATGTATTGCTTCGTCCGATGCTTCGTCCTGTGTGCTTCGTTTTAAGATGCAATTTCTTTTTCGATTATATATACTGAGTGCATTTGTTGCCCTATGCTGTCTCTGTGGTGCTGTTGACAGACTCTTCTCTTTTCTCAAAATGCTTGATTTTGCTTTGAATGCTTCATCCCAAGGTTTTATTAATGGTAAGCATGGAACAACTATTTTAATAAAACATTTCACAGCGGTATCAAACCTGTGTCTCCTCTCCACCTGCCTTTCACAAAACATCCCTTAAGTACCCATGACTTTCAGATTACCTCTCCGCAGCTCACATAATATGTGCCTGCCAGCTGCAGCAACACCTGTTTAGTTCACAGGTGAGGGGGACGCGACAGTCTTTGTCTGACCTCTAATTGACCTCTAGCCGTGGCCATGAAAAAGAAAGTGGATTCATTGTCTCCATTTCTAGATTCCCTTCAGTGTCTTTGCTATGTTTATTTGTTACTATTGAAAACAACAGGATTTTGGTTTACAAATTCTTTGTCTAGTGTAAAGTATTTATTGCTAACCTTTTCGCATGTTTTTCTCCTCTACAACTCATTTGTGCCATAAAAAATCATTTTGCTTTTAAGCCTTTTGTTGAATAAGATTTGCATAGCTCACAGAATCAGAGTAAAGAGCCTCTCAAGAGCAGATTTACAATGACACCACCAACAATGGAATCCTCTGTTACATTTGAGTTGGTCTTCTTTTTTCACTGCTAACCTACTAACGTGAACTATTAGTGCAGACTGGTAAGAGAGTCCTACTTTAATACTATTCGAACTGACTTATTTTTCTTTGGCATTTCCACAACACATTAGTGCCCTGTGAATAAGTCAGCACACACAAGACTACTTCGACAATTGTCCGTCCTCTGCCATCGAGAACGCTGTATCTTGTTTTACGGACATCCAATCAATGCATTAAGAACATGTAACTGTGTCTATCTTTGTACTCACCTCTTTCAGCAGAACTAGTATGTGGCACCATTCTGTTAACCTGCATTTCTATAGCATAGCGTTCACCCCAACGGTCTTCATGGCACTAGAGAGATAGCCAAGAAGATAACACGACAGCTACTGAGTGTTGTTTGTGAAAACAAATCTTAAAGGCTATGGGAAAGTGAGAGTGATTAGACAGGACACAGGTGGCCAGAGGTAGATGCTTCCAACATTTAGTTGCCAAAACTCTAAATTCACAATTGCCCTAATGTGCACATTGATAGACAAGAACGTCAGTATACATAAGAAGAAAGGTTAGAACGTTCTAATTGGGAAGTTTATGCTCAATTTGTTTTTAATTACAAAGGGAATATTGCCCGTTAGTTTTTCCAAGTAACAGTAATAGGGTCACCTTGTAATAATTCACAAGCATGATGCTTTCTGCACAGAAACATACTATCACTAAAATGGTCATCTGCCTGCCATACACAATTAAAGCACATACAGTTTGCATTTAGAGGCCAAATACACTTTTGCAAGCCTTCATGCACTGAATCAGTTAAGAAAATGCAAAAACATAAGAAAGATACGAGTTTCGAAAGCAGTTAACGATGTCCTCGTCCCATTTTTAATAACATGTTTAAATATTTCATTTAATTTCAAATTTATTTTAAAGTAAACACGAGTAAATCATATAAGTTCCTCTAAACAGCCATCTAATAACATAATTGCTTATTTTAATTTTCTTTTCTGCACTTCACCTTGGCTCTGCATGTCCACGAACCCACAAGACTGTAAAGGCACGCTGCAGGGGCCATGTGCTAAGTCAATTATTATTTTTCTGCTACAGCCATGTTAAATCATTTCATAGGAAAGGTTAGGGTTGGAAGGACGGGCAGATCCGTCTTATGACACTGTCAGTGTCAGAATGCGCTCGTGCTTACACGAGGCAAGATGTGCCTCCCTAGAGCGTTCCACAGATTCTGCAAATTGTTTTACAAACTGATTGAGGGTGATCGTAGGTGATTTGAGCTTTTAAGGTAAAAAAACAAATTTTGACTGGAGTCAGAGTTTTCAGGGCGCGACATACATTGAGCTAGACAACACTTTTCTTGTTTGAGAATAGGCTTTCCGGGGCCTAGTCATGTTTCGGTCTGTCTTAGTTTCAAATAGCAACGGATGCGCAACATTCTATCCAGGCTCAGCTAAGGCGGCGCTTTGATCTCAGTGGATGTCACGAGATATGTACTGTTTAGTCTTCCTGAGACGCCACACCGGCAGGAATGCTTGCTGACCAATCACATTGCTTGATTTCACAGAAATTCGCAGGCGTGTTTTATAAATAAATTCATTTAATAGCAAACTCAGCAGAATGCCACACTGTACACCAGTTTCCCTTTTAAGAAAGTAAAATGGCTTCAGAGTGTCACTCTTAAATCCACCTTATCCAAGTATCAAAGTTTATTTCATTTAATAAAGAGCTAGATGTACAAAAAATTGTTTGCGTATTGCGACCAGAATTTTTATGACCGGTAAAGAATTTTATGAACTAACATATATTAATAGGCCGGTTCTTATATTCCATTTTGTAATGGGTCGTACTTCGACCTCCCACAGGAATATTAATAAGATAGTTTCCAGATTGTACCTCACTATGAAAGGAGACTATCATAGGGATTGTGGCCTGCTACAGTCAGTAAACCACGGCTTTTTAAATGCAGCCTGTTTCCTTAAAGCACAGGGGCCTGCTTGCGTTTAAAAAAAAAGTCGCTTTTTTCAATATTTGTTGGAAGTTGGTAGTGGACCTCCTGGACTGCTGCCTATTCCCCAACTAACTTTTTTTTTGAATCAACAGAAGGGAAGGGGTCTCATACATTTTTCAAAAGTATTACCCCAACGCTGAAGTCTGTGGTTTTTAAATATTTAGCAACTGGATTGGGTTGCAATCCTAATTTAGCAGTTGGTACAAGTTTACTGACTCCTAAAATAGGTTTTGCACATCCACACACCATGTTAACTGTTACAAACAACAAATTGGAGTGTTTGCAACCATTAAAATGCTTTGTACATCTGTCCCCAAGTATTTTAAGTGAAAGAACAGCCGGGCTAGACATCCACTGCAGCTGATATTGATTTCTCAGAAATTAATTCATAATAAACACAATCTCATAAGTACTTTAAATCTGTACTTTTTTGCCATGCAAATAATGCAAATATCAACACCCCACAACATGCTCAATTTTTCTTAGCATTGACTTTCCCACTAAACCTCCCTCCCTTTCCCCCCATTTCCCCTGGCCTTTAATAACAAATTGCTTCAGACCCTCAAAGGACCCTGTTATGTTGCCAGGTGCACAGATTGTACTCCGAGGTGATCCAAGCACCCTTGGACAGGAATAATGGCAATAGAATGTTTAAATAAAATTAATAAATGCAATATACTGTGGCAGTGCAATTACAATGGACGCACAGGGCACTTACAATGAACCATTGCTAGTGGTTTCTGACTTAACCACATCCATTCATCCCATTTGCCCTTTGTTCCCCATTTTGTGACTCTTGTGTTATTTGTGCTTAACAAACACCCTCTGATCTCTTCGGGACGCAAACTCATGTCATTCTTCCAAATCATCACTGTATGACATGTTTTTATATCAGTTGGACAAAAGGCCTATTTAATCGTGGGGTATGGTGTGTGATTGTAAGAAATTCAGCCAGAGGTTGGCTGCCATTGTCCAGCAAAGCGGCTCCCTGACCCCCTTCTATTCACAGGGACAGCCCCTCGGAGTGGCCTCTATTCATTGAGTAGCACCAGTCCCGATTCTCGCTCCGGGAGCATGCTCGATTCATTGGCATGTCACAGATATTGCCGATCAACCACCCCTTAACCCTTTCATCGGCATTATGTTTCCAGCGCGACAGCTGTTATTGCCGTGAGGAGCTCCGAGGGGGTTAGAGAAGCATTCCTGCCCTCTCGCGCTCCGTGTGGTTTTTGTGTCTCTCTCTCTCTGTCACTCTTCCTCCGTCAATCGTTCTCTGTCTCTCAGACGTTCCCTTTTCGTAAACTTACTTTATCAAAGAAAACTTCAGAACTTCGCATGCGGTTTGCTTGACTTGCCAGCCCCTGCTTTACTGAATGGCTGCACAATTTTTGCGCACTTGTTTTCTCAAAGGAGAAGGCTTCCATTCACATCCCGAAGCGATCTGAGGCCTTTGTTGAACACTTTCAATTAACAGGCTTCGGTTCTCATTGTCTTATGATACAGATAGTGGAAACGGTGCATGTTACTTCCTTCCTCCATTCCCCAAATTAAGCTCCATTAGCTTAATAGGCGCCTCGTTCACTTTCCTAACTCCACTCATCCTTGTGTTGTCTTCAGGAAACCTTGACATGGGTTATTCTTTCACCGCAGCTACTTTTAATTATCCTTACTGCTAGTGAAAACTTTTCAACATGTGTATGTACTGCAATATTTACTACCATTGCCACAATTGTATTTTTATGTTTAGATCTTAGATCTCCAGTGCTCACTGTTGCTGGAAATATAACTGAGCACACTGATACATATTTTGGTGTGGTCTTCCCCAAAACGTTTTGGCTTATCACCTGCTGTTTGCTGAAATTCCTTTTCGTTGGCCTTAGGAACTCTTCACTTTACCACTGCAGTGCTAACCAGTGCTGAGGTGCTTCTTCTCACTCCTTTGAACATGGCAACACTGGCTTACACCAATTCGCTCATTTAAATTACTTATACGTCTTTAGATAAGTGGTGCAACATGTACCCAGGGCCTGTAAATTAAATGTTACTAGTGGGTACGCAGCACTTATTATGCCACCAACTTAAGTAGCCCTTTAAAACATATCTCAGGCCTGCCATTGCAGCTTGTGTGCCGATTAAAACTGCCAGCCCAACATGGCAAACTTCACCTTTTGCCAGACCTAAACCTCTCTTTTTAATACATAAAAGTCCCCCCTAAGGTAGGACCTAAACAGCCTATAGAGCAGGGTGCTGTGTATTTAAATAGCTGGACATGTATTTTTAAGTTTTACATGTCCTGGTAGTGAAAAACTCCCCAAAATGTTTTTCACTACTGTTGGACCTAACTCTCCCATATGGTAACATGGGGTTACCTTACTACATTTAATAAATGCTATCTTTTGATTGGGAACTGGTAGAAAGCCATGTTTGGTCTCGAAAGAATTGTAATTTAAAATCTTCTTTAATGGTAAAGTCGGATTTAAAATTCTAAAAATGCCATTTTAGAAAGTTAGAATGTGAGTAATCCTCCCAGACAGTGAGACAAAGGGGGACCAGGTATTGGCGGGATGGGCGGAGCTGGTTCCTTCCCAGTTACTTTTCAGCATATTCTCAAAGAACTTGACACCAGTCTTTTGTCACCATAGACCTCTTGGAACCTGGGCTGGGAGGAAGGACAATTTCCAGAACAGATGTGAGGGGAAGTCTAAATGTTTCTTCCATTTCAAAGCTGGTACCAGGTATGAATATTGGACCCTCATACTGTTGTAGACGAATCTAGGACTCTAGTTAAATATTCCCGATTTAAGCCCTTATGTGGTTATATCAAATCATATCCTTATATAGGCATAAGAATCACACCCATATTAAGACATAGGCAATGCAGTCCAAATACGGCAAGGCTACTCCCATAGTCTCCTAGAAAGCACAACGTGTTCTTAAACAAACCAAGCCTCCAGCAGCCCGGGAATTCCCCCTGCTTCTGTATTGATTTGTCCTAGAACTCCCGGAGTCCTGAAAGAACTGCGAGTTCTTAGTGACGTCTTATGTCCAACCTTACGTCAAATTCGGCACCTTCCAGGTATAAATATACCAGCATCTGCCCTAGCAAAACACACGGTGGTTTGGAGCAGATCGACTATCTACTTGCCCGACGCCCTGCTGTAGCAAGTGCCGAAGGAAGCCGACCCTCCCACTGACGCACTGAGAGAGACGCTGTCTTTTCTCCTGTCAGAAATCCAGCTCCAGTGTTTCCCTGTCACCCTTGCGGGTTGCTGGGAGATCGAGTCCTGAGAGAGAGATACAAGACCTCCTTCATTCTATAACCACGGTACGGAGCTGATTAGACCCTTAGAGAATTCTTGATTTAGATTCTTGGCAGAAACTATCTTAACTCAAACTACATCTCACTTACTCCTTCCCATGTACTAGGCTTAGGTTAGGTACACCGGGGTAGGCGTATCTTAAAAGCACCAGTTGAGTACGTTTAGTCATGATTTTATCATTGTATGTATTTTATCCATTTTAAACACCGTATGGCTTAGAAACCATACCATGCTTTTACAGTATTATTTTATAGTACTCCTTTTACTGTACGCACTTTACTTTACGACAAGTATTGCGATTGTAGCAATTCACTTCTCTTGCATGAGAAAGAAGACTGTTCAATAAATAACCTCTTTTATTGAAAATGCCCGTCTCTCTGCACTTCTGGTGAAACTAAGCATGCACGATTGACTGAGTAAAATAGCTATTTATTGTTTCCGCGACTCTGGAGGTATACTCCTTATTCTTGAGGGAGCAAAGTTGTCATGTTTATGCGGTTGTCAGAAACTAATCCCTTCTTGTGAATTCGAGAAAGTTTTAAGTGACCTCTGAGCTAGCTGGCATTCATAATTAAGTCTAACATATTCAATAGAGACCTAGTCGACCTAAGTCCTACGTCTAAACTATCGTTTATGTTATTCCAATGCGCAGAGCCTATTGGGAATATAGGAACTACACTACATGGCACCCAACGTTTGGTAAGGCGATAATTTAACGCTAGATACTAGAGTAACTCAGTCGTGCTTTTCACACAGACCCCTTTTTACCGTAAAAACTCCAATAGACGTCTGGAGTGGGTGGAAGGTTAATATCCGACAAAACTTAGTAGGAGGAGAATCCTATGAATTAGTTTTTGGTTTAGTCAACGTTGAAGGATACACTGTTCCAAAATATTGTGCACCTAATCTTTGTTTCCTTGAAACTTGCTCTGCAAACTTTCTGTCAGCAAAAATGTCCGAAAGTGACGACGAAAGGGAGTGAGCTAGAATAGCAGCTCAAGCAGTCTTAGATGACACAGCCCTCCAAAATGACCCGGAGGCTATAATAATCACGATAAATGTAAGAAAAAGTGTAACTCACAAACTCATATATAATGGAGTATCATCGAGAGGTGGTATAGTCATATTTGTGGTAGAGGCACATGAAGATCGGCAGACAGAGGTATTCTATTCTTGGATACCTTTTCCAGCAGCAAATGCTGTGACACACGAGTTCCACTACTACAAAGCAGAGGAACCTCCAGCGGAATACGTTTCTTTCGAGGACGTTGAAATTCCACTATCTTACCAAGAGCATCAGCTGTGGTTTAATGGCACCCTAAAACATCAAAATCACATTACCAGGCTCCGTCCACTAGGTAGACCAGGAGCCACATGGCCGGTTCTAGCCAGCTATACACCACATCCTGACATTGAAGAAATGTCAGACAGAGAACTTTTAGTTAAGCTAAAACAATTAATTAAAATACATAGACAATTGGTCCAATATGTCATGCGGACTTTAACAGTCCAACCAGCAATAAAAATTCCACAGCACACCCCTCACCAGGGGAACACAAATAAAATGACACCACAGACTATACAATCAGTCATTGGCAAATTACCCGCAAAACGGGAACAAATTCCGTTCTGGTTAGCTCAAAAAATTACTCAAATAGAGGCAGTATTTCCTGATAGTACACCTCATGAAAAACACAGAATTCTGACAATCTGTCTACCAACGGGGATCGCACCACATCTGGAGGACTGTGACACTTGGGGAACAGTCTTTGATCCAATATACACAAAAACACACGGTGTTCCGTCTATGGCGGTTATACCAGACGTACTAAGACAGATTCAAAATGAATATGGTCCGGAGCCTGCTTTAAATCTAGGTATGAAATTACTGAAAGACTTTAAGCAAGTCTCGGCAATACTACTAGCCAACATAAAAGGAGAAGCAGCATCTGTGGCGATCCGCCAAAAATTGAGAGAAACAGAAATAACAGACCAACCTTTTGAACTTGCCAGAATAATTGAAAAGTGCTATGAAGAATTAGGTAGAGATAGTTTGGGTGGGAAACCACTAAAACCACAACTAACTGAAAATCCTGAAAAAAGCTATATTAAGAATAATCTCATTACTCCAAAAAAGAAGTGGGAGGGTAATAAACAAACCACTCCCAGAGAAAAACAGTTTCAGTCCAGAGGAAGGTCTCCCCAACGGAGAAATAGATCTCCAGGACGAGGGGACAGGTCTCCACAACAGGAGCCCTCTGAAAAAAGATACAACCTTAGAAATAGGGACAATTTAAGAAAACCTGACAGATATCAAGATAATGATACACGTCCCTCTCAATCTTTTCAGACTTCCTCACAGAAATCGGAATGAAGAGGACAGTCAGAACATAAAGAAGAGCGCGTCAAGTCCAACGACAAGGAACCTGCTCATCAAAGTAAAAAATTACAATTTCCCAAAAAGAAGGTAGCTAGTATTAAAATAAAACATGATGAGGATTCTGAGGACACAACTCAAGAACGGATTATGGGCCCAGACAATGCTAGACAGCGCAGCAGAAGTGACCATAGCTCGCAAGATCCTGATGAATCTTCTAGAGACAGTGGACACGAATGAATACATTCAGGTGGAAACTGCAGACACCAGAGTTAGTGTACCCCATTAGTTATATGAAATAACATTACGTATAGAAGGGGACAAAACTAGGAAAATAAGACGTCTCTTTTGGGAGAATCTATCTAAAGGCTATGATATCCTTCTAGCAGAGAAAGACTGCACCAGAGTTTGTCAGGGAGTGCCCACATGGCGAAGAAATTATTATGCCTGCCTTCTCAAATCACATTCCAATTCATAAAAAATACACATATGCTAGAAAATGGGCAGTGGCCCAAGCCCCTGCATTATATAAAAATCATGTAGGATGGGATGAGGATTCTCATCACCATAAAATTCAGTTAAAAAATCAACCTACTGCACAAGTCAGGGAGATCTCAGATCAACTTGAATACCAGGGGGTGATTGAAACATGCACCTCACAAATGAACAACCCTTTGTTTCCTGTCTCTAAACCAGATTATTCATATTGTCTAGTTTTGGATTACAGACACCTAAACTCTTGTTGCAAAACATTTGCAGTACAAAACTCACACAGTGCAGCACTAATGAATAACATTGTGCGCAAAAAATATAAAATGACATTAGATATTTCAAATGATTTCTTCTGTCAAAGCATTGCACCAGAAAGCAGGTTTTGACCGCTTTCTCCAGTATGGGGGCCCAAAGGCAATTTTGTCGTCTCCCCCAGGGATTCAAGAACAGCCCAGGATTATTCTCAGCCAGGGTAACAGAATTACTACAAATGTATGATGATGAGGCATTATCTTATGTCGATGACATCTATCTTACAGACGATGACCTGGAGACACACTTAAAAAGAGTGAACACCATTATACTTGGGTTCGCATCTGAAGGGTACAAATTCAACTTTAAAAAATCACGAATTGCCCACCTCACTGTCCTATTTTTAGGATATGAGTTATCAAGTGAAGGCAAAAGCCTAGCAGACAACTTCTTAGAGAAGTGTGCAGTACTCCAAGCTCCAAAAACGCTGAAAAATGTACAATCAATTCTAGGCTTCCTGAATTTCGGAAGAACTTATATTCTAAACTACGCAGAGAGGGTTAAACCCCTCTACGAATTAATAAAACCTGATTTCAAGCCAATTTATTGGACACAGAAACACACAAAAATTTTACGATCAATACAAACAGACATGTTAACTAAAACAAAACAGCAAACACGCGCAAACAAACGCAACCTTGTAATCCGAGTCATCCGAGGAAGATGCGGATTTACGTACCTGACCTCCAATGAGGGAGAAACGGTACCAATAGCCTATAAATCACACTTGTACACACAAGCTGAAATGAAATTCAGTTCTACTGAAAAAATTCTGACTGCGGTCCAAACTGCTGTAGCAAAAGAAAGAGCATATCTGTTTTAACAGCAATATCAGCCCTTGAGGCAGTAACAAGACCGAGCATTCCAAATGCTATGGCATTAGATCCAAAATGGATACAATGGGTTAATTCTCTTGCTGCAACAGACGTGATACACGCATTTGATCCCAAAATGAAACAGCTAGAACATCTAGAATACGAACATGAATGTCCTCTGTCGATCGAAATTCTGCCTCTCGAACAGTACACCTGTGTAATCTACACAGACGGATCTGCACAACACTACGTTGTGGATAAACAAGTTTACAATGCAGCATGCGCGATTGTTAAAGGTCGCTGGCGCATAGGTAAATTCAGACCAATGGTCACTAAAACTGAATCACTCAGAAACTGTACAGCACAGCGAGCTGAACTACAAGCTTTAAAAATGGCGCTTGAGAATGCCGAACACGAATTCCCCACACTAATAGTGTGCGACTCGCATTTCTGCGTCCATTCTTACAATAATTTCATGCAGACCTGGATTGAAAACGGTTACAAAGAGGAGACTGGTGTCACAATAAAGCATAAAAAACTATGGGAACAATTAGTTATTTTACAGAAAGAACTACGAAAGACTCACGTGATACATACGCAGAGTCTTCGACATGATGGCGTTCACTTTGCAGGGAATTCATTGGCTAACAAAGCCACAATGGCAGCTGTTCAACCGGCATCGGTAGCTACAAAAAAGCGTTCTAAAAAACAAATTGATGGAGAAACCATGCTGGCAGTAAAAGCCTCATTAAAAGGCGACTATGCGGTATTACCTCTAAAATATCCACTCAACAATACATACATAATTGATCCGAACTCCGTTCCTTTTGCTCGAATCCCTGGAGTGGGGGACAGATTAATTCCAAACACGAACCGGAGGGCTTACTTGATTCAAGAAGCACACATGGGAATGGGTCTGAGGCACCAAGAGATCTTGAAATCTCTAATAGAATTGCAATCAAAATACTGGTGGCCGGGGATGAGCGTGCATGTTTATAACTTTGCATTAGATTGTCAGGACAGCAACAGAGATAGCAGTTGTGAACCGGACCAGGTACCAGACTTAGGCACAGTAAGACCAGCCCAGACACCTCTATTAGACAGCATTAGGCTATCTACACTCAGACGTCCACACGGAAAGAAGCGATCCAATAAATATTAAGACGAGATTCATTTGGATGTGGCCCCAGCGCTCGGCTGACGCCAGAACTGTTATAAAAGATTTGCGAGTCTTTATCGGCACATATGCAATTGGCATGCTACATTCTGACCAGGGTCCTGCGTTTAGCTCTCGAGTTTACAAGGAGGCCATGGCCAGCTTGGACATTGCATTGCGCTACTCTAGTCCACTCCATCCTGAGGGAAATGCGGTAGTGAAGAGAAAAAACCGCGACATAAAGCAATCTATAACAGCGAGGATATTAGGTTCGGGTGATGGGTGGGTCAAACATCTAATAAGTGTCCAACGTAGTCTTAATAATCTGCCAAGACATTCTCTGGGTGGAATCACTCCGTATGAACTTTTGTTTGGTACAAGAATGATAATTGAAGACCTCGATAGTCAGACTTCAGTGGTGGAACAAAAAACCTTTGATATCAAAGATCGTTTGGCTGTTTTACAGGACTTAAATGAGACAAGAAGAAGTCTAAGTAACACAAAGTTAAAGCCAACGGCCACTGAGGAAAAACCACCTGTCCCAGCAAGACCTGTCTGGATTCCAAAGATTGGGGATCTGGTCAGAGAAAAGATCGCGGTGAAGAAGGATTTTGGGCCTTCTTACAGAAAAGCAGTACCAGTCTTAGCAATCAGCGGAACAAGATCAGTAGTACTACCGCCCCTTGCTGGTAAAAAGGAGAACATAGTTGTATCAATCGACCTGGTAAAACCACAATCATGTGGCCAATAATAAGTAGTAGGCCCAGTGGACTCCCAAGATATAGCAGAAGACCAAACCTTGCTACAATTCAATAGGTTCAAACTGAGAGACTAATCACATTTGATAAACCTGCAGTGGATAAAGAAAGACTATGCAACAAAGCCATGGAACTTGTGCCTCTTGAAACCCAAATTGCAACAGCTCGTCAAGAAACACCTATCTACAATGATGTAGCCTCTGACTATACTAATATGAGAAACGAAGAAGCAACTACAAAGATTAATAAGAATCCTGAAGCAATTCCAACAATTGATAGAACTGCATCTGGCTACTTCATCAATTTCGATGACTTTTCTGAAGATCCAAGTGAACATGAAGAAAAGCCAGCAAATAAAACTTTCAAAGAAAAAATAACTGAACTCTTTCATCAGCTTGGAGAAACATATCTGATTTCACCATGGATTGAATTGTGTTAGGTGTACTTTTCCTCCTACTCTGGCTCATTTTGGTTTTAAGCTTGGGAAGAATGATTGAAGGAAAATACAGTACAATGGACACAGCAAGTCAGAAAATCAACTTGGTTCTAAAGCCTCACAGATCTTCTCACATTGAAAATAGAGAGCTATCATCAGTAAACATCACAGCCATTCCTATACCTGGTGGTGTAGCATGGGATGCTACTGATTACGACATCTATGGCCCGGTTGAACTCTTGAAATATCCACTTGAGTTCAAGGTTTCTTTAAGTGACTCTGTATCACCTAGCACTTTCTTTGATGATTGGGATTTTGAAAGTATTAATAATATGATGTCAGATTTAGAAATGTCAGCAAAATTTACAGAACATGATTATTTAGAAGGTTCATCAGATTATGAAGAAATGTATTGCTTTAATCATTATGGGCACCACTATTTGTATAAATCTGCTAATCCTAGAAATGTTTTCACTTATAATCAATGGGAACATTGTCCAACACCGCCAAAAGGCAGCTCGAAAACATTTTATGAGAAATTCCCATACTTCTCAGGGTTTAATAACACTGATCCAGAAACGTTTTATTTTAAGATTATAAATAAGACAGGAATGAAAAACATGTTGACAAATACTAAACTGATATATTCTGCAAAATGTTATGAAAAATTGTCTACATTTGTTTTTGAATTTTGGAAAAACAACATTGAGACAAAAACTGTCTGGGGTACAAAAGACTGGCAGGTACAAAGTTTAGAATCATTATTTAGAGCCTGCATGATCCCAGAACAGATAATGTTCCTGAATGACACCATTCAACAAACAACCTGTCTTGGCCTAGCCAGGATAAAGGACTTAAATAAACCATCTATACCAAAGCCCACACCTGATAGTATAGCACTACAGATGTGGAGATGGACGTTTCCCATATTTTATACCAAAATAGAACTAATCCTGATTGGAGAAAATGGTTGATGTGGCCCACAGACACTAATAACTGTCAAGATAGATTCCTAAACAAAACACAGGGGTTCAAACAGAACAGGCCAGACCCAAGATATTCCCAGAGACCACATCCAGGGATAATAACAACATGGGGCCGAATCCGATCCTGGAAAAACGCTGTACAAATCGTGGTATGGAGCGTTTTCCCCATACAACTCGTACTTGTAAGGAGGCCTCTACAACCTAGGAAGTACGATCCATACAAATAGACGCACTCCATACAAATTGTAAAAAAGACCATACAACTCGTATATACAAGCAATTCCGATTCGGATTGCTCTGTACACAACGTTCCCATGTATTCCCGGCAGCAGTTTACAACCCGGCAAGTACGATTCGTACAAACGGCACTCCATACAGCTCTTTTTTTACAAGAGCCAAAAAGTGCCGGAAAAACCTTGTACGCCCCGAAAACAGTACGAGACAGACCCCCTCATGTACGCGTCGTACACCCCATGAATACAGGGGTACGGTGCGTATGTACGGTGTGTACGGATGGCACGGAAAGTGGGGTACAGTGCGTACATACGCGATGAAGGGGTACTGGTCGTGTACGCACCGTACAAGCACCGTACCCCAAAATCGCGTATGTACGCACCGTACCCCAAAATCGCATACGTATGCACCGTACCCCAAAATCGTGTATGTACGCACCGTACCCCAAAATCGCGTACGTATGCGCAGTACCCCAAAATCGTGTATGTACACACCGTACCCCAAAATCGCGTACGTACGCAGTGTACCCCAAAATCGCGTACGTACGCACCGTACCCCAAAAATGTGATTTTGGGGTACGGTGCGTAAACACGCGAATTTGGGGTACGCTGCGTATGTACGCGATTTTGGGGTACGGTGCGTACATACGCGATTTTGGGGTACGGTGCGTATGTACACGATTTTGGGGTACGGTGCGTACGTACGCGATTTTGGGGTACGGTGCGTACATATGCGATTTTGGGGTACGGTGCTTGTACGGTGCGTTCATGACCAGTACCCCAAAATCACGTACGTACTTTGCGTACATGCGCGATGTTGGGGTACGCACCATACACACGCCTCGCATGTGGGGGGACCCCTGTACGCCTCATACCCCTATACGACCCGTACCCCGGTATGAGTCGTACCCCCAGAACGAGTCATACCGGGGTACAAGGCATATAGGGGTTCGCTTCGTTGCCCGGTACAAGTCATTCCCCATATACAGGCCATTTTCCATACAAATTGTATGCTGACAACCCCGTACGAATCGTACTTGACGGGTTGGACAGCCTTTTTACAAATTGTATGGTATTTTTTACAAGTCCGGGTCGTACAGCTTTTCCCGATCCGATTTGTAAGGATCGGGCCGATCTGTATGTATTTTTCCCGTACGAATCGTACTACACGGGTTGGAAGGGACTTTTACAATTTGTATGGAAAAAAATACAAATCCTATTTGTATGGAAAATAAAAATCCAGGATCAGAATCGGCCCCACAGTGTAGGAAAACTATGCCTCAAATGGATAATCCACACTACCTGAAATTAAGCAACACTTGACCTTACCTAAAGACGGTGCTGACTTGCGAGATTTCTTATTGGGACCTCGCAAACAGCGTCAAAAACGTTTCATATACGCCGGTATATATGCTGCTTACAACGAAGCTTGGAAAGTAACGCAAATTGAAACTGCTGAAAAAATACGAGAAATTGATCGTATTAATTTAGAAAAAACACTGTCTGTAGTGGACAATGGGTTAATGACTCTGTCCTCCAGAATTTATTCACTGGACAGCATTGTATCATCTGCTATTGATATAATAGAACAGGATATGCTAATGTTACAACATGGCCAGTCCCAATTACGTTCTATTGTACAGTTAGGCTGGAGGTTACAAAATCTCTGTTCAGGCTACGTGCCATGGCGTCTAATCAACACAACGTCATTGTTTTCTGTCTTTAACCTTACAGATAAACAAATCTCTTTGGCACAAAGAGGAGCAGACTATACGGTGCTGAGCATTGAAAAACTAGAAAGATTACCATTGACAATCTCCGAAAAACCTGTCATTGAATGGATAATACATGGCACCATTACAATTCCGATAACGACTTTTCAGTTTCAATATTGCCAAAAGCACATACCAGCGGGCCTGTATGAAAGGTTGGGTAAAGAGTACATCAAGTCAACCTGGAATTATTTACCTTACACACATAGATGTTGGTGTGGGGGGGGGGAAGAGGTATTTCTTAGTGGTAACAACTGTAAAAATTCACTGAGCGGTACACTTCTGTGTAACGGAATTAATTTACATGGAGCCTGCGAAGGTTAATCAAATAACCTTTCATGCCACTTAGACGTCTGTCTCACACTCCCATCAGCAGTACCTATGGATATCGATACTTTGCTTGGTTCGGTAACGGCTCATGCAACGTGTTGTCCCCAGCGGCTACCTATTCTGATGACGGCATTCGTTGAGACCTCACCATTACGACTAGGTGGCAGTGAGGTACGAGATGAAAGCGGCACACAGGTACAACCTTCTGTGACCATTGCTGATCTAGAAACCGATGACGGCAATGCATCTTAAATATGCACTATTTCTACTTTTTCGGACATGGTCCAACTTTCACCTACTGTTGTAGACTAATTCTTTGCAAGCCTAACTGAGTTAATGTTCTCTCCTAACAACGAGAATAGCTTTTGAAAACACGAGGACACAGTGTTCCCTGAACTCTGAATTCGGCCTTCAGTTTTGATAAACAGAACTTCTAAAAACTTTGGAACTAATTTTTCCTTGAAAGCGAAATTATTTTTTCCCTGTTCCCAAAATATTTACTTTTTTTTGCACATGATACTCTGCTTAAAGTAGAACTATCCTTAGAGAAAAAGATTTCTATTTTTGAAAACTCTATAGACAATATTTTGATTTAGCCTCTAGCACATGCACAGTCTTGTATAATTATGTGATGAAATGGTCTCGACCCTCTCTTTTGTATTAAGAGCCATTTCATAAATGTAGATTTTGTGATTCATTCAGTCAACATTCCAATGTACAATATACGCATTATCTGAATGATACCACTGCTTACAAAAATGTACAGTATAATACTAATTTTTCGTGTATATACCATTTCAAATGCATTTTATGTATTTTGGGGTGGGATGGAAAACACATGCATAGATATGTTTCAAATTGCTTAGTATTTAGTAATGATGGACATTATACGTGGAGTGGGTGTTGTAGGCAAATCTAGGACTCTAGTTAAATATTCCCGATTTATGCCCTTATGTGGTTATATCAAATCATATCCTTTTATAGGCATAAGATTCATACCCATATTAAGACATAGCCAATGCAGTCCAAATACGGCAAGGCTACTCGCATAGACTCCTAGAAAGCACAACGTGTTCTTAAACAAACCAAGCCTCCAGCAGCCCGGGAATTCCCCCTGCTTCTGTATTGATTTGTCCTAGAACTCCCGGAGTCCTGAAAGAACTGCGAGTTCTTAGTGACATCTTATGTCCAACCTTACGTCAAACTCGGCACCTTCCAGGTATAAATATACCAGCATCTGCCCTAGCAAAACACACGGTGGTTTGGAGCAGATCGACTATCTACTTGCCCGGCGCCCTGCTGTAGCAAGTGCCGAAGGAAGCCGGCTCTCCCGCTGACGCACTGAGAGAGTTGCTGTCTTTTCTCCTGCCGAGAAATCCAGCTCCAGTGTTTCCCTGTCACCCTTGCGGGTTGCTGGGAGATCGAGTCCTGAGAGAGAGATACAATACCTCCTTCATTCTATAACCAAGGTACGGAGCTGATTAGACCCTTAGAGAATTCTTGATTTAGATTCTTGGCAGAAACTATCTTAACTCAAACTACATCTCACTTACTCCTTCCCATATACTAGGCTTAGGTTAGGTACACCGGGGTAGGCGTATCTTAGAAGCACCAGTTGAGTACGTTTAGTCATGATTTTATCATTGTATGTATTTTATCCATTTTAAACACCGTATGGCTAAGAAACCATACCATGCTTTTACAGTATTATTTTATAGTACTCCTTTTACTGTACGCACTTCACTTTATGACAAGTATTGCGATTGTAGCAATTCACTTCTCTTGCATGAGAAAGAAGACTGTTCAATAAATAACCTCTTTTATTGAAAATGCCCGTCTCTCTGTTTCTCTGCACTTCTGGTGAAACTAAGCATGCACGATTGACTGAGCAAAATAGCTATCTATTGTTTCCGCGACTCTGGAGGTATACTCCTTATTCTTGAGGGAGCAAAGTTGTCATGTTTATGCGGTTGTCAGAAACTAATCCCTTCTTGTGAATTCGAGAACGTTTCTAGTGACCTCTGAGCTAGCTGGCATTCATAATTAAGTCTAACATATTCAATAGAGACCTAGTCGACCTAAGTCCTACGTCTAAACTATTGTTTATGTTATTCCAATGCGCAGAGCTTATTGGGAATATAGGAACTACACTACACAGATCTTAGATCTCCAGTGTTCACTGTTGCTGGAAATATAACTGAGCACACTGATACATATTTTGGTGTGGTCTTCCCCAAAATGTTTTGCCTTATCACCTGCTGTTTGCTGAAATTCGTTTTTGTTGGCCTTAGGAACTCTTCACTTTACCACTGCAGTGCTAACCAGTGCTGAGGAGCTTCTTCTCACTCTTTTGAACATAGCAACACTGGCTTACACCAATTCGCACATTTAAATTACTTATACGTCTTCAGATAAGTGGTGCAACATGTACCCAGGGCCTGTAAATTAAATGTTACTAGTGGGTACGCAGCACTTATTATGCCACCAACTTAAGTAGCCCTTTAAAACATATCTCAGGCCTGCCATTGCAGCTTGTGTGCCGATTAAAACTGCCAGCTCGACATGGCAAACTTCACCTTTTGCCAGACCTAAATGTAAATGTACATAATGTAAATGTATTTATATAGCGCAAATCACCGACACGGTATCTAAGCGCTTGCTTAGGGAACCCGTCCTGGTATTCCCCTGTGAGATACCCCGGCAGGGTATCCACAAGGTGAAAGCCAGGCATCCCGCCGCGAGGGGCCGTAGTGGAGATTAAGCAAGCTATTGCCCAGAGTCGCAGAGTGTGACCCCGTGAGTCGAGTAGGCACCAGAGCGAGAATTATCGAGTCCGTGGAATTTTAGAGCCCAAGACCCGCCGAGGTGGGGAATCGAACCCTGGTCCACGGCCGATCTCAGCTTCTGGGTCTGCCGCCTCTAACCACTGAGCCACACTTCTCCACTAAACCTGCTTTTTAATACATAAAAGTCACCCCTAAGGTAGGACCTAAACAGCCTATAGGGCAGGGTGCTGTTAATTTAAATAGTTGGACATGTATTTTTAAGTTTTACATGTCCTGGTAGTAAAAAACTCCCCAAAATGTTTTTCCCTACTGTTGGGCCTAACTCTACCATATGATAACATGGGGTTACCTTATTACATTTAATAAATGCTATCTTTTGATTGGGAACTGGTAGAAAAGCCATGTTTGGTCTCAAAAGAATTGTAATTTAAAATCTTCTTTAATGCTAAAGTCGGATTTAAAATTTTGAAAATGCCATTTTAGAAAGTTAGCATTTGAGTAATCCTCCCAGACAGTGAGACAAAGGGCGACCAGGTATTGGCGAGATGGGCAGAGCTGGTTCCTTCCCAGTTACTTTTCAGCATATTCTCAAAGAACTTGACACCAGTCTTTTGTCACCATAGACCTCTTGGAACCTGGGCTGGGGAGGAAGGACAATTTCCAGAACAGATGTGAGGGGAAGTCTAAATGTTTCTTCCATTTCAAAGGCTGGCACCAGGTATAAATATTGGACCCTCATACCAACTCTTCAGTGCACTCCTGGACCTATGGAGGACCCTCAGAAGGACTGCATTGTACTTCTGCTGCTACCAGAAGATTGCCCAGTTGCTTGAAGCTTGCCTTGTTGTTTGATCCCAGGACTACCAGAGTGACCAGAGTGACTCCGGGGGCTAGTTGGCTAGCGTCCTGTTCTGATCTGCAGGGATACAAAGAGCTCCAACAAACTTGATCCTGCAACTTGACCCTGCCTGAAGTGAGTCCTGCCCTTCAAGTGGTGCCCACCCAGTCCTGGACCCCCTTGTAAGAGGTGCTAAAGGTGCCCAAACAGACAAAAAACAAAACTTGGGACTAAACATTGTTCTACTAAAAATATGCATGTGAAGCAACACACGACTGGGACCGACCTGCTCCCAGCTCTGCCCAAGGTGCATCGCAGGTTGGCCTCTCCTTAAGGTAGCTCCCAATACGTTCTTCTCCGCAGCAGAAAATCCTGTTCAGCAGCTCTTACTTGTAAATATTACAAGCCATTAAATCACTATATTCGCGAACTTGGGTAAGGGTCAAACTTACCAGTCAGTTTGCCACAGAGAAAATTACCACAGATCGGGGGCTAAAACAGGGATGCGTCCTGGCCCAATGCTCTTCAATTTGTATACTGCAGACATGGGCCGGGCTTTGTATGGTGCCACTTTAGCTACGCCCATGATTGGCCTCACAAAGATACAGCTGCTGCAGTATGCCGATGACCTGGCCCTCCTCGACCATACCAAAATAGGCCTCCAAAAAGTGCTTACGTCCCTTTCTGTATACAATGCTCAGAACAAGCTGATCGCTAATACAACCAAGTCCAAAATAGTGTTCTTCGGCCACCATCCGAAAAAAAGTGGCAAAGTGGTGGTTGGGCACGCTGACCCTGGACTGTGTCCAATCTTACAATTACCTTGGGATTTGGATCAGCGAATCAGGCCGCCCACGGGTGTACCTCCCCAAACTGCAGCAGAAGGGGAAAATGGTCACCTACGCACTTTGCAAACTATACACAACTTTGGATAGTCCATCGACAATGGCCATACAAAGAGTCTTGAGGGCTAAACTTATACTGTCCCTCAATTATGCGCAACAGGCATACCCAGGGAAATTTGCACAGGACCTGGAAAAAATACATTGTACCAACTACAAAAAGTTATTCTGTTTACCAGCCTGCACCAGGAATACCTTAATTTGTTTGGAATTTGATCTTAACCAACAAAAGGTAGAAGAGCTGGTGACTCTCTCAAAATACTTTTTTTTAACAATGGCGGGGCCTACAAACTCTATGACGGCTGCCTTAAAATCGATTTTCTACAATCCAGCAACCCATGGTCTGCCTGTCTTGCATTAGCCAAAAATATTCTGCAGCTAGCTACAGAGAACTGGGACCCTAGCATATCCAACTACGCTATTATTAAAGCAACAATAAAATAGCAATTGCTCTCGCACTCTGGATATGGAATCCTTGGCAGCAAGAGGCTTTCATGAGACTCAAATTCTCCCACATACTCAGACCAGTTGGACACTTCATCTCACGCAGGCCGTAGGGAGGCAAGCCCTATAACAGGATTTTAGCAGCCAGACTACACCCTCTCCCTTTGAAAGAACTATATCCAACTGTGAATATAAGGCTGGGCATTTGAGAGTGCCACTTCTGCAATTACAAACGAGAATCCCTGGCCCATATTCTATTGTGCTGTCTAGCCCTTCAGTCAGTTTGTAGAATCTACCTTAGACCTATCCTTGTCCAATTGGGCACGCATACAGCAAAAAGAGGCACTCCAACAACTTTACACTTTGGACATTGTAAGGCACATGGCCAGTTTGGGGAAATTTGTTTACCATACCCGCATTTTATTGAAGGGAAAATGTCCACACGCCGAGCTCCCTTCGGGGTTCTTTAAAAGAGAGGGCCTGGGCTGTGGATGCTTGGCCAATATCGAACCTTTGACTTGCTCTGCCCATCAACGTTTTTATAACTACTGTCTTATCTTATAAACAAAAACAAATGGAGACTTTAATAATGTTTTGATCCAATATTTATTGTTTTACACTTCAAAATGCTGCTCTCTTCCTTTTTAAATATGCACTTTGTAATGGTTTGATTAACCACACAAATAAAATAAAAAATAAAATAAAAAAGCTCTTACTTGTCAAGCGTATCAGGCTCCTGGAGCCCTTGTCGGCTGCAGCCCCCAGCTTTGTCCCGCTGGAGATTTGTGACTGCCACAAAAGTGAAAAAGTGCGAATGTAGGAACCTTCACAGCGACTCAGTCCAGTGCCTCGCCGACGCCACCTCTTCGGACACCACCGGTTGCTTTGCCCCACTGAACTTTATCTTCTCAGAAACCTTTTCTTCAAATTTCATCTAAGTTTGAAGGTAAGCTTAAAGTAGGCCCAATCCACTCCGTGTAGCTGAACCGCACTTCCTCATGACCAGCCTTAACTTTTGACTTTGCCCTGGTCTCATGCGACCAGATACACGCAGTTGGCGCGTTGTTCTATTGGGTGCTATTTTTCATAAAAAACTTGAAAAATGTACAACTCCGGTTCTACTGATTGGATGTAATTAGTTTGATGTCATTTTATTTATTAACACTTGTTTTTTAAATTGGTGTGGGATTTTTCTTGTGTTGTATTTCCACCAGACTCAAGCCCCTTTTTAGGTCTCGCCTGCTAATGCGCTTGCGCATTGCTGGCGAGAGATATAGGGGCTTAACCAGAGCTTAACCAAACGGGCGATTTCATGCAGTGCCCATGAAAAGCGCGTGCACGCATCAAAGCCACCAGCCGCCCTCCCACAAGCTTCCCCCAGCGTGCGCTCTGCCTCAGGCATTTCTCCTGCCCTAATTATTCATGGCCGGCCGGCCGTACTTTCACTTTCACGGCCGCCAGGCCGTGTCTTGCATTTGGAAAACATCTCTGTAACGAACATCAAAGCTCAGTGTTTTTTTGTGAAATAGCCAATTGGATTTCATTTAACTGTCCCTGAAAACAGTAAGGGCGTTCTTGTCGAGTGGGCCTGGGTTTATTTCTAAATTAGAATTGGACTTGGTTCTTAGATCACACACAAAAAAACAGAAAGCCAACAGAAAAACGCAAACGCCCGCTGTCTGCGTATGAATTTTCTTTGTGAACTAATTCTTCTTGTTGGTTTTGGTATAGATTAAAGATCTGTCCTGTTAATTAAACTGTTACATGTAAATCAAGAACGACATGCAAAAGACACTTAAACACGCTCTCTCGCAGTGCTGCTTTCGACATCCCGGGCACAGAACGGGTAATTCTCTCTCACTCAGGCGCAGGGCTGCCCACTGCATTTTAGACGCAGAGACGACCCCCTTCTCCGTTCCATCTTAGGCGCACGACATCCCGATGTGCTGCAAAAGAAATTTGCATCCAAGACGGAATCCCAGCTGTGGTGCAAATTGTGCACTAAGGGTTTCTACTTGTTGATTGTAACGAGTATTCAATCAGTTTTCAGTAATTGGAAAATATCTCTGTAGCGAACATCAAAGCTCAGTGTTGTGCCTGTGTATGTGTGCGCATCTGTGTGTGTGCATCAGTGTGTGTGTGTGCGTGCCTGGGCGTGTGTGCGCATCTGTGTGTGTTTGCCTGTGTATGTGAAAGCATCTGTGTGTGTGTATGTGTGTGTGTGTGTTTGCCTGTGTATGTGAAAGCATCTGTATCTGGGGATGTGTGCGTCCCTATGTGTGTATGCCTGTATATGTGTGCGCATCTACGGGTCAATCTAGCACTATATAAAACTTTAAAAATAAAATAAATAAATAAATCTGTGTGTGTGTGCGTACCTTGGCCTGTGTGTGCATGCCTGGGCGTGTATGCGCATCGGTGTCTATGTGCGTGCCTGGGCGTGTGTGTGTGTATCCTTGTGTGTATGCTTGTGTTTGTTTGCCTGTGTATGTGAAAGCATCTGTGTGTGTTTGTCTGTGTATGTCAAAGCGTGTGTGTGTGCGTGCGTGTTTCTTTACTTTCCAGTTTTGTGGCCACCAATCCCCCCCCCACCGCCACCCCAGAAGTTTCTCCGCTTTCTTCTTCTGCCGCCTGTGTGTTAATCTCCCCTCCGACCGTAAACACCGGCCCCCCATCAGGTTATCTGTGGCCTCATAGGAGCCCCTGTAAAATTCGAGAGCGAGAGGCCTTTTCCACTCGATGCGTCTGTATTTTGTTTACCATCTCTCCAGCACCCATTTTGTTCCACAGCAAATACGGAGCCTTTTAAGTTGTTCTCCACATATTCATCTGCGAAGCGGCCATCATGTCAGAAAGCTATACACAGGTGAGCATAATAGCATTGTAGTATGCAGTTAAATACGTAGCACAAGTGCTGAATCGGGAATTATTTTTAAAAGCGTTTGCGCTTTATGTGGAGTATTTTCAATGCACTCCACTTGCACATTCAACAACAAATCAATGCAGTCCACAGGAAGTGGGGTCCGCTTTCATGCTGACTGCAGGCATTTTTTTATGTTCATTGGCACACCTGTGCCTTATTGAAAAATAAATGCTCCACAAAGTGCTATCATTCTGCGTGCAAGTGGAATAAAGATGCTAAGACCTAGGAAATGGGACTTCGAAAAACGGTTGCTTGTACCACTCAGCGAAATAAGTGCAAAGATGTGTGTTAACATGCTGTGAATAATAACCGATACAAAGGAGGGCAACTTTCGAGAAAGGAACCAGGTGAGATTATAGCAAACATACATTCTGTTCAGGGGTTCTTGTTTCCTCAAAGAAAGTCATGCATCTGCACCTACAGGTCGACAGCCTCGAATGGGAGCATATTTACGACTTTCAGGACTTCACAATATTTTCCAGAAGCACCCAAGAAACATCCAACAGTCCCAAATGTAATGCACTCCTAGAAACTGTCTACCATTTTTTTTCGTAGGGTCGGCATCCTTATTTATTATTATTTTATTTAGAGTGTTTCAGAAAGCGTGCACATGACCCAAGGGTATCAGTGCGCTGTACATAGGTTGAATGCTTACATTATTTATAGGGTTTAAAAACTTTAAACCACTAGTTTATGCCAAACCAACCTTCCTCCTTTTTAGGTCTCATCCTAGCTATTGCGTAAGCAATCGCTATACGAGACTATAGTAAAGGGGCATTTCAAAGTGCTCCCAAAAAGCGAATTGCATGGCGAGAACGCGCCCAACCACGCGCATCGTGCCGCCATGCAATCTGCTCTTTTTGGAAGCGCTTCAGCCCACTGGCGCGTGCACGTCACCAGCCACATCCCATACCATTTGTTGTCTGAGCCTCGGCATCAGACTTCAAAGGGTCCGCTCCGCTCCCCCGCCCCCCCCCGCCCTCCACGCAATGCCGAGAGCTTGTTCTGAATAGAGTCGAGATGCCCACTTGACCGGATCGGTGCATAATAAAACTACAACAATAAACACTGCCTTCTGTTTTTCTACACTCGTCTAAAAAAAAGACCCTTTCCTAGTGTGCCATCATCCCATTCATACCCCCACCCCCAAACACAAAAATCAGCTTTGCTGCGCCCAGAACATTAGAGCTGGGTCAATAACGCCCTATGCATGGCATCAACACAATATCACTAGAGCATCACCCTGTATTTACATGTTCCTGCTTTGCACTTGTTTTGTTTGAGGTCACCACAGGAGCCCACGGAGCTTCAAAGTGAACGCTCTCACCTTCCGGATTGGTGTTGAGCCCTCCCCCACCCTCCGAGCACGAATGCAACGTTTCCCTCAACCCACCCTTCCCCGTGCATAGAGTGCGCAACCATCCATGTCCTTACCTAGAAGAGGGGAAACTTTTAAGCCCTTTTCTGTGGCATTACTGACCGACGTGCAACACGCA
Source organism: Lissotriton helveticus (assembly GCF_964261635.1). Classification (NCBI taxonomy): domain Eukaryota; kingdom Metazoa; phylum Chordata; class Amphibia; order Caudata; family Salamandridae; genus Lissotriton; species Lissotriton helveticus. The sequence goes on along the minus strand of NC_136065.1, from coordinate 1,065,997,764 downwards.
CTCATTAAGCTGGACAGGACGCTTTGCAATCAAACTTTTTTAGATGAATATTTATTTTATTGATAAAGTACCCGGAACAAAATTTTATTTGCTATCTAGCACTCTATTACTGCATTTGCAGCTTTTATCTCTCCTCCTCTGCGAGCTATCCAATCGTTCCTGCCCCCCCTCCCCAATTTAATTTTTTACTGTCTCTTCATTACTTGCCCGTCCCCCAACCCCCCGTGCCTTGTTACGGTTTTCAGACTGCCGATTCTGTTGTGAAACCACTGTTTTGCCCTGCCTGTGTTTATGCTGCATGAATTGTTTCTAACTCTGCATCAACCTTAATTGCTGGGGGTTATATACAAGGGTATGGTTGGTGCTTAGGGGCTAAATGTCTGCGGCCGGCTCACCATGATTAAAAAAAGAAATATTCTTTAAAAGGGAAATTGTCCTGACTTATTTAAGCATTGGAACAAAAAGTGCTTAATGTTTATATTAAAAACGTCTCGACTGGTTCCTTCAGTAATTTTCTGAAGAAACTCAATCACACATTTATTAACATACCATTCACGCAACGCGAGCAGTCACGAGAGCAGCACAGGACACCTCCCTCAGAACTTCTCTTTATGTAAATAAAGTTCCAATATGAGCTTTGCACGTAATAGGGCTATTGTTGAAGAAATGGGGCTTACACATAGTGCTTGAAATGATACTCCACGTAGAGGCACATCTAATAATCTCTGCACCTAGGCTATCATTAATTTTTTTGGGCTGTAGGGAGATTCAGAATAGGCACAACGTCTCTAGGTTCTTGTCTTGCCGTCTGCTCCCCTGATTGCCCTTGTTTTCTTGCCTTCTGCTTCCCTGATTGTACTCGTTTTTTCTTGCCTTCGTCTCCCCCACTCCATCCATCCAACCATCCCCCCCACTCCACCCATCCTTCCCCCCACTCCATCCATCCCCCCACTCCGTCCTTCCATCCCTGCACTCCATCCATCCATCCCTGCACTCCATCCATCCATCCATCCATCCATTCCCCCGACTCCATCCATCCCTCCCTGCCCCACACTCCATCCCTCCCCCGCCCCACACTCCTTCCCTCCCCCGCCCCATACTCCATCCCTCCCCCACCCCACACTCCATCCCTACCCGCCCCCCTTTAGCCATTATTATTTGTAAAATCAATTAATATTTCACCTCTGTTCTTGCATTTTCGTCACAATAAAATACACTGAACATATTCTTCACAAAAGTTATTTACAATAGTTTAAGCTATTGCTATTATAAATTACAAGAACTTTTATTTAAGTATTAATTATTTAAAAAAATTAAAAGCCATTTGTATTTGTTATATGAATACATGTAAGTCACGTACATACAAAACATGTTGCATTACAAATGCTATAGGTGTCACATTTGAACAAGTTAAAAGTATTGGCATTGTAAATGACAAAGCTATTAATTTTGCTATTTTCAAGACCTATACATAAAAAAAATTGTAATTTACAAAACCAATAGCGCCAACTTTTCTAATGCGAGACCTATTGCATTTCCAATGCTTGTTTTACAGAGGGGCCGAAACAGGGAGAGAAACAGGTAATCGACATAAGACAGAAGCGACTATCAACAGATGAACCCACAACGTCACCAACCCTACCTCAAAACCAGGAACCAACAATACTGTAGATCCTAGGGGGAAGAGAGACACATAACTATCAATCAATCAAAGCATTTATAGAGCGCGCTACTCACCCGGAGGGTCTCAAGGCGCTGGGGGAAGGGGGGGGGGGGTCCGCTACCGCTCGAACACCCAGGTCTAGAGCTGCTTCCTGAAGATGAGGTGGTCCTGGGTCAGGCGGAGGTGTGTCGGGAGGGAGTTCCAAGTCTTGGCGGCGAGGTAGGAGAAGGACCTTCCCCCTGTGGTGGCTCTTCGGATGCGGGGGACGGCGGCGAGGGCGTGGCCGGTCGATCGAAGCTGGCGTTTGGGGGCGTAGAAGTTGAGGCGGTTGTTGAGGTATCCTGGACCTTGGTTGTGTAGGACTTTGTGTGCGTGGGTGAGGAGGCGGAAGGTGATTCTCTTGTTGACCGGGAGCCAGTGCAGGTCTTTCAGGTGTCCGGAGATGTGGTTGCGGTGGGGGATGTCTAGGATGAGTCGTGCTGAGGCGTTCTGGATCCGCTGGAGTCTCTTCTGGAGTTTGGCGGTGGTTCCGGCGTAGAGGGAGTTGCCGTAGTCCAGACGGCTGATGACGAGGGCCTGGGTGACCGTCTTCCTGGTCTCGGTGGGGATCCACCGGAAGATCTTCCGTAGAATGCGCAGGATGTTGAAGCACGACGAGGAGACGGCGTTGACTTGTCTGGTCATGGAGAGGGAGGAGTCCAGGATGAAGCCCAGGTTGCGTGCGTGGTCTGATGGTTTGGGTGCGCTGCCTAAGGCTGGGGGCCACCAGGAGTCGTCCCAGGCGGAGGGGGAGGACCCCAGGATGAGGACTTCCGGCTTGTCCGAGTTCAGTTTCAGGCGGCTCTCCTTCATCCATTCGGCTACCTCTTTCATCCCTTCGTGTAGGTTGGCTCTGGCGGTGGCGGGGTCGTTGGTGAGGGAGAGGATCAGCTGGGTGTCGTCGGCGTAGGAGATGATGTTGAGGTTGTGCTGGCGTGCGATGGCTGCGAGGGGGCTCATGTAGACGTTGAAGAGGGTTGGGCTGAGCGAGGAGCCTTGGGGAACGCCGCAGATGACTTCGGTGGCTTCTGATCTGAACGGGGGGAGGCGGACTCTCTGTGTCCTTCCGGCGAGGAAGGAGATGATCCACTCCAGTGCCTTCTCCTGGATTTCGACGTTGCTGAGGCGCTGTGCTAGGGTGCGGTGGCAGACAGTGTCGAAGCCGCGGAGAGGTCCAGGAGGATGAGGGCCGCTGTTTCTCCGTTGTCGAATAGGGCTGATGTTTCGTTACCTATTTTTAATCTATGATCTGCTCTGCTCACCAAAGATGAAATCTCAGTCCTGGGGAAAGATTTGTCCTTTGTTCCCAGTACCAGATGTGGCACTTACAAACTCAATCAAGATGTGTTTGCCTTCTTTAGAAAAATTAGGCTAAAAAAATACTTCATTCATCACTCCATTTTAGAAAATCACAACAATCTCTTGGCATGCAGGCCCAAATCTACATTTCCTACCACGTTAGAGATGGTGGGGCTTGAAGTTAGCATATTTGAGAAAACAGTCTTGAACGTCACTAGACATGCCCATAACAGCACAAATAATTTGTCACATAGTGAAAATCTAGCATTGAACAAATTAAAAGCAAACCAAGACATAGTCATTAAGCCCTGTGACAAGGGTGGAGGAATAGTAGTGATGGACTAATCGGAATATGTTAATAAGAGCCATAACATGCTAGCTGTCCCTGAGTACTACAAAAAAGTAAATCCCTCCGCAATTGGTAAACTATATGCCCACATCCAAAATATCAGAAAGAGAGCATTGGAAGATGGACATATCTGCCAACAAGAGTACACCTGCCTTAATAGGGCTGATCCAATGGTACCAGCTCTCTATGGGGTTCCTAAATCCCACAAAAATATCAGTGATCCACCACTGCGACTCATCACATCCACCATAGGTGCTAGCACTGAGCCCCTGTCCAAACACGCAGATACCTTTCTATGCCTATTAACCAAGAATTACCAATCATACATCAGGGACACTGGTGATATAATTGATAAAAGAGAGAACATGCTGTCAGGTTTTACCTCACTGCGCGTCACACTGCAGGAACGACGTATGGCCCAATCCACTACCCTTGCCCCTTAGCGACTCACTGGAGGTTAACACAGCGAGTAGCCAGTGAGCACAGGGAGGGGGTGGGAAAGGGGAAAACAAGAAAAACCAGGAACTGCTGTGTCGACTGGATAACCCACCAAGGAGCCTATAATGCCAACGTGTGACAACACCTACAAAACAAGACACATGATTACTAGGGACACTGCAAAATAACTAACCCTTCCCCCCTTTATCTCTTTGACCATGCCGCACCCATCATTCTTAAATGATAAAAAACCTCCTTACCGATAACATGGCTCATGACGCTCAAGGTGGAGTCCTTTGCTGTCTTTATTGTGGAACAGATAGACAGCAATCCAGTAAAGAATACAGCAAGAGGAATAGTCTTTGTTCGTTTCTAGCAATGGGGAAAAAAGTCCTTTATTGACAGAAAAACCTCCCGTAAGTCTTTGGGATGTTCACAAAAAAGTAAATAATATAACATGGGAATAACAAAAAACACTCGAGTGTGGGCGTAGCAGCCACTAACGCCGTATCGGGGATTGACTGTAAAAACAAACCCAAAACCTTCCCTTAACGATGATAACCGCATATAACAAATGCGGAAGTAGATCACCTAGCTTCAACACGCATCCGTGTGTAAAGAAATAAACTGTAGACGCGGTAATCACCACGTGTTTTCACAGAGTCCAACAAAGGCGGCTGAAGTGTAAAGAGGATACCCGGGTCCCAGTAACCTCCGTAGTTCTGGACAGGAGCACGAAGAAAATCTCGACCAGAAGCCAGGAACAAACAATGAAAAAACTGCCAAACACTAATGCCCACGAGCCCGTGAGCACAAGGTTGCAGCCAGGGAGCAAAGAATCCAAAATACGCCACGTCAGGACCTGGACCTGGAGCAAAAACCCAACAAGGATAAGAAACCAAGCGTGGAGAGGAGGGCGTGGACTACCTTTAACCAAATCAGGTAAGTCGGGTGATGTATGCAACATGGTCACAGAGAGAGGACTAGACCAGCTCCTAACAGTACCTCCCCCCCAAGACCCTCCCAACTGGCCGGGGCTTTGAAGGATGCTGCAGATGGAATAACCGGACCAGCCTTGGAGCATGCACCCCCCCTGCCGGTTCCCAAGTACGATCTTCCGGAGGGTAACCCTTCCAGTCTACAAGATAGAACAAGCGGCCCCTCCTTCGTCTAGAATCCAAAATAGCATGGACCTCAAACTCTTTCTGACCATCAATTATCACGGGGGCCGGGGGTGGTATCATCTGATCAGACTGTACATATGGTTTCAACAAAGATGTATGAAAAACCGGATGTACTCCGTAATCCTCAGGCAATTCAAGTTTCATCGCCACCGGATTTATGACCTGAATGATGGAAAAGGGACCCACATAACTGGGCTGCAATTTACGGGGACCCTGCAATCTGAGGTTACGGGTGGCTAACCATACTTGCTCTCCCACTCTATAAGCTGGAGCAGGGGCTCTATGCTGGTCAGCCTGGGCTTTCATAGCATCCTTAGCCTCCTGCAACTTGTTCCGTGCAATACCCCAGATGTTGCTCAAAGTCCTGCACATATCGTCTATAGCTGGCACATGTCCTGTGGGCTGAATAGCCAGAGCTCTAGGATGATAACCCATACAGCAAAAGAAAGGAGTCATTCCCAAAGCGGAATGCAAGCTATTGTTATATGCAAATTCCGCCATCGGTAACGCCGTTACCCAATCATACGAAAGAGAACACACCAAGCATCTTAGGTACTGCTCCATCGTTTGGTTGGTCCGCTCTGTTTGTCCGTCCCATTGAGGATGATAGGCTGAAGACATCCTTATTTCCACCTTGAAACACAGAACAGAGCTCTGTCCAAAAATGGGACACAAACTGGGCACCCCTGTCAGTAACCACCGCCGAAGGCAGACCATGCATTCGCACTACCGAACTCATAAATACCGTTGCCATCTCCTTAGCAGTGGGGAGCTTGGGAAGAGGCATGAAATGTACCATCTTGGTGAATAAATCCACCACCACCAATATGACGGTATACCCAGATATAAGAGGAAGGCCAGTCACAAAGACCATACTGACAGTATGCCAGGGAGAAGGAGGTACCTCTAGAGGATGTAATAAACCCGCCGGTTTACAATGCGAAGGTTTACTCGCGGCACACACAGGACAAGCCGCTACGTAACCCTTGATGTCCCGGGCCACCGAATTCCACCAAAACCACATTAAACACATTTCCTTCGTCTTCTGAGCCCCAGGATGCGCCACCAACGCAGAAGAATGACACCACTGCATCACCACATCTCTCAAGTCTGGAGGAATAAACAAACGTCCATCATGATACAGCAGCCCATCCTGAACCATGAACTGGGGTTGGGATAACCAAGGGGCCAAGTCAATCTGACTTATCTTGTCCTTTATAGAGGAGGTAAACTCATCTGCCGATGTTGCCCCTATAATCCGGTCTCCGTGTATCATAGGTCTAATTTCTTTCACGGGCCCCTCCCCCCTATGTCCCACATGAATACGGGACAGAGCATCTGATTTAACCTGCTGGGCCGCGGGCCTATAGGTAATCACAAAGTCAGATTCATTAAAGAATAGGACCCACCGCATCTGACGCGGAGTTAAGGCCCGAGCAGATCAAAAAAACTCCAGATTTTTATGGTCCGTGTAAATGGTGATGGAATGTCGTGCACCCCATAAATAATGCCTCCATTCTTCAAAAGAGGGTTTGATGGCCAGTAATTCTCTTTCGGCAATAGTATAGTTACACTCGGCAGGCAACAACGTTTTTGAAAAAAAGGCAATGGGATGCATAAACCCTGTCTCTACATCCCTTTTGGACAACACCCCTCCTACCACACATAACAAAGCATCCGTCTCAATGAAGAACGGCAGGGCAGGATCAGGATGTACCAACACAGCTGCTGTCGTAAATTTCTCAATCAACAGATGAAAAGCCGCCTGTGCTTCAGTGGACCACACAAAGGCAACCCCCTTTCTAAGGAACCTCGTCATGGGTGCTACAACACCAGAAAAGTGGGATATAAGGCGCCTATAAAAGTTGGCAAATCCCAAAAGGACTTGTATGTCCTTGGCAACAGTTGGTATAGGCCAGGTGACAATAGACTCAATCTTTCTGGGATCCATCTGAATACCTCCAGCTGACACAATAAAGCCCAAGAATTCCACAGAAGGGACATTAAACTGACATTTCTCCAACTTAACAAGTAGATGGTATTCTTGTAGCTGCTGTAACACTTGAAACACATGCCTCTGATGTTCAGCATCATTCTACGAAAAAATCAATATATCATCGATATAGACTCTAACGCTTAAATCTAGATATTCCCTGAGGACTTCATTTATGAAAAACTGGAAGGCTGCCGGCGCATTGCATAAGCCAAATGGCATTACGCAATACTCGAACAGCCCAAACTTGGTTTTAAAAGCAGTCTTCCATTCGTCCCCAGGGCGTACTCGGATAAGATGATATGCGCCCCTTAAATCCAGTTTAGTAAACACAGTCGCTTTCTTTAATTGGTCCAGTAACACCGGAATAAGAGGAAGGGGGTATTTATTCTTTACAGTGACCTTGTTGAGGGCCCGATAGTCCACACAAGCCCTATATGTACCCTCTTTTTTTGGAATAAAAAAGATAGCTGAGGACACTGGCGAACAAGATGGACGTATAAATCCCTTCCTTAACATCTCATCAAGATAGTCTCTCAAATGCAACTCTTCTGGCTCGGAGAGGGCGTAAACACGGCTACTAGGCAAAGTAGCACCAGGCACCAAGTCAATTTTGCAATCGAACGAGCGATGCGGGGGAAGACCCTGAGCCTGACCCTCATCAAAGACCTCCTTAAAGACTCGATACGGAGAGGGCACAGATACCACCCCACCAGCCGCACAGGTCAAGGGTATTACCCAATCAGTAGCCACTTGATAACAAGACTTCAGGCAATACACAGAATCCAGAGTCACAGAACGCCGCACCCAATCTATCTTGGGGTTGTGCTTCTGCAGCCAAGGGACCCCCAACACCAGACACCAACACCAGCATCTATTAAGTCAAAACAGAAGGTTTCAGAGTGTCTGTTCTCACACAACAAACACAACGGCTCCGTCTGTCGTGTAATAGACCCAGAAGTCAACTCTGTCCGATTGATTGCTCGGACTGGCTCTGGTTGCTCCTTATGCACACATGGTATCTTTAACTTATCTGCCAAGGAAATATCAATGAAATTGCCAGTGGCACCTGAGTCCAACAAAACAGACACTGTCACCCTATTGCAATTTGAAAGCAATAAACATGCAGATATTATGAAGTGTCTAGGGACCCTTTCCACTACCCCCATCACTGAATACGACACTCTGGAATCCTCTGTAAATATTGGTCCACCGTTCTGCTGAACACATGCCACTCCCTTACTGGTACCCAAACTAGACGGTTTCACCGGACATTCCCTCGCAAAATGACCACCCTGCCCACAATACAGACACAAGTTCTGTTCTCTTCGTCTTTTCTTCTCTTCAGGTGTCAAGGAGCCTCGGACGCCCCCTATCTCCATGGGTTCATGAATAGCCTTATGCTCCACAACAGGTTTAACCTCAGGCTTCACATACCCTCCTCTTATGGACTGAAACCGATTCCTTTACCCCCTCCTCTCGGACAATCAGTGGTTTAATTTGACAACTAGATCAATAAAAGCCGCACAATCATTAGGGGGATCCACTACCTGGGACACAATGTCCTTAAGGTCTTCATTTAAGCCCTGATAAAATAAGGACGTCCGTTTGGCCATTGGTCACTGAGTCTCAGACACCAACCTATTGAATGTAGAAATATAGGTTAATAAATGCTGCCTGCCCTGCCGTAACTTCAACAACTCAGCATCGCTTGCCTGCATAAACGCATGCTTGGCAAACAGTCCCCTCATCATCTCCTTAAAAGCCGGATAATTGTACAGTACGCGATCATCGTTCTCTACAAGGGGTATAGCCCATAAAGCGGCTGTGCCAGCCAGATACGATATGACAAATGCAACCTTGGCAGAATCATCTGGAAAGGCATTAGGTTTACACATAAAGTGTAAATGGCACTGATTCATGAAAGTGCCATATTTCTCACTATCCCCTGAAAACCTCTCCGGGGCAGCTAAAGGCACATGCACAGGGGTTGTAACTGTTACAGCAATAGGGGACCCCCCACTGGTAACAGCCCCTCTATCGTACTGGAATGTAGCGGGTTGTACAACAGAACCCTGACCCTGCGCCTTCACAGAGCCCAATTCCTGTTTCAACCCAATATTTTCCTGCCTTAATTCCTGCACCTGGGATTGTAATGCAGCTATAGCTCCCATTAAATCCTGCAAAGTAGGTGGACTAGCAGCCCCCTCAGCAGAAGACATAGGATCGTCCATACCCGTTCAGGCATTGTATATTATTTCTTGGGCTTGGTTTTCTGTCAGGTTTTACCTCACTGTCCGTCACACTGCGGGAACGGCGTATGGCCCAATCCTCTACCCTTGCCCTTTAGCGACTCACTGGAGGTTAACACAGCGAGTAGCCAGTGAGCACAGGGAGGGGGTGGGAAAGGGGAAAACAAGAAAAACAAGGGAACTGCTGTGTCGACTGCATAACCCACCAAGGAGACTATATCGCCAAAGTGTGACAACACCTACAAAACAAGACACATGATTACTAGGGACACTGCAAAATAACTAACCCTTCTCCCCTTTATCTCTTTGACCATGCCGCACTCATCATTCTTAAATGATAAAAAACATCCTTACCGATAACATGGCTCATGACGCTCAAGGTGGAGTCCTTTGCTGTCTTTATTGTGGAACAGATAGACAGCAATCCAGTAAAGAATACAGCAAGAGGAATAGTCTTTGTTCGTTTCTAGCAATGGGGGAAAAAGTCCTTTATTGACAGAAAACCCCCCAGTAAGTCTTTGGGATGTTCACAAAAAAGTAAATAATATAACATGGGAATAACAAAAAACACTCGAGTGTGGGCGTAGCAGCCGCTAACGCCGTATCGGGGATTGACTGTAAAAACAAACCCAAAACCTTCCCATAACGATGATAACCGCATATAACAAATGCGGAAGTAGAACACCTAGCTTCAACACGCATCCGCGTGTAAAGAAATAAACTGTAGTGGCGGTAATCACCACGCGTTTTCACAGAGTCCAACAAAGGCGGCTGAAGTGTAAAGAGGATACTGGGGCCCCAGTAACCTCCGTAGTTCTCGACAGGAGCACAAAGAAAATCGCGACCAGAAGCCAGGAACAAACAATGAAAAAACCGCTAAACACTAATGCCCACGAGCCCGTGAGCACAAGGTTGCAGCCAGGGAGCAAAGAATCCAAAATACGCCACGTCAGGACCTGGACCCGGAGCAAAAACCCAACAAGGATAAGAAACCAAGCGTGGAGAGGAGGGCGTGGACTACCTTTAACCAAATCAGGTAAGTCAGGTGATGTATGCAACATGGTCTCAGAGAGAGGACTAGACCAGATCCTAACACATGCCTTTCAATCCTGAATGTGCGGTATTAGTAACGCTTGACATTGAGGCATTTTATACAAACATCCTCCAATGTCAAGCGTTACAGTCTGTAGCGTCCCTCCTGAATAGATCACCGGGTGACAGACCAGATGCCTTCATCCTGGAATGCCTTGAAGTTGTTCTGTTCAACAACTTCTTTAAATTCAATGGACAAACTTACCAACAAATTAAAGGTACCAGCATGGGGGCATCTTGTGCTCCCAGTATAGCAAATATTTACATGGGAGAATATGAGTTGAAGCATGTTCTTAATGAGGCAGCACAATTCTACAAACATTTTAAAACGTGGAGACGTTTTATAGACGATATCTTTTTTGTATGGATAGGTTATGCTGTCATGTTTCAAGAATACATTGAATGACTCAATGCCAGTGACACCAACCTTAAATTTATGGCCAAATTCAGCACCCTAGAGATGGAATTCCTGGATATACTTATCTCAGGGAAGACAGGTGAATTGCAGGTAAGTTTCTTTAGGAAAACGACAGCAAAAACACAATTCTTCAGCACCAGAGCTTTTATCCTTTAAGCCAAAAGGATTCGATCCCATTTGGAGAATTCTTACAAATTTGCAGAAATTGTTCGAACATAAAAGATTTCAATAGGCATGGAGAACTGCTGAAGAAACGACTTATGGATTGCGGGTATCCTAGGCTCTTAGTTAAAACCTCCTTTAAACTTGGTAAATATTACAATCGAAATGCACAGTTACAGGGCACGGCTCGGGAAACCAGTGACCAAATAGTATGTGTTATTAATCACTCACAACTAAATTTTAAAGTGAAGAACATCTTGAACAAAAACTGGAAAATACTGAAGGTTCATGATGAAGAGGGAAAAATACAGCTCCCCAGGGTACAATACAGGAGAAATCGCAATCTCAGAGACACACTACTGCACACTAGGGACAGATCAAGAACAAAGACAACACAGAAGACGATCACACCAGTTACAGGCAATCACAGATGTGGCTCATGCCACGCATAAGATGCGGCCATTATAACCGATCACTGGGAATATAGAGGCAAGAGAGGTAAACTAAAGGACTTGACCAATTGCAGAAGCCAGAATGTAATGTATATCATATTGTGCCCATGCAATTTGGGGTACATTGGTGAGATAAGTAGAGAGTTTCTTGTCAGGTTCAGCAAACACAAGTCTGCAATACGCACTGGCAAAATAACTGTGCCTATAGTAAAACATTGCCAGGACAAAAAACATTTGGATCTTAAATGGTACATTTTGGAAAAGATGATATCAAAACAAGGCTTATCAACAGAATAGATTCGCAAACAGAGAGAAACATTTTGGATTTTCTCTCTAAACACAGTCAAGAAAGGTCTTAACGGAGAGATCATCTGGTCTGTAATGCAGAAATGAACAACCCTTGTAGGATTATGAGCAATCATCATGACAGGTAATATGTGTATATTGGTAGGTCGTTGTGGCCCACGTGGTGTGTTTATAATAGCTCCTAATTGCTCCAGGATATACACTAAATAGATGAGTCCCCTTACTCTGTATTGTGGAAGATACTAGTAGACTAAACACTATGAGTGGTTATCTAGTCGTTTATGCCGCCTTATTTTTCTTCCCATCACTTGGGTAACATTGGCACTCCTAACTATGTTGTTTATACCTTGGTCCAAGAAGAGTCAGTATACCTCGCCAAGCAAGGCTAATATCTTAACATGAGGTCATTGATTTCTGTATTCGTGATTACTGACTACTATATTCATATTAAAGTATGATTTGCAAAACCATTTTGAGATGACGGTTGCCGCTATATATTGCCTTGAGTCAGACTGTACCAGACTATTGATCTGTTACTTCGCTGTTTGTGAGCCCAGACATTATAGAATTGCTGAACGTCTATATTGATGAAAGTGTTCCCTTCATGAGGCAGCGCATAACTTCACTTACTGCCTGCATTAATACAGTGCCCAGATATTTCAGGGAGATCCCTTCAACTGTTCTTCAGCGGCATACCTCCATTTTTTAGATCTTCAGCAATTTTGAACCTACTTAGTGGGACATATATGGCACATGTATACCTTCAATAGAGAATTCCAACATGGTTCCCGCTATGGCACATAGTTCAACCGAGAGCTTAGTATTGACACGCCCTTTGCAATGTTGCGGCAAGGCAGCGTTCCTACGTTCATTATGTCAACCCATGACTTCCCTTTAAATAATAAACCGCGCAGACTTTTCCACCCCGCGTGTGTCTGTATGGCGAAGAGAGCAGTCCTCGCCCATTGACACGCTGAACCTCAAGTAAGTCCATTATAAAATAAAAAGGAACTGTACTTGGACATAGGAGCTCTTGTGACAGCTGAAGTAGTGGCTGCACTCTCATTTCTAGCTTTTTAGCAATATGCTGCTTATGGTGTTACCAGTACATAAGTTTACCATAGGGCTGACCGGGTAGCTGTGCTTTAAGTCTGCTGAGTTACCATTTCTGCTAGCACATGAGCTGATTTGAGGAGCATCTTAGTTGCTGTTTTAAAAGTCTTTGTTTGGTTTTTGAGTCTGACTTTGTTAATCATTTGGCATCCGTAGTACACATACAGGTGCTGGCCACTACACAAATAACTAATGAAGCACAGAGCATCTCCACACAAACTAAGGCCCTGTTACACTTGTGTCGCAACCCGCATTAACAAAGGCCCTACAACTAAACAGCTTTCATTTGTTGCCTCCATCTATGAACCATTTCTGTAGCATTAAAACTGATATGCACTCAATTATGAGACCACTGAGACACTGATCCGAACCATCTTGAGAGGTTATTTATATAAATAGCATGTCACAGAATATTTTTTGTCTATAATGTGTTACTGATAAAACATTTTATTTAACTGATAGTAGGGTATATGTTTAATACTCAACTCTGGAATGTTTTTTTTCTTCTCTTTCCTCCCTTCTGGTGTCCTTGCATTCCCACAGTAGAGGCGGATTGGAGATTCCGGCAACTACGTACATATCATCAGTCTCCATCAAGGACTAATTAAATTAAGCATGGCCCCACACTATACGAGATCGTAGAAGGACATTATACGGGTGTGTATCTAGTATCAATGCCCCTAGTTTAGTTTATAATGTGGCATTTAGCACCACATATGATCCTTAGCGATAAGTAATAACGGCACCAAGTATTGCCGCACTAGTGGAGATTCAACCAACCAAAAACATCTTTTACATATATGCCATTTCCTCATGTGTTTATACATGTCTTGGTGATGTACTACACAACCTGTTGGTCCTATAAAGGCTTTTTAATATCAAACTGATTTGGACGGAAATGGATGTAGTTTGACGTAGTATACACCCCCGGGTATATACAAATACGCACCATGACTGCAGGTGATCTTGTCCACAATTTAAAAAAGTATCCCCATAGCATTGTTTTTATTATCAACATTGCAGAGTGAAGATTCACGCTCTATCCCTGGGAGAGACATCCAAATAAAAATGACATCACTTTGCAATAATGAGTAATTCATCTTGTAGTGGTTCAGCAATCCACTCCTTCAACTGGATGATGTAAGTCGTACAGTCCTATACAGTTGTCCTCTCCTCGCTCCTTTATTGGTGAGCACAGAATGTCTCATATTAATACACAAAAGGGGTCTTGTCTGTCCTTACAAAAAGTCACTTCTTTCTCACAATGAATATCACAGATGTAGGGAGCTCAATTGCACTTAGGAGTTATGTTTGCAATTCTCTTGTTTCTTTCCTTTTTAAAGAATCTTTGCACTCATGGGTGGTACTGGCTGATATCTTATCACTTTCTTAGATCAATTCATCACAAGACTATCCTGTGGAGTTTGATTAAACTAATGGAGCAGTTTTTGATTCAACTGACTTTGTACAAATTTAATTGCATTTCGTGAATGGGTCTACTGAGACATGTTTTCAATTTTAAATATTACAGATACACCAACCACTCGCCTCAATTCTATAACATTGGCGGTCCTGTAGAAGGTGGTCACAAATTGACAAATACCACCGAAATGTGCATTGACCTGCCTGTGTAATACCCGGCCCGCAACACGGTCACAAAGATTGAAATATCTTTGTCTTCTGTATGGCCATTAAGTGTATGCGATCTTGGGAGGGTAGGATACATTGTGTGGTATGAGTGAGTATGTATGTGTTTGTGAGAGGCTAGTATGTGTATGTGGTCTATCGATAGGGGTTATATAAAAGATTCTTCATATGAATGAACATATTTATAAAGATTGTTTCTCTTCCTAAAATAATGAAATGTACAATATTCATGAAAAAAGAAAAATGAAAAAAAGTCTGAATATAATGTATGTCTTTTAACTTTTTTGATACAAACAATGAAAACATGATCTTTTGAGAGAATAAAATAATGTTTTGATAAAATAGCAAATTGTTTGTGCATCATGTTTCCAATGTAAGTAGCCCAACCGAGCTGGTTCAGCCTTGAAAAAAAGAAATATAGGTCAAGTGGGAGGTTTGAGATTGAATGTATTTTCACTTTATTACTGTTTGAGTGCCGCAAAAATAGTTTACTGATTGCCTCTAAGTTAAGCTTTACTACTTTTGTGCCAAGCTACCAGAGGGTTAAGCACAGATTAATTTATTTGACTTTTGTGGTTCACCATGACAGAGATTTTGGTTGTTCCTTGAGTAGGATCTTCACCACTCTCAATCAAATACCCAATTTCCTTCAATTGCGATCAGAACTGTATGTCTCTAGCAAGACAGCAAAGGCCACAAATGATGGGAAGCTAAACAAAAAGATAAGGCGGATTCAGGGTAAACATAATAATTACTTCCTTGTCTGTCTTCCTCGTCCCAGTCCTTAACTGAATGAATTTTACCTCCCACATTCAAACATTGTTTATCTATCAATGCTAAAACAAAAAACAATTTTTCCCATAACTGCTGGAAATTATTTTCTGGGGCAAATTTGGACTACCAGTTCTATTCTGGTGTCTGGGTTTGGTTTTGGAGATAGTAGGTCATTCCTATGCAGCAAACAGACCTGACACCCGTCGCCAAGTTGACCTGCTCTTGACAGGTTGCAATGCCAATGAAGTCTAAGGACGGATCAGTTTCAGGAGTTTTAAACCGCAATAAACACCTTGACGTTTCAAATCTAAAACTAGATCACAGAAAATGCTTCCTTACATCAATCTCTTGCAGTTTTGCAACAAGGTTATCTTGGCAGAATTAGAATTGGATGTAAGCCGTAGAAAACTGAAAGCATATCTGGACACTTGTCAGGTCCATTTTACCTTTAAGCTTCATATTCATTCTAGCAATAGGTCCAAAATGGGGTTTATTGTGAGTAATATAACTGGAAATGCCCTAGCTTAGACCACAGCACTAGTCTCTGATCCTAGTCCTCCTTTGGACAATTTTCTGACTTTCCTTAAATAACTTAAATATATGTTTGACTGTAAAGATTTAAAGTTTTACTCCCAAGAAGAAATGTTAGAAATGAACCAAGGGACTTTGGATTTGCAAATATACATATCTAGGTTCATGTGGCTGGAAAGGTTGTCTGGCATGACTCAGCTGTGTTCAACATTGTTTCATAAAGCCTAAAAGACTAATTGAAGGATGGACTCACTAGAGTTGCTGTACCATTGTCCTTGCAAGATCAAATCCAGTTTACTATCCAAATTGACAGCAATCTTCAAGACAAGCATATTGAACATCGAAAACAGTCTGAGTCCAACACTTCTCATAGGCCTATATTTCAGATACGTTCTAAGGTTTCTGATCCTGAAGACAAGCCCATGCAAGTGGGATTTACAATAGGACCTTTGACTGAAGAATAAAACTCAAGACAATGGAAGCAAGGGCTCTGTTTGTACTGCAGCCAAAAAGGTTATCTTTGGAGTTCTTGTCAAGTATGCCCTGTTAGTCTACCTAAGGTGTCAAAAAACTAGAAGGCTCACCACTAGTGCAGGGAATAGATACAAGCGTTAAACAGAGAGACCCCTGTTTACTGCTCTGACACCTTCTGGTTTCATCTACTAAAGGTTCTGTAGTTTCTCCCAGGAGTTCCAACCATTCGTTGCACAGTTATCTGTAATCCCCAAAAATGTATCATGAATACCATGAAGATTTCCAAGAGTCAATAAATGAGTTACCTCCTCCAGGACTTTTGATTGTGCCATCAAAATCCTTACTGGGATAATAGTTTCCTATGGGCCCATTTTTCTTTATCTCCTTTGGAACAACAAGCTTTGATCTTGGTGCAAATTTTAAAAAGGGTTTGATTACTCCTCCTAAACCTCCTACTGGAGTCTCTTTATTTTTTTTTGCCAAAGAAGGGCTTTTGGAACTCCGGCCCTTGATTATGGCATATTAAACCTCATAGCCATCAAGGACCGCAATCCCTTGTCTCTTTTTTTGATAGCCTGGAGGCTGTCCAAGTAGCTAACATCTTTACTATATTGGACCTGAGAGGAACATATTACTTGCGCCACTTCCTGTAAGGTGGCGAGTGGAAGACAACATTTAGAACACATTTTGGGCATTACAAATATTGTGTGATGCCATTTGGCCTCTGTAATGTCCCTGCAGTCTTCTAGCGTTTTATGAACTCAATTTGTTTTTGACTTGATCATCCAGACAATGGCTGTCTAACTTGATGACATCCTTATTTTTTCTAAAGATCCAGTGAACCATCCATTCCATGTCAAACAAGTCCTGCAGTGACTGTGAGAGAAAAACTTCAAGCCAAACCTGAAAAGTGTCTATTTGGGAATGATTCAGTTGACTATTTGAGCTGTATTCTTTCTATTGAAGCATTAGCTATGGATTCTCGGAAACGTTAAGCTATCCTGGATTGGTCCATTCCTTCTTCAGTAAAGGAAACACACAGCTTTTTAGGCTAGGCAAACTATTATTAGAAATGTATCCAGAACGTCTTCGATCTTGTCTCTTTGGTCACCAATAAACTAAAAAAGAATAAGACTTTTCAGGAGAATCACAGTGCTACCTTAGCCTTCAAAAGACCAAAGAAAGAGTTAATTCTGATCTTCTATTCCTATTTTACAACAGACTGATGTCTCCAAGCAATTTAATCTTGAGACTGACGCTTCAGCCCAAGCTATGGGTGCTGTTTTGATTCAACTCTGTCAAGATGGAGGAGAGCATCTAATCAGTTTTTTTTTACGTGAAAATTCTCTCTAGTTGTATTAAATTATTCCATTCTGCAGAAAGAACTTCTTGTTATAGAAACAGGTTATATTGATATTGAATGGACACATGTTGTACCTGGAGCTCAGTTTAGGTTGACAGTCAATCAATCAATCAATCAATCAGGGATTTGTAGAGCGCACTTCTCACCCGTGATGGTCTTAAGGCGCTGGGGGCAGGGGGCTTTCGGGCAGCTCTGGTCATCCGAAGAGCCAGTTCTTGAGGCTCTTCCTGAATGCTTGCAGTGTGGGGCTTCGTCTGATTCTGAGGGAGAGTTCGTTCTAAGTCTTGGCCGTGATGTAGGAGAAGGATCTGCCTCCCATTCTGGCTCTAGATGTGGAGAATTTTGGCCAGGGCTAGGTCGGCGGAGCAGAAGTATTTCTTGTGGGCGTAGAAGGAGATTCGTTTGTTTAGGTGATGGTGTCCGGTGTTGTGGAGGGCTTTGTAGGCGTGTGTGAGCAGCTTGAAGGTTACTCATGTTTCAACGGGCAGTCAGTGGAGGTTTCATAGGTGCTGGGTGATGTGGTCTTGTCGAGGGATGCTGAGGATGAGTCTGTCTGCGGTCTTCTGGACGGTCTGGAGTTTTTGGAGTAGAGATTTGTTGATTCCAGTATAGAGGGTGTTTTCGTAGTCCAGCCTGCTGGTGAGGAGTGCTTGGGTGACGGTCTGCCTGGATTCAGGGGGGATCCTTTTGAAGGTCTTGTGGAGTATACGGGAGTGTTGAAGCACGTGGAGGAAACAGTGTTGATCTGTCAGTTCATGGTGAGGGAGAAGTAGAGTATGATGCTGAGGTTTCAGGTGTGGTCCGTTGGTGTGGGGGTGTTGCTGAGGGCTGGGGCAACCAGATGTCCTCCCATGCGGAGGGGGTGGATCCTAAGAAGAGGACTTCTGTTTTATCTGAGTTGAGCTTGAGGTAGCTGCTACTCATCCAGGATGCGACGCCTTTCATTCCTTCCTGGAAGATGTTCCTGGTGATATTGGGATCCTTGGTGAGGGAGAGGATGAGCTGGATGTCGTCGGCATAGGATACTCTGATGAGTCTGTGTTTTCTGATGATGAATGCGAGGGGGGCCTTGCAGATGTTGAAGAGCGTGGGGAGGCTCTTTGGGGTACTCCGCATCTGATTTCTGTGGGTTCGGAAAGGAAGGGTGGAAGTCTTATCTTTTGAGTTCGGCCGGTGAGGAAAGAGAGGATCCAGTCTAGGGCAGGTCCCTGTATGTCGGCGTCGTGGAGCCTGGAGGCTAGTGTGCAGTTGGATACGGTGTCAAAGGCTGCCGAGAGGTCTAGTAGAACGAGGGCTGCAATGTGACCTTGGTCAAGGAGTGTGCAGATGTCGTCCGTGGCAGGTAGAGGGCGGTCTCGGTATTGTGGTTGCTGTGGAATCCAGATTGAGATGTGTTGAGGATGTTGTTGGTTTCTATGAAGTTCGTTAGCTGGCTGTTGATGATCTTCTCAGGGACTTTGGCGGAGAAGGGGAGGAGAAAGATGGGTCTGTAGATCTTGAGGTCCATTGGGTCTGTGGAGGGCTTCTTGAGAAGGGGGTTGACTTCTGCATCTTTCCAGTCATCGGGGAACGTACCTGTTTCGAGGGTGCAATTGATTGTCTGTCGTACTTCTGGTTTCTATGGCGGAGGCGGCCCTGTGAAAAATGTGCGAAGGGCAGGGGTAAGTAGGTACTCCGGAGTGTATGCTCTACATGGTCTTTGCGGTATCTTCTGTGGTGACAGGGGTCCAGGCGCGGATGGTCGGCTGAGTGGTGTTGCTGGTGGAAGGTGATGGGTCAGTGTCCTGGTCGTGTTCGTCGAAGTTGTCATAAAGTGCCCTGATCTTGTGGTGGAAGAAGGAGCCAAGTTTGTTGCAGAGGTCCTGGTAGGGGGGACGTCGGAGGTTTCGCTGGGGGGGTCTGGTGAATTCTTGTAAGATTTTGAAGAGTTCCTCAGAGTTGCGGTAGTTGGAGAGGATTCTGTCCTGGATGAAGTTGTTCTTTGTAGATTTGATGAGTTATTGGTGTGCTGTAGTGGCGGTTCTGTATGCGGTGCGTGCTTCTGGAGTTTTGCTATTCCTCCATGCTTTCTCGAGTCATCTGCACGAGCGCTTGGATTCTCTGAGGTCCGTGGTGAACCAGGTGGCTTTCGTGGTGTGTTGTCTGTTGGTGTTCTGGAGGGGTGCCAGCGTGTTGGCGCAGTCGGCGATCCATTTGTGGAGTACGTTGGCTACAGCATTGGGGTCGGTCGTGGTGGAGGGAGGAGTGCGGCTGAATGCGGAGGTGAAGTGCTCTTCTGTGACCTTGCTCCAGTTTCTGCGCGGGGCGTGGTGTTGGCTTTTGTCCGGTGGGTTTCAAGAAGGAGAAGTGGACACATTGGTGGTCTGTCCAGAGGGTTTGTGTGGTGTGAATGAAGTGGATGTTGGTGCCTCTGGTGAAGATGGGCTTGAGGGTGTGTCCCACTTTGTGGGTGGGGGTGGTGACGAGTTGCTTCTGTCCGATGTTGGCGAGGTTGTCTTGTGGAGTGGGGGTCGCTGAGGTTGTCAAGATGGAAATTCAGGTCTCAGAGCAGTACTTAGTTCGTGGAGGTGAGGGCGTGGTGTGCGATGTGGTCTGCAATGGTGTTGGTGAATGGGGCGCAGGGTACGGGAGGTCTCTAGGCAAGAGTTTTGCATAGGGTTGTTCTGGGGTTGACCTTGATCTTGAAGTGGATGTGTTCCATGGGGGGTGAGGAGTCGTTCGAGATGGAGGATGCCAGTCAGAGGGAGCATTTGTGGATGATGGCGAGGCCTCCTTCTTCCGGGTGGTTGGAGTGGTCTTTCCTCTGGATCTTGTACCAGTCGGGGAAGACGATTGCGATGTCAGTTGCAGAACTGGCATTGGTCCAGGTTTCTGTGAGGAAGGAGACATCGGGCGAGAGGGTGTTGAGGAGTTCCCAGATTTCTACTGCATGTCTGTGCAGGGAGCATACATTGAGGAGGATGCAGCTCAGGGGTTTGGGTGCGCTTGTGTCCGCCGGGTTGGGGGTAGCAGTAAGGGTCCAGAGGTGTGTGAAGGTGTGGCAGCGGTGTCAGCAGGAGATCCGGCCCTGGGTGTTGTACAGCATCGAGAGCTGACAGTTGTTATTTATGCATCCAGGGTTGAGTACATGGAGGGTTGCTGAGTCGTAGCAGCAGGGGGTCGGAGGACCATTATGCTGGTCGGGTCACAGATGGGCACGGATGGGCTTGCCATTGGCGAGCGGCCACGCAGCAGTTGCCATTAAGTACGAGCCAGGGGGAGGGAGAGCAGCTGGGAGGCAGGAGTGGGCATCCGCATGGGGGAGGGGCTGTTGGGACAGCAGTGGCAGGAACAGGACAAAAAGAAAACAGTGGAAGCAGCAAATGGGCACAAATAGACAAAAGAGGCACAAAAGGGGGCACAAATCGACAAAATAGACTTGAGAGTCACAAAGAGACAAAAGAGGCAAAGATAGACAAAAGAGGCACAAAGAGACAAAAAAGGCACAAAGAGACAGAAAACAGCGAGGACAGGCAGAGTGGACCAGCAGAAGAGCAAGGCTCTCCCACTAGACCACCAGGGATGAGGCACAGGCAGGAGCCTGCGAGAGGAGGAGAGCCTCGAACACCGACCTGAACCAGAGAGGTGCTGGGGGCAAAGGTGCTACAACGGAGCTGCGCGAGGAGAGAGATGTTTCCCTGACCAGGAGGTCAGGGGTCTTGCTCACCCTGTCACGCAGTGGCTGCCATTAAGTAGGGGTCAGGGGAGGGAGAGCAGCTGGGAGACGGGTGCAAGACCACGCAGGGGGGAGGGGCAGCGGGGCAGCAGTGGCGGGAATGGAACCAAAACAAAACAGTGAAAGCAGAAAACGGGCACAATGAGACAATAGAGGCACAAAAAGGCGGCACAAATCAACAACATAGACAAGAGAGGCCCAAAGAGACAAAAGAGGCACAGATAGACAAAAAAGGCACAAAGAGACAAAAGAGGCACAAAGAGACAAAAAAGGCACAAAAAGACAAAAGAGGCACAAAGAGACAAAAAACAGCGAGGACAAGCAGAGCGGACCAGCAGAAGAGCAAGGCTCTCCCACAGGACCACCAGGGATGAGGTGCAGGCAGGAGCCTGCGGGTGGAGGAGGGCCTCGAACTCCTACCTGAACCAAAGAGGTGCTAGGGCAGAGGTGCTACGACAGAGCTGCACAAGGGGAGAGCAGTTTCCCTGACCAGGAGGTCAGAGGGCTTGCTCACCCTGTCGTGCAGCAGCTGCCATTAAGTCGGGTTTGGGGGTAGGGAGAGCAGCTGGGAGGCAGGAGCGAGAAAACACAGGGGGAGGGGCTGCGGGGCAGCATAGGCGGGAACAGGACCAAAACAAATCAGTGGAAGCAGCAAACGGGCACAAAGAGACACAAAGAGACAAAACAGGCACAAAAAGACAAAGAGGCACAAAGAGACAAAAAAGGTACAAAGAGACAAAAAACAGCGAGGACAGGCAAAGCGGACCAGCAGAAGAGCAAGGCTCACACACTGGACCACCAGGGATGAGGTACAGGCAGGTCCCGGCGGTAGGAAGAGGGCCTCGAACACCGACCTGAACCAGAGAGGTGCTGGGGGAAGAGTCTCTACAACGGAGCTGCGCAAGGGGAGAGCAGTGTCCCTGACCAGGAGGTCAGAGGTCTTGCTCAAACTGTTGCGTAGCGGCCACCATTAAGTAGGGGTCAGGGGAAGGGAGTGCAGCTGGGAGGCAGGAGCGGAAACACGCAGGGGGGAAGGGCCACGGGGGCAGCAGCGGCAGGAATGGGCCAATACAAAACAATGGAAGCAGCAAACGGGCACAAACAGACAAAAGAGGCACAAAAAGAGGACACAAATCAACAAAATAGACAAGAGAGGTACAAAGAAACAAAAGAGGCACAGCTAGACAAAAAAGGTACAAAGCGACAAAACAGGCAGAAAGAGACAAAAAAGGCACAAAGAGACAAAAGAGTCACAAAGAGACAAAAAAGGCACACCGAGACAAAAACAGTGAGGACAGGCAGAGTGGACCAGCAGAAGAGCAAGGCTCTACCAGTGAACCACCAGGGATGAGGTGCAGGCAGGAGACTGCAGGTGGAGGAGGGCCTCGGACACCTACCTGAACCAGAGAGGTGCTGGGGGCAGAGGCGCTAAAACGGAGCTGCGCGAGGGAAGAGCAGTTTCCCTGAATAACAGTCTTTACCAACAGTCCACAATGATCACAGAAATCTTCATGGTTTCCAACATTTTGAATGCTGGAATAGTACATAAGCCTGTTAGGCCTTTTTCTTTCAACAATTTAATTTTATTTTTACGTACATTTCTGGATTCGATAATGTTATTGCAGATTCTTTATCCAGACAATTTCTTGAACAAAAGGTTTCTAGGACTGTAAAGAAGATCATTGGTCTTTGAACCTTAATTTTTCAATAACCTCTATGTTTTTAGAGTCAATTTGTCAACAAATCAAATGTATTACTCTCCATGACCTGGAAAAGCATTTTCCTTGATTTCATTAAAGTATGCAAAAGGTCTGATTTTTATTCGAAACAAACTCTTTATTCCTTCAAAACATTCACAAAGAATCATACTTCAACTATGCCATGATCAATTGATCTCCAGGCTCAGAGGTAAAAGAGTCACAGAAGACTTAATCAGAAAGAAATTCTGAGAGACAAATAACCCCAAAAGCCAGAATAGGGCTTTTAGATTAGGGGCCAATTTCGATGCGGTTGGAAACTGCTCCAACCGTATCGAAATGTCCAGTTTGGATTCCATTCCGACCGACCTATTTTGTTGGGTTGGCCTGAAAGGAATCTGAACCGGATTTCTGAATGGCCTCCGACAGGCTCGGTAGTCCCTCTGGTGGCTCTTTCCGCCCGAGGTATTACGATGGCAGATTCCAAAAGCCTTTCTATTAAGGCCTTTCCGACACATAAAGGCTGTGGAAATCCGACTTTGGGGTTGCCGTGCATGGGTGGAAGGCCTCCTGATGGCGGCCTAGGGGGCACCTATGGTGCCCCCTGTTGATCCCTTCACCCAGTTGCAGACACCTTGATGTGCCTGCCATGGGGTGCAGGGATGAACTGCACCTCAGCTCTTTACAATGAGAGCATGCATTCCAATTGGAATGCATGCTCCCATTGTAAAGAATAGGAATGCGGGTTAGGACTGACAGGAGGTAGTTCGGATTCAGGTCCATCCGACATCGTAATCAGGCCCTAGGTGAGTCGGGAATCCATAAAATCTAGTGAAGAAGTAGCATAGAGGGGGCTGAGGTCCCAAAAAGCCCAACTGGATAACTGGGGCCTCATAAAAAAGTGTCCAATGGTTAAATTGTAATTTCAGTGAAGTGGTCTTACCTTTTACATTCCACACTCTGCCCAGAGTCATTTGTGGGAATTGAATTCCCTTTTACCCCGGGATCTTTTGGATTCAGTCCTTTAAGATATTTCAGTTACCATTTAGCCATTGGACACACCTCTTGAGCGGATTCCTGACCCACCTACTCTACAACACCTAGTTTGGCTCCCCGGGCTATTTTTCCTCCAAATTTTAATATATCCTGATTTGAACTCTGGATAGTCTTCTTTTGGTCCTGATCATGACCTTGGAACCATGCTTGTGTCGAAACGCTGTCAACAGTATAAGGTGCAAAGGTCATAATAAAGAAATTCTTAATTGACAAAATTGATTCATGAATGGACATTACTTGGGATTATGTGAAAAAGTCTTGCTTAAATAATGGCTTGCCTCAGTCTACTGCCGTTTTAATTTAGATCACATTTTCGTACTTGGTCTTGTATTTTTCTTCTTTTTACTTGCACCATGTGATCATTTATTTCACAGAGCACTGTGTTTTGTAGACCATTTGTATATATTTGACTATTATACATATTTTGTCTGTTCTCTTATATTTGAATATATACAGAGCATGCAAAGAATTTGGGTCTCTATTGTTTGAAAAATTATTTGCTATAGATAGAAATCGTGACTATCTATTTCGTTGATTGTTAATTTTCTTTTATAATGATATCTGTAGGGCACGTGTTGTTTTTCTGTACACTCTCTGCTAATGTAATCCGGAGATAACAGGACAAACTAGTTACAAGAACAACAGAAAACTATTGTGAATGAATGCAATACAGTGAACTAGTAGAAGGGCCCTGGAAAAATGCAACATCACTGTCTCCATGTTGGAAAGTTGTCTTCGAGAACAGCAAGAACAAAGTCAATGGAAATAAGCAAACATGGCTCTCCTTGACTGCATGCTGCAGAAATGATGAACAGTGAACATACAGAAGGAGACATTCATTTTGAAAAAGATGGCATTGAGGTCTAAATTGAGGCCTAGTTAACATAAGCCAGGAAACACACTTTAACAAGACATAGCAGATTTGCTCCAAATGCAATAGCACCATGTCACTGTGTACATGTAAATTCAAGAGTAAATCCACATTCTGCGTGTTATTAATAATGCACAAAAATATAAAATGCACAAAAAACAGTAACACTGTGAAGTAAAAACAGAAATTACAGGCCAAAATGGCATAGGTGCCCAGCTTCTACTTATGAAATAGAAGATGGGGTTTAGTTATCCTCCATAAATTTTCCTCGCTTCATTTGCAGGTCGAAGGGTCAGATGTAGGTCGGTCGGTAACGGCCGAAAATCGGTATTTTCGGCCGTTACCGACCGGTATGTACGAATTGGTATGTAGGGGCATATTTTTACCGAATCGGTAAATTTACCGATTCGGTAATTCCCAGATGTAGGTGGGACTCTTCTGAGTCCCAAAGGCCCTACAAATTCGGTATTTTAACACACAATCCAATTGGGTGTTAAAATACCGAATTCAGGTGTGCATGCACATGTGTGCATGCACACCTAGCCATGTGACAGACAGACATGCCCATAGGGCATGTCTGTGTGCCACATGGCGCACATGCCTATTTTTGGGGTGCCAGAGGGTGTCAAAGTGACACCCCTTGCACCCTTGCTAAAATCGGTATTTACCGATTCTGTAATTACAGAATCGGTATTGCCCATTGATTCCTATGGGCTTCAAGGCCCATAGGAATCAATGGGCAATACTGATTCGGTATTTACAGAATCGGTAAATACCGAATCTTAAAGATTCGGTATTTACAGATTCTGTAATACCTACATCTCCCCCCTTCATATTTACCGACTCTTAAATACCGAATCGGTAAAATTCGGTATTTAAGAGTCGGTAAATATGAATTACCTACATCTGGCCCTAAGTTCTTTCCTAGATATATTGGCCCTTTTAACATTTCCAAGATTATTAATGCTGTCACAGTAAGACTCAAGCTTCCCCTTTTCTGGATGGTTCATATTTTCATGTATCCCATCTAAAACCTTGTCTTCGTCATAAAGGACCCTAGGTGAAAAGGGCACCAGTTCCCTTAATGACTGATGAGCAACCTGAGTACGAGGTTCAGGAAATATGTGATTCCCTGTGCTTTTAAGGGAAGCGTTAATATATTATTGTTTGGAAGATGTATAATCCTTGTGATTGATCACGGGAACCAGTGGAATGGGGTTTCCCCTTACTGTGCTGGGGTTGGATGTGGGTTCCACCACAGTCTCCCTCCACTTGCCTGACTGGGATGCGGGCTCAGCAACCTCCGCTGCCACTGCTACGCCTCGGCATTTCTTGTCCAGTGGATGCAACGGCGTCCTCCAAAAGCCATTTTTGCTTCTTCCGTGTAGGGTCCCAACTCAGTTGAGCCTGAGCAAAGGATTAGGGGGAGACTTCTTTCCTGCATGCTGGCATGTCTGTAAAGCTGCATGCAGGAGTATTTTTCTACTATCATAGTACACTTGAAATTTGTACCTGCTACACTATATATGTTTTGCTTTTAACTTCTTGTTGAAGAATTACTTAAAAATAATACACTTCTAATGTTGTTATTTAATGTTTTATTTCATATGTTTTTTTACTCAAAGTAGCAGAACCACTCCAGGACTACTTCACAACCTGTTTGGCTCTATTTGAAGGGAGCCCCTTTTGAGTCCTGTTGTGTTGCAATTGTATTTGCTTGTTTGTTCGCTCACTAGATTTGTAGATTCTCTGCTTCCTCCAGTTCTTGCTTGTTTCTCCTTCTTTTTTGCTTTACTGGTTGGCCCGTACAGTTGGAAGGCTTTTCTGGGCTCCAGCTTTTACCTTCCTACTGGAAAATATTTTCTGCAGCAATTCTAAACTCTCAGTTTCCTTTTGGTGCCTGGGTTTGTGTCTGGAGATAGTACGATTTTTCTATGTACCAAATAGACCCTACACCTGTCGCCAAGAAGACCTATTTTTGACACTGTGGATGAAAGAGGCAAGTCAGCCCTTTGGTGGCTGGGAGCCCCCTGTCATGGACAAATCCCTGTTCTAGCCAATATCACCAGCAAGCTCCCCACTCCCCCAAAGTCATGATTACATTCTGAGTCAAGCGGACTTTCAAGTTGGGGGGCGATTAAAAATGGTTCCCCAGACGTGGAAAGAAACATCTCTGACCAGAGGGCAATTGTGACATACACCCCTTCAAATCAGTGCCATAAAAGGTAGCCTTCTCAAGATTCACAAATCCTCAAATTCAGTCAAGTTTAGGATTCAACAGCAAATTCAAGAAGAGCTAAACAAGGAAAAAATCTGTTGTTATTTCAGGGACTAAAACATAGATAGCCTAGAAGCCCAAGATCTGAGTTGGCACAAATTCTATGATAATGGGATCTCAGAAACTGAATGGTTATTAGTTGTGAAAGATGTGAGTTCTTGACAAGTAATAAGTCTGCAACTTTCTCTTAGATGGGACCCAAGTATCCAATTGTAGCACTTTCTCGGCGTAGCAAAGAAGGGAAGTCCAATGCCTACTCAGAAGAGGTGATGTGGGCTGGTATTCCCAACTTGCTGGAAACAGCTCTCAATAAATCATTATCAGTCAATGTGTTTCTTATAAAAGGGAAAATTAATTTACTATACACACACACACACTACTAAATACTGTGTATTATTTATACATGTATACAATCAGGTAGATGGATATACCTTTGGTGACACCCTCAGAACTGTTCACACTTCCAGCAAGCCCTGAACACATATTCACAATTCCCCCACCTATAAAAGCTCTATCACAAGAGTGTCATTATAAATAGGTCAGGCCTACTTGCTCTGTCTCTGGGTGTCAGCACATGATTAAAAGCAGAAACAAGTCATAATATATCTTTGCAACTCTATTGAGATCAATGGGGGTCGTACCAACATTGAATAATATTCACTGAAATATATAATGTTTCATTGTCAATCACATTATTGTCAATAAAGAATTATAAATTCAATTCAGTAATGCACACAAGCCTTTCATTTACTTTCAGCATTCAGCAACAGCAGCCATATGACCAAACAACAGGTGTCCCCGTCCCGAAAGACACTGTGCGAAATGCTATTGCACATGCTATTAGAGACGTCTCCGGCGGCATGCCTATGAACCGCTGAAGACTTAGGGGCATATTACCAACAACTAGCGATAATTATCGCTATGTTGGCTTAGCGGCAATATTTTTATCACCGTGCTGCGGCGATTTTTATCGCTTAGCAACCTTGCTATTTTCAAGGTTTATCTCCTAAGCGATAAAATCGGCCGAAATGCATGAATATCGCTGAAAAGTCAGCGATATTCATGCATTACCGAGCTAATGCTCTTAGCCATGTTATCCACCTACCATTGGATAACATGGCTAAGAACTGCTCAGGGGCAGGTGTTAGCTTTTGGAGATATTTGCGCTTAGCACGAATATCTCCAAAAGTTGGTAATAGGAGATAGCGATGTTAGCGACTGTTTCCAGTCGCTAACATCTTGGCACGCCCACTTTGCATGTCATTAGTGATAAATTTCACTGACATGCAAAGCAGGGCCCAAGATGGTCGCTATCTCCTACTAGCTGTCGCTAACTGGTGTTAGCGACAGCTAGGTAATAGGGAGATAATTTTATCTCTGCTTTCTTGGATTTTAAAGCCAAAAAAGCGGAGATAAACCCCCTTGATAATAGGCCCCTTAGATTTTCTGTGGTAGCTTCGGGGAGGGGGCTGCTGGTTTTCTGGCAGCCCCCAAATACTCTACAGCAAAGTTTTTGGTGGGGGGCGCTAATGAGCACCTACCAAGATGGCTGTCAACTAACTCTGCACCTCTACCTCAACTAACAATCTGGCATATAAACTGACCAATCTAGACACATTTATACCCTGGAGGCCTGACACTGACCTGGCTTCCTGTGGGAGAAGGCAGATTGCTCCTTTTCCAAAGTCGTGCGAGGTGCTGAGAGGGCGATGGCTTGGGCCTATGAGCAGCGTCCTGCCTGATCTACCCGGACTCCAGGGTCAGGCCGCTTAGCTGCTGGCTGGCTCTCGCTGTTCTGCCAGCCAGTGGTTAATTTACCCAGACTGGACAACTGGCTGCTCCTCGGTCAGATCTCCCTGCTCACGACAGGACTGAGCTTCAGTGCTGGGGATTGTGACCGGTTGAGGCCGTCCCTATCTCCCAGGGGCTATGAGACTGGTCCTCCTCTGAACTGCTGGCCACAGTGGGGGTGAACGGAAGCCACACTGAGACCTGAGCAGGCTGGAAATTTCCTCGGGTCTCAGCAATACATCATCCTTAGGTCTGCTATCAGGGTGGCATGGTGCTGATAATATGAGGAGCAGCTGTGGGTTTGGGCCAAGCATTGTATCAGCCCTTGGGAGTGAAGATGCGCGATGATGCGTCGCGTCATACTATGAAACCCTGTTGGAATGACCTAATGTTGAGGAGAGGATGTCCTGCCTCCCTGGGCTGCAAGGGACAGAACATAGCAAAGGGTATCCCTCATACCCCCTGTCGGCACTGGTGCCCATGAATTGAACACTTGCAAGGCAAAGAACAACTGCAACAACATTTTGCCACTGCATCAGACATGGGAGGTGGGCAATAATAGTGACATTAATAACTGCAAGTTTACAACTTTACACCTCATATTTCTTGTCTAGCTGGAGGGCTTTCTCACTTTGTGATTACTTCCTGCACTTCTATAAGAGCCTGATCCCCCTTATTTGCTTTTATATTGTTGGTGCTACCATTTTGACTCCTGCTTTACCAGGTGGGGTTGACCACACCGAAAGTTGATCGTTGGCTACTCTCTGCGTGGCCCTATCGCCCACTCACTGGGATCTAGAGGGTGCAAGTCGCCGGTAGGTCCTGGGCTCCTGATCTGCACAATGGGGAAGACAGACAGTAAGCTGCCCAAAATCCCTTTCTATGCAAGAAGGCGACCAGGAACAAGCTGCCTCTGAGGATCCCAGCATGCATGTGAATTCAGGGACAAGACCAACTCTGACTCACTAGCTATTCGCACTCTGGTACTTGACATGCATGGTAGCCTCAGAACAATCACCCAAAAGATTGATTCACTCATAACTAGAATTGACTCCAGCCAGCATCTACTGGATTGATTTGCTGAACGGGTGGATGTTGCTGAGTGACATCTACCAGAAGCGGATGATGAATAAGTGACTCACTCTAAGAAACTGCAGGACTTGGTAAAGATTAGAGAAACGACCTGTACAAAGAACATGGACCTCGAGGCGCATGTGCGCTGGGATAATCTGCACATTGTAGGGGTCCCAGAGTCCACTAATGTTGGGAAGACAGAACTATATATTAAAAAGTCAATTCATACTTGATTTAACACAGAATAATTTGGCACCCATGTTTCTGGTTGAAAGGGTACAACTCTTATTGGGGCCTGGGTGCTTATTTACCCATCATGACGCGTCTGTTAAGCTATAGAAACCATGGTACAATAATTAAACTAGCCCGAGAACTAAAAAACATATTTTTTGAAAGCTCCAAGATCTCACTTATTTCTATATTTACACTGGCTTTCCAGGAGGCACATAATGCACCGATCCATGCTAAAAAAAACATTTGCAGGGGATGGGCTGGAATATGTCATGCCCTATCCTGCAGAGCTCCAAAAAACACATATTAGAAAGTTAGTTTGTTTCACTGGTCCCAAGGCTATGCTCGCTTTTCTGAAAATATCTTGCCAAGGAGCTATCTGGGGCAGCTGTGCCCTACCCCACTGATAAGTCATCCCACAACACGGATGATAATGACCACCCGGTAAAACACACAAGATGATGGACGGAATGTTGCACAATGGCAAAACATTCACCCCCAGTCACAGATCTGGGTTTAATCCATCGTTATTTTGCTCACCAAGCCACCCCAGTTCAGACATGGCCATATGCAAATCAGTCTTGACCCTGTGCCTCAAGGGAACAGTCCAGACGGAACTGCCAAGCCATGTCTTTCCTGGACCGGAATCAAGCATCCTAGGACCGGTTTCTGGCTATCAGCCGTCTTCAGCCAGGATAGCTTGACTCCAGTGGCTTAGTGAGCACGGGACCCACGTCTGGGCATACCCTTCCCACATAGGGTGAACAGCAAAACACACAAGATGATGGACGGAATGTTGCACAATGGCAAAACATTCACCCCCCGTCACAGATCTGGGTTTAATCCATTGTTATTTTGCTCACCAAGCCACCCCAGTTCAGACATGGCCATATGCAAATCAGTCTTGACCCTGTGCCTCATGGGAACAGTCCAGACCGAACTGCCAAGCCATGTCTTTCCTGGACCGGAATCAAGCATCCTAGGACCGGTTTCTGGCTATCAGCTGTCTTCAGCCAGGATAGCTTGACTCCAGTGGCTTAGTGAGCACGGGACCCACGTCTGGGCATACCCTTCCCACATAGGGTGAACATCAAAACACACAAGATGATCGACGGAATGTTGCACAATGGCAAAACATTCACCCCCAGTCACAGATCTGGGTTTAATCCATCGTTATTTTGCTCACCAAGCCACCCCAGTTCAGACATGGCCATATGCAAATCAGTCTTGACCCTGTGCCTCGGGAACAGTCCAGACCGAACTGCCAAGCCATGTCTTTCCTGGACCGGAATCAGGCATCCTAGGACCGGTTTCTGGCTATCAGCCGTCTTCAGCCAGGATAGCTTGACTCCAGTGGCTTAGTGAGCACGGGACCCACGTCTGGGCATACCCTTCCCACATAGGGTGAACAGCAAAACACACAAGATGATGGACGGAATGTTGCACAATGGCAAAACATTCACCCCCAGTCACAGATCTGGGTTTAATCCATCGTTATTTTGCTCACCAAGCCACCCCAGTTCAGATATGGCCATATGCAAATCAGTCTTGACCCTGTGCCTCATGGGAACTGTCCAGACCGAACTGCCAAGCCATGTCTTTCCTGGACCAGAATCAAGCATCCTAGGACCGGTTTCTGGCTATCAGCCGTCTTCAGCCAGGATAGCTTGACTCCAGTGGCTTAGTGAGCACGGGACCTACGTCTGAGCATACCCTTCCCACATAGGGTGAACAGCAAAACACACAAGATGATGGACGGAATGTTGCACAATGGCAAAACATTCACCCCCAGTCACAGATCTGGGTTTAATCCATCGTTATTTTGCTCACCAAGCCACCCCAGTTCAGACATGGCCATATGCAAATCAGTCTTGACCCTGTGCCTCATGGGTACAGTCCAGACCGAACTGCCAAGCCATGTCTTTACTGGACCGGAATCAAGCATCCTAGGACCGGTTTCTGGCTATCAGCCGTCTTCAGCCAGGATAGCTTGACTCCAGTGGCTTAGTGAGCACGGGACCCACGTCTGGGCATACCCTTCCCACATAGGGTGAACAGCAAAACACACAAGATGATGGACGGAATGTTGCACAATGGCAAAACATTCAGCCCCAGTCACAGATCTGGGTTTAATCCATCGTTATTTTGCACACCAAGCCACCCCAGTTCAGACATGGCCATATGCAAATCAGTCTTGACCCTGTGCCTCATGGGAACAGTCCAGACCGAACTGCCAAGCCATGTCTTTCCTGGACCGGAATCAAGCATCCTAGGACTGGTTTCTGGCTATCAGCCGTCTTCAGCCAGGATAGCTTGACTCCAGTGGGTTAGTGAGCACGGGACCCACGTCTGGGCATACCCTTCCCACATAGGGTGAACAGCAAAACACACAAGATGATGGACGGAATGTTGCACAATGGCAAAACATTCACCCCCAGTCACAGATCTGGGTTTAATCCATCATTATTTTGCTCACCAAGCCACCCCAGTTCAGACATGGCCATATGCAAATCAGTCTTGACCCTGTGCCTCATGGGTACAGTCCAGACCGAACTGCCAAGCCATGTCTTTCCTGGACCGGAATCAAGCATCCTAGGACCGGTTTCTGGCTATCAGCCGTCTTCAGCCAGGATAGCTTGACTCCAGTGGCTTAGTGAGCACGGGACCCACGTCTGGGCATACCCTTCCCACATAGGGTGAACAGCAAAACACACAAGATGATGGACGGAATGTTGCACAATGGCAAAACATTCACCCCCAGTCACAGATCTGGGTTTAATCCATCGTTATTTTGCTCACCAAGCCACCCCAGTTCAGACATGGCCATATGCAAATCAGTCTTGACCCTGTGCCTCATGGGTACAGTCCAGACCGAACTGCCAAGCCATGTCTTTCCTGGACCAGAATCAAGCATCCTAGGACCGGTTTCTGGCTATCAGCCGTCTTCAGCCAGGATAGCTTGACTCCAGTGGCTTAGTGAGCACGGGACCCACGTCTGGGCATACCCTTCCCACATAGGGTGAACAGCAAAACACACAAGATGATGGACGGAATGTTGCACAATGGCAAAACATTCAGCCCTAGTCACAGATCTGGGTTTAATCCATCGTTATTTTGCACACCAAGCCACCCCAGTTCAGACATGGCCATATGCAAATCAGTCTTGACCCTGTGCCTCATGGGAACAGTCCAGACCGAACTGCCAAGCCATGTCTTTCCTGGACCGGAATCAAGCATCCTAGGACTGGTTTCTGGCTATCAGCCGTCTTCAGCCAGGATAGCTTGACTCCAGTGGGTTAGTGAGCACGGGACCCACGTCTGGGCATACCCTTCCCACATAGGGTGAACAGCAAAACACACAAGATGATGGACGGAATGTTGCACAATGGCAAAACATTCACCCCCAGTCACAGATCTGGGTTTAATCCATCGTTATTTTGCTCACCAAGCCACCCCAGTTCAGACATGTCCATATGCAAATCAGTTTTTACCCTGTGCCTCATGGGAACAGTCCAGACCGAACTGCCAAGCCATTTCTTTCCCGGACCGGAATCAAGCATCCTAGGACCGGTTTCTGGCTATCAGCCGTCTTCAGCCAGGATAGCTTGACTCCAGTGGCTTAGTGAGCACGGGACCCACGTCTGGGCATAACCTTCCCACATAGGGTGAATAGAAAAACACACAAGATGATGGACGGAATGTTGCACAATGGCAAAACATTCACCCCCAGTCACAGATCTGGGTTTAATCCATCGTTAATTTGCTCACCAAGCCACACCAGTTCAGACATGGCCATATGCAAATCAGTCTGGACCCTGTGCCTCATGGGAACAGTCCAGACCGAACTGCCAAGCCATGTCATTCCTGGACCAGAATCAAGCATCCTAGGACCGGTTTCTGGCTATCAGCCGTCTTTAGCCAGGATAGCTTGACTCCAGTGGCTTAGTGAGCACAGGACCCACGTCTGGGCATACCCTTCCCACATCGGGTGTACAGCAAAACACACAAGATGATGGACGGAATGTTGCACAATGGCAAAACATTCAGCCCCAGTCACAAATCTGGGTTTAATCCATCGTTATTTTGCTCACCAAGCCACCCCAGTTCAGACATGGCCATATGCAAATCAGTCTTGACCCTGTGCCTCATGGGAACAGTCCAGACCGAACTGCCAAGCCATGTCTTTCCTGGACCGGAATTTAGCATCCTAGGACCGGTTACTGGCTATCAGCCGTCTTCAGCCAGGATAGCTTGACTCCAGTGGCTTAGTGAGCACGGGACCCACGTCTGGGCATACCCTTCCCACATAGGGTGAACAGCAAAACACACAAGATGATGGACGGAATGTTGCACAATGGCAAAACATTCACCCCTAGTCACAGATCTGGGTTTAATCCATCGTTATTTTGCTCACCAAGCCACCCCAGTTCAGACATGGCCATATGCAAATCAGTCTTGACCCTGTGCCTCATGGGAACAGTCCAGACCGAACTGTCAAGCCATGTCTTTCCTGGACCGGAATCAAGCATCCTAGGACCGGGTTCTGGCTATCAGCCGTCTTCAGCCAGGATAGCTTGACTCCAGTGGCTTAGTGAGCACGGGACCCCCGTCTGGGCATACCCTTCCCACATAGGATGAACAGCAAAACACACAAGATGATGGACGGAATGTTGCACAATGGCAAAACATTCACCCCCAGTCACAGATCTGGGTTTAATCCATTGTTAATTTGCTCACCAAGCCACCCCAGTTCAGACATGGCCATATGCAAATCAGTCTTGACCCTGTGCCTCATGGGAACAGTCCAGACCGAACTGCCAAGCCATGTCTTTCCTGGACCGGAATCAAGCATCCTAGGACCGGTTTCTGGCTATCAGCCGTCTTCAGCCAGGATAGCTTGACTCAAGTGGCTTAGTGAGCACAGGACCCACGTCTGGGCATACCCTTCACACATAGGGTGAACAGCAAAACACACAAGATGATGGCCGGAATGTTGCACAATGGCAAAATATTCACCCCCAGTCACAGATCTGGGTTTAATCCATCGTTATTTTGCTCACCAAGCCACCCCAGTTCAGACATGGCCATATGCAAATCAGTCTTGACCCTGTGCCTCATGGGAACAGTCCAGACCGAACTGCCAAGCCATGTCTTTCCTGGACCGGAATCAAGCATCCCAGGACCGGTTTCTGGCTATCAGCCGTCTTCAGCCAGGATAGCTTGACTCCAGTGGCTTAGTGAGCACGGGACCCACGTCTGGGCATACCCTTCCCACATAGGGTGAACAGTAAAACACACAAGATGATGGACGGAATTTTGCACAATGGCAAAACATTCACCCCCAGTCACAGATCTGGGTTTAATCCATCGTTATTTTGCTCACCAAGCCACCCCAGTTCAGACATGGCCATATGCAAATCAGTCTTGACCCTGTGCCTCATGGGAACAGTCCAGACCGAACTGCCAAGCCATGTCTTTCCTGGACCGGAATCAACCATCCTAGGACCGGTTTCTGGCTATCAGCCGTCTTCAGCCAGGATAGCTTGACTCCAGTGGCTTAGTGAGCACGGAACCCACGTCTGGGCATACCCTTCCCACATAGGGTGAACAGCAAAACACACAAGATGATGGACGGAATGTTGCACAATGGCAAAATATTCACCCCCAGTCACAGATCTGGGTTTAATCCATCGTTATTTTGCTCACCAAGCCACCCCAGTTCAGACATGGCCATATGCAAATCAGTCTTGACCCTGTGCCTCATGGGAACAGTCCAGACCGAACTGCCAAGCCATGTCTTTCCTGGACCGGAATCAACCATCCTAGGACCGGATTCTGGCTATCAGCCGTCTTCAGCCAGGATAGCTTGACTCCAGTGGCTAAGTGAGCACGGGACCCACGTCTGGGCATACCCTTCCCACATAGGGTGAACAGCCAAACACACAAGATGATGGACGGAATGTTGCACAATGGGAAAACATTCACCCCCAGTCACAGATCTGGGTTTAATCCATAGGTATTTTGCTCACCAAGCCACCCCAGTTCAGACATGGCCATATGCAAATCAGTCTTGACCCTGTGCCTCATGGGAACAGTCCAGACCGAACTGCCAAGCCATGTCTTTCCTGGACCTGAATCAAGCATCCTAGGACCGGTTTCTGGCTATCAGCCGTCTTCAGCCAGTCACACAGTCCAATAAAGGTTAACTGACTTGTTATTCAATATGCTTTCCTTTTTGCCTCTACTAATTTTCATGTTTTTCATTGGATTATGGCATACATGTTTTACTGGTCTGCAAGGCACATGCATATGTCTAGATTCTACTAATAACTAGTCATGTGTTCTTTCCCATGAGCCCAGAATCTACTATAACAAGGATAGGTACTAGAAGCATGTAATAGACCAATTCTTCAGGTAAATGCCGCCAATTGCCCTCTTGCACTCCCAAGTAAATTCCACACTTAGAGGGTTATTTTCTATGTTCCTAAATGTCTTATTGTTTTGAAACTGGATAATTGCTTTGGGGGGTATGTTACCCAGTGCGTTGGGGTTTACAGTGTGAGGGGGGGACTTCAGGATTCTATTGTGTTATTTTCATTTTTGTTTCTTTTCATTAACACTGTTCATGTGTATCTAAGCAACAGGCAGACACCTTTGGAATTATGGTACCAAGATGGTCTACCCAGTTATCAAACTCACCAACCCAGCTCATGCCATCTAGGGTCCTTATACACTATATCGACATGATATGACTTTAATTGGTCCCATGATGCTGATTACATGGAATGTGCATGGCCTTAACCAGCCACACAAAACCAGACAAGAACTTACTTATATGAACTACCATAAGGCTCATATATTGTGTTTTTTCAAGAAACACACCTCACCTGTCTAATGGGACTACACTTCTCTGCATCATTGGGTATTAATAGATACTTTGCATTCCATAATTCATATGCTAGGGGGTTGCTATCCTACTTCAAACTACATTACATTACAGACACAAAGCTACTATTGCCGATATAGAAGGCCAGAATCTCCTCCTTCAAAGCACTATAGGTCATAGATGCTTTCCAAACCACTTATGGCCCTCATATAGATTTTCACTACTTTTATGAAGAGATCATGCTCATGTGCTTTACTCTACCACTAACCACTGTTCTATGGGGAGGGGACTGAATACTATACTAGATGTAGATCAGGATAGGTCATGTCACAGATTTAGAGCCCTCTCCAGCTCTAACAAAACCATTTATGAATTAATGCAATAATTTTCCCTTAGTAATATTTGGCATCACAGACACCCTCTCTTGCACAAATACTCATATTACCCAACCGTGCACAAATCTTGTTCCTGTATCAGTTACCGGTTAACAATAGACAACATAAATGATGTATTCAGGCTTCCAAGGTCTCTATCAGACCACTCCCCAATGTTACTTACTCTCACAATGCAAAACAACACAACCCAGATTCTTATAGACCCTGGACCTTCTCATCACAAGCCCTAACTGACAGTGCAGCTGTGCTGAAATAAGGCAAGGCATAGTTTCCTTATCAATCAGAGATCAGTGGCCAGTCAGTCTTCGCTGTGGGAGGCGTTTAATGCCTACATTGGGAGTCACTGCTTTTTGAAGTTGACTGGAGTATTGACCACTTCGTACTTAACTCCACACACTAGAAAAGAAATTTGAAACAATCATAAGATAGCTATGCCCATGCCCAAAACCCCTTGATTCACCCCAAAATCCAAGCAACATTACTTCAGTCCAAGGAAGAGGTTGACAGAGAGGTGAAACATTTTGGCGAGGCAGTGAGGGGAAAGGCACAAGCCCAGTCAAACCCTGGTTGGACTACTGAGAAATAATTATGAGACTAGAAATATGCTTTGTGTGTGAGATGTATATGGTAAAGGACATATAATGTCAGAGGATATTGTATCCATATTTAGTCAACACTATGTCAATTTGTACACCATGGAGAACACTCACACCCCCCAGTGAATATTTGACAGAAACAGCACTAGTTTGGCTGGAGCCTCTAGAGCTTGAAGTTCTCGATTGCCTCTCACAGTCGAAGAAGTTAAAGATGCAATAGAGTCTCGAGCAGGAGGGGAAACACTGAGGCTTGATGGCCTTACTGTAGAATTTTACAAAGAAGTTGCCACTCTACTGGCCCCCAGACTGCTGGAGATATATGCTGAGGTCCGTTTATCAGGCACACTCTACCGCAACCATTGCAAAGCAATCATTACAGTGCTACCCAAACCAGGTAAACCTTAAGAAGAATGCTTGTCCCACCCTTTGTTGTTTTAAAATCCTGACACAAAAATTCTTGCCAAACTCATTACTAGATGACTTCAACCCTGATCCGAGTTATGGTCTCACCTAAACAATCAAGATTTATACCTGGGTGATCCCCATCTGACAACCAGTACACCTTTTTGTGCTTGCAAAACAGGTGGACCTTGATCTACCAAAGATTGTGGAGTGTTGGATGCCCAAAAAGCATTGAACACATGATCATGGGACTTTATGTTTGCTATGTTATCAAATGTGGGCATTGGAACAGGGCTGCTGGAGTGGATCAAACTGCTCTATATCCAGCCAAAAGCATGATTGAGGATAAATGATCTCCTATGTCTTCCAATCACTATGGCCAAAGATACCTGGTAGCCATACCCACTATCCCCGCTCCTATTTGTCACAGCGACAGATCCCTGATAAGCTGATAAATTCCATAGCTTTCTAGTGGGAAATATTGGTATTAAGGGACTGGTTGTCCAAGGTGACCAATAATTGTTCATTATCATTGAATTGTAAATTTCCACCAAGTTAATGAAGTCTGTACTGTCCCTTATGTAGGTGAAAGTTTGTTTCACTAATGGTTTAATGAGATAATCTAAATATTGGTCAAGTAGTTCAAGCAGAGACGCACAGCCGAGATGAAAGGCCTCCCTGGGGGCATTTGCTAATTTTGATGGAATTTGGGTAATGCATAGATCACAGGCATTTTTAAAGAAGTCTTCTTAAGGAATTTGAATTCATTATCAGTGATGAAGTCCTTCTCCTTTGCCTGTATGGTAGTCATGTTAATAAATAGGGCAACATCTTAGTCCAGTAGCGGTTGGTCTGCTGGCAGAGTGGTGGGGATGGGGTGGGTGAGGGATGATGGGGGGGGAATGGACAGCAAAGACAGCATTTTAAAAAATGGGGAAAAAAAAACTTGCCTGCCGCCCGACGCTCTTCTGCTCCATGTCACCGCTGCAGCACACATGCTCCAAGGGTCCCCTGCGGCCAATACGATTCTGCTCTCATGCTTCAAAGCAGCATCAGGATTGACCTGAGCAGTTTGAAATTTGTGCTCCCAGAGAGACTAGGTCCCTGTATTTGCTGTCTCGAACCTGGCAACCCAGTGCGCCTGTCGGTTTGGCTGTCCTTAGACAGCAGGTCAAACCGACATGCGCACTGATAGCAGTGCAACCACTTCCTCTGTCACTGCCCTCGAGATGGCCCTGCCTCCAAGACTCACTGACCTTTAGAACATGAAAACTAAAACGATAATAAACCTGTTTTGTTATCGTTTTATTGTGTACGTTTTGAGGCTGGTAGGGAGGGCGACGCTCCACAACTGTAGCAGAGGTACCGCCACAGCAAGTCTATCTCCCTCTTCAATCTAGATCCACTTGGCACCAATCTCTCAATTCTAAAGAGCAAACAATAGATAGTGTCTATCAAGTAATGCATTAAAGGTATTTTTACGACTTTCCTCACATTAGAAAACCTGCCATTCTATGGCAATCTGATACCGGCTCAACACAGCTACTGGCACATACTTGAACCTCTTCCATTAGACAGACAACAATTCTCTTTCTTGTAATGCAGCTCATATACTTGCTCTAACATCAGCAAAGCATATAAGTGAGAAACAAGCCTTTACTATCAAAGAGCTGTATTTGCAGTTTAGTGTTGACAGGGTCATCCTTAGGGCAAATTCACACTTTATTCCTAAGTTGCTGTCAGAATTCCACCATAATAAATAAATGGTGCTCAGGACGTTCTTCAAAGGTACTAAGGATGCAGGGGAAAGAACTCTCCATACTGTAGACATACAACATTGTCTCAAATTCTACATTGACAGAACTTAACATTTTAGAAAATCTGACCAGCTTCCAAACGCATATGGTCCTCCGAGAAAGGGGAATGCTGTTTCCAAACAAACAACACCACAATAGCTTTCATTGATCACAGTCTTCTGCCATCTGAAAGCAAGTTGTGTCCTACATGGTACGGTAAGGGCTCTTTCCACATGCGCCATGGCACCTTCTACTGCAAATTTGCATAGAGCTACATGTAAGAATACCCATACATTTACTTGGCACTATTGTCTTGATTCAATGATTACAATGACGCTGCAGTGGGGCAAGCGGTCCATCGCCATGTTTTCTTTTAAGGTGAACTGATTAACAAACATTAATATTTTGCCCAACACCCTCCAAGCACTGCTAATGTTGTTTATGCAAGACATTTTTGTGCAATACTTGCATGAATAGTCAAGTCATATTTACTGATTACTATTGTGATTCAAGCATGTAACTCCAGATCCAGTACTGGAGAAAAACAAGTAACTCCTATCTGTGATTCTCTAGCCTTGGTATCTTTCACAGATTCACTTGCGGTCCACATTCCTCCCTGGTACGGGCTCTTCTCAGTCAAAATATAAACACACCGCTCTGTAAGAAATCTGAGGTATGGTGGCCCTTGAGTCAGGCAGCAAGTGGATGGGCTTCTTTACCCAATCATGCTGCTTACAGTGAAGGCCAACTCAGGAGGGAATAGCCAACCACAAAGGGTATTGGTCTGAAACCCTAACTGCGGGGACTCCAGAGCAGACTGGCCAGAAGGCCAAGCAGTGCTGCAAGCCATGGTCTGGAACTGGCACCAAGCATTAGGGGCCCCACCCTGGCTGCACTGAGTGGATATATTAGATTCAAAATATTGTTCTTGTCACCGTGGATAGAAGCAATCTAGTATATACTTTCTACAGTTACATGTAGCATCTTAAAAGATTTATAGTCTCAACAAGTGTATCTTTTCATGATATTGAGCTATGTCTATGTTCAGGGCTGAGCAATTTAACGAGTAATAAATAAGCTAAGATTTGCTCTGCGAGCCTTGCAACTAAATTTAATACCGTGTCATTTTGTGAATGATTCAGCATTCTTTCAGCACTAATCCTTCGATGTTCCTCGGCATACAGTGATATGAAAAGACTCAGCATACAGATTACTGTGCGTTCACCAAACAGGCTTTGACATTTACGTTCAAGGTGAACACTAAAGAGTGGCATGGTTGATAAATGACTTTGTGAATTTAGCAGCATACAGTCACAAATATACAAGTTTGTTAGCAAGTAATTCAGTAGTATGGCATCAAGAAATGCATGACACCATTATCGTGTGTAAACACGCATTTACGCAGGGTTCAGAAACAAACGACTGACGCCTAATGAGGGCCTTAGGTTTGTCAGAGGTTAGCACTTTCGAGATATCACGTTTACTGAGGACAAGCATATCTTAATGTTATGTTATGTTACGGGTTTGTTGAGCGCGACAGCTGCCCCAGCAACGGGGCGTCCTGGCGCTAAGAATCATAGCATAGCCTACTAGGAGGGGAAGGGGAGGGCGGAGGCTTATAGTAGTGGGAACAGGTGAGTTTTTATTGCTTTGCGAAAAGCAGACAAGTTGTCAAGGCAGCGGATATTCAGGGGAAGGGAGTTCCAGAGTTAAGTAAAATAGTGAAAATCGATGGGTCAGGCTTTACGTAGTAATCAGATTACCCAGTGCAGTTTCCAGAAACCAGGCTTAGAATCTGTTTTAAAATGCCCGTTGCTCATAATTCAGCGCAGCCATCTGTACACGTTATAAAATGGCTTGATTTTTCTTCGAACTAACGAAAATTGCTGTGGATTCCTCAGAGGAAGACTGTCTGGTGTTATCCATAGCGCACAAGCCTATTGATGTGGGACACTGCTTCTCCCGCCAACGGAATTGGAGTGGACCTACATTGAACTTAAAATGTTGCATTTAGACATTTTATCAAGGACATTGGGTCTAACATGAATTTTACGGTGGATATTGTTCACTGAAGGAAGAGGCCCGTTTAGAGTCACCAAGGTCACTCATGACCACCTCTCAGCCTTCCATACCAAATGAAGAGTTGGTCATACTGTAGAGAATACAAACCTAGTATATTTTTATTCAGATACACTCAAGTGGAGCCCCCTCTGCCGATTCGCTTAGGGATGCTGCAGAGAGGACTGACCTCAGCAGACATAGCGATACATTATGTACATTTCAGAATCAAGGAAGACCCGCCCATAAAGGAATTTTCCAAGCAGGTGCAGCTAACTCAGAGAACTACAGTAGGATGAGTTTCAGTTCTGAGGCCAGGCACACAGTATCTTTTAACCAAGGTTGTTCTGTCCGTGCCTGCGGCTACACTGGTGGGAGAAGACCTCTATCTAGTGGGAAAGGTATGCGCTAATAAGAACAGTGCATTCATTAGAGGAGTAAGGTCTAAACTTGGAGAAACAAAACTTTCCACAGCCTGCTTTACCAGGAGACAATAAACAGCTAATAACATGATTCAAAATGGCGACTAAACTCAAAATGGTTTCGCGAATGCTAACTTACGTGAAATAATGCACAGACAAAATAGCAAAACCATTTTCGTTTCATCAGACCCTCCTTTTCGCATCCGCTAACAAATTTATGTGGGGGACAGAGAAAACATATCATGCTTGTGGGCAAAGGGACATCAGTACTCGGAATAATCCATATACTCAGTATCAGAAATTGAAGCTGCAAGGGATGATGTAGAACCAAAGATGCCCTCATCTATTTGCATCACTTCATCAACCTGTTTTTGTGACATAGCTGCTTCATTAACCGCTTAAATGCTGGGCCTTTCCCCCCCCCCCCCCCCCCCCCCCAGTGCTGAGCCCTTTTTTGGCTATTTGTAGTAGTTCGTGATTAGGCCTCTGTAACTTTTTGACCACATAAGGTATCCACGACAAATTTGCGTCCTTTTTTTCCAACATCATGTGCATTCTAAAGGTACCCAGGGTTTGTGGATTCTCCTGGAGGGGTCTTAGATTTTAGCCAAAATACAGCTAGATTTTGTTTTTTTGGGGAAAAATGGGAAAAAGTCCCGCATATGAAAGTATCTGGGGTTTTTCCCTGCAAATGGTATCAAAAAAGGGTTTACTGGGCTAAAATCTTCATTTTCCCAGCTTTTCGGGAATGACAGACGTTTGTCAGAAAACCCAAAAATGTTACACAGTTTTGGCATTTTTCTGGGACATAGCTATTTTTGCTATTTTTTGTCCTTTCAACTTCCTTCCAGTTAATGGTAGAAATGGGTATGAAATCAATAATAGATCCTGGAAATCTAAATATTTTGAAAAAGTAGACAAAATTCTGAATTCAGCAAGTAGTCCTTTGTGTAAATCCATCAAGGTTTCTTTATAGAAACTAACAGTTAAATATAGGAAAAATTGAAAATTAGTTGAAACAAACAGCCTTTTGTGGCAACGTTTTCACCTGTAACTTCTTCTAATTGTGACAGCTCTTTTAAAGCAATATAATGTTACATCCACTGGACCTTACTTATTGCGGGGATATATAGGACTTTTAGGTTCACCAAGAACCCGATGAACCCAGAGCCAAAAACTGAGCAGCGTCTTGCAATGTTTTTTTATTATGTACTGGGTATATAGCAATTATTCTGGGAAAATGTTTACATGGACAATTCGGTATAAAAGACTCCTATGTATTTCTGAAATGGGAACAAAATATAGAGTTTAGAAACAGTAGATATTTGCACATTTCCGAAATTGGGAATACTCATACAAGCATGAGAATTTTCCGTCATTTTTCAAAATGATTTTTGTTTTACACATTGTCTTTCATTTGGAAGGCAACAATGCATCGAAATTCAATAGGTAAAAACAGTTGCTTTACAAATCTGAATTACCGTAAGTGTCCAGATAAAAATTATACCTCACTTGTATGGATAGGC
This sequence comes from Lissotriton helveticus, assembly GCF_964261635.1. Lineage (NCBI taxonomy): Eukaryota > Metazoa > Chordata > Amphibia > Caudata > Salamandridae > Lissotriton > Lissotriton helveticus. The sequence continues at coordinate 1,065,953,421 of NC_136065.1, read as the reverse complement.
ATAGTGCCCACGACAGGAAACGGGTGAAAATGCAACGTGAACACACCACATTTTCACAATGAAAAATTATCCTTTTTTTGCAAAGTACCTAGCTGTAGTTTTTGAACCCTTGCTCTGTCGGCACCCAGGGAAATCTAGCAAACCTATACATTTTTAAAAACTACACACCCAGGAAAATCCAGGATGCGGTGACTTGACTGGCTCTCACCGTTTCTGTTACACAAAATCCCTTGCAAACCTAAGCAATCGTTAAAAAAACAATTTTTCCTCACATTTCTGTGGTGGAAAGTTGTCCAATCTGCATGGATTCACAAATTTCTACCCACCCCGCATTCCCAAAAGTCTTCCGAGTAAAATGGTATCTCACTTGTGTGGGTAAGCCTAGTTCCCGCGACAGGAAACGGCGCCAAACGCAGCGTGGACACACCACAATTTCACAGTGAAAAACGACCCTTTTTTGGAAAAGTTCCTAGCTGTAGTTTTTTAACCCTAGCTCTGCCGGCACCTAGGGAAACCTATCAAACCTATACATTTGTGAAAAGTAGACACTCAGGAAAATCCAGGATGGGGTGACTTGACTGTCTCTCACCAGGTTCTGTTACCCAGAATCCCTTGCAAACCTGAACAATTGTCAAAAAAACAAATTTTCCTCAAATTTCTGTGGTCGAAAGTTTTGGTATCTGCATAGATCCACAAAATTCCACCCACCCCGCGTTTCACAAAGTCTTCCGATGAAAATGGTACCTCACTTGTGTGGGAGGCCCAAGTTCCTGCAACAGAACGGCCCAAAACGCAACAAGGACCTACCACATTTTCGCAGCGAAAACTGACCCTTTTTCAACAAAGTGCCTAGCTGTAGATTTTGAACCCTAGCTCTGCCGGCACCTGGGCAAACCTATCAAACCTATATATTTTCTAAACATAGACACCTAGGGGAAACCAGGATGGGGTGACTTGGCTGCCTCTAACCAGGTTCTGTTACCCAGAATCCTTTACAAACCTAAACAATTGTCCAAAAAAACACATTTTCCTCACAGTTCTGTGTGGAAAGTTCTGGAATCTGTGTGGATCCACAAAATTCCTCCCCCCCCTGTATTCCCAAAAGTCTTTCGATAAAAATGGTACCTCAATTTTGTGGGAGGCCCAAGTACCCGCGACAGGAAACGGACCACAACGCAACGTATACACATCACATTTTCGCAGTGAAAACGGACCCTTTTTCAACAAAGTGCCTAGCTGTAGATTTTGAACCCTAGCTCTGCCGGCACCTTGAGAAACCTATCAAACCTATACATTTTTGAAAACTAGACACCCTGGGGAATCCAGGATGGGGCAACTTGACTGCCTCCCACCAGGTTCTGTTACCCAGAATTCCTTACAAACCTAAATAAATGTAAAAAAAAAACACATTTTCCTCACATTTCTGTGGTGGAAAGTTCTGGAATCTGCGTGGATTTACAAAATTCCACCCACCCTGTGTTTCCCAAAGTCTTCACATAAAAATGGTACCTCACTTGTGTGGGAAGCCTAAGTACCCGCGGCAGGAAACGACCCAAAAAGCAACGTGGACACACCACATTTTCGCAGTGAAAATTGACCCTTTTTCAACAAAGTGCCTAGCTGTAGATTTTGAACCCTAGGTCTGCCGGCACCTTAGGAAACCTATCAAACCTATAAATTTTTTAAAACTAGACGCCCAGGGGAATCCAGGATGAGGTGACTTGGATGCCTCTCACCAGGTTCTGTTACCCAGAATCCCTTGCAAACCTAAGAAATTGTTATAAAAAACACATTTTCCTCACATTTCTGTGATGGAAAGTTCTAGAATCTGCGTGGATCCACAAAATTCCACCCACCCTGTGTTTCCCAAAGTCTTCCGATAAAATGGTGCCTCAATTGTGTGGGAGGTCCAAGTACCCGTTACAGGAAACGGCCCAAAACGCAACGTGGACACACCACATTTTTGCAGTGAAAACGGACCCTTTTTCAACAAAGAGCCTAGTAGATTTTGAACTCTGGCTCTGCCGGCACCTTGGGAAATGTATAAAACCTATACATTTTTGAAAACTAGACACCCAGAGAAATCCAGGATGGAGTAACGTGGCTGCCTCTCACCAGGTTCTGTTACCCAGAATCCTTTGCAACCCTAAATTTTTTTTAAAAAAAACAAATTTCTGTGGTGGAAAGTTCTGGAACCTGCTGGGATCCACAAATTTCTACCCACCCCGTGTTCGCCAAAGTCTTTCGATAAAAATGGTACCTCACTTGTGTGGGAGGCCCAAGTACCCGTGACAGGCTAGGGCCCAAAACGTATTGGGGCAAAATTAAAATTGCCTATAACAAAACAACCTGGTTTTGCAAGGGGGTCACCTCGGTTTTTGGCCCGGTGCTTGGCGACCAGCTAGGGAAACCTGTCAAACCCACACATTTCTGAAAATTAGACATCCGGGGGGTTCCAGGCAGGTATGGCTTGCATGGATCCCCCAAAGTTTTCTTACCCAGAATCCCCTTCAAACCTCAAATTTAGTTGAAAAAATTACTTTTCCCACACATTTTTGTGTGGGAAAGTTGTGGCATCGCTGGACAGAAATGCATTTCCTACCACCCAGCGTTCCCAAAGGTCTTGTGATAAAAATGGTGTCTCACTTGTGTGGGAGGCCCAAATACCCACGACAGGCTAGGGCCCAAAACGTATTGAGAGGACTTCAAAATGGGCTATCACAAAACAACCTGGTTTTGTGTCAGGTGCACTAAATCCCCTTCAAAAAAGAGATTTGCGGTAAATGTAATTACATTTAAGTCTAGGCTCAGGCAAGGGCAGTTTAAGCGATCGTGTGTCATCCCTAAGATGGCGATCATAGTATCAGCACTGGAGAACGCTAATGAGCATTCTAGTGTTGATCGGCAAATCAGAAACGTTCAGGTGTTGAGCCCGCTCTCTGGCGCACTTCACCTGAACCGTTAGACGGCCAAGACCTCACCGAAATTCCTTCGTGTCAAAAGTCTTACTGAAGAGAAATTCATCGAGGTGCACAGCGTTTATGAAGTCGCGTCTGGAAGCGGCTATTCAGCATTCTTAGTAAGACTGTTCGGTTATTGTTTTGCGCATGATACGGCGTGTAGCGTGGCTTTTCAGAGCATGCACATTTAGTTATTCTTAGTTATTTAGTTAGTTTAGGGCAGAGCCAGCACAAGTATTTTCCTGTATTTTGACTTGGAAATAAAACGACAATTGAAGAGCACTTTTTAGAGGAATATTATCGCAGTACCGGCATCCATGAGCAAGAAGTGAGTTCAACTTCTAGCAGTCATGGTTGATACATAATAAAGGTTCGGGTGGAATAAAGTACTTAAAAAGATAAGAACAAAAGGAGAAATAAAACATAGTTAATAGAATAAAGAAGAACACTTACCTTCAATACAGAAAAGCAGCAACAGTGTTACTGGAGGTGAGGTATCTGTGAATAGTTAAAAGATAAGATTAGAAAAAAGTCAACTAGAAGGAAGAATTAACCATATCCATTAATTTTAGGATAAGAAAAGGCCAAGTAACACACAATAGAAGAGGAGCCTAGTTCACACCACTTCTGGGTAAGGAGTAATCAGTGGGAGGGAGTAGAGTATTGATAGAAGTTAAAGGTATTGAGTGTATGATTATTTTTACAGCAAAACAGCAAGTTGCCGGAAGAAAACCAGCATAGGTGTCTGAGGCTGAAGAAAGAATCAGAAGGGTGTGAGCAGTCTCTTCTCTGTCCCATCCCCTTCCCCCCCTGTGGATCTCTTAGCATTGCGAAGATAGAAATAGCGTATGCTGAGAATCTGCGGAGGGGCATTGGGAATCAGCGTCATTCTGCTCCTGTGCAAGTGGTAGCACAGCATCTGACATTTTGTGAGGGGGTCACCTCGGTTTTTGGCCCGGTGCTCTGCGGCCAGCTAGGGAAACCTTTAAAACCCACACATTTTTGAAAACTAGACACCTATGGGGTTCCAGGGAGGTATGGCTTGTGTGGATCCCCCAACGTTTTCATATCCAGAATCCCCTGCAAACCTCAAATTTAGCTGAAAAAAATCACTTTTTCCACACAATTTTGTGTTGGTAAGTTGTGGAATCGCCGGGCAGACACGCATTTCCCACCACCCAGCATTCTCCAAGGTCTCCTGATAAAAATGGTGCCTCACTCATGTGGGAGGCCCAAGTACCCGCGACAGGCAAGGGCCCAAAACGGTTTGAGGCAACATGACCATCTACTAAGTTCTAACGGAGGATGAATATGGCAAGCATCATTGACCCATAAGTACTACAGTAAATTCAGTGTGAGTGTGGCAGCAATGGATTTGAATCCATGGGTGAAGAAGAAGTCAGAACGTGTAGTTATACTACCTTTACTATCTTCCTTCTACCTTTGCAATATTCCTCGGAAAGCGTACCTACCGCAAGCTGTTCTAACCCTTTCGTGTGTCTGTCCTCAATGTCCTGACTAACCCTGTGCAATTGTTAAGAGACCCTATACTAATGCCTTTCATCTCTAGCTACTTGAAGCTTGAGTGAACATTTTAGAATGGCGCCGGCAAGCTGCCAACTCTGGCAGCTTGCTGGCGCCATTCTAAAATGGTTACAAAGTTAGCTTCAACTTGGGCACCTGCCTTAACTCTGTAAGTGCTTCCTGTGGGCCGGTTGAACCTCAAATTCACTGGTGGCAAAGTTACAGGCATATATAGTCACTGGAGACAAATCTTCTGGCCCTATACGCAGCTGCAGTGTAGGAAAAGCACTATACATTTACCCAACGAGGTAGCACTTACTGATTAGCCAGTAGAAGTAGAAAGTACAGTCTATTTGTGCAAATCCGCGAGTTTGCACATTTTTTCGCGAACAAAATTTGCCCATACTTAGTATGGCTGAAGAACCTGGTCGTTCTTGTCCACTCCGCCCATGTACTTGTTGTAATCAAGTATACAGGTGGGCTTGTGGACTTCGGCCATCTGACCCCAAAACCGTGACAGGGGAAGTGCTCTCAGCATGAATTGTAGTGAGCACGTACACGTCACGCCTATCTGAGAACTTGACTGTGAGCAGTTCGTTGGAACGCAACGCAGTGCTCTGGGATTTCTGGAGCTTCTTGCAAACAAGATCCTGCGGGAATCCTTTGCGGCGACAACGAATTGTACCGCAAGCCACGGTGCCAGCTTTGTAGAGCTCACTGAACAGCTCTACTCCTCTATAGAAATTGTCCACAAAAAAGGTTATAACCTTTGTGAAAAAGTGGCTGGACAAGCTCCCATACGATCTTTCCTGTGACCCCTAGCATAGGAGGGCAACCTACAGGGTTAAGAGTTGTGCCCTTCCCTGTATACACTCTCAAGCTATACACATAGCCAGTGAAGCTCTCACACAGCATGTACAGCTTGATGCCATAGCGAGCGCGTTTGCTCGGAATGTACTGCCTAAACAGCAGCCGCCCTTTATACAAGATTAAGGACTCATCAATGGCTATATTCTTTCCAGGAGTGTAAACCTTGGGAACCCTGGCAGACAAATGTTCCACGACAGGCCAAATTTTGAACAACGTGTCATGGTCTGGATTTTCCCGGGGCAATGCAGCAGAATTGTCATTGAAATGCAGTATGCGTTGCAATAGCAAAAAACGATCTCTGCTCATGTATGGTGCGAAGATGGGGGTTAACCAAACCATGGGAGTAGCCCAGTAAGATAGCAAGGTTGGTTTATGCACTGCCCCCATTTTAAGCGTGAGGCCCAAAAATATCTTCAACTCCCCTCGAGAAGTGGGAGTCCACTTGCCCGCCCTAGAATGAGGCCCAGGAGTGCCTCCTTGCTCCCTCAGAAATTGTTCGGCAGGCAAATGTTTTGCTGCACAATTTCGTCTAGGGAGTTAACCCCAAAAAAATAAATGGAAGTAGTCAATTGGCAAAAAATTGCCGTATCTACTTTACATCCAGCGTCACCAGTGAAAGGCGGTATTTGGGGCTGGACTAAATTGGGAGTTTGCCAAGACAGCACTCCGTCTGTCCTTGCGGCTGCACGTGCCTGCACTCTGGGTTTGTCTAACCTGTTAGGGGTGTCCTGCTGCACAGACTGTGCTGGCAACGGGACAGCACGACTGACATCGTCTCCTTCAGAATCAGATGGAAGTGCGCCGACTGAAAAGTCACTCCCAGATTTGGCTCCATTGTCCTCTCCCTCAGATGCTGTCTCAGTATCTGCTGTCTCAGTCTCTGAACCTGCCTCAGAGCTGGACTCCAGAACCAGATTTCGGGCCTGAGCAGCATTCATCCAACAATATGCCATCTCTGCTAGTGCCTAAACTATCCTTTTAAAACACTATCCTATGTAGAAGACAGATAGGTTGATGGTTTTAAAGTGTAGGTGGGTGTGTGCGTGAGTGAAGTGTTTAAATCAATAATGACGAAGTCACCTTACCTTTCTGAAATCTGTACGCTCTCCAAAAAGACTTAGAAAGAGAGAAAAAAGACTCAGTATTACTTTACCTTGTCACATACCCATCATCGCATCCTTTTAGCCAGTGCGACCATCATTTTGGCGCCAAGATGCCTACGAGTGAACGTGTGCTTTACAATTGAACACTATGGCCTCCTTTGATGCACCCACTACCATCCTTGCAAATGTGCCCCTCATCTCACCATAGCCCCTCTCCCACAAACATTTAATCTGTTACAAAATATTTTTACTGTGTGGCATTACTAATCCACTTAGCTGTCTACATAATACAGATCTGTTCGTTCCAGCGCAGACATTTATTTTTGTACTCTGCAACAGTACCACACTTTACTGCCTTTCAGGTAACTTCAAAGAGACTTATTATAGTTCTTTCACAGTCTCATAATTTCAGCTATGAGAAATATCTCTGTAAAAAAATATTTATATATATATATATATATATCACAGCTTCAAAAAACACCATTACGGATCACTCCCAGGCGGGTGCTTTCCATGTGGGGGTGCACCCACACATCAATTGCCGCTTCGCTTTCTGTACATAAGGAATTATCCTCCAGAAAAAAGCACTCGCAGAGGTCGTTTGGGTCGTTTATTCACCAAAACCAGACACGATAACAAACAGACGCGTTTCGGTAAAGACCTTCATCTATGTTTACCGAAGCGCCATTCTAAACAACAGATTTAAACCAATGATGCATCATCAACATCAACAAAGGACCACAATCAGTCTCATCAAACTTCATTGAACGAGCGCCATCTTGGAGTGTCTAAATTCATAACACTAATAAATCACGAGTAAGACATAAATAATAGGTCATTACTACATAATCACGCCCTCAGATGGGCAGACTGCTCTGGCGCTCCACACAATACACATAATGTAATCTACTCAGCATTCTGTGTATAGTTAAATTAAATAATTCCGCCCATGATGGGCTGGTCCTAATACATCAAAAACCTGTGTCTAGACAGAGGCCTCCTATACTTATATAGGTAGTCAGAATAGACAAAAAGTAAGGTGTAGGGAACAAGAAATATAAAGACAAGAAAGAAACACCGAGGAACGCTACATATGGAGGCGGATTACATGAGAGGAAAGACAGAACCCAAAAAGCAAAAACCATAAAGCGGAAAACAGAAAAACATCAAAACATTCTTAGCGTGTATTTACATTATCCATGCATATGTTTTTCTGTTATACATTAAATTCAACCAAGTACATCATCTATATACATATATATATATATACATATATACATTCTCATCATGTGTGGCATGAGTGACTAGAAAATAAACTGGCTATGGAGTTCTAACTCAGGTGTCACATATCCACTATAAAGCCACTCACAAAGTCATCTTTATCTGGATCAGCGAAACATCAGATGTTCAATCCCCCAAATGGTGTACTAGTTCTTCACTGTAATTCAATCCCCATGGGTGCTTTGTTTGTAAGTCAACAATATATCTTGACTCTAACCTACGCAGCCTCAATAGCCGGTCTCCCCCTCTTGGGTTGCTAGGTACATGATCTAACCCAAAATAACTGAGCAGATCCCTATTCCTTTGGTGCATTTTGTCAAAGTGACGTGCAGCGGGGTATGCCTCGTCTCCTTTGGCAATAGCCCGCATATGCTCTAGTATTCTAATTTTCATCGGGTGGATGGTACTCCCCACGCAGCGCAACCCACAGGGACAGGTAAGGCAATAAACACTGTAAAGAGTAGTGCAGGTTAGAAGCTTTCTGATTTTCTTACGAATGCCTACACCTGGGATCACATAAGTCAATACACGTTCACTTGCCTTACAAGCTTTGCATTTCCCGCATGGGAAGAACCCTTGTAAGGGTCCAAAAGCAGATTTACGATTCCCCGTGAGATGGCTATGTACTAGGTCGTTTTTTAGGGATCTGGCCTTCCTGAAAGTGATCAAAGGATTCGATGGGAGATCAGCACCTATCACCTCATCAGATTGCAATATGTGCCAGCTTCTTTTAAGGATCTTTTTCAAACTGGGTGCGCTTTTCGAGAATGTTGTAATGAGGCGAAATTTACCACCATTTATTCCCAGGGAATCTTCCTTCTTAATTTCCTTCGCTTTCAATAGATTGTCTCTCTTATGTGTATTAGCCCTAATAAGGGCATTATTCAGGATTTCTGGACTGTAGCCTCGCACATGAAAACGTTGCATACTATCCTTTGCAGCTACCTGGAATTCACTCTCATCTGTACAATTACGTTTTATTCTGAGAAGCTCCCCATATGGGATGCTTCTTAGATCACACCCTCGTCACTACTCAAGTTCATGAGTGCCAATCGTTGTTGCTCAGAAAAATTGCCATTTGACGTTTTGTAAATTTCTGTTTGCATCTGTATTTAATAAGATCTTTCACCACTGCGTCTGCAAAGATATCAATTGCATCTACTGTCATCTGTGGGTGAAACTTTGATACAGGTTTAAAGGGTGTGAGCCCGCCTACTTGTTCTATCCCAGTTACGGCGAGTTGTTAGGTTCTAATCATAGAAGTCAATTGATCCTCGGTCCTCAATTCTTCGAGGATCATAATAGTTCCCAAATCTCGCCCAGCCAGAAGATCTGTTTCAAGTCCAATTGTATTTGTCTTAGTTGTTTTGTTTGTATGTAGTTTTGTTTTAAAGTACTTATGAAGTTTTAACTTTCGCGTAAATTTAAATAAATCAATACGCGTTTGCGTAAATTCCATTTGTCGTTCGGGGCAGAAGGTCAAACCCAACTTCAGCACTGACTCCTCAGTGCTGGTCAGTTTTTTGTCAGTCAGGTTGATTATGGTTAGATTGTCTTCATTAGTTATCGTCTCCTGTTGTAAACCTTTTTGCTCCTCGTTACGGGCGGTGAGGTGTTGTTTTTTGCTACCCCCTTGCCCCCTCCTTGTTTTCCTCTTCCCGATGCCTCTGGTGGTTTGCCCGCACCCCCTCTCTTCCAGGATTGGCGTATCAGTTTGAATTCCTCGCGAAAAGGGGTACGGATGCGTCCTGATCGCAGCGCTCCTCTACCTTCCACTTCTGAGGATTCAGTTTCCGTTACCTCCGATTTCGAGGTTGCTGGTACCTCCGTCGTTTCTGTTGTGACTTGAGCCGGATTTTTATCTTTGCTCATCATCTCCTTGCGTGGGGTGTCATATTTCTTCGCGGAGGTTAATACCCTTCCTTGGGCATAGTCAGCTTTGTCGCGGTCAAATTTACTCTGCTTCCGCAGTTTGATTTTTTTCTTCATAAGCTTTAAGCTGCTTTTTCATTTGCTCTCTGTATTCCTCAATCCTCGCCTGGTCCTTCTCCCCCTTCAGCTCTTCCTCTAGTGTCTCAATATCTTGCAATGCCTTTGCACGGTCGCTCCATGCGAATTTCACCAGAATACGCAGACTCTCTTTGCATGATGCCGCGGTGTGTTCTGCCCATTCATCAAGTAACAATGGGTCTGGCGATTCGTATGCCGGCACAGTATAAATTCTTAGACCCCTCGGGACTCTGTTGACTTCAATGTAACTCTGAAGAGAAGTCCCCTCCCACCATTTTCTGGTTTCGCGCTCATACAGCCGTTCCAGCGCGATACATTTGGTGGTTATATTCGTTTTAATTGGTCCTTCCTGTGCCAGGTGAGTCGTCCCTCTTTCTGCCTTACTTTTAAACATGTTTGAGGCCGCATCACGGCGCTCCGATTCACAGAACATATTTCAAATGTCAATTAAATGGCTATATGCCAACAATTCTTGTGTCAATACCTCCTCCCCTTGCCTGAGTGAGATAGTAAATAATTTAGCAGAATTATTTAATTTAACTATACACAGAATGCTGAGTAGATTACATTATGTGTATTGTGTGGAGCACCAGAGCAGTCTGCCCATCTGAGGGCGTGATTATGTAGTAATGACCTATTATTTATGTCTTACTCGTGATTTATTAGTGTTATGAATTTAGACACTCCAATATGGCGCTCGTTCAATGAAGTTTGATGAGACTGATTGTGGTCCTTTGTTGATGTTGATGATGCATCATTGGTTTAAATCTGTGTTTAGAATGGCGCTTCGGTAAACATAGATGAAGGTCTTCACCGAAACGCGTCTGTTTGTTATCGTGTCTGGTTTTGGTGAATAAACGACCCAAACGACTTCTGCGAGTGCTTTTTTCTGGAGGATAATTCCTTATGTACAGAAAGCGAAGCGGCAATTGATGTGTGGGTGCACCCCCACATGGAAAGCACCCGCCTGGGAGTGCTCCGTAATGGTGTTTTTTGAAGCTGTGATTGATTTCCACGGAGCACCGGCTGAGTAGAAGGAAGTCATATGAGGGGAGAAGTGTGCAGAACAGGCACCTTATCCACATTGAGAGACGTCGTGGAATCCCGGTAAGACGCCGACTGGCATACTTATTTATTGACTATCTCACTCAGGCAAGGCGAGGAGGTATTGACACAAGAATTGTTGGCATATAGCCATTTAATTGACATTTGAAACATGTTCTGTGAATCGGAGCGCCGTGATGCGGCCTCAAACATGTTTAAAAGTAAGGCAGAAAGAGGGACGACTCACCTGGCACAGGAAGGACCAATTAAAGCGAATATAACCACCAAATGTATCGCGCTGGACCGGCTGTATGAGCGCGAAACCAGAAAATGGTGGGAGGGGACTTCTCTTCAGAGTTACATTGAAGTCAACAGAGTCCCGAGGGGTCTAAGAATTTATACTGTGCCGGCATACGAATCGCCAGACCCATTGTTACTTGATGAATGGGCAGAACACACCGCGGCATCATGCAAAGAGAGTCTGCGGATTCTGGTGAAATTCGCATGGAGCGACCGTGCAAAGGCATTGCAAGATATTGAGACACTAGAGGAAGAGCTGAAGGGGGAGGAGGACCAGGCGAGGATTGCGGAATACAGAGAGCAAATGAAAAAGCGGCTTAAAGCTTATGAAGAAAAAAACAAACTGCGGAAGCAGAGTAAATTCGACCGCAACTAAGCTGAATATGCCCAAGGAAGGGTATTAACCTTCGTGAAGAAATATGACACCCCACGCAAGGAGATGATGAGCAAAGATAAAAATCCGGCACAAGTCACAACAGAAACGACGGAGGTACCAGCAACCTCGGAATCGGAGGTAACGGAAACTGAATCCTCAGAAGAGGAAGGTAGAGGAGCACTGCGATCAGGACGCATCCGTACCCCTTTTCGCGAGGAATTCAAACTGATACGCCAATCCTGGAAGAGAGGGGGTGCGGGCAAACCACCAGAGGCATCGGGAAGAGGAAAACAAGGAGGGGGCAAGGGGGCAGCAAAAAACAACACCTCACCGCCCGTAACGAGGAGCAAAAAGGTTTACAACAGGAGACGATAACTAATGAAGACAATCTAACCATAATCAACCTGACTGACAAAAACTGACCAGCACTGAGGAGTCGGTGCTGAAGTTGGGTTTGACCTTCTGCCCCGAACGCCAAATGGAATTTACGCAAACGCGTATTGATTTATTTAAATTTACGCGAAAGTTAAAACTTCATAAGTACTTTAAAACAAAACTACATACAAACAAAACAACTAAGACAAATACAATTGGACTTGAAACAGATCTTCTGGCTGGGCGAGATTTGGGAACTATTATGATCCTCGAAGAATTGAGGACCGAGGATCAATTGACTTCAATGAGTAGAACCCAACAACTCGCCGTAACTGGGATAGAACAAGTAGGCGGGCTCACACCCTTTAAACCTGTATCAAAGTTTCACCCACAGATGACAGTAGATGCAATTGATATCTTTGCAGACGCAATGGTGAAAGATCTTATTAAATACAGATGCAAACAGAAATTTACAAAAACGTCAAATGGCAATTTTTCTGAGCAACAACGATTGGCACTCATGAACTTGAGTAGTGACGAGGGTGTGATCTACAAACCTGCGGATAAAGGCGGGAATATTGTTCTCCAAATGAAAGAGAACTACAATAGAGAAGCTCTCCGCCAACTTAATGACCAGGCTACTTATTCACCCATTTCAGCCGTAGAGTATCAATCAAGTATAGAAGAATATCAATTGCTGATATCCAAATGGCACAAGAAAGGCCTGTTGAACATGGATGAGTTCCTATTTTTGAGACGCTCCAATCCAACTACGCCAACCTTCTACCACCTACCGAAGGTGCACAAGAATCAAACTGCACCACCAGGGAGACCGATTGTGGCATCACAGGGAAGCCTAACAGAGCATTTATCAATCTATGCTGACTTTTTCCTTTTGCCACATGTGAGAACATTGAGATCCTATATTCGTGACACCACGGATTAATTGGATAAACTGGCCTCCATGCAATGGGTGGAAGGGTGCACTATGCTAGTACTTGATATCACAAGTTTGTACAGCTCAATTAGGCATGAGGATGGACTCTTAGCCTTGAAATATTTCTTAGACAAGCGTCCGATTAAATATATGGAGCATAGTGGAATGGTGGTGGAATTTGTGAAATTTTGTCTGACAAATAATATTTTTCTCTTCCAGAATCAAGCTGTACAAACAGCTGTCCGGTACAGCGATGGGCACCTGCTTCGCCCCCAGCTACACGTACTTGTTCGTGGGCTGTTGGGAGGAGCAGGTGGCCTGGGGGGAAACTAATGCACACTGGTCAGAGAAAATTATAGGGTGGTTCCGTTTCATTGACGATTTATTTATCGTGTGGAACGGACCCCCAGAAACAGCAAGGGAATACATCCAAGTTCTGAACAGAAATGAATTAAATCTGGAGTTCTTAGGTGAAGTTAGCATCAGTTCTGTCAATTATTTGGATGTAAACATCTACGTTGAGTCAGGGGCATTGAAAACCAGATTGTACCGTAAGTCCACAGCTGGCAATTCTGTTTTGGAAGCTTCGAGCAGCCACCCCCCTAGTCTTATAAGAAGCATCCCATATGGGGAGCTTCTCAGAATAAAACGTAATTGTACAGATGAGAGTGAATTACAGGTAGCTGCAAAGGATAGTATGCAACGTTTTCATGTGCGAGGCTACAGTCCAGAAATCCTGAATAATTCCCTTATTAGGGCTAATACACATAAGAGAGACAATCTATTGAAAGCAAAGGAAATTAAGAAGAAAGATTCCCTGGGAATAAATGGTGGTAAATTTCGCCTCATTACAACATTCTCGAAAAGCGCACCCAGCTTGAAAAAGATCCTTAAAAGAAGCTGGCACATATTGCAATTTGATGAGGTGATAGGTGCTGATCTCCCATCGAATCCTTTGATCACTTTCAGGAAGGCCAGATCCCTAAAAAACGACCTAGTACATAGCCATCTCACGAGGAATCGTAAATCTGCTTTTGGACCCTTACAAGGGTTCTTCCCATGCGGGAAATGCACAGCTTGTAAGGCAAGTAAACGTGTATTGACTTATGTGATCCCAGGTGTAGGCATTCGTAAGAAAATCAGAAAGTTTCTAACCTGCACTACTCCTTACAGTGTTTATTGCCTTACCTGTCCCTGTGGGTTGCGCTACGTGTGGAGTACCATCCACCCGATGAAAATTAGAATACTAGAGCATATGCGGGCTATTGCCAAAGGAGACGAGGCATACCCCGTTGCACGTCACTTTGACAAAATGCACCAAAGGAATAGGGATCTGCTCAGTTATTTTGGGTTAGATCATGTACCTAGCAACCCAAGAGGGGGAGACCGGCTATTGTGGCTGCATAGGTTAGAGTCAAGATATATCGTTGACTTACAAACAAAGCACCCATGGGGATTGAATTACTGTGAAGAACTAGTACACCATTTGGGGGATTGAACATCTGATGTTTCGCTGATCTAGATAAAGATGACTTTGTGAGTGGCTTTATAGTGGATATGTGACAGCTGAGTTAGAACTCCATATCCAGTTTATTTTCTAGTCACTCATGCCACACATGATGAGAATGTATATATGTATATATATATGTATATAGATGATGTACTTGGTTGAATTTAATGTATAAGAGAAAAACATATGCATGCATAATGTAAATACACGTTAAGAATGTTTTGATGTTTTTCTGTTTTCCGCTTTATGGTTTTTGCTTTTTGGGTTCTGTCTTTCCTCTCATGTAATCCTCCTCCATATGTAGCGTTCCTAGGTGTTTCTTTCTTGTCTTTATATATCTTGTTCCCTACACCTTACTTTTTGTCTATTCTGACTACCTATATAAGTATAGGAGGCCTCTGTCTAGACACAGGTTTTTGATGTATTAGGACCAGCCCATCATGTGCGGAATTATTTAATTTAACTATACACAGAATGCTGAGTAGATAACATTATGTGTATTGTGTGGAGCGCAGAGCAGTCTGCCCATCTGATTATGTAGTAATGACCTATTATTTATGTCTTACTCGTGATTTATTAGTGTTATGAATTTAGATACTCCAAGATGGCGCTCATTCAATGAAGTTTGATGAGACTGATTGTGGTCCTTTGTTGATGTTGATGATGCATCATTGGTTTAAATATGTGTGTAGAATGGCGCTTCGGTAAACATAGATGAAGGTCTTTACCGAAACGCGTCTGTTTGTTATCGTGTCTGGTTTTGGTGAATAAACGACCCAAACGACCTCTGCGAGTGCTTTTTTCTGGAGGATAATTCCTTATGTACAGAAAGCGAAGCGGCAATATATATATATATATATATATATATATATATATATAACAATTAATTCCCAATGTCAGCACGCTCAATACCTGGTGCAGGCAGCAACGGGTTGAACCCTTACCCGATATTTAAACTCAGAAACACAAAGGATGCCACAGTCCAGAGACAGGTTTCAGAGTTGCTTTATTTTCACCACCACCAGTTGTGGTGAAAATAAAGCGACTTTGAAACCAATCTCTGGAGTGCAGCATCCTTTGTGTTTCTGAATATATATATATATATATATATATATATATATATATATATATATCCATATGAATCATGACGAGAAAAGACGCCCTTCCAGGTGGACCAGTGCTTCGTAGCGACATTGCCGATTTACTATTCAAAAAGAAAATCATGCCGTATTATAGCACAAAGGAAGCACTCCAGTCGAGAAAGCAGGTAAAAAAAGCTGTTTTAATTAATGGCCAGCAGTCAAAGAGTACATGTATCTATATATGTATATAGATATGTATGTATATAGATACATATATATATCATTCACTCCAGGGCCGGCATTAGCACTGGTGGCGCCCTCTGCAACAATGTCTGCTGCTGCCCCACCAATGACCACCTCTGCCATGGATTCCCTCACTAGCACCATTTAACAGTGCCCCTCAAGTCTAAATAACCACTGTCTCTCAGATTAATTTAGTTTTATAGCAACACTCACACCAGTGCATGGTGTCAGAGCACTTTACACCACACACACATACATTGCACAGAGACATAGGTACATAGGTTTATAGGAAATGCTACATCAGACAGGACAAGGTATAGTGTAGGACTAACATGCCATCCATACTGGCAGGCAATATAGTTTGAGTCCTTATTCTGGGAAAGCACAAATCCAGAATTGAAAACGTACCATCATTGTTAGGGGTTCTCTTTCATAATAAGAATTATTTTCTACCCAAATTAACCCTTTTCAGAAGATGAAGATAATGAAAGACTGGGCAAAAAAACATAAAGCGCTAACATAGCCATTGAAGTTTACATGCAGCATTAGTATGATAGTTTAGCCCAATAAAAGCACGAAAAACAAAAGGGCACAGAAGCAGTAACCCACTAACCTCTTTACATAATATGCACTTTGTTATGTGCATGCCTATGGCTCCCCTGGGAGCCGATTGTGGACCCCACAAAAATGCTCATATTTTTCTAAATAAATAATTGCCCCCACAGGTGGTCGGCCACTGAGCAGAAGGACCGACCCCCTGCCAATATCACTGCCATTTTTTTAAAGTCTTTTTGTTTTAATATTTGGGGGGCGATCGCGCCCCCCAGGGAAAGCCAGGTAAATTAATTTTAAAATATGCCCCTACCCGATTGCATTGCCCCCACAGGGGGTCGGCCACTGAACAGAAGGACCGACCCCCTGCTAATATCGCTGCCATTTAAAAAAAAATACGTTGTATTTCTTTAATTTTGGGGGGGGGGCGATCATGCCCCCCAGGGAAAGCCAGGTAAATTATTTTTAAAATGTGCCCCCGGGAGGGCCGACCCATCACCACGAGGGCCAACCCCCCCCAAAGACATCCCTGGGATCTAGTGGGGTTTCCTGGCCGTGGATCGCAGCGCTGCAGCGGTCCACGGCCAGTAAACCCTTTCAGGAAGGCCTTGTTTGAAAGAGGCGACTCTCCCCTTTCAAACGAGGCCTGCCTGAAAGCTGGGGAGGTCAGTTCCAGACAGATTTCCCATCGGAGTTGAGCGCGACCTTACCTGCTGCTGTCTTCGGCTCTGGGGGGGAAATCAGTGACCTCAGAGCGCCTCGCGGCGTGCTGACGTCACGGATGGGCAGGAGGGGGGCGGGGGAAGACGTGGAAAACTTTCCGCGTCTCACCCAGTAAAACATTTTAAAAAAAGAAACTCCGGTGCGATGCACCGGACCATTGATTAGTGCCCTCCCTGGTGACGTCTGTAAGGATTGCAGGCTGGTTCCACAGGAGCGTCAGGAATCCGAAGAGTAGTCCGCAGCCTTCCCCTACGGTCTTCCGACTCTATCAAGCACTAGAGTACGAGAGACACGCCAGGGGAAAACAGGGAAACAAAACAAGGAAAGAAGGGGGAAGACAATGATGGCTGATGGAATACTCCAGTAGTGAATATAGGGTACTTCAATGAAGGCAACAAGAAATCAGGAAGGCTGAAATGACAAGAGGAAACAAAAACACTCTAGCGCTACTCCAATCAAACAGGACATTGATTATACATGTACATAAACATATCACGTACCCAAATTCTTAATATGACTCTGATTTAGCAGATGAAGGTGGAAGTAAGGTACAGCGTCTGGAGCTATAAGAAGGATGACACAGTTATGGAAAGGAGTATTATAGTCTAGATGTTGTATGTTTGTTAGCACTCTAAACAACCCCTCTCTTACTTCAACTATCTTGGAACTGCCATTGAAGACTCCTTCAATAACGTCTGGTACACAAAGAACCTTCCGTTTAATTCTTCTGCAGATGTCTTTATGAATAATCACCATCTATGAGAACCAAACAAATTCTATACAATCTATTTACATGGAACAATAATAAGGCAAAATATTGGTAGCGCATAAACGCTCTTACCGTGATTCCCTGTAGTGAGGAATAGATGCACCCACCCAGATCCACGCAAGAGTGCCACAAAATATCAAGGACAGAGTTTCCAGAAAATAATGGGAAGAGATGGTGAAAACTCCTGGAAGCAGGGTCCTTGCAGGTAAGGTGGGGACAGGAAATTAATAAAGGAGAATCCTAACTGACTAACTAAGTGATAAGTAATAATGGGGGAAAACACCACACCGGACAGCGGAGCAAAACCCGGCTGTCAGGCGTAAAAAGAAAATACTGGGAAGCAAGAGGGAGATGAGTTCCACCGGATGGCGGAGCTAAGCCCGGCCGCCGGGTGGAAAATGAGGGTCAGCGCAATAAATCAGAAGTTCACGTCTAAGGCCGTGAACTCGTTCTTAGCGAAGCAGAGAACGGAGCAGTGCCCGGCCGGATGGCGGAGCAAGGCCCGGCCGCCGGGCGAGGCACCAGGAGTAGGGGAGTGGAGAGTAAGTAAGCACAGAGTAATGCCCGGCCGGATGGCGGAGCAAAGCCCGGCCGCCGGGCGGAGCACACAGCAGTGTACGCCAGAGGCAGAAAGGCGCTGTAACCAAACGCGTATGCGAGCCCAATTTAGCTGGAGCAGGGGAACGCTACACGAAGAACAGCGGTCAAACAGCAAAACAGAACCAAGAGTAACGAAGGCAGAGGAACAGGAACGGAACCGGAAACAAGGGAAGCTTGACGCAGGAACGTGAAGCGTCGTTCCCTGTTTCCTGGTTCCTTACATACCGGGTTTCTTAAAGGGACCGTGTAGGGGATTCTTGAAGCATGACAACGTCCAATGGACGTGCGCAGCACCAGGGAGGTAGTGCTTGCGTCGGCCATTGGCCGAGGCAAGCACCAAAAGGGTTAGTATCATAAACTGGCATTTTCCGATTGAGAGTGAGGATGGTGACACAATAGGAGCAACAAGCTGGGAGACATTGTATGCAAAGGCGACACGTGAAGAAGATACCAGCAACCACAGCTAGAATAATGGGAATCTTCCAACCCTTAGATGTGAGTATGTCCCAAAAACACCCTGATAGTGTCCAAGTACCTGTCTCTTGTTGTGTGTCAGACGAGAGTCTATATAGTTTCTGTATAGCTGCATACACATTCGGAGCGTGGTCAGGTATGTAAACTGCTGCCAATGATGTGACAGGCCCTATCCCTATCTGCAAGTATAACGTCTAACACATCCGGTTCTGCAAAGTGACTAATCTCATAGCCTGAAGCTCAGAAGTGATGTTTGTCAATATCCCAGCAGTTGCATTGATAACCCCTTCAACAACTCTTGTTAGCCGACGAAGCTGAAGGTTATTAGCCAAGGGGCCCCAAAAGGGAAGTGGGCCTTTGATAGCATCCCCAAATTGCTGTTCAGTGGTGTCTGTCTGATCTATATCTTCAGTATCAACAGCTCTTTTGACTCGGGACAGGAATGTGCTCCTATGCTGCAACTGATGATTTCTATGATAGTTGGATGAGGCAACATATATGGGAGGAAGGAGATAAGAGAGATAACATGTGCCTGACCATACCCTCATATGCCAGACATGAGCTTGGTACCCACAAACAAAATAAACATTATGGGGTAGAATCAGAGGAGGACTATTAATAGTTCTCAGACTATAGGTGTAATTGCATTTTCTCTCCGCCACCTTTACCTCCCCAGTCCCCTGGACACAGAAACTAGCTGTTGTATTTACCACGTACACCGGCATCGGTTTATCCTTGGTAATATTGCGAGCTTGGAAAGATTGAAAATACTCAGAGGTGTTGAACCTTTCAAAATCAGACTTTTCCATTCAAAGCCATGTTTCATTCTTTATTTTTTTCATGTATGTTCATACAGGATTTTGGGGACAATGTACCGGAGGTCCCTTGTCCTGCTGATCCCGTAGGAGTAAAACCTTGATGAAAACTTATATATCTACCACAGTGCGAGAATCAGCAGGTGTCATACCCTTAGTAGAGAATTAGAAATGATAGTGCACCATACTAAACAATTGAAACCAACCTTCACAACTACCAATGTATGACAATACCATGGCCAACAAATTGTCGCTCTCATGAGTAACTGAGGAGAGCAATCCACAAACCCAACAATTAGTTGTATTGGACACATAATGGGCTCGATGCAACATTTGTATAAAAACATTGCCCATGTAAGATTTTCTATGCTCTTCTTTGTGAGGGGCCAAAGTAACAAAAATGTGCTCAGGGGAAGTGGGCGTTGTACCAACCAAGGAATGTACAGGATATTTTTCCTCTAGAAACCAGAATATATTCCTAGTACTGTTGCTAGTGCCATTAGTAGTAACTAGTAAATAGTAGCTAGTAACTATTAATATGCAAATTATTTTACTCTTTTTAGACCAACCCTTCATTTAACATGGTGGTGCAAATGGCTGTTCCTCCTCAGCCACAGGTCGACCAAAAGGATGCATGATTGGGCAAAGAAAGAAGTGAAAGGAAAAGGATAATAAAGGCAAGTGCTCCCAGTGTCCGTCTGAGACTCACTGGCACAGGCTCCTATTGTTCATCAAACGTTGCTGCTCTTGAGCACCGGCAGTGGAGCTTACTCAGTCCTAAGCTTGAGATGAATCCCACGTCGCACAGGATAATGTACCTCTCTCCAGGAGACCACGTGCAGCTTATCCTTTCCAATGCCATGAACAGTGCACCAATCTCACGATACCCTGAAAAAACACCGTTGGTACTATAGCAAAGTACACCCTAACTTCTACAGTCCATCCCTGACCAATCTGACTTCTCCTTTTGTGCACTATTCCTCAGCCAAGGGCGTAAATTGAACCTGGAAACTCCAGGCACAGAAGGGTCAACAAACAGCAGCTCCTTTGTAGCTCCTTTCTAGCTCTTATCTCTGCAATGACTGCTGCATTTAGTACTTCATCGTTCTCAGCATCTGTTTGGGTCCACGTTAACTTCGCATCACTGAAGGGGATGAACTGAGGTACCTTCTCACACTCACACTCAGTGTCCCCAATGTCGTCCCCCACCCAATGGTCATAGGGTAAGGACAGCGGAATCTTGCGGCAATACGATCCATGCATCCAGTTGTTCAGGCCATCGACCTTTACTGCTGTGCAGGGAGCCAGGAGGACCTGCTCAGGTCCCTTCCAGCGTGGCTCCAAATTCTTTTTCCACTGAAAATTGCTCACAAGGATCCAATCACCAGGCTGGATGTCATTTCCGGGCCCCTCGGGTATATCTGGGAGAGTGTCCCGGACCTGTTGATGCATAGAACACAAATTGTAAGTTAACTTGCAAAGGTAATCTGTTAACAATGGATATTCAATGTGTGAAAATCGACAGGGACGCAGGGAAACCCCAGACATTTGTTCAGCGCCCAAACACGACCTTGTAAGGTAACAATCCTGTCCTAGAATGTGCTGTTGTTCTTCTTTGCAAAAGAGCTAATGGTAAAGCATCAGGCCACTGCAACCCTGTCGTCTCCTGGCTCTACTCCAATTTCAGATTGAGAGTACCATTGTACTTCTCAACCAAACCTGCTGACTGCAGGTGGTTTGCAGCATGAAACTTCTGTTTTATGTGCAAACCATCGCAAATTAACTGTATGAGCTTGGCATTAAAGTGACTTCTATTATCACTCCAGATAAAACGAGGCAAGCCGAAGCGAGGAAAGAATTCCTTCAGGAGTACCTTTGCAGTTTCATTGGCTGTATTTTCCTTAGTGGGATAAGCCTCAACCCATTTACTGAATGCACAAACAACTACCAACACATACTTCAAGTTATTAACCCTATTTAACTCTATGAAATCCATCTGGATGACCTCAAACGGGAAAGTGGGTGGTTCAAAATTACTGGGTGGGGTAGGAGTGCCTTTTCCTGGATTGTGCATCATGCACGCCATGCAATGTTTTACTAAATGTGCAGCTGTCTTGGGAATGTTGTAATTTTGCCATACCTCTAGTACTAATATGGGCTGGGCTATGGGCCATAGTGACCACAGGAAGGACATATGCATCTGGTAACATCCATCTCTGCTTTACTGACTTATCAATCCAACATCCCTCATCATTCAATTGCACTATACTTTCTTGCCATATGGCTAATTCTTCTATGGTAGCCTTGCTTTGGATCTTCTTCACGTTCTCAAGCGTATCATCAAACATAGCACCTTCAGGCACCCTCCTAGCAGGACCTGCCACAAACATTCTCTGCATTTTAGTCTG
Source organism: Lissotriton helveticus (assembly GCF_964261635.1). NCBI lineage: Eukaryota > Metazoa > Chordata > Amphibia > Caudata > Salamandridae > Lissotriton > Lissotriton helveticus. The sequence goes on along the minus strand of NC_136065.1, from coordinate 1,065,931,465 downwards.
TGCTGTCTCTTTAGCTGTCTGATCAGCAAAAGCGTTACCCCTACCCACATCATCAGTGATCTTCCTGTGAGTGCTACATTTCACTATTGCCAACGTCTCAGGTAGTGTCAAAGCAGATAAAAGCCTCAACATAAAGGGACCATTTTGAATTTTTGTGCCTTGGGAAGTGAGGAACCCTCTCTCAGCCCACAGTCGCCCAAAATTATGCGTGTCCCCGAAGGCATACTGGCTGTCAGTATAAATATTGACAACCAGTCCCTCGCTCAATTCACCAGCTCGAATAAGGGTGGCTAACTCAACTGCTCGGGCGGACCGATAAGGGACTTTTGATGTCTCTACGACTGTACGGAATGTGGTGATGGCATAAGCAGCAATTGTAGTGCCATCTGGCAATTTTAACACGAGCCATCAACATATAGTTCCCCTTGTGGGTCAGAAAAGGGAACATCAGTCAAATCTACCCGTCCTTTCGCCTCTTCTTCCGTCTGGAAGATACAATCATGTTACTCATTTTTGTCGTTTTCAGAAGGGAGGGGTAGTAACGTGGCTGGGTTCAGAGTGGCACACCATTTGATCGTAATGTGTTTGGTGAAAAGTGTCAATTCATAACCCGTCAGACGTGTACTGGTTAGGTGCTGTGTCTTGGTCTTATTCAAAAGTGTATCTATAGCAGGGAGTCCATGACTGTGAGGTCAGTATCAAGTACGAGTCCGGCCGATTATCTTATTGAGATGGTCACAGCCGTGACCGCTCTTAGATAGCACTGGAGGGCTCTTGTGACAGGATTAAGAACAGCAGAGAAATAAGCACACGGACGTTGCTTATCTCCAAATTTTTGTGTTAAAACAGAAAGCGTACAACCAGCCATCTCACAGACATATAATACAAATTTCTTACTATACTTAGGCACGCCAGGCACAGGAGCCATCAAGGCACAGCCTTCAACTGCTCAAAAGACTGCTAACATTCAGGCGTCCAAGGCAGGGGTTCATGCGCATCTATAGTCATAAAAGCAAGCAGTGGTTCTGTTAGTAGGGAGTAATTTGGAATCCATTGACGACAATAGGAAGTAATGCCAATAAACGCACACACATCTTTTTGAGTTTGAGGAATTGGCATTTCAACAATAACACTAATACGCTCCGGAGTTAGCTTCCTACCCTCCTTTGACAGTAGATGACCTAAATAGGTTACCTCCTGTCGAGGGGGGGAGACCGGCTATTGTGGCTGCATAGGTTAGAGTCAAGATATATCGTTGACTTACAAAGAAAGCACCCATGGGGATTGAATTACTGTGAAGAACTAGTACACCATTTGGGGGATTTAACATCTGATGTTTCGCTGATCTAGATAAAGATGACTTTGTGAGTGGCTTTATAGTGGATATGTGACAGCTGAGTTAGAACTCCATATCCAGTTTATTTTCTAGTCACTCATGCCACACATGATGAGAATGTATATATGTATATATATATGTATATAGATGATGTACTTGGTTGAATTTAATGTATAAGAGAAAAACATATGCATGGATAATGTAAATACACGTTAAGAATGTTTTGATGTTTTTCTGTTTTCCGCTTTATGGTTTTTGCTTTTTGGGTTCTGTCTTTCCTCTCATGTAATCCTCCTCCATATGTAGCGTTCCTAGGTGTTTCTTTCTTGTCTTTATATATCTTGTTCCCTACACCTTACTTTTTGTCTATTCTGACTACCTATATAAGTATAGGAGGCCTCTGTCTAGACACAGGTTTTTGATGTATTAGGACCAGCCCATCATGTGCGGAATTATTTAATTTAACTATACACAGAATGCTGAGTAGATAACATTATGTGTATTGTGTGGAACGCAGAGCAGTCTGCCCATCTGATTATGTAGTAATGACCTATTATTTATGTCTTACTCGTGATTTATTAGTGTTATGAATTTAGATACTCCAAGATGGCGCTCATTCAATGAAGTTTGATGAGACTGATTGTGGTCCTTTGTTGATGTTGATGATGCATCATTGGTTTAAATATGTGTGTAGAATGGCGCTTCGGTAAACATAGATGAAGGTCTTTACCGAAACGCGTCTGTTTGTTATCGTGTCTGGTTTTGGTGAATAAACGACCCAAACGACCTCTGCGAGTGCTTTTTTCTGGAGGATAATTCCTTATGTACAGAAAGCGAAGCGGCAATATATATATATATATATATATATATATAACAATTAATTCCCAATGTCAGCACGCTCAATACCTGGTGCAGGCAGCAACGGGTTGAACCCTTACCCGATATTTAAACTCAGAAACACAAAGGATGCCACAGTCCAGAGACAGGTTTCAGAGTTGCTTTATTTTCACCACCACCAGTTGTGGTGAAAATAAAGCGACTTTGAAACCAATCTCTGGAGTGCAGCATCCTTTGTGTTTCTGAATATATATATATATATATATATATATATATATATATATATATATATATATATCCATATGAATCATGACGAGAAAAGACGCCCTTCCAGGTGGACCAGTGCTTCGTAGCGACATTGCCGATTTACTATTCAAAAAGAAAATCATGCCGTATTATAGCACAAAGGAAGCCCTCCAGTCGAGAAAGCAGGTAAAAAAAGCTGTTTTAATTAATGGCCAGCAGTCAAAGAGTACATGTATCTATATATGTATATAGATATGTATGTATATAGATACATATATATATATCATTCACTCCAGGGCCGGCATTAGCACTGGTGGCGCCCTCTGCAACAATGTCTGCTGCTGCCCCACCAATGACCACCTCTGCCATGGATTCCCTCACTAGCACCATTTAACAGTGCCCCTCAAGTCTAAATAACCACTGTCTCTCAGATTAATTTAGTTTTATAGCAACACTCACACCAGTGCATGGTGTCAGAGCACTTTACACCACACACACATACATTGCACAGAGACATAGGTACATAGGTTTATAGGAAATGCTACATCAGACAGGACAAGGTATAGTGTAGGACTAACATGCCATCCATACTGGCAGGCAATATAGTTTGAGTCCTTATTCTGGGAAAGCACAAATCCAGAATTGAAAACGTACCATCATTGTTAGGGGTTCTCTTTCATAATAAGAATTATTTTCTACCCAAATTAACCCTTTTCAGAAGATGAAGATAATGAAAGACTGGGCAAAAAAACATAAAGCGCTAACATAGCCATTGAAGTTTACATGCAGCATTAGTATGATAGTTTAGCCCAATAAAAGCACGAAAAACAAAAGGGCACAGAAGCAGTAACCCACTAACCTCTTTACATAATATGCACTTTGTTATGTGCATGCCTATGGCTCCCCTGGGAGCCGATTGTGGACCCCACAAAAATGCTCATATTTTTCTAAATAAATAATTGCCCCCACAGGTGGTCGGCCACTGAGCAGAAGGACCGACCCCCTGCCAATATCACTGCCATTTTTTTAAAGTCTTTTTGTTTTAATATTTGGGGGGCGATCGCGCCCCCCCAGGGAAAGCCAGGTAAATTCATTTTAAAATATGCCCCTACCCGATTGCATTGCCCCCACAGGGGGTCGGCCACTGAACAGAAGGACCGACCCCCTGCTAATATCGCTGCCATTTAAAAAAAAATACGTTGTATTTCTTTAATTTTGGGGGGGGGGGGGCGATCATGCCCCCCAGGGAAAGCCAGGTAAATTATTTTTAAAATGTGCCCCCGGGAGGGCCGACCCATCACCACGAGGGCCAACCCCCCCCAAAGACATCCCTGGGATCTAGTGGGGTTTCCTGGCCGTGGATCGCAGCGCTGCAGCGGTCCACGGCCAGTAAACCCTTTCAGGAAGGCCTTGTTTGAAAGAGGCGACTCTCCCCTTTCAAACGAGGCCTGCCTAAAAGCTGGGGAGGTCAGTTCCAGACAGATTTCCCATCGGAGTCGAGTGCGACCTTACCTGCTGCTGTCTTCGGCTCTGGTGGGGAAATCAGTGACCTCAGAGCGCCTCGCGGCGTGCTGACGTCACGGATGGGCAGGAGGGGGGCGGGGGAAGACGTGGAAAACTTTCCGCGTCTCACCCAGTAAAACATTTTTAAAAAAGAAACTCCGGTGCGATGCACCGGACCATTGATTAGTGCCCTCCCTGGTGACGTCCAATGGACGTGCGCAGCACCAGGGAGGTAGTGCTTGCGTCGGCCATTGGCCGAGGCAAGCACCAAAAGGGTTAGTATCATAAACTGGCATTTTCCGATTGAGAGTGAGGATGGTGACACAATAGGAGCAACAAGCTGGGAGACATTGTATGCAAAGGCGACACTTGAAGAAGATACCAGCAACCACAGCTAGAATAATGGGAATCTTCCAACCCTTAGATGTGAGTATGTCCCAAAAACACCCTGATAGTGTCCAAGTACCTGTCTCTTGTTGTGTGTCAGACGAGAGTCTATATAGTTTCTGTATAGCTGCATACACATTCGGAGCGTGGTCAGGTATGTAAACTGCTGCCAATGATGTGACAGGCCCTATCCCTATCTGCAAGTATAACGTCTAACACATCCGGTTCTGCAAAGTGACTAATCTCATAGCCTGAAGCTCAGAAGTGATGTTTGTCAATATCCCAGCAGTTGCATTGATAACCCCTTCAACAACTCTTGTTAGCCGACGAAGCTGAAGGTTATTAGCCAAGGGGCCCCAAAAGGGAAGTGGGCCTTTGATAGCATCCCCAAATTGCTGTTCAGTGGTGTCTGTCTGATCTATATCTTCAGTATCAACAGCTCTTTTGACTCGGGACAGGAATGTGCTCCTATGCTGCAACTGATGATTTCTATGATAGTTGGATGGGACAACATATATGGGAGGAAGGAGATAAGAGAGATAACATGTGCCTGACCATACCCTCATATGCCAGTCATGAGCTTGGTATCCACAAACAAAATAAACATTATGGGGTAGAATCAGAGGAGGACTATTAATAGTTCTCAGACTATAGGTGTAATTGCATTTTCTCTCCGCCACCTTTACCTCCCCAGTCCCCTGGACACAGAAACTAGCTGTTGTATTTCCCACGTACACCGGCATCGGTTTATCCTTGGTAATATTGCGAGCTTGGAAAGATTGAAAATACTCAGAGGTGTTGAACCTTTCAAAATCAGACTTTTCCATTCAAAGCCATGTTTCATTCTTTATTTTTTTTCATGTATGTTCATACAGGATTTTGGGGACAATGTACCGGAGGTCCCTTGTCCTGCTGATCCCGTAGGAGTAAAACCTTGATGAAAACTTATATATCTACCACAGTGCGAGAATCAGCAGGTGTCATACCCTTAGTAGAGAATTAGAAATGATAGTGCACCATACTAAACAATTGAAACCAACCTTCACAACTACCAATGTATGACAATACCATGGCCAACAAATTGTCGCTCTCATGAGTAACTGAGGAGAGCAATCCACAAACCCAACAATTAGTTGTATTGGACACATAATGGGCTCGATGCAACATTTGTATAAAAACATTGCCCATGTAAGATTTTCTATGCTCTTCTTTGTGAGGGGCCAAAGTAACAAAAATGTGCTCAGGGGAAGTGGGCGTTGTACCAACCAAGGAATGTACAGGATATTTTTCCTCTAGAAACCAGAATATATTCCTAGTACTGTTGCTAGTGCCATTAGTAGTAACTAGTAAATAGTAGCTAGTAACTATTAATATGCAAATTATTTTACTCTTTTTAGACCAACCCTTCATTTAACATGGTGGTGCAAATGGCTGTTCCTCCTCAGCCACAGGTCGACCAAAAGGATGCATGATTGGGCAAAGAAAGAAGTGAAAGGAAAAGGATAATAAAGGCAAGTGCTCCCAGTGTCCGTCTGAGACTCACTGGCACAGGCTCCTATTGTTCATCAAACGTTGCTGCTCTTGAGCACCGGCAGTGGAGCTTACTCAGTCCTAAGCTTGAGATGAATCCCACGTCGCACAGGATAATGTACCTCTCTCCAGGAGACCACGTGCAGCTTATCCTTTCCAATGCCATGAACAGTGCACCAATCTCACGATACCCTGAACAAACACCGTTGGTACTATAGCAAAGTACACCCTAACTTCTACAGTCCATCCCTGACCAATCTGACTTCTCCTTTTGTGCACTATTCCTCAGCCGAGGGCGTAAATTGAACCTGGAAACTCCAGGCACAGAAGGGTCAACAAACAGCAGCTCCTTTGTAGCTCCTTTCTAGCTCTTATCTCTGCAATGACTGCTGCATTTAGTACTTCATCGTTCTCAGCATCTGTTTGGGTCCACGTTAACTTCGCATCACTGAAGGGGATGAACTGAGGTACCTTCTCACACTCACACTCAGTGTCCCCAATGTCGTCCCCCACCCAATGGTCATAGGGTAAGGACAGCGGAATCTTGCGGCAATACGATCCATGCATCCAGTTGTTCAGGCCATCGACCTTTACTGCTGTGCAGGGAGCCAGGAGGACCTGCTCAGGTCCCTTCCAGCGTGGCTCCAAATTCTTTTTCCACTGAAAATTGCTCACAAGGATCCAATCACCAGGCTGGATGTAATTTCCGGGCCCCTCGGGTATATCTGGGAGAGTGTCCCGGACCTGTTGATGCATAGAACACAAATTGTAAGTTAACTTGCAAAGGTAATCTGTTAACAATGGATATTCAATGTGTGAAAATCGACAGGGACGCAGGGAAACCCCAGACATTTGTTCAGCGCCCAAACACGACCTTGTAAGGTAACAATCCTGTCCTAGAATGTGCTGTTGTTCTTCTTTGCAAAAGAGCTAATGGTAAAGCATCAGGCCACTGCAACCCTGTTGTCTCCTGGCTCTACTCCAATTTCAGATTGAGAGTACCATTGTACTTCTCAACCAAACCTGCTGACTGCAGGTGGTTTGCAGCATGAAACTTCTGTTTTATGTGCAAACCATCGCAAATTAACTGTATGAGCTTGGCATTAAAGTGACTTCTATTATCACTCCAGATAAAACGAGGCAAGCCGAAGCGAGGAAGTGGGATAAGCCTCAACCCATTTACTGAATGCACAAACAACTACCAACACATACTTCAAGTTATTAACCCTATTTAACTCTATGAAATCCATCTGGGTGACCTCAAACGGGAAAGTGGGTGGTTCAAAATTACTGGGTGGGGTAGGAGTGCCTTTTCCTGGATTGTGCATCATGCACGCCATGCAATGTTTTACTAAATGTGCAGCTGTCTTGGGAATGTTGTAATTTTGCCATACCTCTAGTACTAATATGGGCTGGGCTATGGGCCATAGTGACCACAGGAAGGACATATGCATCTGGTAACATCCATCTCTGCTTTACTGACTTATCAATCCAACATCCCTCATCATTCAATTGCACTATACTTTCTTGCCATATGGCTAATTCTTCTATGGTAGCCTTGCTTTGGATCTTCTTCACGTTCTCAAGCGTATCATCAAACATAGCACCTTCAGGCACCCTCCTAGCAGGACCTGCCACAAACATTCTCTGCATTTTAGTCTGTGCTGTCTCTTTAGCTGTCTGATCAGCAAAAGCGTTACCCCCACCCACATCATCAGTGATCTTCCTGTGAGTGCTACATTTCACTATTGCCAACGTCTCAGGTAGTGTCAAAGCAGATAAAAGCCTCAACATAAAGGGACCATTTTGAATTTTTGTGCCTTGGGAAGTGAGGAACCCTCTCTCAGCCCACAGTCGCCCAAAATTATGCGTGTCCTCGAAGGCATACTGGCTGTCAGTATAAATATTGACAACCAGTCCCTCGCTCAATTCACCAGCTCGAATAAGGGTGGCTAACTCAACTGCTCGGGCGGACCGATAAGGGACTTTTGATGTCTCTACGACTGTACGGAATGTGGTGATGGCATAAGCAGCAATTGTAGTGCCATCTGGCAATTTTAACACGAGCCATCAACATATAGTTCCCCTTGTGGGTCAGAAAAGGGAACATCAGTCAAATCTACCCGTCCTTTCGCCTCTTCTTCCGTCTGGAAGATAAAATCATGTTTCTCATTTTTGTCGTTTTCAGAAGGGAGGGGTAGTAACGTGGCTGGGTTCAGAGTGGCACACCATTTGATCGTAATGTGTTTGGTGAAAAGTGTCAATTCATAACCCGTCAGACGTGTACTGGTTAGGTGTTGTGTCTTGGTCTTATTCAAAAGTGTATCTATAGCAGGGAGTCCATGACTGTGAGGTCAGTATCAAGTACGAGTCCGGCCGATTATCTTATTGAGATGGTCACAGCCGTGACCGCTCTTAGATAGCACTGGAGGGCTCTTGTGACAGGATTAAGAACAGCAGAGAAATAAGCACACGGACGTTGCTTATCTCCAAATTTTTGTGTTAAAACAGAAAGCGTACAACCAGCCATCTCACAGACATATAATACAAATTTCTTACTATACTTAGGCACGCCAGGCACAGGAGCCATCAAGGCACAGCCTTCAACTGCTCAAAAGACTGCTGACATTCAGGCGTCCAAGGCAGGGGTTCATGCGCATCTATAGTCATAAAAGCAAGCAGTGGTTCTGTTAGTAGGGAGTAATTTGGAATCCATTGACGACAATAGGAAGTAATGCCAATAAACGCACACACATCTTTTTGAGTTTGAGGAATAGGCATTTAAACAATAACACTAATACGCTCCGGAGTTAGCTTCCTACCCTCCTTTGACAGTAGATGACCTAAATAGGTTACCTCCTGTCGACAATGCTGAAATTTGGAAAGGAACTCTTTATGTCCGTGGTGTGCCAGATGCAATAACAATTCAACTGTACTGTCCCTGCAGCCTTGTTCTGTGTCAGAAGTGATGAGGAGGTCGTCAACATACTGAAACAATACATTACCTGCAGGAAGTATAAGGGAGTCCAATTGGGTCTTCAAAGCCTGACTATAGATACTTGGACTTTCAGTATAGCCCTGAGGAGCTCGACAGAATCTAAAGCCTCTGCGGCTAGTGTAAAACCGAACAGATACCTGCTGTCTGGATGGATAAGAATACTAAAGAACGCATTTTTCAAATCAATGACAGAAAAGAACTTAGAAGAAGCGGTAATCATGGTCAGGAGAGTGGTGATGTCAGGAACCACCGGAAACTGGGGAATCACTATTTTATTAACCTCGTGCAAGTCGATCACAAAACGATAAACATCTTCGTGGTCATCAGAGGAGCCTGAGGGTGCTCTTTTAAGAATCGGAAGGATAGGACAATTGCAAATATTAGCAGTTGTCTCCTCAACCGCACCATTCTTGATCAAATCCTGTACGATCTGCAACAAGGCTTGCTCTCCTGCCTGTGATATTTTATATTGAGGTACACAAGGCAAAATGGCACCATCCTTAACGAGTATCGAAACAGGCGATATTTGCAACAATCCCACTTCTGTGTCGCCTGTTGCCCACAAAGTGGGTGGTACGTCTTTAAACTCAGCAGGAAGGGGCACATTTATGGACAAACACTGTTTGGCGCACACCACATCCGGACCTATTGTCATATAGACACCTTCTGGAGAACAATACATTTTTTCAATAAATCCAGACCCATCAAATTTTCACTACAATTAGATTTCAACAAGAATGGCGAATCCACAGTGAAAGGACAAATAGTCAATGCAAGAGGTTTTGAAATGGGGCTTACAATCGGTACACCAGAAAAACCTACCAAAACATTATCATGGCCAGACAGAGCCGTCCCAGGGACCAAAGAGCGAGAAATAGAACTGTTCATTGCACCTGTATCCACAAAAATTCCTTAGCTGAGTCATGCAAATTTTCAGTAACATAAGGACCACGCTGATGTACAGGTATCAGAACTGGTCCCTCACTCTATCCCTGGCTGTCCTAGCTGTAAGACATTCCTGTCACCTCATCTGTGTCATAATCATCATGATGATACTGTCCGCCCCGAGGGTCATCGAATAATTGTTATCAGAACGACCCTGTGAGGGTGCAGCATTCTGAACCATGTCCGCTCTACCAGCTCCACGACTCCATGAGAACCTCGTCCTCTAGGGACCGCCACCTTCTGCAAATCACAGGACACTCGCTACACCAGTGTCCCTCCCCCTTACAATATGCACACTGATTTGACCCTAAAGGCGTAGCATTCCTGCTAGTGTGTTGAAGCTGCCGGGCCAAACCACCACGTCCTCTACCATTCCCTCTAGAAGCTTGCTGCAACAACACCTTCGTCTTCAAATCTTTATGCCTCTTCTCCTTCCTCTCCTTATCCTCATTTTCTCTGTGCTCATAATACTGTTCCATATTCAAAATACCAGAAGGACTAGAAGTGGATCAGGTACTTTCAAAAGTCTGCAATCGAGTTGCAATCTCAAGAAGCAAATTTGAAACAAATCTATTAACAAACAACCGGACACCTCCCTCGATAGACAAATCCTGCCCGCTATAATCCAGAAACACATTTTCAAACCGAGTGAAAAAATCAGACACACTTTCATCTTTCTTCTGGCGACAACCTGATAACTTGTCCCAATCAACCTTCCTCGGAAAGATAAGAAATTGCATATACGTTATAATGTGACCTGGCAAAGCAAATATCTCTGCCGTAGGCTTATCAACTGGCTTCTTGTCCTGATCCCATGCTTTGATTTTATCCCAATTCTGCAACATGATCCTGTGTGTGCACTTGTCTCCAAATATCAACCGGAACTAGCAAACCGAAAAACATTTCAATATCTGCAAGCGTCATTACTGTGGAAGAGGCTGCCTCAGTCAATTCTTTATAATACTCATAAGGAATTTTCCCAGGGTCAGGTAACTGAGTCTTGAGAGACAAAACTTCACTCCTTTTCCATGGAGTATAAAACCACTGTACTTGGAATCAGGCTGCTCCACCTGGTCTAATAACAACATTATGGTGATCCCTTAACTCTGGTATCTCGGGGTGATATATAGGATGAACCTCCCGCATCGGAAACTGAGACACTGAGGTACGACTCCTCTCATGTAGCCAACCCCAAAAAGCAATCAATGTTATGACACTACTAAAAACTTGATCAGGCCCCATGTTAGTAACATATGTATGATCATTAATATCATATAAAATCTGTAGTGCCACATCTTTAAAACACTGCTCCCAAAGACCAATCAGGGTAGAAGACATATGTTTAAGGGCATGCTGAAGTACATAAGGCTCATAATTTTTTCATTACATTCCACACATCTGCCCCACTGTAAATGGTTTTTCGAGCCCACTGGGCAGCCTGATTAGCCACTACCCTCTTTTCATCATCTCCCATATCAGACCGAACTAACGTTCGTCCCATTCGTTCCTTAAGTTTCGTCCAGTCTGGCTCCTCAAGGCCACGTACTGGTGTTCCACTACTCAGTAATGTCGGAGGATGAAAAAACAAAGTGGGAGCAGCAACAGAGTAACAGGCACCAACGTTGCTGCTGACAGCATCGTAGGTGTAAGAGCTGGTGAAAGGGACGCTGAAACAATAGGCGAGGCAGGAGTACTGACAGTCATTGTTGTCACAGATGGCGAGGATAAAGAAAAGACAGGAGGAGCTATGGCCAAAGCAGTCTGATCAACAGTAGCAAGAGCAGAAGTAGTTGGGGCAGAAGGAGCGGGAGGCTGAGACTGTGAAGCAGTAGCGGGATATATCCTCTGTGGGGCATATGGAGGTGGGGGTCGAGTATCTAATAATTCCTCCACAAAAGTGTTGTTTTCTCCCTGGGCCACATAACATTTATCAATTTGTAATCAAAATCTCCTATCTTCATGTTTGATCCATATCTCTTGCTTCTCTCTATTATGTGCTACATCTTTCTGAGTCAATGTTTGCATTCTCATCTTAAATGCCTCTTTCTCTGCTTTCATTCGCCTCTGCTTAGCTTTCTTTTGCCACGTTTGAAGAGAATCAAACATAGACTGTCTACTTCGTTTTGCAAACAATTTTTCCTGTAAGAAACCAATCTTTTGTTCATCAAAAGTGCATGTCAATGACCACTGTAACTCAGCATTGTCCCTCATATATTTGTGCCATAACGTACTAAACATAATAGGGCCAAGGCCATGCTTCACATACATATCAAAATTCAGAGTGCCTTCTGGAAGCGCTGGCTGACTTTCTTCCAATCTAGCATCATGATATTTTAAGAGTACCCATTTAGCTTATGTGATTATCTCTTTTATGCTGGCATTTTTTATTTTTTATTATTTTCATTGAGGTGATTCATTGCCATATATGTATTAATGGCAACCTGGGTTTTTATGTGATTTAACAAAATCTGGTTTTGTAACATCCTTTCTTTCTTTTTAGGTCACCCATATTTATTGATGATTGGAATTTTAGATGTTTTACTGTGTAGTGTATTGTGATATATGTATTTTATTTTTTTGGTTTTTATTAACCGGATAAAGTGGTTTTGACTGACTGACTAGCATCAGTAGTACAACAACGACAGCCCAAAGAAAACAATTTGCTAAAACCAGGCATTCTCAAAGAAAACAAGTTCACTACTTATGCCTGGCAAAGTGTTTGCAAACAGTTTTCACCCAAAAATCGGTCCTCAAACTGTTCCAAATACAAACCAAAATGGTACCATATCCACAAAGAACCAAAACAAACTCACCTGATATATGCAGGTCAAACAAATGTATTCTTCACTGCTGACTCTTCAGACCAAACGGTCAGATCCAAAGGTTTCACCATTCAGGACTCTAGTAGGGATAATCACTGTACGAGGCACCATCTGGCAGGACAGAAGGGGCAGCTGTGAGTTCAGGAACTCTCTTGTGCAGGGATCCCTAATCCGTCCGTCCGTCTGACCTGGTGATAGCCCTGACCTTCACCCCTGTCCATTGGAGGGGATGGGTCACTCACCCGAAGGAAGTGACCTGTTTAGGGTCACCCGGGTCACTCACGACCACCTCTTTTTAAAAAACAATTTATTTGTAAAGCGCACGTGCACCAAATGGTTTCATGGCGCTAGAGTCAAGGGAGAGGCTGCAACAGAGGGGAAATTGTTTAGTCATACGCCTGAGAGAACAGCCAGGTCTTAAGCTGTTTCCTAAACTCTGAATAAGAAGTTACCTCTCAGCCTTCCATATCAAATGAAGAGTCAGTCAGTCTGTAGAGAATTCAAACCAAGTATATGTTTATTCAGATACACTTGAGTGGAGCCCTGTCTGCACAGTCGCATAGAGGTGCTGCAGAGAGGACTGGCTTCAGCAAACATTGCAATACATTATGCACATTTAAGAACCAAGGAAGACCCGCCCATAATGGAATTTTCCAAGCAGGTGCAGCTAACACAAAGAAGTACAGTAAGATGGGTTTCATGATTTTACAGTTGATACTTAATTTGCTTCAATCCAGTAGCTTTTCGGTAAAACACATACATCACTTACTCTGCCTGACTGTGCCAGTGTATTCCTCAGGGATACCCCTCTGCTTCTTTTGTGTGAACTCTATTAAACCATATGACCTCGCTGCATGTAACAAGTGCATTCTTCTGGGTTGCTCCTCTGTCACTCGTGGTTGAACGCTATTAAACTGTATGTATGCCCTGACTGTCTATATCCAGTATGCTCCTGTAGGTTGTTTCTCTGTCAGTCCTGTTTGGACTCTATTCAAGTGCATGCCTTGGCTGCATGTAACTATTGTGTTCCTGTAGATGTCTCCCTGGCCTGTCCTGGAAGATCTCTCTATACTAGTGTGTACCTAGCAATTGTATTCCTCCTGCAGGATTGCCATCCAACTGTAACTATACCCCGTGGTGCTGCAGATACTCTCTGTGATGATTCCATTCTGTCGCTTCTGAGTAGAACACAGAGTACGTTCCCAGTCTGCCTGTAACTGGTGCACTGGTGTAGGTTGCTCCAGGGTGGACTATATAGAGTATATACCCTGGGAACATGTATGTTAGTGCATTCTTTAGTTTGCTCCTCTTACGTTCTTGGGTGGACTCTCAGTAGAACATTTAACCTGGATTCCTATACGTGTTCACTGCTCCCACATGCTCCTCTGTCACTCAGACCTCTCCCAAACACCCATAATATCCAAAGACAGAAGACAAGACTAGATGCACACCTATTACTTATTTGTTTATTTATTTAGAGAGCTTTATAACGCACAAATATGACTCAACAGTACACAGAAAAACCATACCCTGTTCCAAGACCCATAACATATCCATAAACAGGCAACAGTGCGCTTTGGGCAACGGGTATGACTAGTGATAGTTGCATCTCGGTGAGAAGAGTCTCCGCTTTCAAACCACACTCCCTGGCCCAGATCCTTAAATTAGGAATCTGTTTAGCAAATTCCCACTCAACTTTATTCCACTCCACATATCAGCACAATTATACAAGAAGTGCATTCTAGCACTCACCAAACGACTAAAAGGCTTCGCTCACAGGACACTTGCTCCCAACACTTCCAACCAAGCACCCCCTGCGGTGCAACGTGTACCTTACAGGTGTGCTTTATCACATCCCCGGGTATGAAGCACCTCACAGTAGTACAATATAAGCTGGCGTGTGGCTGTTCTTCATTGACTGTTGTCTGGCTGACAACCACATCAGCTTAATGCCTCCTACAGGGCACGCCACTTTTCAGAGCTTTTGAATTGCATCATTGCAACTAAAAACGCGAGCGTTACTCGCTGAGGAGGTGCATTGGCATCTTTTCTGCTCTTGTATTGACCCTCCGATAAAACTCCTCAATAAATCTGGGAGGGGGTGTCTGGTGTATAGATCATCACGGTGATTGCATCCTTCCTACTGCACATTAGTGGTTTTAAAAAAAAAATATTTATATTTCCATACCCTTGCTCTTGTGTGGCATCTCCGAGAAGCAGCAACAGAGATCCTAGAAATGTCAAATTAGTGTTCCGTGCCAAGCGCCAGTGCAGAGACTTGTTACATCAATGCACGAATCCATTTAGTTCTTCATTTAGTATTATAACAAGTTTAGAAGAAATTTCAGGTCCCGGATTCTATGCTTTTTAACGGTCTGGTTGCATTGTGGAAATCCAAGTAAAACTTAAACACACTGAAAGAAAATGAAGCAGCCATTCGCTCCTTTTGTCAGAATCGTCGAACCACAAGGGAAGAAGTGATGAAGGGCCACTTCAGTCTCTTGCAGTTTGTGGTTTTAGTCTTCCTGAGACTTTTGGTATTCGGGGCTCAAGGTCACGCGTTGGTTTGCAGTCATTCACCCTCCTCTGTTGTGGTAAAGATGTATCAGTTAACTAAATATTGACTGACCTTGTACTAAGACTTAAGAACCTTGAGAAGCACTCTTAGCTAGTTAATCACGCAGCATCCGTTTTGTGAAACCTTTCACTTGAAATCTGGGTATGCATGTGTATGTATAACAGGCAAGGACTAACCGAGCATGATTGTTAGTGCTTGGATAAATAAATGTAGAAGGTACTGGTTCTAATCTGCATATCACTCCATAAACTCTGCAGTCCCTGGGTGCCCTCACTTTTGCATACACGTCTAGCACGGAAAAGAGTGGTTTTCTGCTTTCAGACTGTCACTGCATTTGCCACATTTGCTTCTTTGTACTGAATTGCAGCATTTACAGAGTGCTTTATAGACCGAAGTTCCCGAGTGCATTTACAGAGGGGTAGAAATCTACACAGTAGGGAATGAGTGGTTGGAAATGTGCTTTGTGCAAACCAAACTCCATATGGTTGCACTCAAACAGGATTGGCACTCACCAATAGTGTTCAGCCGTGGGGTTCAAGAGAAACATGACTCAGAAGCCTTCCTAGTGCATTCAGGTCACTGAGGTCCATTTGTACAAATCTGCAGTTCTTCCAGTAGGGCTAAGAACATATTGTAAGAAATTAATAGCATCAAACAGTGCCTCACTGGACCCAACTTAAACTGTGCAGAGATGGACCACTTTGACCAGAATATACACTCAGAGGGCTATTTGTGAGTGCAAGCCCTGTTTTCTGTGTGGCCACGTGGAGACTGTTTTGTGCACTCTTCTTTTGTTGTGACCCTAAATGGGAAGCATATTGGTGTAGTGACCAGAGAGTTTCATGTCTCAGGATTAAGCATGGGCGTAAAATCCGTTCCGCTCGCGGAATTTGCGGATTTTCGACAAATTCGCAATCCGCGAACTCTAGCGAATTTGCCGAAAATCCGTAAATTCGCACGCGGCGGATTTTTTTTCTTGGTGATACAATTTTGCGGCGAGCGGCGTTCACTTACCGTCATTCAGCGTTTGCAGAGTTGTTTTTCTCAATATTTTGCGAGTGCTGCGCCATTTTGGATCTTGCTGCGGGATCCCGCGGGAGTTTGTCGACCGCGATTACGTCATCGCGCCTTGCCACCTTGCACAGCACGCATCGCGAGAGTTCGCAATTGTGAACACGTAGGTACGGCGGGCAGCAACAATCTCGCACTCGCGAAATACAGATTTAGCAATTCTGCACAAGAAATCCACCAGCAAACAGCATAAACCTTCAGAAAATGATGATTTTTATCAGAATCACTCCTCAGGTTGACATTTGCCTGCACTTTTTTTTAGCAAGGAGTCCATTTTGGAAGGAAGTGCCCCACAGTCTCCAACTTCCTGCTCCTGTCCAGCAGGCTCCTCCCAGTGCTTTCTTCATGTGCTGGTCACTTTCATTTGGACCTTGACCTGGAAGGATTACTCTTTGTGGATGCTGCTGGATATTTGGATTTAAGGCCTTTTTGACTTTCTTTGGATCACTTTTGGATTAGAAATCAACTTTCACAAGTAAGTTTGTTTGAGGCATTACAGTTGCTGCAACTACAATTTTGGAACTTTTTCAGAACATTAAATAAAATATAGTGTGGGTAGCCACAGTATCCAGTAGGACCAGGGTTAGTTATGGGTGCATGATACAACTGTTTTGTTGAATTTAAACATCATTGAGGCCATGGATGGGCTGGGATTGTGCTGAATTTTGTGTTTTTTGTCGATTTTTTGGGGGCTGCTGTTGTGACCTTTTGCCCAGGGGTAGTGAGTGGAGCATGGACTGAGTCTGCCTGTGGGGTCTCTTTAATGTAAACATCCTGGATGGCATTGGATTGTGGTGATTTTTGTGTGTTTTTCATTTTTTTTGGGGTGTTCTGTTGATGTGGACTGGCCATGTGGGTGGTGGTGGCCATTTTGAGTGCTTGTACAGGCAGGCCCTCCACATGTGCTTGGGGTGCAAGGGGCCATTTTGAAGACAGGCAGTATCTGAGGCCTGCACCCATTTTGCCTAGCTTTCATCCATTATGCCCAGGGGTAGCGAGTGGTGCATGGGCCTAGTCTTTCTGTGGGGTGTCTTCTTGAATTTAAACATCATTGAGGCCATGGGTGGGCTGGGATTGTGCTGAATTTTGTGGTTTTTGTCGATTTTTTTGGGGCTGCTGTTGTGACTTTTTGCCCAGGGGTAGTGAGTGGTGCATGGACTGAGTCTGCCTATGGGGTCTCTTTAATGTAAACATCCTGGATGGCATTGGATTGTGGTGATTTTTGTGTGTTTTTTATTTTTTTTGGAGTATACTGTTGATGTGGACTGGCCATGTGGGTGGTGGTGGCCATTTTGAGTGCTTGTACAGGCAGGCCCTCCACATGTGCTTGGGGTGCAAGGGGCCATTTTGAAGACAGGCAGTTTTTGAGGCCTGCACCCATTTTGCCTACCTTTCATCCATTATGCCCAGGGGTAGTGAGTGGTGCATGGGCCTAGTCTTTCTGTGGGGTGTCTTCTTGAATTTAAACATCATTGAGGGCATGGGTGGGCTGGGATTGTGCTGAATTTTGTGGTTTTTGTCGATTTTTTGGGTTGTATAACTGATGTTCCTCTGTCTTCCATTGCTTTTAGGTGCACAAGAGAACCACCAGTGCCAGGAAGAAGTCCTGCTGCGGTGTGTGCAGCACAACATCACGTGTGGCCACAGACAACTCTGCAACTTGTGCAACTGCGGCCTGCTGTTCTGAGTGACATCTGAAAAAGATGGCCCCAAAAAAAGTTCCCCGTAGCTCCTCTAGCAAGAAAGATGCCAGAAAGGAGCAGAAGAAGCAAGTTACCAAGCAAACTGGTGTGCCGACCGCCACATTTTTGGGGAATAAAAAACAAAGTACGCCTGCAGCAGCAGCGGGATCTGCTGGGGACCAAGCTGGGAGCAGCACCCCCGCTCCATTGGGCTCAGTGCCACCACCCCCCCGCCAACTTAAGTCCAAGCCCTTGAGTGCTGCAGAGGCAGCCAGTCTACTTGTTCAATCACCATCGACCAGTGATGTTGGCTCATCGCAAGAAAGTAGCAGCAATGTCCCTCAATCAACACAGGTTGTTGTAACTCATCTGACGAGTGTTGAACAACCACAGCCGCAACAACAACCACATGTGCAAGTACAAGCCCAAGTACATGTGGAAGGAGAGGCGGCGCAAGGAGAGGAGCAAGCAGAGGTGCATGGAGGGGTACAACAAGTGCCCACAGTAGTTGTTCCTCCAGAAGTAGGGGCACATCTGGAAATCGACAATCAAGCCGAGGTATCATTCGAGGAAGCCACTCCTCCTGATGATCATTCATTGTCTTCCACATCCAGAGTAAGGAAAAGATCAAGGGTGGTGGTGTCTACATCTTCTTCAAGCCCACCTCCTTCTGATGATATGGATCTTACTTGGGAACCAGCACCACTGCCGTCTGAGAGTGAGGCTGAGGCACACCATGATCTGACAAAGATAGCTAAGCGTAAAAGGAAGGTCGTCGAAACTCTCATAGTTATGGAGTGTGATGACGCTCAACAAGAAGTGGCGTATACTAGTGCTGCTGAAGACTCTCACGACGACGACGCAGTCATCACTAACGTCACTGAAGCCCCAGCGGGCATGCAGCAAACAGACATTTTGACCCTAGCCCGACAAGCTGCTGAGCGTGATGATGAAGTCGACGAGGAGGCAATGGGAACACCACAATCATTGAAGTTAACTAGTACACCACCACCTACCGCTTCCATATTTCTTCCTCGCCAGAAGGGACCTCCATCCACCTCGACCTCAATTAGTGGTGGGCAAAGTGCACAACGTAGTAAAGTTCAGCAATACGCATCCTCCACTTCATCTGGCATTAGCAGCATGACCACCACCAGTATCGCCTCCTCTGGCCCCCCAGAAAATTCAAGTCTGCAGTTTGGGACTTCTTTAGTATTTGCCCAAAAAAGGAAAACCTAGCCATTTGTAGCATTTGTAAGCTTGCAGTTAGTCGTGGTAAGCTTGGTACCAACTATGGTACCGGAGGCCAGAGAGGTCATCTTAAGAGACAGCACCTTGTCCAATGGTTTGCGCACCTAAAGAAGATCAAGGAAGCCCGAATTGGAAGTCAAGAAAACGTTGATGTTCCATCTGATGATGACGAGGAGGAAGAAGCGTCACACGCTTCACTTACACCCAGTACCCCTGTCAGCACACCCCCTGTGAGCCACACTAAGAGTGTGGGACAGAGTGATACACCAATGCGAAAAAGTTCATCAGCGAGCGTAACTGGGTCGAAGAAGTCATCATCATCATCCCGTAAAATGGTCCAGGGCAACATTAGAACCATGTTGTTTTCAGACGCGCCATATGAACGCAACCACCCAACGGTGCGTCTGTATAACACTAAGCTGGCTAAAATGCTAGCGCTGGATCTTCTCCCTTTTTTGGGTCTCGCTGGCAATGCATCCGCAAGCGGATGCAGGTGTCCAGCTGGAGACGTATAGCGATCAGTCTGGGGGGAAGGAGGACAAGAGGGTGTACAAGCTTTTTTCCCTGGATTCGTGTGCGCGAACGCTCACGTTCCGTCCTGCGCCGCGCCGTGCACTTCCCTCCCATACTCCCAGCCTAACGCGCATGCATGCACACAGACACACACACACGCGCGCACACGCACACATGCACTTACACAGACACGCAGGCACCCAGACAGGCAACCCCCTCCCCCCCACAGTCACACACGCATACACACAGACTCCAAGACACATACACACATGCACGCTCACACACATACACAGCCCACATACAAAGACCCTCCCCCCGCCGCCGCCGCCATCGCACACACACACACACTGCATACACACACGCTCACACACAGGTGCCAAGCCCCACTTACCACCTCAACCGCCTCTCCTTACTTCTGCTGCCATCCACTCTGTGGGCGCGGGCTTCTCGCAAAGTCGGAAGTCCCGCCCCACGACTGCCGTGAGCGTGCTCATCCCAAGACCGGAAGTTCGGGAGAGTGCACGCTCACGGCTTGTTTTTCATCTTGTGAATATTATTTTTTCCCCTCCTCCTTTTCAGGACAGCTTTAATTTGACGCGGTGAGCTTTTGGTAACGAGGTAGGGAGGCCGGCCGGGCCGCCGCAGCCGGATTCATTAATCAATGAAAAGTCCATTAATTTACTGAATCCATCTCTGCTGCAAGTCCATTCATTTACGGAGTTGCCTTAGGATTGTGATAGACCTGTGACGAACGGCTTGCCTACAGAGCCTCGTAGCAGGTGCATTAGCCATAGGAGCTGTCTTTGAGGCTCTTGTTTACTGCGTGCACCATAATAGATGCTTTACCAAACGGAAGAGGCAATTGATGTGACGTGTTGGGGCCGCTTGGCCGAGGCACCTTTTGAGCACGGGGGACTGTGGAGCTGTGATCTTTAGCTCTGGAGAAACAATCCCTTTTCACTTTTCTTTAATGCATAAAAAAGCAGCGCTGCAGTCGATTCGCCTAAGATACATTGTCTGCTTCATGTTGCTGCCAGCCCACACAGGCAGCGCATCCTTCAGCTTCTCTGCGTTTCCACGGCCTTCTAGATTCAAAGGCGCCCACTCTTTATCGCTGCGAGATTTGTGAGATGCTGTGGTCCCGAGGAAAGGGGTTAATTCCGCCAAGCTTTTACTGGGAGCAAACTGCACGTGTCGCTGCTTTATTCCGACTGACGCCATGCCAGACTGACCTCCCCTCCCCTCTGACATTCCTTCGTCCTGTATTTCCCCTCTCCCCTTCCGCCTCCTTTCTGCCATCCTCGGGTGCTTGGAATGACCAGGCCAGTAAGATAGCTCAGTGGGTTCAGAACCTTCGTCTGACAGCTGTATGTATGCCTTTCAGAGGTCGATTATACAACTGCAATCTATAGTGCTACAAAGTGTCAAGCCCTGTGATAGTGCGCCATTTACAAGTACTGCCTCGTCATGACGTTATCTTAATGATATACTTGAATGCATTCAACCATTGACAGGCATTGACATGAACACCACACTATCACGCAAGGAAACACACTGGATTAAGAGATCCGTTGCGCTTCTGGGATGCCATCTAAGTCATGTAAATACAAAACATATTGCATTACAAATGCTATAGGTATCACATTTGCGAAAGTTATAACTATTGGCATTGTAAATGACAAAGCTATTAATTTAGCTATTTAAAAAAAAAACATAAATAAAAACTTTGCCATTTACAATACCAATAGCTCAAACTTTCCTAATGCGAGACCCATTGCATTGCAAATGCTTGTCTTTTGTAGTTTTCTAGAATTAGTGGCAGCGCTCTGCCCTAAATGGAAGGTTCCTAGCCGGTTCTATTTTGCCCTAGTTGCGGTTCCAGCACTACATGAAGATGTGCTGGAGGTGATTGGGGCAGCTTTGCAGAAGAGTGCTGTTCACACTATACATCTGACAACAGACATGTGGACCAGTGGTGCAGGCACTGATTACATGTGCATCACTGCACACTGGGTCTCTTTTTCAGGGGTTAAAGCAAAGCTAAACGCAGGTGCTGACCTGGACCAAGTTTTTAAAGCTGCTCGGAAACATGCAACACTAGCCATGTTTGGCTTGGAGAAACGTCATACAGCAGAAAACATTTTGAATGAGTTTAACACAAAGGTCTTTCACTGGCTGTCCCCAAAAAAACGCCAGATTGGTTATGTTTCCATGGATAATGGCGCCAATGTAGTTAAGGCCATGGATCTGGGTAACTATTTCAGAGTGCCGTGTTTGGCGCACTGTATAAACCTGGTGGTAAAAAAAATCTTGGATAAAGACAGTCCAGCATGCGAGTTAGTGGTCACCTGCCGAAAAATGTGCAACCATTTCAGCCATTCTTATAAGGCCCGGAAGCATCTGAGGCGCCTGCTACATGAACGTCGAATGCCAGTGAAAGCACTCATCCAGGAGGTGCCAACACGTTGGAACTCAACCTTCTACATGCTTGAGCGTCTGTATGAGCAGTTTACGGTACTCAATCAGTATTTCCTTACACTGGGTACAGCTGTGGAGGACCTGAGGTTACATGCGGAGCAATGGGAGCTAGTTAAAAGCCTGACAGACATGCTTCATCCTTTTGAGGTCTTCACGCGTGCAGTCAGCAGGGAGGACTGTAATTTGGGAAAAGCTATCCCATTGTTGCGCATGCTGGAGCACAAACTGAAGGCGGTGTCTTCTAAGTTTAAAAAAGATGAAGAAAAGCAAGAAGCTTTTGTTTTGGTGGAGAAATTATTAGAGCGCCTACTTGGCGATGAACGTCTTCAAAATATCCACTCAGAACAGCATTACATTTGTGCTACTATTCTGCATCCACGCTACAAAAAGGCGCTGGCAGGCAGTGCATTATTTCCTTTTGGTGATGAAGATGTTACAAAGTACAAACATTTGCTAGCCTTGTCAGCCATGAGGTTTGAAAGAGAACGGCAGCAAATTCAAGGAAGAGGCAGTACATCAGCATCAGCAGGCCATCCCCAGTCAAAAGACTCCACTTCTGCACCTGTAGCTGTGGCAGAAGTGACCTCTCAGCCGTTAAAGACACCGGCAACCGGATCATCTGCACCAGACACAACAGAAATATCGGGTGATGATAGTGAAGAGGATTGGCTAGCTGAGCTTGGGTTTGGTTCTCAAAAGGTCCGAGCAAAAAGTAAGCAAAGTGGAGGAACCGTGGAGAACCTTGAGTCGATGGTGCAGGACTATCTGAATGACTCAACAGAGGTCTATGTTAATGCTGACCCATTGGCGTATTGGCATGGGAAAAAAGAATTGTGGCCAGAGATCACCAACCTGGCTATACATTACTTGTCTTGCCCACTCGCAAGCGTGTCTTCTGAACGTGTTTTCAGTGCTGCTGGTGGCATTGTAACTTGCAAACGGACCCGCCTCTCGCCCAAAAATGTGGAGAGGTTAACAATGATCAAGATGAATGAGCACCTCATACCACCAGATTACAAAGTACCAGATTGCACGCCGGAAGAAGACGAGGAGGACAGCAACTTAGATGAGGGAATTTCTTCTGTGTTAGGTGACACTGACCTACTCCTGTCTGAATTCGCAGAGTATGAGGACGAACTCTTCTTCCCTGACACCGAGCCCTGAAAATGAGCCAATGAATCAAAAAATTTCTTTTTCGTACTTATTCACTTTTATTCCTGTGTTTCTGTCTTTCTTTGTTTTGCACAGTTAATATAATTAAAACTTTAATCACCTGTACTTTTACTTTTTGGCTGTTTGGGGGTCTTCTACTTGTTTTCGCCTCGGTTGACGGCTCTGTGGCCATTGCTGGGAAGGTCTAATACCGGATAAAACTGGTTTGGACAACATCCATGAGGAAAACGTTTTTGCATTTTCTGACATTTCGCTCCATGTAGTGTTTTCGGGGGCCTGTTTGGGGGGCTTCCTGGTGTTTGTGGGTGGGTTTCGGGGTCTGGGAGCAACGCTGGGTATGGATAGTTTTGATAGCAAGAGGTTTGAAGGGAATCCATGGAGGCAGAGGGGAGTTAGGGCCTAGCTGCAGAGCGCACACTGAGTGATTTTGGAAATTTTCAGGAAAGTGACAAAGTCCACATTTTTGTACTTTTGCTTTTCGTCTGTTTGGGGGTATTCTACTTGTTTTCGCCTGGGTTGACGGCTCTGGGGCCATTGCTGGGAAGGTCTAATACCGGATAAAACTGGTTTGGACAACATCCATGAGGAAAAAGTTTTTGCATTTTCTGACATTTCGCTCCATGTAGCGTTTTCGGGAGCCTGTTTGGGGGGCTTCCTGGTGTTTGTGGGTGGGTTTCGGGGTCTGGGAGCAACGCTGGGTATGGATAGTTTTGATAGCAAGAGGTTTGAAGGGAATCCATGGAGGCAGAGGGGAGTTAGGGCCTAGCTGCAGAGCGCGCACTGAGTGATTTTGGAAATTTTCAGGAAAGTAACAAAGTCCACATTTTTGTACTTTTGCTTTTTGGCTGTTTGGGGGTCTTCTACTTGTTTTCGCCTGGGTTGACGGCTCTGGGGCCATTGCTGGGAAGGTCTAATACCGGATAAAACTGGTTTGGACAACATCCATGAGGAAAAGCCTTTTGTCACTTTTTGTAAATTAGGGTTCGTTAGGGTTAGCCCTAGCAGCAGGATTGCATGTGTTTCGGGGTGTTCTTGATTTTTGCAACTGAGTCCTGGGGTCTTAGAGCACTCGTGGGAATGTGTAATTTTGGTTGCAAGCAATTTGAAGAAAATCCATGGTGGGAAAAGGGGGGATCACTTACTCTGTGATGGCAATTAGTGTTGAAAACATTTAGCCATTGACATTTAAAGGAAGAAAATGACACAGACTTAAGTTTCAGGAAAACAAACTTACTGTTAAACCCCCACGCACCAGACTCAAAAGCAGTAAAAAACAGGTATGCTCAGATAAAGTTTCAAAAAGTATATTTCTGTAGCCCTAACAAAATAATCTCCCGCAAGACCCTCCCTAACCCCAACGATTGTCCTTCAAAAGTCCCAAAAAGAACCCAACTCCCAATTCCCACCCCCCAAAAGTTTCTAAAAAAGGGGCAAGGGACACTACGGCAGGATGCTGTTCACTGTAGCGGCCAGGGCATCATACTCCTTGTGGAAGGTGGCATGGTCGGAGCGGAGGCCCTCCACCAAGTTCTTATAAGTTAAGACCTCCTGCTCCAGGTAGGACACTCTGAGGCATAAGCGGTGCTGACGTGCCTTGCAACTCCTGTGGGGGGCAGCTGATGTCTTTGCTGCTCGGCGGTGGCGGTTGGTTTTGGTAGCCCGGCTCCGTACCGCTGGAGCACTGCGCTGGCTGGCTGCCCGTGTGGGCCCGGAGGAGGATGCAGCTGTCGCAGTAGATGTACTAGTAGACTGCGTGTCCTCCTCCTCCAGGGCCAGCAGCCGCCGATATTCTGCGACAGTGGCATCCAGCCTCCGTTGCCGGGCCATTCGAGCCTGCTCCTTCCTTGATGGTTTGTTGGATTTGGAAGGAGCAACTATATAAAGAAAGAAAGACATAGTCTGTAACCAATGCTTAAGATTAACACAAAATGATTGAGCAGAAAGTTGTGTCACAGTACAACTAGCAACTTGAAAGCACAGTACATAACTATTGAGGCCAGTATCTATCTAACCTCCCACTTCTTCATCCTTGCTCTAACATTAGTGGGAGTTTAAGGAACAAATTCTACGAGCACTATGGACTTCCATTACAGTCGACTATGACAGTACACCAGTCTTAATCTTCTTCTTCTCTCTTGTTTAGGAACATTGGTACGTTATCTTCTGCAAGCCGGCATAATGCCAGCGCAGTGAACTTGCACCCGAGAAAAACAGACGCACACCATGATGAGTGAGACAGACTTGCGTTACTGTACCGGTACAGTACATGCAGGTGGTGAAGCTCATATTTTTCTATTACAGGTGGCACTGAGAATACTCTGTTAAAAGGGCTACTGCTTAAATATTTTAACTTTCACCCTACAATGCAAATGAGTACTAGAGAAGGAAAAAGAAGAAACTAAATAATCTGATTATCTATCTCTTCACATGGGATGTATTTGATTACATATGGGATGACTTTAGGTGCTTTGCTTTTTATTGAGTGAACAGTGATACACCCACACATGAATGACGTACTACTACTAAACTAAAATTATTAAGAGAGGTAGGGAGTGTCCACCGTAATAACCGGATATATGCTGTGCTTGCAGTTGCAATACAAACTACTGCTACTATTCATGGTAGTATTTGGACAAAATTACAACTTCTTTTCCTTGCCTTTCCTACACTGGAACGGACGTGCGGGTGCGGTGTTACATGCTCTTCAAAGTAACACTTAGTTCATCCAGTGACCATCTACTCTCTCTAGATACACATATGCTATCTAAGAGTCAGATAGTACCATGATCCAGGCATCCATCCATTCAAAGTATATGCACACATACAGTTTCTGTTTCACCCACCAAGGCTGTTCTCCTTCCACCCATCCTTGCTTCATCATTCACCCAGCCATGCACCATACCATATTCTTTCCTTCCCAGCCACCTCGGGGACCAAGCAAACACATATCATTCTTCTTTGCCAGTCATCATTAAATTTCTCATCCTTCCACACTTACTTACACCCTTCTTTCGCTTTTCGTTCATCCCATCCATCAAGTTCATCTCAGATCTGATTGGGATTCTTCTAGCCAAAAACTTCACAGCTAAGTCGAAGTACATTTAGAGGAGGCTACTACCTGGTTGATTTATAATACACCCATGCAGAAACCACACTCTGCAGTCTTCAATCTCAATAAGTAAGGAATATATAGCTTACCTCTGCCCGCCACCACCGTGTGAACCCTCACAGGCACATTGGTGTTGTCCGGCACTTGCACCGCCTCCTCCCCAGAAGTGTCCTCCTCATCCACTACCACCACCTCCGCGCTGGCCCCGCCACCAGATGTTCCACCTACAAAGTACATTTAAGATTGTTAGAATACACCACTCACTACTATATAATATTTGGTCTAGGAATAAAGAAATGTAAAAAAAAACAGAAAACAATGTAATAATTTGTGACTGTCTAATCTAAAGTAAAAATGTTCCTTTTTCCAGGGAAGGCTCAGTGCATAGAGATATTGCTGACTAGAATGGGAGTCCAATGGAATTGCCAAATGTGCAATCTTAGTTAGCTACATAGACAGACTAATAAGAATAATCTAGTAATACCACAGGGAGTCATAGTCGAGGCAGGATAAGAATTTAGATACAGTCTACAAGAAGATGAAAGACGATTTAGAAAAAATCGAATGAGGAACGCTAGGAAAAAATAGGTACTCTATATTAAAATGAAAACTTACTGGGGCCAGCAAAGGAGCCCTCGCCTGGCCGATCCTGGCCTTCTACAGCAGCAGCAACCACCTCCTCCTCTGTCCTCTTGCCCCTGGGGGGAGCTGATGTACAACATGAAAGAAATAAAGACACGAAAACATGGATGATTGTTGTCAACCAAATCAAACATTTCAAAAGAACAATAACAAAATATTTTTGCGAAATAGCAAATGGACAACTATTCCACGGGATATATTGACCGATCCCATGTGGTCTACTACGTTATTAGTATTGCTTGATTTGCGGACCGTCGACTTGGAAAGTTCTTATGTAACTCACTAAACAAACTACTAAAAAGGTTCGCCTAGGACTGGCAGGCAGCAGTCCGCAGCACGCAAAGTGACAGACAAAGTCCATCGTGATTGCAGATCAGCGACAACACTAAAAAGTTTCCTACTACATTAACCAGTCATTAAAATACTCAAACTATCAATCCTCCACCACTATTTCTTCTTATCGCCATGTGTACAAAGGAAGGACTGGACTTGAGTCTGTAGGGGCTGATTTAGAAGCCCCTTGCGGCTCTTTTGCTCCATTGTTGCGTGACTTTTGTGACGCAGCGGCAGGACAAAAGAGGCGCCATGGTGCGGCGTATATTAACAACGTGACGCATATGGGAGATGCATCACGTTGTAAAGCCCTGCGCCATCAGGGGGCGTTCCGGCGCAAGAGAGGGCGTTCCTGCGCAGGAACGCATCCTAAAAGTGGCTGAGTGACATCTACAAGATTTTAATCGGTCACTTTGAGGACAATGATGCGTGACTCAAACCCTGCGCCTGCTTGAAGCAGTGTGATGTATTCCTATAGGTACTGTATCGATTCCCCTATTCCTGACCCTGGTTTGGTTAATAATTAACTAGCAGCCATCCAACGGTGCAAGAACCGTTATCTGATTAAGCCACACCACGGCACAGAAGCGCGTTATCTGATTAGGTCATAACGCATGCCATCTAATTAGACAAGCGATATTCCTCCAGCCCCTGATAAGGCATACGGAGTTCTCAAAACAAATCAAACCTACAGCGACCTGGGAAATTCCCATAACCATTGTTTTGATTTCACCGAGAACTTCAGCAAAAGAATGTGCGAACGAGCCCGTTCATATGACATCCTTATTGACGTATATATATCCATCCTTACGTCAATCTCGGCACCTTTCAGGTATAAATATTACCGACATTGCCTTAAGCAAACACATGCGGTGGTGACGAGATCGGAGCAGCGAGACGTGCTGAGGAGCCCAGCAGAGAGCGAAGCCCACAGACACTGCCCCGCCTTCCTGACGCGCTGAGAACGAGACGCTGTCTTTCTCCTGCCGAGAAATCCAGCTCCGGCGCTTCCATGCAGCCCTCGCAGGCAGCTGGAATATCAAGACCTGGGATAAGAGATACCAGCCCTCCATCATTCTAGATCTCAGGTACAGAACTGAATAACCCCTTGCAGAGAATTCTCGAATCAGTCCCTTGGCAAAACAAACTTAACTTAAACTGCTACTTATCTACTCCCGCCCACGTATTAGGCTTAGGTCAGGTACATTGGGGTAGGCGTGGTTAGAAGCACCAGTTGAGTACGATTAGTCAAATGTATATATGTATGTATCTATTTTATCCATTTTAAAGTATCATATGGCTCAGAAACCATATCAATGCTTTTACAGTATTATTTTATAATTCTGTCTCTACTGTATGCACTTTACTTAACTACAAGTATTGCAATAATAGCGATTCATTTCTCTTGTATGAGAAAAGAGACTGATCAATAAATAACATCTTTTATTGAACCACGCCCATCTCTTATTTCTCTACAAACTGGTGAAACTAAGAATGCACGTACTGACTGAGTAAAATAAGTTGTCTATTGTTTTCACACGACTCTAGAGATACACTCTTGATTAGGGGAGAGCAAAGTTGTCATGTTCTATGGTTGTCAGGACTAAATCCCTTCTTGTCTATCCAGGGAGGTTAAAATCCTCCTTGTCTATTCGAGAAAGTTTCTAGTGAACTCTAAGCTAGCTGGCAAACACAAACCTTTAAGTCTAATATTGTCGGTAGAAGACCTAGTTAACCTCTGCCCTAGGTCTATACTATTGAAGATATTATTCCAATGCGCAGAGCCTATTGGGATAATAGGAACTACACTACATGGCGCCCAACCGTTTGGATAGGCGATAAAACTAACGCAAGACATTAGAGTAACTCAGTCGTGCTTTTTCACACAGAACCCCTTTTTTCCCATAATACTCCAAAGACGTCTGGAGTGGGTGAAAGGTCATATCCGCCAAACCTCGCAGGAGGAGACTTCTATGTATGGTTCATGGTTTACTCAACGTTGAAGGATACACTGTTCCCAAATATTGTGCATCTAATCTTTGTTTCCATAGAAACCTGATCTGCAAACAAACAGAATAACCTTCTTGACAATAGTATGTCAGAAACTGAAGAAGAAAGGGAGACAGTTAGACTAGCAGCTGAACTCCTAGAAGCAGATAATACTCTGCAGCAAAATGACCCGGATATAATACTCATCCCGGTCAACATAAGAAAATCTATAACCCTAAAGCTTATAGAAAATGGACTGACACCAAGAGGTTGTACAGTCATATTCGTAATTGAGGCACACGAATATCGGCAGACAGAGGTATTCTATTCATGGATAAACTTTCCAGCAGCAAACGCTGTAACAAAGGACTTCCACTATTACAAAATAGAGGAACCTCCTAATGAGTACACTCCTTTCGAGGAGGTGGAAATACCACTCAAATTCCAAGAGCACCTGCTCTTGTTTAATGGCACCCTAAAACATAATAATCACATCACCAGGCTCGGTCCACTAGGTAGACCAGGAGCAACGTGGCCGGTCCTAGCCGGATACACACCACATCCAGACATTGAAGAAATGCCTGCACCAGAACTTTTAGCACAGCTAAAACAATTAATAAAAATACATAGACAATTAGTCCAATATGTAATGCGGACTTCAACTATCCAACCAGCAATTAAAATTCCACAGTTGACCAGTCATCAGGGGAACACAAATAAAATTACACCACAGAACATACAGTCCTGTCTAGGTAAGGTACCCGCAAAACGGGAACAAATTCCTTTCTGGCTAGCACAAAAAATAACTCAAATAGAGGCAGTGTTTCCAGATACCACCCCTGTTGAGAAACATAGGATTCTGACTATCTGTCTTCCAATGGGAATCGCACCACATGTGGAGGACTGTGACACTTGGGGAACAGTCTTTGCTTCCATTTACACAAAAACACATGGTGTACCATCCATGTCAGTAATACCAGATGTGCTAAAACAGATTCAAGATGAATACGGTCCAGAACCCGCTTTAACTCTCGGTATGAAATTACTGAAAGACTTCAAGCAGGTCTCTGCAATATTATTAGCCAACATAAAGGGAGAAGCAGCAAATGTGGCGATTCGCCAGAGGTTAAAAGAGACAAATATAGCAGACCAACCATCTGAAATTGCCAGAATCATAGAAAAATCCTATGAAGAACTAGGAAGAGATAGTTTGGGTGGAATACCAGTGAAACCCCAACTAGTTGAAAGTCCTGAAAAGGTATTTATAAAAAATAATTTAAACACTCAAAAAAAGAGCTGGGATGGAAATAAACAATCCAATCCTAAAGAAAAAAGATTCCAGTCCAGAGGAAGGTCTCCTCGGCGGAGAGAAAGATCTCCCGACCAAGGACGCAAGTCTCCCCAAAGGGAGCCCTCTGTGAAAAGATACAACCTTAGAAATAGGGATAATATAAAGAAACCTGATAGATATCAAGATATTGATACACGTCCCTCTCAATCTTTTCAGACTTCCTCGCAGAAATCGGAAAGAAGAGGACGATCAGAACAAAGGGAAGAGCACGTCAAGTCCAAAGACAGAGAACCTGCTCATCTGAATAAAAAATTACAATTTCCAAAAAAGAAGGTAGCCAGTATTAAAGTAATCAACAATGCCGAGAATACTGAGGACACAGCTGAAAAACGGAGAATGGGCTCAGACAATGCTAGACAGCGCAGCAGAAGTGAGCATAGCTCACAAAGTCCTTATGAATCATCTGGAGACAGTGGACACGAATGAATACATTCAGGTGGAAACTGCAGATACCAGAGTTAGCAAACCTCATAAAATATATGAAATAACATTGCGTATAGAAGGGGATAAGACTAGAAAAATAAGGGGACTATTTTGGGATAATCTGTCCAAGGGCTATGACATCCTTCTAGCTGAACGAGACTGGCCTCCAGAGTTTGTCAGGGAGTGCCCACATGGCGAAGAAATAATTATGCCTGCCTTCTCAAACCATATTCCAATTCATAAAAAATATACACTTGCAAGAAAGTGGGCAGTAGCTCAAGCCCCTGCCTTATATAAAAATCATGTGGGATGGGATGAGGACTCTCCTCCTCACAAAATCCAGTTAAAATCACAACCTACTGCACAGAGGCAGTACACGATTAAGCAAGAAGCTAAAAAACGGGTAAAAGAGATCCTAGATCAACTTGAATACCAGGGGGTGATTGAAACTTGCACCTCACAAATGAATAATCCTTTGTTTCCTGTCTCCAAGCCAGACAATTCATATCGTCTTGTTTTGGACTACAGACACCTTAACTCATGTTGCAAAACATTTGCAGTACAAAACTCGCATAGTGCTGCACTAATGAATAACGTAGTGCGCAAAAAATACAAAACCACATTAGACATTTCTAATGGATTCTTTTGTCAAAATATAGCACCAGAGAGCAGATATTTGACGGCGTTCTCAATAAATGGCACGCAAAAGAATTTCTGTCGTTTGCCCCAGGGGTTCAAGAACAGCCCAGGATTATTCTCAGCGAGAGTAACAGAATTACTACAAACATATGATGACGAGGCATTATCTTATGTCGACGACATCTATCCAACAGATGATGACTTGGATACTCACTTGAAGAGAGTGAACACCATAATACTTGGGTTCGCAGCAGAGGGTTACAAATTCAAATTTAAAAAGTCAAGAATTGCCCATCTAACAGTCCTGTTTTTAGGATATGAACTATCAAGTGAAGGCAAAAGCCTGGCTGACAATTTCCTAGAGAAATGTGCTGTAATCCAAGCACCTAGAACACTGAAAAACTTACAATCAATTCTAGGCTTCCTAAACTTCGGAAGAACTTACATTATAAATTATGCAGAGAGAATTAAACCTCTCTATGATCTAATAAAACCAGATTTTAAAAGAATCAATTGGACTCAAAAACACACAGAAATGTTGAGATCGTTACAAACAGATATGTTAGTTAAAACAAAACTACAAACACGTGACAACACACGCAACCTTGTGATTCGAGTCATCCCAGGAAGATGCGGATTCACATACCTGACCTCTAATGAGGGAGAGAAGGTACCAATAGCATACAAATCACATTTGTACACGGAAGCTGAAAAAAGGTTCAGCATTAAAGAAAATATTGTTCATGCGGTTCAAACAGCTGTAGTAGAAGCAAAATACCAAGCAGACGGTAGACAGGTTACAGTCAGAACAGCAGAATCAGCTTTTGAGGCATTAACAACACCATGTAATTTACCGACAACTGCACTGAATCCAGAATGGATACAATGGGTACATTCTGTTGCTACAGACAAAGTAAAATACTATTTTGACCCAGAAATGGAAGAATTAAAATATCTAGAATATGAAAGAGAATACCCTCTGCCAATCGACATTCTGCCTTTACGACAGTACGCCTGTGTAATATATACAGACGGGTATGCTCAACCCTCAACGCCACATGCGAAATTGTAAAAGAAGTGTGGCGCGGAGGTAAATTAAGACCTCTACTTACAAAAACACACTCAGTGGAAAATAATTCAGAACAACAAACGGAAATAATTTCATTAAAAATGGCGCTAGATAATGCCGATTGCAAATTCCCGACACTTATTGTGTGCGATTCGTATTACTGCGTCAAAACATACAATAACGATTTGAAGAAATGGATTCAAAACGATTACAAAGATGACACAGGTGCCACAATAAAGCAGAAAGCACTTTGGGAACAATTAGTTCTTTTAAAGAAAGAACTACCAAAAACTCATGTGATACATTCACTGAGTCATCAGCGTGATGGCGTTCACGTTGCAGGGAATTCATTGGCTGAGACAGCCACAGCGGGAGCAACTAAACCGGCTTCCGTAGCTACAAAAAAGCGTACAGTAAAACACATTGACGGTGAAACTGTGCTGGCGGTGAAAACGTCATCAAAAGGCGACTGCTCAGCGTTACCGATCAATTATCCACTCAATTATACATACATAATCGATGCAAACTCAGTCCCTTCTGCTCGAATCCCTGGAGTGGGGGATAGAGTAATTCCAAACACGGACAGGAGAGGCTTGTTAATAGCAGACGCACATATGGGTGAGGGTCTCAGACACCTTAAGCAAAAAGATTCTCTGGAAGAATTACAATCAGTGTACTGGTGGCCAGGCATGAGCCTGCATCATCACATTTTTGTAAAAAACTGCCCAGACTGCAATAGAGATCGCAGTGGCGAGCGGGGAGGACTATTGCCATGGCATTTCACTCCAGATAAACAACAACAATAAGAAAGCACCCATCATGAAAAAAGCGCTATATTAACATAAAAAGACTAATTTTCACTTATAATGTAGACCCCAGCGCTCGGCTGACGTCTGGACTGTTATAAAAGGATTTGCAAGTCTATAATGGCATATACGCTAGGAGCATGCTACGTTTTGACTAATGTATTCCTTTTAGCCCTCAAGCTTATGGGGAAGCATGGCCAAATGAGCATTGCATAGCGGGACTCTTCTTACTTCCTTCCTGAGGGATACGGGATGGTGTAAAGAAAAAACCAAGACATAAAGCAATCTATAACGGAAAAGGTATTAGGTTCGGGAGCTGGGTGGGTCAAACATTTAATAAGTGTCCAACGTAGTCTAAATAACCTGCCAAGGAATTCTCTGAAAGGGTTCAGTCCGTACGAACTATTCTTCGGGACTAGAATGATGATCCAAGATCTTGATAGTCAGACTTCAGTGGTTAAAGACAAAAGCTTTGATATCAAAGATCGTTTGGCTATTTTACAGGACTTAAATGAAACAAGAAAAGACCTGAGCAACATAAAGCTGAAACAACAGCCAACAACCACTGAAGAGAAACCACCTGTCCCAGCAAGGCCTGTCTGGATTCCAAAAGTCGGGGATCTAGTCAGAGAAAAGATCGCGGTAAAGAAGGAATTTGGGCCTTCTTACAGAAAAGCAGTTCCTGTCTTGTCTATCAACGGGACAAGATCAGTAGTACTACTGCCCCTTGCTGGTAAAAAGGAGAACCGAGTTGTATCCATCGACCTGGTTAAACCACAATCATGTGGCCGATAACAAACAGTAGGCCAAGTGGACTCCCAAGAAGTAGCAGAACACCAATGTTTGCTACGAATACAGAGGCTCAAACTGGAAGACTGATCACCTTTGGAAAATCTACAGTGAATCTACAAGGACTATGCAACAAAGCAATGGAACTTGAACCTCTTAAAACCCAAATTAAAACTTTTCATCAAGAAACAACAACCTATGATGATGTAACTGCAGACTTTGCTAATGAAACAAAGCAAAATCCAAAAGCAATTGGAACAATTGACAGAACAGCATCCGGCTACTTCATCAACTTCGATGATTCATCTGAAGACCTGAGTGAAGCAAAGAAACAGCCATCAGCAAAAACTTTTAAAAACAAAGCTAAAGAACTTTTTCAACAGCTGAAAGAAACCTATCTGATTTCTCCATGGATTGAATTTTGGGTGGCCTTCGGTGCATTTATCCTCATTCTTTGGCTCATCTTAGTACTATGCTTGGGACATTTCATTGAAGGAAAATATGCTAAAATGGACACAGCAAGCCAGAAAATCAACTTGGTCCTTAAACCACACACATCTTCACACATCGAGAAAAGAGAACTTTCTTCAGTGAACTTCACAGCCAATCCTATACCAGGCGGTGTAGCATGGGACAAAACTGATTATGAAATCTATGGTCCGGTTGAAATCCTGAAGTATTCACACCAATTCAAGATCTCATTGAGTGACTTTGTAAAACCGAGCTCATTTGCTGATGATTGGGACTTTGAAAGTATTAATGATATGATGTCTGATCTTGTGATGTCTGCTAAATTCACAGAACATGATTATTTGCAGGGTTCGTCTAATTATGATCAGATGTTCTGCTATAACCACTATGGTAACCATTATCTACATAAATCTGCACAACCTAGAAATGTTTTGAATTATAACCAATGGGAACATTGTGCTACTCCTCCAAAAGATAGCTCGAAAACATTTTATGATAAATATTCATACTTTTCAGGGTTTAACATAAGTAATGCAGAAACATTTTATTTCAAATTGTCAAATAAGACAGGTATGAAGACCATGCTTACAAACACAAAATTGATATATCCCGATTCATTCTTTGAACAAATGAATACATTTGGGTTTGATTTCTGGAACAATAATATTGAAGCAAAAACTGTTTGGGGTACGAGAGATTGGCAAGTACAAGGTATAGAATCATTGTTTAGAGCCTGCATGATCCCAGAACAAATTATATTTTTGAACGACACTATTCAACAAACTACCTGTCTTGGCTTAGCCAAAATCAAAGATTTGAACAAACCGTCTATTCCAAAGCCAACAGTGAACAGTAATAGCTCTAAAGATGTTGAGATAGACGTAAACCATATTTTAAACCAAAACAGAACAGATCCTGAATGGAAAAAAAATGGTTGATCTGGCCCACAGATACAAATAACTGTCAAGACAGATTCCTGAACAAAATACAGGGGTTCACATTGACTAGGCCAGACCCTAGATATTCCCAAAGACAACATCCAGGGATAGTAACCACCTACAGCGTGGGCAAGCTCTGCCTTCAATGGCTACAAACGTCCACACTGGCTGAAATTAAGCAACACCAAACTTTACTTACAGAAGGTGCTGACTTGCGTGATTTCATATTGGGACCACGCAAACAGCGTCAAAAACGTTTCATAGCGGCCTCTATATATGCAGCTTATAACGAAGTTTGGAAAGTAACTCAAATTGAGACAGCAGAAAAAATACAGGAAATTGACCGTATTAATTTGGAAAAATCACTTTCTGTGGTGGACAATGGGTTAATGACTCTGTCCTCCAGAATATATTCTCTGGACAGCATTGTGTCTTCAGCAATCGATATAATATCGCAAGACTTACTGATGTTACAACACGGTCAGTCCCAATTGCGTTCTATTGTACAGCTTGGCTGGACGTTACAAAATCTGCGTTCTGGCTATGTGCCCTGGCGTTTAATCAACACAACGTCATTATTTAATATCTTTAACCTCACTGATAAACAAATCAGTTTGGCACAGAAGGGTGCTGACTATACAATTCTGAGCATTGAAAAACTTGAGAGATTACCATTGACAATGTCAGAACGACCTGTCATTGAATGGATAATACATGGGATAACAAATATTCCGATAACTACTTTCCAGTTTCAATTCTGCCAAAAATATATACAGGCAGGCCAGTATGAAAGGTTGGGTAAAGGATACATTAAGTCAATATGGAACTTGCCCTATACACACGAATGTGTAAGTAATAAAGGCCAGAAAGTGTTTCTCAGTGGCGCTAATTGTGCAAGATCACTAAGTGGTACACTTCTGTGTCAGGGTATTAGTTTGCACGGAGCCTGTGAAGGGACTTCAAATAACCTTTCATGTTACCAGCTAGGCACACCTGCAACACGAATAGAATCATTCTTTAGGAGACTCTCGAACGGGAGTTACATTCTAATAGTAGATCGCAGATGTTGTAGTTTGCTGCCCGGAAAACCTTATCTCATAACTGTGACTAGGAAGGTCATGTGCTGTGAACATGTATTGTTCCCCAGCGATTCTCCAGACAGGGAGGCAAGGTTATGGCCCGATTTGAAAATTGCTTCTATTCGAATAGATACTTTAAGCAGAATGAAGACTGTGCTCCTACAGACGCCGACAAGGCTCACGTCATCAAAAGAAACGTATGATCTCCAAGTTGCAAGGACAGCAGAAGAGATTCATCCATTATTATCAACTAATTCCCCCATACATTTCGCAGAAATACTGAACGAAATCTTAAATATTTCTGATGCCACTGGTATCTCCAGTGTATTTAAAGCAGTGTTTTCGGGTGCTTTAACTCCATTCAAAGCCATCCTGGGTATTTTTCCAGGCTTTGTCCATTCCATTTTTGGCGGACTTCCTCTCCTTTTAGGACTAGTAGCGGGTATTCTATTTTTGATCCTGTTATTTCGCTATGGCAAACCATGTCACAGACAAAACACCTGCGACAAGGGAAGAAATGATCCTAGCCATTGGCTACCGGGACCGGGTAACTAAAATCCTTGGACTATCCCGGCTTAGAGACCTGAACATGACCTGGTTTCTTTCATTTAGACCAATGTGGCAAAGTTGTGTTATGCCTGTATTAAGATGCTTGCTATGCGGCGAAGAATGCATGTTGGACACCTGTCTGGCACTACAATCGGATGTGCCAATGGACGCATATACCTTGTTGGGTCCGGTAACGGCTCATGCATTGTGCTGTCCCCAGCGGCTACCAATCCTGATGACGGCATTCGTGGAGTCTTCACCACTACGATTGAGGGGTAGTGAAGTACAAGATGAAAGCAGCATCAATCAGGTACGACCTTCAGTCAGCTATGCTGATCAAAACATCAATGGAGGCAATCATGCTCAGGCTCATGAATGCATGGTAACAACTTTTTCCGAATTAGTGGAACTTACGCAAGAAGCTGTTGACAGTTTTTTCAACAGTCTAAATGATATGATGTTTTCACCAGAGCAGCAGGAATAACTTTGAGCAAACTAGCACTCGGAGTTCCTCACATCCTGAATTTGGCCTTCAACTTTTTAAAGAAAAGCGATATGAAAAATGTTCTCATCATTTTTTTCAGACTGCGAGAACTTTTTCCCCAATTCCAAAATATTTACGATTTTTGGGACACTTATCTTCTGCTTAAAGTAGACATTATTCTTAGAGAACTAAATTTCTATTTTAGGTAGTCACGAGACATTCGCTATCCTCTAGCACTATTATACATAACTTTATGATTGTGATGAAATGGTCTCGCATTCTTTTTTCTGTATTAAGAGCCATTTCATGTGTGGTTTTCGCATTTATTCATGCTGAATTTAAAAATATACATTATATGTTTAGCATTATTAGACTGCTTGTGCATATAGTACATGTGATTGTGTTTCATATATTTTATAATTCCAATTTTCTGAATACATATGATTGTATTTTGGGGTGGTACGGTATACACAAACGCTACTGGTTTCACTATGCCTAGATTTGTAAATATGGACATAGTCTACGTGGAGTGGGTGTGATGTATTCCTATAGGTACTGTATCGATTCCCCTATTCCTGACCCTGGTTTGGTTAATAATTAACTAGCAGCCATCCAACGGTGCAAGAACCGTTATCTGATTAAGCCACACCACAGCACAGAAGCGCGTTATCTGATTAGGTCATAACGCATGCCATCTAATTAGACAAGCGATATTCCTCCAGCCCCTGA
The DNA here is from genome assembly GCF_964261635.1 of Lissotriton helveticus. NCBI lineage: Eukaryota > Metazoa > Chordata > Amphibia > Caudata > Salamandridae > Lissotriton > Lissotriton helveticus. The sequence continues at coordinate 1,065,892,715 of NC_136065.1, read as the reverse complement.
TAAGGCATACGGAGTTCTCAAAACAAATCAAACCTACAGCGACCTGGGAAATTCCCATAACCATTGTTTTGATTTCACCGAGAACTTCAGCAAAAGAATGTGCGGACGAGCCCGTTCATATGACATCCTTATTGACGTTTATATGTCCATCCTTACGTCAATCTCGGCACCTTTCAGGTATAAATATTACCGACATTGCCTTAAGCAAACACATGCGGTGGTGACGAGATCGGAGCAGCGAGACGTGCTGAGGAGCCCAGCAGAGAGCGAAGCCCACAGACGCTGCCCCGCCTTCCTGACGCGCTGAGAACGAGACGCTGTCTTTCTCCTGCCGAGAAATCCAGCTCCGGCGCTTCCATGCAGCCCTCGCAGGCAGCTGGAATATCAAGACCTGGGATAAGAGATACCAGCCCTCCATCATTCTAGATCTCAGGTACAGAACTGAATAACCCCTTGCAGAGAATTCTCGAATCAGTCCCTTGGCAAAACAAACTTAACTTAAACTGCTACTTATCTACTCCCGCCCACGTATTAGGCTTAGGTCAGGTACATTGGGGTAGGCGTGGTTAGAAGCACCAGTTGAGTACGATTAGTCAAATGTATATATGTATGTATCTATTTTATCCATTTTAAAGTATCATATGGCTCAGAAACCATATCAATGCTTTTACAGTATTATTTTATAATTCTGTCTCTACTGTATGCACTTTACTTAACTACAAGTATTGCAATAATAGCGATTCATTTCTCTTGTATGAGAAAAGAGACTGATCAATAAATAACATCTTTTATTGAACCACGCCCATCTCTTATTTCTCTACAAACTGGTGAAACTAAGAATGCACGTACTGACTGAGTAAAATAAGTTGTCTATTGTTTTCACACGACTCTAGAGATACACTCTTGATTAGGGGAGAGCAAAGTTGTCATGTTCTATGGTTGTCAGAAACTAAATCCCTTCTTGTCTATCCAGGGAGGTTAAAATCCTCCTTGTCTATTCGAGAAAGTTTCTAGTGAACTCTGAGCTAGCTGGCAAACACAAACCTTTAAGTCTAATATCGTCGGTAGAAGACCTAGTTAACCTCTGCCCTAGGTCTATACTATTGAAGATATTATTCCAATGCGCAGAGCCTATTGGGATAATAGGAACTACACTACAGCAGACGTACAGCTTGACACAGCATTGGGGAGATAAAGCACCCCAGAGCATTGCTGGAGCTGCACCATCGTTGCGACGCAACTCCAGCAATACGCCGCCTTTACGGCACAGAAGCGTAACGCTTCGGTGACATTTTGAGCACATGGTACGCCGCATTGTAAATACGGTGCACCATGGGTGGTGGTGGCGTGGCGCACAATTACTGGCGCATCCCTGCTACTTTGCAGGGATGCGCCGGTAATTAAATATCTGACCCTTAGTGTCTAGCATTACACAGTTCTTTAAACTACACTCATGCATAATTTCACAGGCCAATGAAATGAACACAAAATCGAAAACAAATAAGCATAGTAGCAGCGCTACTGAGAAGGAGAGCAGTGCACCTGAAATGCACAGAAGATTTTGAAATATAATTTACCTACAATGTAATCAGCAGCATTATTGCTCTTGATAAAAAACAAAAATTTGCAAGATAATAACACACAGAGCAGGAGAAAACAGAGTAGTAAAGAAATAGCTACTACTACTCACCAAGCCCGGGGATTTCAAGGCCGAGCAGGTCCAGCAGATCGCGTTCCTGGTCCAGGATATCCGTCCAACGGTGGGTGACTTGGTTGTAGGTGCGCCGGACCCGAGATTGTTGGTACATGGACCGGCACACCTTCTCCCACCGCTTCCGGCGCTCCCGGATCCCGTAACCGCTAGCGATCTTGCCGCCTGCCATGATGGTCCTTGGGAGGCAGCGCTGAACATAAAAAACTAGTGCGCCCACCTCCTCCGTGCTGAAGATCTCCCGGGGCACGACATTCTCCCCCCTCAAACGCCCGCACGGGAGCCGGGCACGGGGTGCGGGACCCTTCCCATTCGCGGGCTGCTTCCCGACTCCCTTTACCATGGTCTGGGCAGAAAGGAAGCTAAATAATAAAGAAGAAATAGAATAGGGAAGAAGAAAAGAAAAGAGTTTAAAAAAGTAGTTTAAAATTAACAAAAAGTAGCAGAAAACACAAAAATATAGAGCTAGAAAAATAGATAATAAGTAAAATAGATTAAAAAAAACTTCAAACAAGCAAAGGATGGCAGAGATTCAGAGAGGATACAGAAAGCATGCCCAGAACCATAGCAATGAATGAGAAACAAGATGGCCGCGCCCGTTCACGACCGCGTGGGTAAGTTCGCGCGAGATTTTCCTCGCGATCACACGCGAAATTGTACTAGCAAGCCACACACTTTGCGAGATTACACATAGCGCCCGGAAACGGAATTACGTCACGCAAACAAGATGGCCGCGCCCATGTACGACCGCTAGGGTAACTTTGCAAACCTGTGATGATGAACCAGACGTAGAAACAACATAGTCGCGGCCGTTGCGAGCCGACAAGTAAGTTCGCAATTGCGAACTGGTACACAAACCTCGCGAACTGGCAGAAACCCTTGCGAACAAAAAAAAAAATCTGCAAATTCGTGGGAGTTTGCGGATTTTGCGGATTGCGAATCCGTAAATACGCAAGTTCGCGGATTGCCAATCCGCAAAATCCGCCCATGCTTACTCAGGATGCAACAGTGAGATGGAGTTGATTACATTTCTCTCACTATGAGAATGGTTTATTTTTAGGACTGGGCGTAGTTCGCGAAGTAGCGCTACTCGTAGCTACGCGAAGTGCACTTCGCACTACGCGAGCTACGCGTAGCACTACACGAACTGTGTAGTACCCTGTTCGCACTGTGCAAGATCCATTTTCAATGATTGCACAGTGCGGACTAGCATCTGGCACTGTGCAAGCATTGAAAACGGCATCTTGCACAGTGCGAGCTGTAGTTTCTTCCACTCGAGTAGATATTTACTCGAGCGGCAGCTTTCTCAATGTGGACTGGTAGTTTCTCATCGCGAGCGGTCGCGAGCATACGCGACCACTCGCAATGAGAAACCTGACCTCCCCGCATTGAGAATCTTGCCAGGAGGCTTATTTTCCTTGCTCGCGATCGGCAACTTAATGTTGCCGATCGCGAACGAGGAAAAAGTCTCGCCCGGATGTCATTTTGCTAGCTCGCAGTCGCCAACTTGACGTTGAGGACCGCGAGCAAGCAAAAAATGACCGCTGCACTACGCTACGTGTGTTTGCACTGTGCTACATGCAGTTCGCGTAGTGTGAAGTAGTTCAAACTTCGCAAACTACACAAGCGTAGCATAGTGCTTTGCCCAGGGTTATTTATTTTGTAATTACATGATATTTCAATCTACTTTCAGTGCAGCTCACTCTGATACCTTATGAGGCAGGGGAGAGCAATGTCTACTGGTCTCCCATGCAAACTCAATGCTCTCCTACCTGAAGTTTCCCTGACCATAGAACAATCTACCCTCACAGACCTCCGGGACAGGGTGAGGATCCTAGAAGGTAGAGCAGAAGATTCTGAAGGCTGAGCAAGCAGGAGCAGCCTCAGGATTGTGGGCCTCCCGGAAGGTACAGAGGGTAAGGACTCCATCACTTACCTTGAGACTTGGATAAAATCTTTCAAGCCTCCCAGCAGACTTACCCCCTTCTCAGCTCACAGGGTCCTGACGTGCCAACCTCAGCCTCTGCCTGGCGCCTTGTCCAATCGTAGCTTAAGACCGTAATGAAATCCTTCAAGTCACCCAGACACTCCCCCTACTGAAAGTGGGCAACCGCCATGTCCTGTTGCTCCCTGACTACACAATATTGGTCCAGCACGAGCACTCCTCTTTCCTTGGTGAGAAATGCAAACTCCGCAAGTTGGGATTGCAGTACTTATTTTGTTCCCGTCCTAACTCAAAGTCATTGATGCCGGCACCACTCTCTTCTTTGAAAACCCTATAGAGGCTTGGGACTTGCTGGAACTGAGGGAGCCCTTGACTGTGGGGACAGCTGTGAGAGACTGGCAGTGGGTTCTGCCACGGGTGTGCCAACAACATCCTCACATTGTGAGCCTAACCACGGCCTTCGGGCAGTGAAGGATCATCATTCGGCACTGGTCACTGGGCAGGGACTCTCTAACTCAATACTCATGATCATTATCAGAAAAACTTTATACGGGTATAATAAAAAACCATAAAGCATATATAATGTACAACAAATACACACTGGGATTAGAACCATACAAATTGTTATAATCATTAAAATGCTTTGAAAATCAACAGTTCATACAGCTGTGCATGACTATAGTCAATCCCTCATCACATTTCTTTTCTTTATCTTCCTGCAGCTTTTAAAAGACTAGCAACTTTAAAAACAATATTCATGGAGAGTATTTGTAGAAACAAGAGACCAGGTGGCGCTTGCTTAAAATCTCACGCCCAAATGGAAGTATTAAAAAAAACCTTTCTCTGAAATGTATACATTTTTCAGAATAAAATGAAATGTACGGTATCCTGTGGAGATAGCTGGTCACAGCTGCAGGGTGCTAAAGAGGATGTTTCTTGCCAGCCAGAGGATATGCCCATGACTGGGGCAACAGATTTATCCTAAGCCTGGTCAGCAGGAATCAAACATAGCTAGAGGTGACAGCTATGAGGTAGGGTTCTGTGGAGGGTGGGTTTTCAATAGCAGATTGCCTCTCCCAACACCTTCTGGAGAGCTACAGATTCTATCACTAGTAGTCTGTGTCTTAAAAGGTTGACACTAACTCAGCCACGATCTGCATTTACAATCTTATCAGGACAAGTAAATAGATTCCCCCTTCCTATATTCTGAAACGATACCTTGATGTACTTTAGCCATAGAATTTGTGAGGCAAAATCATGAGATAAACAGTCCTGCAATACTGCTATGTTTAATTGTGCTCCTTTAGTCCAGCTATCAACTCAACATTAAAGTGGGCGGTGAGCTATAATATCAGTAAGCTAGCTTGCCTCCAGCTCTTCGTTTACTATATAGGAGGGGTTACTCTGGTAGACACAAAGAAGCCGCCTGAAAAATGTATTTTCTGCCACCTTCAGAAGTCACCTCCTATAGAGCCCCAGATGGCACTCTCGTAGGTTGCTTTGGAGATACCTTTCAGAAAGGCCACTGGTGGCCAGCTGCAATTGACACAGTTAGGGCGACAGGCATGCTGATGGACACTAATGAAAACCAACAGTGTCATTAGGCCCAAAGCTCTGAATCAAGGTCTGTTTTAAACTGTGTTTATGTTGGGCCACGACTGACAGCTCTGGAGTTGAGACTGAAGGCACTGCAAGTTTCTCACTGTGCCTGTCAGTGATTTAAATTAATGTAATATTTAAAAAAAAAAAGATTTACTTACCTGTTGCCTCGTGCTGGGTACTCTTCTTCATTTCGGCAGCACATGATCCCAGAGCTCCAGCAAGGAACTCCCCTCTACCAATCCAGATGTTTTTCTCAGCAGAATGAGAGAAGCATCAGGATTGGCTGGAGCGCCTGGTGCAACACTCCTTAAAGAACTGGGGTTCTGTGCTTGCTCTCCACCCAACTGTAAGTTCCATTGACCTGCAGTATATGATTGAGGTGCTCCTTATAGGGTGACCAACATCCGTAAATTTCACGGACCATCTGTAATTTGGACCTCACGTCCGTTGTCCGTGATGATTCCTTTTAGGGACGCCTTTTGTAATTTTGGGCATTGGGGAGCAGAGCTGTTCCCCTGCAAGAACCCTCAGCTCCCTGCTGGCTCCGCCTAGCACTCATCCTCTGAGCACAAGAGCAGCCCCACCCATCCACTGTCATTTTGCATGCTGACTGAGTGCCACATACAGAATGACAGTGAGCCAGTCTGGGCTGTTACAGCATGTGGTGGCCTCCTCCAGCCTTGGTCTAGGGCAAGGCATTTTGTCAGATGGAAGAAATGTACAAAAACGCCCATGCTGCTACTTGAGAAGTTAAGAAGGAGAGGTTATAATTCTTTCACAGTCTCATCATTTTAGAACTGATGCATTTTCAATATTATATACAACAAAGCCATAGTCACAGCTTTTTTATTTTATGCAACTAACAACCATTGTCAAAGTCAATAGTTCTGGCTTGTTGTAGGTCTAAAGTTACTTGTTGTATTATATATCTGGATGCAATGACAGAAGAAGTCGGGCGGCACACTATACTAAGCACAGATTTTTAGCCTAGGTGTTTTAAGTCGTGCCCTTAATTACATTGAATGCCCCCTCTGGAGAGACACCCTACCCCCTACTTTTTTCATCCCACTTAAAGCTCTGAAACAACACCATGTTACAGTCACCTCACGTCCTGGCACTGTGCATCATGCATGACTCATTGCTTCCACTTTTTCAGATTGCCTAAGTGCAGGGGCATGGTGAACTCTCCCGACCCCACCCCTTACTTTAGGAACTACAGCGAGGGTGGAGTTCTTGATGGGTCTCTTCTGTCTGCAACTCTGTAGACAAAGGCTCGGCTCATTATTAATGTGAAAAGGTGGGTGAGTAAGTAAGTGAAGGGATGGGTAGATGGCTGGATGGATTAGTGAAAGGGTGAATGGATGAATGAAAGGGTAAATGGATGGATGGATCGTGAGAGAAAGGATGGATGGATGAGTGAGTGGAGATCTAAAACCTTCACGTGTAGAGGGGACGTGGTTTCGAGAGTCCCCACTTTCCCCTATCTAGGGGTCCTGTTTGACCAGAAAGGAACTTGGCTTCCTCAAGTGAGGGTGAAGAGGTTAGCAGTTATTAGAGCTACAGCTGCGCTCATGGGCTTTGCGGGTAGGTTGGGTGCTAGGCCAAAGGAAGCTCTATTAAAAATCTACAAGAGTAAACCGGTCGCCATCGCATCATATGGTTAACCACTCTGGGGCTATGTTAATGTGGAACCAATCCAGAGAGCTGAGAATAAATTTATACGAACACTTCTCTCTCTGCCACAGTCAACGCCAACCTACTCTATACACATGGAGGTGGGTTTAGATTTTCTTACGGATGGGTTGAACATGGCTCCATTGATCTTTTGGCTAAAGACGTGGCTCAATGAAGATTTACCATTGAACCATAAGATCATGTCTGACGTCTTATCCTTAGATCATTTTAAAAAAATCCCTTGGCTGGCTTATCCGGCAAAGGCATTTTCAGACCTGGGGAGACCTTAACTTTTCACTGCCCCCCAAGACATTACAGCTCGAGATATTGATTTGGTCAAAAAACATTTTATGGAGAGGGCGAGAGCATCACGCGAGGATAGGGAGCTCGAGAAACCCTCAGTTAGGGGTCATTATTTACTTGTTAACTCATTCTCCTTAGCACCGTACCTTGGTTTTGTTACAATCCCATTCCATAGGTTTCTTTTAACTAAGTTTAGATTTAATTTGTTACATTTTTATTTAGGGTCTTTTAAAACATGGGAAAAACCGGAGCTAGCTTCACCCTGCAGCTGTGACCATTTTTCATTTCAAGACACTATGCCTTTTGTTATGTTTTGTGGGTTTTATTTAGAGCCGAGGAAAAAATACCTGGTACCAGTTTTGAAGGAGGCGGGCTTCACACAGGTGAGACCGGCCCTGCTCTATCTGCAATCATTGATTAACCCACGCATTACCTTTTGTATGGCGAACTTTTTGGTTGCAGCAGCTAGGACAAAAAAAGCATATTCATTAGCTCCATTGTTACCCCTTCTTTAAAATGATTTAATTTTTGTAGGCCTAGTTTCGTGTTAATGTATTAATATTTTAGTGTAACTGATGGAATGGTTATATTTTAATGTGTATGCAATGTTCTACAATTCCCTGTTTGAAATGTTTTAATTTCTTTGTATGACTTTTAATTAAGTCGAATAAAGATATTTTGACTGACTGACTGAGTGAGTGGAAGGATGAATGAAAGAAAAGGTAAATAGATGGATGTTTTGATGGAAAGGTGGATGGAAGGGTAAAAGGATGGATGAGTGAAAGGATAGATAGATTGATGAATTGATAAGTGAAAGGGTGAATGGATGGACAGATGAGTGAAAGGGTGGATGCAAGGCTGGATGAGTGAGTGCAAGGGAGGGTAGATGGACACAAAAATGGATAGATGAGTAAAGGAGTGAAAGGGTGGATGGACGAGAGAAAGGATGGATGAGTGATAAGATCAATGTATGGATTCATGAGTGGAAGAGTAGATGGATGGGTGGGTGGATGGAAGGATGGATGGCTAAGTGAAAGGGAGATGGAGAGAGAAAGGAGTATGAATGGATGGATGACTGAAAGGGTGAATAGGCGAAAGGATGAGTTACTCAGTGGATAAAGTTAGGCGTTAAGGATATGTCCAGCTCAGGGTTACTTGCCAAACTGAGATCTTCACAGACTACAAGCTGCCCTTACGAGTCTATATGCTTACAAAGATCTGTTCACATAGGCACTTATCCACCGCTGGTAGCATATGTTAAAGCCACCGTGAACATCCGGTCACAGAATTCTCACTTGAGAAAAGGATCTTGCAAAATCTCAATCAAGTCTTGATGCCTGGGAAAGAGAATGCCAACATCAATCTTCTCTTCTTAACAGATAAGAAATGGAAACTAGAAGATTAACACTTCTGATTTAGAAATGTGTCTCTTGGACAAATAGTCTCTGTTCTATCTTCCGTACCATGCAAGACGTGTTCAAAATCCTACAAGTTGCTGTGTAAGCTACAGTGTCATCCCCCTGGACCCACCTCCAAGACTTGTCAGAGTCCTGGAACAGGTCCAGGGGGATTCAAATAAAACAATAATAAAACAGGTTAAAAACCTGTTTTATTATTGTTTTCTTTGCGGGTGGTGGCATGGGGGGGGGCGGCGCTCCTCTGCCCTAATGGATGGGCCGCCGCTGCTCACCTCCTTACCTAGAAGCATTTAGACATTGGCCTAGGGCACACCACTATGGGATCTTGCTCACTGCTAATCGCCTAGCTGGGTTTCCGAATGGCAGAGCAGAAATCTTTCTGACCATTAGTGGCAGAGGTAGTCCAGGACATCTTCGCCGTCAGGGGCACTCCTCATGTAGACTTGTTCATCTCCTCAGAAAAGGCTCAAAGCCAGCAGTTCTGAACCCTCCAGTATTCATTGAGGGGAGCTTTGGAAGTTGAGGTGGAAATTTTAGCTGCATTACGCAGTTTCCTCCATACCCTTGTTTTCTCAGATTCCGTGAAAAATACACTGAGATCGGGCCCAAATCATTCTCATTGCCGTGGACAGTGAAGGATGTTGTATGCAAACCCCCTGTACTTCTCCACATGTTCCCTGCTAAAACTTTCATGCAGGACTGGCATTCTTACCCAGTCGGGAGATAGTTCTCCACCCCAATCTCCGTGGCCTCTACCTACATCCTTGGAGATTGAATGGGGGCATCTCAGATACTTTCAGGTGCCACCGGGGGTGGTGGACGTCATCTTGTCAGGGTGTCAACCTTCCAACAAATCTGTTGACTCTGGTAGATGGAGCAACTTTGTTGCATTGGGTGCAGACAATCACGTGGATCCCTTACAGGCCAAGCTATTACATATGCTGCCATTATGCACTTTCTCTTGTCCAGAGGGGTTGTGCTATAGGCACTGTCAAGGGTATTTAGCCACATTGTCAGCCTTATTCAGACTGCCAGACTAGGAATTCCTTTTGAAATCCCCCTCTGTTATGTCTTTTTTTAATGGGTTGACTAATATGTATTTTCCAACCCCATTTGTTGTGGCCCAGTGGGACCTTAATATGGGCTTGACTTTTCTTATGGGACTCTTATGGGACTGTGTTTGAGCCTATTCATAGCTGGCCCTTAAGGATGTTGACTCTCAATACTGTATTTTTGGTCGCTATCTCTACAGGTGGGTGAATGCATTACAAGTCTCTTGTTCCAGTCCCCCTATTAAGTCCTTTTACTGAGATAAATTGGTGTTGCGAACCAGGGCTGCCTTCCTGCCTAGAGTGATGACCCCATTCCACCTTGATCAGCCTATCATCCTTCCTTTTCTTTGTACCCCCCACATCCCACTAAGGAAGAAGAGCTGTTGCAAATGTTGTATCCTAGGCGAACGGGCATCTACAACCTGGGCCTCACCAAGGAAATACAACTTGATGACTAGTTCTTTGTAGGGTACTGTGGTGGCAAAAAAGGGTAAAGCTGTGCAGTAAAGAACCCTTTCGAGATGTATCTTTCTCTGCATGAAGACCTATTACAATTTGGCTAAATAGGACCCTGTGGAAAGGATCAGAGCCCATTCCACCAGCGCCAAATCCACCACTTCTGTTCTCGTCAGAGACGTTCCTATCACAGAGATCTGCAGGGGGCGACGTGGATTACTCAACACTCCTTCTCTAAGCATTACTGCGTGGATTCGGAGGTGTGTAGGGATGGCATTTTGCCAGATCTGTTTCGCTGGATTTCCTCGTTTAACCATCCATCAACTCTCCTCCAGGGACAGCGTATTGCTCTGAAATATGTTCCACAGATGAGGAATCTGTAGGTTGAGTATTCATCGGGAGAAAAAGTTACTTACCTTTGGTAACGATTCTTTCTGGTGGATACTCTATATACCTGCAGATCCCTCACTGATCCGCCTGCCACCCCGTTTGATGGATGTCGCATTGGGAAAGTCAATAAGATTCCAGTTTATGTTTTTGTACTTCACTATTTCATTTTCAGGCCGTTCGCTCGCCTCGAAGGCTCAAAAGAAATGGATGGAAAGTGACATTGTTGCTCTTGGGTGGGCACTTTATGGCTTCTTTGATGTCACTTGACACTAGTTCGGGACTTTTTCTACAGGTTAGGAATCTGCAAGTAGGAGTATCCATCAGGAAAAATAAGTTACAAAGTATATATATATTGCAAAGGATTATTAATTGTGTGTCATTTATCAGCCTTCCCAACAGAAAGATTGTTATATTCCATGCTCTACGTGCCTCAATTCCATAACTATGGAGTGGCAAATTTTCCTGTCACAAAATTGCATAGGTTCACTGACCATGGTCTTGACAAGCTCTATCCACGTTATTTAGTTTTTTCATGAATTTCAGGAGTTTATCATTCGTAGAGTCTTCGTAAGGCCCCACAGACAGTGCCTCAAATGCGTAGCTGGTAGAACGGTGCCTTAACATTTAACATCCTCGTGAAACAAAAACACATAAACAACTTTGCCCCTAGTTGTTTTATAAAAGATAAATGCTCTGCACACTGCTAGCAATTGTTGACCAATTTGCAAAACAAGAGAAAGCTTTAACGCATAAGGAATCTCATTTCAATTAATCTTAGTTGATTTCCAGAACCATCTAAGATCCAAGAAAAGATTCAGAGGAGAGAGTGGTGCTGGAAGCAACTCTCTGCGTTCACCAGTCTATTCTCATAACATCTGCTCAATGAGTTGTGCAAAATCATTAGAATTCAGATGCTTTGATGCTGAGTATAGTCCATGTCCTGTGAAACTGACTGCCCAGAATTCGAGTTATTTTAAGTATTTCAGACAACTATCTATGATATGTGTCGTGTATATCTCCTTGATTAGAGCTGTTTCTTTAGATGATTGAGTTACATTAATTTGTACATTTTTAGTACATTACTTGCTGTTAGTGCAAAACGTAGCATAACTTGTGTATTTGTAGAGTGTATGTATCCTCTTAGGGGGGGTGAGGTCTATTGGCACTACTGACAGACAACAGATGTTTAGTGTTAACCAAATCACAGGTACTCATTTTATCGACTTCAAATTGATAAAAGGCCGTGGAGTGACCCTTTGGAGATTCAAGCATGTGACTTTGTGGTTAGGCGTACATCCACTGAGGCATCTGACTCTGTCATCATCTAATAGTTTGTTGGTGGTTTAGAATATTAACAGGAATAATGGGGATCCTTAGGCTAGGGGTTCTGCTGATGTGCCACAGTGCTAAGAAAATCCCCCTAACCCTTGCAATGATCATGGCACACTTGAACTAATTCAATAACCTATATACTTCTCTCCCTGGAAAGCGCTCACAAAATTTCAGAGCAGCCAAAACTCCTTAAACCTGCCATTTGTTTGCTTTAAAATGAAATGACCACATCATACCGGCCCTGAATCCTTCCACTACCTCCTTCATAAGATGCTCCATGACCACTGAACAAATTATTCCACAAGACTATCCTGTACCATCTAACCAGAAGACTCAGTCTGTCCACCAGGGCCTATATAAAACCCTGCTGTTTAGAAACCAAGAGATAGAGTGATCAATCTTTTCACTCCCAGACTTCGATTACCTGTCCATGACCTGACTATTAGAATACACCTTTGCAATCCAGCACTTTCTCTTACATCTACACTACATGAAAGCATTCTGAAGACTCAACAGGGTGGAAAGAAGTGCTTTACGAAAGGCCCAAATAAAAAAAGACATTTCAAATTGTAATCATTCTCGCCCGCTGCCTAATTTGTTACAGGAAAACTGAAACCACCTCATAGATTACAAATACACCGAGCTACAGTGCTAAGAGTGTTCAAAAGGATGGAGTGTTAAAAGCCACAGAGAACCTGAGTGGAACAATTAGCAACATTCGTCCCTCATCAGCGATTGCTAGACAGGGCTGGGCTGGCCACTGTGTCACTCTGGCATTCCCAGCGGACAACAGTCGAGAGGGCCAATTTCGGAGCAGAATGGGCTTTTTGGCATTTTGCATTGTAGGGTTGGTTTGAACATTTTGCAAGGGTTGATTTTGGTTTCCAATTCCAGCCCTGTACTAGATAATTTTCACACAAGTGGTGTGCGGACAATGATGGGGAAGAATCAATTTCCCAGTGAGGGGGAGTGCTTACCTAACCTAGTCTGGTCACTACTGAATGAGCCTTTCATTACCCTTAACGGTGGATCAATTGCCAACTTAGACCTACATTGTTTAGAGCGCTGCTAAAGACCAGCTTATGCACCAGTTCATGCTCCTTTATCTTCTACAGCCAGCTCTTTATCCAACTCTCCTGCTGGCTCTTTCATCTCTGTATCTCTCTTTTCTCTTTTGTCTACCTGCCTAGGTACCAGCTGCACCTTCGTACCAGTGCTTAAATAGCAAAAGTATAAGCCCCAGGACCCTCGTTAGGAGGCCACTTCCATTTGACCCACCTATTGCCACAGTTAGCTCTGCTAATTACAGTAACAACACAACTGCTAATCATCAAATTCCTGCACAGTGTGACAATTCTGACAATTCCAGGCCCCAAAGCTATAAGAATGGCTTTGTTGGCTGGAATTAGTCATTTTTAATATTTATTGAATTAATAAACGACTTTTGTTGTGCTAGTCTCAGAATTAGACAAACAGTGCCACCATGTGCCAGACTGTCATAAGTGCCAATATGAACAATTAAGTGCCGGTGCCGAGCACTGAAAACTACTGGCTTAAATTAAGCACTGCTTTGTACTGATGTAATCTTCTCATTTCTCCTTCTTACGTATCTGCCATTGTATTTCAGTACACATTTTTCAAGTTCCCAAAAAGCCAAATTTAGTATTGCTAGAACGCATATTTTCTTTAATGCTTGTCTTGCTTCAGCGGAACTCCAAAATCATTTCTAATCAGCATCAACTTTTCCCTGAAACCTCCTAACACATATTCATACGTCAGTGGGGCCCATAACACTGCACATTTACTCAATTCACTTAATTCGGCTTCAAGGTTTGGTGAAACACAAAGGAGTAATGCTGTAACATTTGACGGAATGTCTAAACCTATTTAACCAATTATTATTTACATCTGCAGTTTTATATGATTTACCATGGTTTTAATCGAACATTAATTTTATTCAGACACACCACCATAGTGGCAATGGATCTGCTAGAAAGAAAATCAGGCGTAGGAAAAATTACAAGACCAGCTTTAATATTCCATTTTCCTAATTTTATTAAAAGCAAAACTTTAATATGTCTGACATTTAGGCATTAATTCATTCTTTATTCAGTAAAATCTTAAACTTTATTTCAGTATGATCATTTTATTTAGAGCTCAGAAAACAGTCATTTATTTAGAAGTCAGTTAAAAGTTTAACAAAGAATAGATAGTTCCAAACTCATTCTCTCCTAACATCCCTAACTAACGCCCTCATCTTATCCTTCAGTCCTGCAAAGCAAACAAGAAATAAATCAAAGAATCTTACATCCAGGAATCGATCTGCAATCCGACAGCACTACGAGAGGAAATCGAAAGAGCGACGCTCTCTAAGCAAAATCAGGGGTTTTTATACACTAATTTCCTAACTTAATCTATCTAAAAAGTATCTAACATCACCAATTCGGGTTCTGATTGGACAAATTTGGGATGGGTTAGCATCTCCTCACCATTACAACATCATATTCACGGTGAATCAGCAGTTTAATAAAAGGGTATTGTTTAGGACAGTCTTTGGCTTGGTCACTTCCTTGACTTGTAACTTCGCATTACTTTCCCACGTTCAGAACACTCGACTGTCCATGTTTTGGCAACCATCCTGACTTCCAGGGCACAGTAGCCTTGAACTTCCCATCCGAGCACAGGCAGTTCACTCTCGCTTGCGGCTTGGGGCGCGCATGCGCAGTCCAGCACTTGCTCGCAGTTTACCAGAGCAGCCATGTTTTTACTAGGTATCAGAGGCCACTTTTGGAACTATCATAGAAACAAACACAAATTCATGTTAAATATGGAACTAAAGCCCTTCTGTTTACCTCCCACCATACTAATGTTTCCCTATTAGTTGTTACCTAGCAAGTAAGCTACATAAATGCGTTTCATACTTACATATCCGATGACTTTCTAGCACAATAACGTGTACAATAAGCACATTCATATTGCATTTATTTATATTTAAGCTGTGCGTTAGTTCACAACACAATAACAATAAAAATTAGTTAATTATATTGCTTCATGCAGGCAAAATTAGTATTCCCATGTGTGCATGTGTGTGCATCTTATACTATTGTTGATTGATTCACCACAACACACCATTAGTGAATGTTAACGTTATGGAACATTGATTTCACAAGGGGTACACAAAATTTAGTTTTGCCACCTTGCTCCATCAATTCCCTCATCTGGTGATTTTATCACCAAACATCTCTCAAAATGTTGAAAAATTTAGCAGAACATGTTTCGAATTCTTCATATTAGTACCATCTACACTCTAGTATCTTTCTCCTTTAAATCTTTAAAAATCTACTCTCTGATTTCTTCCATTTCTGTTTCATTCTTTTCTCTTTTCCTTGCATTTTGTTCTTGAATTGTCTTCTGTATTGCCTTTCTAAAATCTCTCCTACCTTTGCATATACAACATAATCTTATCAGGAAAATCACTATCACAAAAATTGTTATTGGAATTAGTATTTTACTTATAATTGAACTACCTATTTCTTGGAACCAATTCTTTATTGCTGAGAAACTTCTACCTAACTTTTCAAGAACACCTTCAACCTCCAGTGGTTCAATTTCTCTATGTAAATCTGTAATATTTATAATATACTTTTCAAGATTCTGACTTTTATCCGGGATGTAAGTACAACAATGTTGCACTTTTAAAATTCCACAGACTCCTCCCTTTTTTGCTAAAATTATATCAAGGGCAAGTTGATTTTGCATTACCATAGCTCTCATAGCAACCATTTCAGTATTAACCATCAGGAATCCTCCTGCGGTGTCTGTTGACAATCAATCAACTATTGTGAACAATTTTCTGATTCTATTTGCATTAAACGAAATTCCCACTGCTGGTATCAGTGCTCCGAAGACATCACCTATTATTTCCATCACACTCTCTCTTCTTTCTCTACTTACGACTTTACCTTTCTCATGCTTTCCATTAGTACCTCTATCTACATGGAAAATTTTAGGAAAGACCAAACCCACATAACAGGTCCCATACCAATGGTTAGGTAATCTATAGTAAGATCTATTCCCACAGATGAATTATATTTCCCGGAAAAACAGGATCATCTCCTCCTTTAAATCCCCAACCCCCTATAATTCTATAGGTGTCTTTGCATTGACTTGCACCCACAAAATAATTATCATACATAGTATTGTCTCTTCAAATACAAAATTCCCCTAACATTGGAGTATCTATATTTATAGCCACATTCACATTTTTGTCATCAAGATTCTCATCATCCAATGTCCAATATTTAGATTTCGCATGTTTTACTTTCTCACTTCATTTGTAAGCAACCCTTCTTTCTTCAACCATATTCAGAAATGCTTTCTCTTCAATTCTCATTTTACATATCAAATTATTATTAAAAGCATATTCATGTGTCAGCTCATCTAATTCTAAGAAATACTCTCCCATCTCTTTTGCAGGTTTCCTTTTATTCAATGCACTATCATTTTTTAATTTTGCAAAAATTTCATCTACATTAGAATAATGATATTCCAATTTCCCAGTCTGATAGAACAAACTTGCAATTACACTACAAGTCACTCCATATGTGAGAGGAAGGTGGTGATAGGTCACCCCTTCTGACACTGATGCTGGCAATTTTACACAAACATAACAATCATCAACATTCATAGTTCTAATATACTCAAGTAATAAATTTGAAAATGTATTCTTTGTGTAGTCACTAATTGACCTATCCTGATGCACCTCTGGTTTATACACGTGAGTCTCATGAACTTTTTCTTTCTCATTTGGCTTATTTAAACTCACATTTGGTTTCAATTTCGTTAAACTTTCTTGACAATAGCTAAAATTACCCATAATATTATCAATAATCCCATACATATTGAGCAGCATCTACACCATTTTCTAAAAATAGAACATTTTGTTTTGTGATTACTGATGGCCATATTTCTCTAACACAATTTCTTCGACCTAGTCTCACCTACAAGTTGTACAGCACTCAATTCACTAACAAGTTTTCTTCAACCTTGT
Organism: Lissotriton helveticus; assembly: GCF_964261635.1. Lineage (NCBI taxonomy): Eukaryota > Metazoa > Chordata > Amphibia > Caudata > Salamandridae > Lissotriton > Lissotriton helveticus. Next base: position 1,065,875,782 of record NC_136065.1, on the reverse strand, counting down.
GTCAGTTCTATTCTAGATTGTACTATAGTTAGACCTTATTTCAACTGCGACCTCTTCTATATTTACAATATCCGTCTCACAGGACTTCAACATTTTTACTTATTATCATATACTTTGAGAACCTATCTCCTTTCTCTTAGTTGACTTCTTTACTCACTTTTCCCAATCGTCTTAGGGTAGTACAGGTTTTCTTGGCTGCTATTAACCTCAACAATTGGTAGTAGGACAATATATGTCCACTCAGGTGATTTATACTTCTGGTTCGGTCGTCTTACTCTTTTTGGCCTTTGAATAATTTCTATTTTCTTTCCCAGTGTTTCTTTCTGGCTAGTGATCTCATTCACTTGCTCTTCTGGCTCTTTTGTTTTGTTCACTAGTTTACCTCTTAATCCACCAGTTTCTCTAGGCCAATCGTCTCCTTTACAGACTTTCTTAGTCTTTGGCTCTACTGTGTTATGCTCCACTCTCCAAGCTCTTTTCCTTGGGCTTTTTCTTGATGGAGTTTCATCAATTTCACTTTCAGTATCCTCAACTGTATCATTGATTATAATTTTCACAATGTCTTTGTCTTCATAGGATTCAGCTTTCTTTTCTGCTACTCTGTTAGGAACACCTTCATAACTGGTACTTGGAATCTCATCCTTATCGTGAGTTACTTCCTCTTCCCCAGTCTCAGGATTTCCGTTCCTGCTTTCAAAGTTTTCAGATTGCTCTTCAGTTTTCTCCTCTTCAACAACTTTGTCTTCACTTTCTTTTGCGTCTTTACTGGTGTCTGTCTTTACCACTTCTTCATCTTCAGATTGATCTTCAGAATCTGGTATCTCCACAACCTCCCTTTCACCTTCACCTTCAGACTTCTGATACTTCCAGATGTCGACGTTCATGTCGATCTTCAATATCTGGAGTTTTTTCTGGTTCAGCTTCAGAATCAGAGTCAGTCGTACTTTCACTGTCGTATGGGTATTCAGGTGCAGGCACACGAATGGTGTGGCTTGCATGCACCCACCTCTTCAATCCAGCACACTTGACTGCAGTAGTACTGACCAAGATAACCTGTCGTGGTTTCTGCCACCGAGGTACCAAGCAATTTATCCTGCGATGCACTTTCACTCGAACCGAGTCTCCAGGGACTAGATCATGAGCTGGATTTTTCTCTTTGGAATTTGATTCGTTCCCACCTGGTGAAGCACAGAAGTTACCACATCAGACAGATTTTTGCAGTAATCCAGTATGATGTCATCATTAATTGTTAACAATTTATCAACAGGTACATAGGCCTGCCTCATCACCCTGCCCATCAAAATCTCATGTGGACTTAGTCCAGTTTTCCTGTCAGGTATGCTTCTTAGTGTCATCAAGACAAGCGGTAAGGCATCGGGCCACTTAAGTCATGTTGCCAGACACATTTTTGCAATTCTGTTCTTAATTGTTCCATCCACCTGTTCCACTACTCCCGAAGCCTCAGGTCTGTAAGCACAATGCAGCTTCTGGTGAATGTCCAGAGCTTCACAGATCATTTGCATAAGTTCATTTTGGAAATGAGGTCCACGGTCTGACTCAATCGTCACCAGGAAACCGAAACATGGTATTATCTCACGTAAAAACTGTTTAGCAACAGTCAACCCATCGTTTCTTCTCGTGGGGAAAGCTTCCACCCATCTGGAGAACAAACAGATTATCACAAGAACATACCTAAGCCTATTGCATGGGGGCAACTCTACAAAATCCATCTGAACCCTTTTAAATGGACCACCCTCCCATTCTATGGTTCCCAAACTTACAACGATTCTCCTGTTTGGATTGAATTGCTGACATACCAAACACCTTTGGCACAGGCTTTCAGCAATCATCCTGAACTTAGGATTGTACCAAGTCTGTCTAAAGAGACGAATCATAGCATCTCTACCAATGTGGGCCTGACTATGGTACATTCGGGCCATGTCTGAGATCATGCTATCGAGCATTACTGGTCTTTCATCTTTGTAAACCCAAATTACATCTTCCTCTCTTTGTCTGCATCCTGCTTTTAGCCAAATATCTTTTTCTTCTGCTTCTGCCTCCTCCTGTATTTGTTTCACTTCCTGACAAGTCTCAACTACAGTAGTTAGCATTAAAGGACTCGGAACATGTTCTTTAAGCTTTTCTCGATTAATTGAAATTAGATTTTTCGCACAATGCTTTGCAATTGCATCCACATAATTGCTTCCACGGGTAATGTAATCCTCACTCTTTTTATGGGCTGAACATTTTACAACAGCTATTTTCTCAGGTAAATGGATCACATCTATTAGTGTTTTTACAAATTCAGTATTCCGGATAGGTGTTCCTGCAGAAGTCAAATAACGTCTTTGGGACCAAAGCTGTCCATAATCATGAACAACTCCGTAGCCATATTGACTATCAGTCACTATGGTTCTATCCTCATCTGGAGTTTGCAATTCTGTGCCATCCGGTGAACAATATATGGCACAATTCATCTTGCACAATATATCCCTTCCTAACAAATTAACAGGACTACTATCGCACACCACAAATCGATGCATATCTTTGAAAGTTCTAATTTCTATTTCAACTGGTTTTATTAAGGGAGTTTTTATCTGTCTATTAGCTACACCTACAACTTGAATTGTCTCTCCAGAGAGAGGAAGATTTTGAACTTCCACTGATCTAACAGTAGAACGGGTAGCACCAGTGTCCACTAGGAAAGTTATTTCTACATCATTCACCTTTCCGCTCACAAATGGACCTGACTGATCTACCTCAAGAGTGGCTCCACGCACACACTCTTCTTCCTCTCTCAGACACCGTCAGAAAATTTCAACCGGCTCACTGCCATCCTCCTCTTGTAACCAATACTGAGGACACGCATTCACTCTTTGCGGTCTTTTTACCTGTTCACCTCCGTTGAATCCTGTCTCTGCACTCTACCTCTGCTGGTTTACACTGTATGGCAGTGGCGGTTGTGGCACCTGACTTTGCTGATTTGCTATCTGCTGTTGTTGCGGTTGCTGTTGATTTACCTCAAACTGCACCTGCGGATTCAATGATGTATTTTCCCCATTAAGTCTTGGCAGACATTTACACTCTTTCTTCCAATGCCCTAACTTGCCGCAATTGAAACATGGGAATTTCTTCTTCAATTCATCAATATTTCCTACTAATTTAGGCTTACCTTTAAAACTTCCTTGATTCCCTGCATTCTTGCTCTCTATTTGCGCTACTTGTTGTTCCGTTACCTTCACTTGTGCCCACATGGCTTTCTCTTTCAACTTTTTCTGTTTTGCATCAATTTCTTCACTGCAATATTGCGCCTGTCTCAGTACTTTGTCTACTGAGCTCGAATGCCATCCTAACATGCTGTGTCTAATCATGTCTGAAATTTCTGGTCTCAAACCGTATACAAATCTATATATAAAATGGCTCATATCTTTTTCATTCAGTTCCTCATAACCGCTATACTGTTTGAAAACTAACAACAATCTTTCATAGAATGAATGTACAGTTTCTTTTGGCTCTTGTGTGGTCCTGTCTATTTTCACCCAATCAGTTTCCTTTGGAGGTATTTTATTTTTCAGCCATACAATCACTTGTTCGTACTTTCGCATTACATCTGGTGATGGAGCTCCTGTTACTTTATCTCTGGGATACTCCTCCCTTGGCCAATCCTCAGATATTTTGCATTCTGTCCATAAGTCTGCTGGCACCACTAAGTCAAACAATCCATTCAAATTGATCCATAAAACTTTTGGCACTTTTACAAATCTGTCTACCTGTCGATACCATTCCACTGGTTTCTCTCCCAGCCTAGGAAAATCATTTGTAAATGACAATATATCTTGTCTGCTCCAAGGAACATGTACATATCCTCCTCCAGGTATCTCTCTCACGGGAAACTCAGTTGTCACTGTCTCTTTTTCCCTGATTGGAAAAGCTAATGTGGATTTATCACAAATTTCTTCTTTCTTCTTTTCCCACTTAACCCTCCATTTACTTACATCTCCCCATTTTTGCAACAGCACAATCAACTCTTTTATTTGTGCTAACCTGCCAGCAGTATTCATGTTCTCAATGTCTCTTTCTGCAAAATCTACTCGATATGTTTTCGGCAATGATTTTATTTTTGAAAATTCTATTCCAAATTCACTTGCCAATTCTTCCAACTGATCATATACCGTTTTGGCCTTCCATGTTATGCTTTTACACAAAAACATAAGCTCGTCATCCTGGTACGTTTTTAGTCTGTCTGTTCCAATAGTGCCAATAATTAATTCTTCCATGTTTACTTTTAATTTTACCACATCTATAACTTTTGATTCCTGCTCCTTTAATTTTAAAGTTTTAATCCAATCACTCAATTCTTTATCTGATGGTCCTACAGGTGTTTGCATTAGATCTATTTAATCTACACTTCTCTCTGGGGTTGCAGAGTCAGATTCTGCCCTAGTCGAATATCTGCATGACAAACTTTGATTGAAAGTCAATTCAGGTGGATTCACATTTATATTCCGCTTTATTTCTGACAAATCAGGATAAATATTCTCTTTTACTTTCTGCAAACTCTGTTGCAATGGAATTGTTAAGCTTGCCTCTTTTATTCTTTGATTTTTGAATACTGGTATTACAAGTCCTATTGTTACTGGGACAGTTACTGCTTCCATATTCTGAGTAAGGTTTTGAAGCAGCTCACGTGTGGAACGTTCATAATCAGAAATATCTGGCTGTACATCATTTCGCTTTTCAACACTTAGCACCGTTTTATGTGAGTCATTACTTTGTACAGGATTACCCGAAATTCTAGTTTTTCCTATCGGTGTACTTGGAATATATCTTGTTTCTACTCTTTCAGTGAACTCTCGGAAATTTGATGATTGTCTCGGAGTTTCACTAATTCTCTCATCTGCTATTGGAGCATTTGGGGTAGTCCATAAAGAACCTGGTTGATATGGTGGCGGTCTCCTATTTAATATTTCCTCCAATACAGCATCCTCTGATTCACTTTCACCATAACTTTGGTTCCCTATTTCCACATTCTTTTTCTTTTCTGTGCATTTACGTCCCTCATATTCATTGATTAATCTAACTGGATACATGCCATCACACATGTTACCATTTCTCCATCTACGCATTCTACACTCATGTGTTTCTCCCCATAAATCTCGACCTATACCTCTTGGTCTTATATGCCTGCTTAACCTCTCGCTTTCTAATTCATGCATCTCATCTTCCCATTCAACCAGTGCCTCAAATTGAGTCGGTCTAGGTCTCGGTTCAAGCTTCATCATTCTGTCTCTCAGATTTCTCAAAATTGCCAAACCAAATGATCCTCCTTCTGGAAAAGCTAACACACCATCATCCTTGGTATACCGTACCCAATTCTCCAACCAAACACACGTATGGTAACCATATTTTGACAACATATTACAAGCAGGCGTCTTTGGCGGAGGAAGTGTTTTTCCCTCTCTCGTAACTACCTCTTTGTCTTTTACAAACATATTTTTCAACTTTTTAAATCATGAAGGTTTCTTCTTGTCTTCGTCATAATAGTAGTAAGCCATTTTCAACAAATGTCCTGTTTTCAAAAGATCGCGTACTATTCTATTGCTGTTTCCGTAACACCAACCTATCACAGTGCGGTTCACACTAGCGTACCAATTAGAACAAGATACGTCACTGTAGTGCTCAACCAATAGCTCTCGCTGTTTTCTGTGATGCACCAATCAGCCCTTTCTCCGTCTTGCTCAAGAGGACCAATCCCAGCACAACACTTTTGATGTCACCAGTGCTCCGGCTTCTGCAGCGCTGACTGACCCCTCCTTTACAGGATTTTTCAAGAAGTCGTATTTACAAGATATTTTACAAAATCAGTTAGTAACTTACAGAAAACAATACCATTTGCCTGTTTCGCTAATAAAGTGATGGAATTTCTCAATCACGCAAGTATTCTGTATATGGAGTAGACAACGCTTACCTCCACAGATTTTTAGACTCGTTGATAAAGTAACACTACCCTCTACCTTACCCTTCTATCAGGCAATAACAAATTTGTTTCTCTAGAAAAGCACATACAGAGATTTTTTTCACCTCCTTTGAGACAATCCCAGAGTTTCACCAGAACGCGTATTGCAATTTCATTTACACACATACATACAGAAATCCCCATTCATATACACATGAACTCTGTATCTCCAGTAGGCAGCGCTTACCTCTAGCCCACCACAGAATTCCTCTATCGTTAGTAAAGTAGACGCAACTCCTTTACCCTTCTATCAAGCTCGGGTTAAGTCCTACTACTCTCCCAGCAATAAGTTTTAATCAGGATACGCAATGATCCCTGTACTTGAAGGCTAAGATTTTATAGACTGTCCTCACTATACAGTTATCCTTTCACACCTAATGTCCCTAAACAGTGATATGGGACAATACCACCGCAGTATACAACGATACTACTTCTTTGAAACAGACCAATGCACTGTGCGACTTTACTTGCCACACTTCCTCTGCCTGCAGACAGAGGCGCTAGCTTCACGCAACACTTGGAAGCCTTTTCAGAACTACATATAACGTAATACGAACTCAACAGATGTTAGTTCATAATTTTGTACATTAAATTCTATATAGTACTTTATACATAACCCTAGCTAATTTCCTTAGCAACCACTACTCTGCTACCAAGATATAACTGCTACAGCGGAACTCCAAAAATCATTTCTAATCAGCATCACCTTTTCCCTGAAACCTCCTAACACATACATCAGTGGGGCCCATAACACTGCACTTTTACTCAATTCACTTAATTCGTCTTCAAGGTTTGGTGAAACACAAAGGAGCAATGCTGTAACATTTGGCGGAGTGTCTAAACCTATTTAACCAATCATTATTTGAACCTACAGTTTTATATGATTTACCATGGTTTTAATCAAACATGAATTTTATTCAGACACACCACCATAGTAGCAATGGATCTTCTAGAAAGGAAATCAGGCGTAGAAAAAATTACAAGACTTTAATATTCCATTTTCCTAATTTTATTAAAAGCAAAACTTTAATATGTCTGACATTTAGGCATTAATTCATTCTTTATTCAGTAAAATCTTAAACTTTATTTCAGTATGATCATTTTATTTAGAGCTCAGAAAACAGTCATTTATTTAGAAATCAGTTAAAAGTTTAGCAAAGAATAGATAGTTCCAAACTCATTCTCTCCAAACATCCTTAACTAACGCCCTCATCTTATCCTTCAGTCCTGCAAAGCAAACAAGAAATAAATCAAAGAATCTTACATCCAGGAATCGATCTGCAATCCGACAGCACTTCGAGAGGAAATCGAAAGAGCGACGCTCTCTAAGCAAAATCAGGGGTTTTTATACACTAATTTCCTAACTTAATCTATCTAAAAAGAATCTAACATCACCAATTTGGGTTCTGATTGGACAGATTTGGGATGGGTGAGCATCTCCTCACCATTACAACATCATATGAATCAGCAGTTTAATAAAGGGGTATTGTTTAGGACAGTCTTTGGCCTGGTCACTTCCTTGACTTGTAACTTCGCATTACTTTCCCACGATCAGAACACTCGACTGTCCATGTTTTGGCGACCATCCTGACTTCCAGGGCACAGTAGCCTTGAACTTCTCATCCGAGCACAGGCAGTTCACTCTCGCTTGCAGGCTTTGGGCGCGCATGCGCAGTCCAGCACTTGCTCGCAGTTTACCAGAGCAGCCATGTTTTCACTAGGCCTCAGAGGCCACTTTTGGAACTATCATAGAAACAAACACAAATTCATGTTAAATATGGATCTAAAGCCCTTCTGTTTACCTCCCACCATACTAATGTTTCCCTATTAGTTGTTACCTAGCAAGTAAGCCACATAAATGCGTTTCATACTTACATATCCGACGACTTTCTAGCACAATAACGTGTACAATAAGCACATTCATATTGCGTTTATTTATATTTAAGCTGTGCGTTAGTTCACAACACAATAACAATACAAATGAGTTAATTATATTGCTACATGCAGGCAAAATTACTATTCCCACGTGTGCATGTGTGTGCATCTTATACTATTGTTGATTAATTCACCACAACACACCATTAGTGAATGTTAACGTTATGGAACATTGATTTCACAAGGGGTACACAACATTTTGTTTTGCCACCTTGGTCCATCAGTCTCAGTATGATTTGATAGCTCACCAATTGTTCATATATGTAACTAAAACAGTTGAACATGTTTTACATGGTTTACTACTTGTAAGTCAAGCAGTCAAAAATATTTCCTAGAATCAGAAGTAGGTGAAGGTGCATGCTGATTGTTATTTTTGATATAATAGTAAACACAAGGAAATGATGGACAGGCGGCCCCTCTTCCTTTATAAAAAAAAAATGGCAGGGCCCCGTGGGATGGGGTCCCCGGGGCCAAAATCATCCTGGGTAGGGGGGCCCCCACCTTAAAAAAAATGGTTTCAAAAATGGCCAAGCCCTGGCGGATGGTGTCCCAAGGGCTGAAAATGGCCCAGGAGGGGGAACCTCAGGGCCCCGCCTCCCTTTTAAAAATTTAATAAAAGGAATGGCCTAGCCCAAGGGGATGGGGTCCCCGGGTAAAATCGACCTGGGAAGGGGGGGCCACATGGCTCCCCTCCCCTTTAAAAACAAAAAAAGGCCTAGTCCCTGGGGATGGGGTCCCCGGTGCCGTAATTGGCATCAGGAAGGGGGTGCACAGCCCCCTTTCTTTTCATAAAAGAAAAATGGCTCAGGCCCCATGGGATGGGGTCCCTGGGGCCCACAAAGGTTTAGGGAAGGAGGACCATACTGCCCCCTTCCTAAAATTTAAAAAAAATTAAAGAAACTGGCAACTAGCGGGAGGCCCGCCCCCTCCCTGCACCACTCTTGAAACGCGCCTCCTGGCATGTACTGGGTTGGGGGAATAAGTCCCCTTCCATCCTAAGGGTCCTTAGGGGCCTACTAGCCCACCAGGTACCTCCAGTAAGCCCCACACAGTGAGATTGCTGAGTGGTGGTCCTAGGCCACACTCCTTTTGGCACCACTTTGCAAACATGCCTCTTGGCACAATGCTGGTGAGGCGATGAGGTCCCCTTGAGTCCTGGGGACTTCAGCACTAAAGTGGGCTTCATGCCCCAAGCAGCAGTGCGCCAGTAGGCGCGTTTGCAGAGTGGTGTAAAAAGGGGATATGGCCTCCGACAACTCTCAGCAATCCAGCTGTGTGGGGCCTACTGGAGGTAACAGGAGGGCTAGTCGGGCCCCAGGGACCCTCAGGAGGTGAGGGGGCTACATTCACCCAACCAAGAATGCGTCAGGAGGCACGTTTGCAGAGTGGTGGAGAAAGGGGCATGGGCTGTGCCCACCTCTCAGCAATCCCACTGTATGAGGCTTACTGGAGGAAACAGGTAGGCTAGTTGGCCCCTAAGGGCCCCCAGTAGCAAAGGGGAATTCAATCCCCATCCAAGAGCACGCCAGGGAGCACGTATGCATAGTGGTGGGCAAAGTGGGCGTAGCCTGCTATGAGAACGTAGCAATCTTGCTGTGTGGGACTTACTGTAGGTTATAGGAGGGGTACTTGGCCCCCAAGGATGTCCTTGGGGCCTAGTACCCCTCCTGTTACCTCCAGTAAGTCCCATACAGTGAGATCGCTAAGAGGTTTTCGGAGGCCACGCTTCCCTTAGTCCACCACTCTGCAAACGCACCTCCTGGCACACTACTGGTTGGGGGATGTAGTCCACTTTACTCCTTAGGGACTTTGAGGCCATGTAGCCCTCCTGGTACCTCCTGTAAGTCCTACACAGCGGAAATCCTTAGCACTGGTCGGAGGCCCAGCCCCCTTTCTCAACCACTCTGCGAACGTGATTACTAGTTAAACAAGGATTGGCAATGCAATAGGTCTCGCATTTGCGAGAGTTAGAGCTATTGGCGTTGTAAACGTAAAAGATTTTGACTAATGTTTTTTGGTGTAAAGTTGATATACGTTATATGTAGTGGAATTATGTGGTATGTTGTGCAGTGAAATTATGTGATTGGAAAGTATGTGGTATTTAAAATTATGAGGAGTGGGATATTGTGTTTTGGAGAGTAATTATGTGGTAGTATAGTCTGTGTTGTGGAGTGGTAACCTCAGGTTTAGTCTTCCTCATTTCCATAGAAGCTAAACTATAAACTCAAAGAGACACAAAAAATGAAGGAACCACTGAGGAGTACTTCTGGACCTAGTCGGAGGTATGAGTAGGGCCACTGGAATTATGTGACTGTTCAGCTGCACCAATTTTCATATAATTAAAAAATTTCCGCATTTGTCAAATATTCCATCATCTGCCGCATAATCTGCAGATTTAAACAAAAAAAAATTGTTTCTAGCTCAAATGGCTCAAATGTTTCCAAAAATGCAGAGTCACGTGTTATAGCATGGTGGAAGGCCCTTGGCAAAGCTGGAATGGTTACTTGTTACTTATTGCTAAATGTGGGTATTGAATTGGTACTAATTGTGCACAAACCTCTCTTCTTTCTTTGCCTCTCTTGCCTCTTTCTGCATTTCTCTTGCTTCTTTCTGCACCTTTCTTCCTCTTTCTGCACCTCACTTGCCTCTTTCTGCACTTCTCTTGCCGCTTTTAGCCCCTCTCTTATCTCTTTCTGCACCTCACCTGCCTCTTTCTGCACTTCTCTTGCTTCTTTCTACACCTCTCTTGCCTCTTTCTGCTCTTCTCTTGTCTCTTTGAGCATTTCTCTTGCCTGTTTCTGCATTTCTCTTGCCTCTGTCTGTACCTCTCCTGCCTCTTTCTGCACCTCACTTGCCTCTTTCTGTGCCTCACTCTCTTCTTTCTACACCTCCCTTGCCTATTTAAGCCTCTTTCTGTGCCTCTCTTGCCCCTCTCTGCACCTCAAGTTCTTCTTTCTCAATTCTCATGCGTCTTTCTGCATTTCTCTTGCCTCTTTTGGCTCCTCTCTTACCTCTTTCTGCATTTCTCTTGCCTGTTTCTGCACTTCCCTTGCCTCTGTCTGTACCTCTCTTGCCTCTTTCTGCACCTTACTTGGCTCTTTCTGCACCTCACTCTCTTCCTTCTGCAGCTCTCTTGCCTCTTTCCGCACTTCTCTTTCCTCTTTCTATACTTCTCTTTCTACACTTCTCTTGCCTCTTTCTATACCTCTCTTGCCTCTTTCTGCACCTTACTTGCCACTTCCTGCTCTTCTCTTGCCTCTTTGTGAACCTCACTCTCTTCTTTCTGCACCTCTCTTGCCTATTTCTGCACCTTTCTTGCCTCGTTCTGTGCCTCACCTGCCTCTTTCTGCACTTCTCTTGCTTCTTTCTACACCTCTCTTGCCTCTTTCTGCTCCTCTCTTGCCTCTTTGTGCATTTATCTTGCCTGTTTCTGTATTTCTTTTGCCTCTGTTTGTACCTCTCCTGCCTCTTTCTGCATCCCACTCTCTTCTTTCTGCACCTCATTTGCCTATTTCTGCACTTCTCTTGCCTCTTTCTGTACTTCTCAAGCCTCTTTCTGTACCTCTCTTGCCTCTTTCTGCACCTCAAGTGTCTCTTTCTCATTTATCTTGCTTCTTTCTTTACTTCTCTTGCCTCTTTCGGCTCCTCTCTTGCCTCTTTCTGCATTTCTCTTGCCTGTTTCTGCACTTCCCTTACCTCTGTCTGTACCTCTCTTGCCTCTTTCTTCACCTCACTTGCCTCTTTCTGCACCTCACTCTCTTCCTTCTGCACCTCTCCTGCCTCTTTCTGCACTTCTCTTGCCTCTTTCTGTACTTCTCAAGCCTTTTTCTACACTTCTCTTGCCTCTTTCTATACCTTGCTGGCCTGTTTCTGCACCTCATTTGCCACTTTCTGCTCTTCACTTGCCTCTTTCTGAACTTCACGTTCTTCTTTCTGAACCTCTCCTGCCTCTTTCTGCACCTCACGTGCATCGTTCTGCATCTCGCTTGCCTCTTTCTACACCCATATTGCCTCTTTCTGCAACTCTGTTGCTTCTTTCTGCACTTCTCTTGCCTCTTTCTGCACCCTTGTTGTCTCTTTCAGCACCCTTGTTGTTTCTTTCTGCACTTCTCTTCCTTCTTTCTGCACCCCTATTGCCTCTTTTTGTACCCCTCTTGCCTCTTTCTACACCTCTGTTGGTTCTTTCTGCACTGCTCTTGCTTCTTTCTGAGCCTCGTTTTGCAAATTCCTGTATCCCTCTTGCCTCTGTCTGCACACCTGTTCCTTCTTTCTGCACCTTTCCTGTCTATTTCTGTACCTCTCTTGCCTCTTTCTGCACCTCTCTTGCTTCTTTCTGCACTTCTTTTGCCTCCTTCTGTACCCCTCTTGCCTCTTCCAGCACCTCTGTTGCTTCTTTCTGTACTTCCCATGCTTCTTTATGCGCCCCTCTTGCCTCTTTCTGTACCCCTCTTGCCTCTTTGTGTACCTCTCTTGCTTCTTTCTGCACTTCTTTTGCCTCCTTCTGTACCCCTCTTGCCTCTTCCAGCACCTCTGTTGCTTCTTTCTGCACTTCCCTTGCTTCTTTCTGTGCCCCTCTTGCCTCTTTCTGCACCTTTCTTGCCTTTTTCTGCAGTTCTCTTGCCTCTCTCTGCACCTCTTTTAATTCTTTCTGCTGTTCTCTTGCCTCTTTCTGTACCCCTTTTGTCTCTCTCTGCACCTCTGTTGGTTCTTTCTGCACTGTTCTTGCTTTTTTCTGCACCTCTTTTGCAAATTTTTATATCCCTTGTGCCTCTTTCTCCACCCGTGTTCCCTCTTTCTGCAACTTTCCTGCCTGTTTCTGCACCTCTCTTGCCTCTTTTTGCACCTTTGTTGCATCTTTCTGCACCCCTCTTGCCTCTTTCTGCACCTCTCTTGCCTCTTTTTGCACCTCTGTTGCTTCATTCTGCACTTCTCTTGCTTCTTTCTGCACCCCTCTTGCCTCTTTCTGCACCTCTCTTGCCTCTTTTTGCACCTCTGTTGCTTCATTCTGCACTGCTCTTGCTTCTTTCTGCACCAAAGTTGCAAATGTATGTATCCCTCTTGCCTCTTTGTGCACCTCTCCTTTCTTTTTCTGCACCTCTCTTGCCCTTTTCTGCAGTTCTGTTGCCTCTTTCTGCACCTCTTTTGCTTCTTTCTGCAGTTCTGTTGCCTCTTTCTGTACCCCTTTTACCTCTTTCTGCACCTCTGTTGGTTCTTTCTGCACTGCTCTATCTTCTTTCTGCACCTCTTTTGCAAATGTATGTATCCCTCTTGCCTCTTCCTGCATCCCTCTTCCGTCTTTCGGCACCTCTCTTGCCTCTGTCTGCACACCTGTTCCTTCATTCTGCACCCCCTTTGCCTCTTTCTGCAACTCTCTTGTTTCTTTCTGCAGTTCTTGTGCCTCCTTCTGTACCTCTGTGGCTTATTTCTGCACTTCTCTTGCCTCTTTCTACACCCCTCTCGCCTCTATCTGCACCCCTGCTGCTTGGTTCTTTCTGTACCTCTCTTGCTTCTTTATGCACTGCTCTTGCCTCTTTCTCTGTACCCCTTACCTCTTTCAGCCCCTCTGTTGCTTCTTTCTGCACCTCTTTTGCCTTTTTCTGCACTTCTCTTGCCTCTTTCTGTACCTCTCTGGCCTCTTTCTGCACATCTGTTGGTTCTTTCTGCACTGCTCTAGCTTCTTTCTGCACCTCTTTTGCAAATTCATGTATCCCTCTTGCCTTTTTCTGCATCCCTGTTCCCTCTTTCAGTACTTTTCCTGCCCATTTATGTACCTCTCTTGCATCTTTCTGCACCTCTGTTGCTTCTTTCTGCACTTCTCTTGCCTCGTTCTGTACCCCTCTTTCCTCTTTCAACCCCTCTGTTGCTTCTTTCTGCACTTCTCTTGCTTCTTTCTGCACCTCTCTTGCCTCTTTCTGTACCCCTCTTGCCTCTTTAGTACCTCTCCTTCCTCTTTCTGGACCTCTCTCGCCTTTTTCTACAGTTCTCTTGCCTCTTTCTGTATCTCTTTTGCTTCTTTCTGTACTTCTCTTGCCTCTTCCTGTACCTCTCTTGCCTCTTTCTGTACCTCTGTTCTTTCTTGCTACACTTCTTTTGCCTCTTTTTGCACCTTTGTTGCTTCTTTGTGTACCCCTGGTGTCTCTTTCTGCGCTCATCTTCTCTCTTTCTGAACCTCCCTTGCATCTTTCTGCACCTCTCTTGCTTCTTTATGTACCCTTCTTCCCTTTTTTGCATCTCTCTTGCCTCTTTCTGCAGTTTTCTTGTTATTTTCTGCATCTCTCTTGCCTCTTTCTGCACCTCCATCGCCTCTTTCTGCACTTCTATTGCCTCTTTCTATACCTCTGTTGCTTCTTTCCACACTTCTCTTGCTTGTTTCTGCACCCCTCTTGCCTCTTTCTGCACCCCTCTCCCCACTTCCCTCACCTCTCTTGCCTCTTTCTGCACCTCTGTTCCCTCTTGCTGGACATTGCTCGCCTGTTTCTGCACCTCTCTTGCCTCTTTCTGTACCTCTGTTGCTTCTTTCTGCCCTTGTCTTGCTTCTTTCTGTACCCTTTATGCCTCTTTCAGCACCTCTGTTGCTTCTCTTCTTCCTTTCTGTACCCCTCCTGCCTCTTTCTGTACCCTTTTGCCTCTTTGTGCACCTCTCCTACCTCTTCCTGCACCCCTCTTCCATCTTTTGGCACCTCTCTTGCCTCTGTCTGCACACCTGTTCCATTCTACATCCCCTTTGCCTCTTTCTGCAACTCTCTTGTTACTTTCTGCAGTTCGCGTGCCTCCTTCTGTACCTCTGTGGCTTCTTTCTGCACTTCCCTTGCCGCTTTCTGCACCCATCCAGCCTCTATCTGCACCCCTGCTGCTTTATTCTGTACTTCTCTTGGTTCTATCTGTACCTCTCTTGCTTCTTTATGCACGGCTCTTGCCTCTTGCTCTGTACCCCTTGCCTCTTTCAGCCCCTCTGTTGCTTCTTTCTGCACCTCTTTTGCCTTTTTCTGCAGTTCTCTTGTCTCTTTCTGCATCTCTTTGGCTTCTTTCTCTACTTCTCTTGCCTCTTTATGTACCTCTCTTGCCTCTTTCTGCACCTCTGTTGGTTCATTCTGCACTGCTCTTGCTTCTTTCTGCACATATGTTGCAAATTTATGTATCCCTCTTGCCTCTTCGTGCACCCCTCTTCTGGCACCTCTCTTGCCTCTGTCTGCACACCTGTTCCTTCATTCTGCACCCCCTTATCCTCTTTCTGCAACTCTCTTGTTTCTCTCTGCAGTTCTTGTGCCTTCTTCTGTACCTCTGTGGCTTATTTCTGCACTTCTCTTGCCTCTTTCTACACCCCTCTAGCCTCTATATGCATCCCTGCTGCTTTCCTCTGCACTGCTCTTGGTTCTTTCTGTACCTCTCTTGCTTCTTTCTGCACTGCTCCTGCCTCTTTCCCTGTACCCCTTGCCTCTGTCAGCCCCCCCCTGTTGCTTCTTTCTGCACCTCTATCGCCTTTTGCTGCAGTTCTCTTGCTTCTTTTTGCATATCTTTTGCTTCTTTCTGTACTTCTCTTGCCTCTTTCTGTACCTCTCTTGCCTCTTTCTGCACCTCTGTTGGTTCTTTCTGCACTGCTTTAGCTTCTTTCTGCACCTCTTTTGCAAATGTATGTATCCCTCTTGCCTCTTCCTGCATCCCTCTTCCGTCTTTCGGCACCTCTCTTGCTTCTGTCTGCACACCTGTTCCTTCATTCTGCACCCCCTTTGCCTCTTTCTGCAACTCTCTTGTTTCTTTCTGCAGTTCTTGTGCCTCCTTCTGTACCTCTGTGGCTTATTTCTGCACTTCTCTTGCCTCTTTCTACACCCCTCTCGCCTCTATCTGCACCCCTGCTGCTTGGTTCTTTCTGTACCTCTCTTGCTTCTTTATGCACTGCTCTTGCCTCTTTCTCTGTACCCCTTACCTCTTTCAGCCCCTCTGTTGCTTCTTTCTGCACCTTTTTTGCCTTTTTCTGCACTTCTCTTGCCTATTTCTGTACCTCTCTGGCCTCTTTCTGCACATCTGTTGGTTCTTTCTGCACTGCTCTAGCTTCTTTCTGCACCTCTTTTGCAAATGTATGTATCCCTCTTGCCTCTTCCTGCATCCCTCTTCCGTCTTTCGGCACCTCTCTTGCAAATGTATGTATCCCTCTTGCCTTTTTCTGCATCCCTGTTCCCTCTTTCAGTACTTTTCCTGCCCATTTATGTACCTCTCTTGCATCTTTCTGCACCTCTGTTGCTTCTTTCTGCACTTCTCTTGCCTCGTTCTGTACCCCTCTTTCCTCTTTCAACCCCTCTGTTGCTTCTTTCTGCACTTCTCTTGCTTCTTTCTGCACCTCTCTTGCCTCTTTCTGTACCCCTCTTGCCTCTTTAGTACCTCTCCTTCCTCTTTCTGGACCTCTCTTGCCTTTTTCTACAGTTCTCTTGCCTCTTTCTGTATCTCTTTTGCTTCTTTCTGTACTTCTCTTGCCTCTTCCTGTAAATCTCAGGCCTCTTTCTGTACCTCTGTTCTTTCTTGCTGCACTTCTTTTGCCTCTTTTTGCACCTTTGTTGCTTCTTTGTGTACCCCTGGTGTCTCTTTCTGCGCTCATCTTCTCTCTTTCTGAACCTCCCTTGCATCTTTCTGCACCTCTCTTGCTTCTTTATGTACCCTTCTTCCCTTTTTTGCATCTCTCTTGCCTCTTTCTGCAGTTTTCTTGTTATTTTCCGCATCTCTCTTGCCTCTTTCTGCACCTCCATTGCCTCTTTCTGCACTTCTATTGCCTCTTTCTATACCTCTGTTGCTTCTTTCCGCACGTCTCTTTCTTGTTTCTGCACCCCTCTTGCCTCTTTCTGCACCCCTCTCCCCACTTCCCTCACCTCTCTTGCCTCTTTCTGCACCTCTGTTCCCTCTTGCTGGACATTTCTCGCCTGTTTCCGCACCTCTCTTGCCTCTTTCTGTACCTCTGTTGCTTCTTTCTGCCCTTGTCTTGCTTCTTTCTGTACCCTTTATGCCTCTTTCAGCACTTCTGTTGCTTCTCTTCCTTCTTTCTGTACCCCTCCTGTCTCTTTCTGTACCCTTTTGCCTCTTTGTACACCTCTCCTACCTCTTTCTGCACCCCTCTTACCTCTTTTGGCACATCTATTGGTTCTTTCTGCACTGTTCTTCTTTCTCCATCTCTATTGCAAATTTCTGCATTCCTCTTTTTGCACCCCCTTCCCTAATTCTCTACCTCTCTTGCTTCTTTCTGCATTTCTCTTGCTTCTTTCTGCACTGCTCTTGCTTCTTTCTGTATCTCTCTTGCTAATTTTGGTATCCTCTTACCTCTTTCTGTACCTTTCTTGCCTGTTTCTGCTCCTCTCTTGCTTCTTTTGGCACCTCTTTTGCTTCGTTCTGTGCTTCTCTTGCCTCTTTCTGCAACCCTCTTTCCTCTTTAAGCACCTCTGTTGCCTCTTTTTGCACTTCTCTGTATCCCCTTTCCCTCTTTGTGCACCTCTCCTGCCTCTTTCTGTACCTCTCTTGCATTTTTCGGCAGTTCTCTTGCCTCTTTCTGTATCTCTTTTGCTTCTTTCTGCACCTTTCGTGCCTCTTTCTGTACCCCTCTTGCCTCTTTCTGCACCTCCGTTGGGTCTTTCTGTACTGCTCTTGCTTCTTCTGCACCTCTGTTGCAAATTTCTGCAACCCTCTTGCCTCTTTCGGTACCCCTCTTCTATCTTTCTGTACCTCTCTTGCCTCTGTCTGCACACCTGTTCCATCTTTCTGCACCCCTTTTGCCAGTTTCTGCACCTCACCTGCCTCTCTCTGCACTTCTCGTGCTTCTTTCTACACCCTTCTTCCCTTTTTCTGCACATCTCTTGCCTCATTCTGCACATTTCTTGGTTTTTTCTGATTAGCTCTTGCCTCTTTCTGCCCCCTCTTGCTTTTTTCTACACTTCTCTTCTTTCTGCACTCCTCTTGCCTCTTTCTTTACCTCTGATGCTTCTTTCTGCACTTTGATTGCCTCTTTCTGCACCTTTCTTGCTTCTTTCTGCACCCCTGTTGTCTCTTTCTGCACTCGTCTTCCCTCTTTCTGTACCTCTCTTGCTTCTTTCTGTACTTCTCTTGCTTCTTTCTGTACCTCTCTAGCTTCTTTCTGCACCCTTCTTTACATCCTTCTTGCCTCTTTCTGCACTTTGCTTGCTTGTTTCTGCTCCTCACTTGCTTCTTTCCGCACCTCTCTGGCCTCTTTCTGTATCCCTGTTCCCTCTTTCTGCACCTGTCCTGCCTCTTTCTGTACTTTTCTTCCTTTTGTCTGCAGCCCTTCTG
This sequence comes from Lissotriton helveticus, assembly GCF_964261635.1. Classification (NCBI taxonomy): domain Eukaryota; kingdom Metazoa; phylum Chordata; class Amphibia; order Caudata; family Salamandridae; genus Lissotriton; species Lissotriton helveticus. The sequence goes on along the minus strand of NC_136065.1, from coordinate 1,065,857,547 downwards.
CCTCTTTCTGGACCTCTCTTGCCTCTTTGTGCACCTTGCCTACCTCTTTCTGTACCCCTGTTGCCTTTTTATGCACCTATGTTGGTTCTTTCTGTACTGCTCTTGCTTCTTTCTGTACCTCACTTGCCTCTTTCTCCACTTCTCTTTTTCTTTTTACACCTCTGTTGCTTCTTTGAGCAATTCGGTTGCCTCTTTCTGCACTTCTCTGCTTGTTTCTGCACCTCTCTTGCATCTCTCTGTACCTCTGTTGCCTCTTTCTGTACCTCACTTGCTTCTTTCTGCACCCCTCTTGATTCTTTCTGCATCCCTCTCCCCTGTTTTTGCACTCTCTTTCCTCTTTTTGTACCCTTGTTCCCTCTTTCAGCACCTTTTCTGCCTGTTTCTTTACCTCTCTTGCCTCTTTCTGTACCTCTGTTGCTTCTTTCTGTAGTTCTCTTGCCTCATTCTGCACCCTTTGCACCTCTTTCAGCACCTCTGTTGCTTCTTTCTGCACTTCTCTTCCTTCTTTCTGAACCCCCTCCTGCCTCCTTCTGTACCTCTCTTGCCTCTTTGTGCACCTCTGCTACCTCTTTATGTACCCTCGTGCTTCTTTTTGCATCTCTGTTAGTTCTTTCTGCACTGCTCTTGCTTCTTCCTGCATCTCTTTTGTAAATTTGTATGCCTCACTTGCTTCTTTCTGCACCCCTCTTGCCTCTTTCTGCACCATTCGCGCCTCTTTCAACACCTCTGTTGCTTCCTTCTGCACTTCTCTTCCTTCTTTCTGCACCCCTCCTGCCTCTTTCTGTACCTCTCTTGCCTCTTTGTGCACCTCTCTCTCATACCTCTTTCTGCACCCCTCTTGCCTCTTTTTGCACCTCTGTTAGTTCTTTCTGCACTGCACTTGCTTCTATCTGCACCTCTGTTGCAAATTTCTGTATCCCTCTTGCCTCTTTATGCACCCCTCTTCCTTCTTTCTGCACCTTTCTTGCCTCTTTTTGCACCCTTGTTCCCTCTTTCTGCAACTTTTCTGCCTGTTTCTGCACCTCAAAAAATGCTTTTCCTATAAAAACTGAGTCCTAACTATAACTACCTACAGGCGACCGACAGTTTTATATGTGTGTGTGTGTGTGTGTATGTGATCAAGGCTACTGTGACGTAGCCGAAACGCGTCATGCTGGAGACACGGGATCAATAAACCACCTCGGCAATCATCTATAGCGCTGTTGTGTGGTCTGTACCTGTTTTTCTGTGTCGGAATCCAGATCCGAGTGGCAGGAGTGGCAGGAGTTTGGAACGTATATATATATATATGTATATATATATATATATATATATATATATATATACACATTCATATTTTTCTATTTATTTATTTATGCATCTTAGCGCTCCTAATTGAATCTCAAACAAGTTCTTTGGACACTGTTCTTTGCAAGTGTATTGATTTACATCTACCTGCTTTGGGTGTAATTCGATCAAATACTCCAACAGGTACAATCGAGATATTTCAATACACTATCAATTGACCTCACCAGTACAGAATAAGATAGCTTTAGCACTCTATTTACTAAAAGTTAACACCATTTTCGGGTATGTTGATCATGAAGTCCCGCAATATATGAAATTTTATCATGATGAATTCTAGGAGTATTTGACCATGATATTCATTTTCCTCTCCAGCACAGCAATGTATGAAAACTGCTACATACATTCAACTGTTTAGTGTATTTTACAGTTACGATTTGACCTCACAAATACGATGTACATTCAAGTACGGTTGTCAGCAGTAGTGGGCTTCCTTTAAATGAAATGATGTATTTGCACTTTGCACAAATTGCACAATCATTCACTTTTTTCAGTTCACGTGACGTGACAATATGGCTTTATGGACAATTATAATGTTTTACTCGCCCATGGGTAATATTATGCAGAAACAGTTTGTTTCATACAACCCTTCACTGCATTTATTATCTTTTAGCTATCATTGTTGGCTTTTATATGCATTTTAATTGTTAAGAGTTTAAACGGTCTTAATGTTTATGGGCTGCATCTCGGGCGAGGATGTTTTCCAGTTCCATTACTTTGCCGGTCACGTGGCCAATTGTAATTCTCTGCACTAGCACTTTAAAAGCACTCTGATGGTAGCAATCAATGTTGAGTGAACAAGCGGCTGTTGCGTCTTTGACACATCAGGAATAAAAAAAATTAAAGCACCTACCTTGGGTCCGTGTCCATGTTCGGCGAGCAGTGTGAGACTGTTTGACTCATTTTGGAACTTTGCACATATATATATATATATCCTGTACACCGTTTGTCTCCAAACTCGCGCGCTCGTGCAACACAGCAAGCAGACTCCGGACACGGACCTCGAGGTGTATAAAGTTTTATTCGGCAGAAAGAGTCACCGACGTTTCGGCTCAGCGGAGCCTTGATCACATATATATATATATATATATATATATATATATATATATATATATATATATATATATATATATATGTATATATATATTCACTGAAAAAACCATAGGTTATAGACCATATATAGTTAGGAATTAGCATTTACAAAACCTTGAAAATTCACTGAAAAAACCATAGGTTATAGACCATATATAGTTAGGAATTAGCATTTACAAAACCTTATTTTACTCACACAAAACCATTGAAATTCCATATATAGTTAGTTGCACTAACTATATATCGCGCACCCGCAATCCACTGCTGATGATGTCACATATTACATCATTCATGACATGGTCAGTGACATCACTGATGACATCTATATATGCTATATATGGTCTATAACCTATGGTTTTTTCAGTGAATTTTCAAGGTTTTGTAAATGCTAATTCCTAACTATATATGGTCTATAACCTATGGTTTTTTCAGTGAATTTCATTGGTTTTTTAACAGCTAATATCTGTAGCTGTAAAATGTATTCTTCTTTAAATCCAAAAATATATTTTATATGTTTATGAATAATTTTTTTTTTAAATATTTTTTTTTCTTCGTTCCCGCTTCGCGAATCGGGAAGCTTCCCGTTAGCTGACCTTGATGCCGCGAAATAGACCGCGAGCCGGTAAACGTTTCTTTACTGCCGCGTTACAAAACAACATCGTGACGCCTCCCGTCCGCATGACGTTTCACGTTGTCGCGTGATACGTCATATGACGTGCTACGTTAGCGAACTGGTACGCGAACCGAGTCGCAAAGCGCAGGTTTCTGGAAGCAAACCGGGAGGCCCTGCAAAGCGCTTAACGTAAACACAGCAGGTCATGTGACTTGGTAATAACACTTTTCATTGGTTCATTTCACTTTTGGTTTCCTAATGATGTAAGACTAGGTCATATAATCTAAAATGAACACTTTTCATTGGTTGAGAACTCACTCTGACTTTCATCATTGTGAGAGAAAGACCCTTTGTGATCACTGAGCAATGGCTTCTTTAGTAGCTTCAGCTGGTGCTTCCCCACCACCTCCACCACATCCAAGGAAGAGTGGACCACCTGCTCAAGTTATAATTCAACAAGAAGAGGAAGAAGAGGAACAGGACGACGAGCACGAAGAGAGGCAGTTTTTGCCTGAGGAGCCCAGGACGTCTCACCGGAAAGAAAACTTCATTTGGCAATTTTTTAAAATTCCCAAAGGTGAGAAAAAAGTAAATGCAAGATACGTAACTTGCCTTATATGTCAAGATAGACTGTCCAGAGGAACCGAGAAAAAATACAGTTTCGGAAACTACACAATGCATCGCCATATGACTAGGTGGCATCCTAACAACTACAGTGCTGCACAGTTTCGGAACGACCTAGATAATCTCCCTATTATGGCCAGAAGATCTGTTGTACCGGAAGTAACGGGACCAGAGGGCAGGGAGATGGTGCCAAATATACAAATGAGATTTGGTGAAGTAAAACACACCTGCGTATTTTGCGATGGATTCATTTGCTACGGAGAAAGAAGCATCACTCTGATCAACAGAGCTATTGACTATCATATGCAAGTTTGTACGAAACGCCCAAAATAATAAATACTTTTTTTTTGTTTTGTTGCTCCTGTTGAGCCCTTTACAATGAATCGTTTTCATTGCCCCCTCCAAGAAAAACCCAAAAAAATATAAAACTGTTCAGAAAAATTCAAAAAAAGTAAAAAAATGTTCCGAAAAATAATAAAAAAAATTTAAAACAACAAAAACAATTAAAAAAAAGTTCTTTTCAGAACTACCTCCCCGTTATTAAAAAATTGGTACAATATTTGGAACTGTGCCAACCTCTATTTCTCTTAGTTCGCTTCCCAGTTCGCTCGCCGGTACGCGAACCGGAAGCGAACCAAAAACAGTAAGTATAAGGGAAGGAAACAGACACTTATGTTAAAAGAAAGACAGCTATAGGGGAGTAAACTAGAGATACTATTACCCGTAATCCACTGCTGATGATGTCACATATTACATCATTCATGACATGCTCAGTGACATCATCAGCAGAGGATTGCGGGTTTTTTGGCAACGTGCCTTATCCACGGTTTAATAACGCTGCCTTTTGCTTTATATAAGTTTTCAAATTGTATGAAATATATACCAATAGGTCGTTATGAACCTTTAGGTAGTGCTTTTCTTCATGAGGTCTGGTCGCTTCCATACACATACAGATGTTTCAAAGATGATCAAGAAGTTTATCTGAATGGAGAGGAATGCACTGAGACGCCAGATCATTCACTAATGTGTAGGCACATACAGTTACACGGTTCATGCAACAAACACCGACCAAATATGGCTTGCGTGTTGCAAGGCACGCCAGTTCCTGCTATCATCCCCACGTTCAAGTTGTTGGAAAATGGTAGTTATTTGATGCTCAATAATGAAGATTGATCTGGGTTAATTAAAAGTATTCCTTTTATCGTAACAGTAAGTGAACGGGTTATTTGCTGCAGAAATGTTCTATTTCCTCCCACACATGAACATAGGGAGTTTTCAATCTCGCCACAAATACCAACCTTGGGAGCAGATTTCAACGGCATGGCAAGAATAAGAGCTCTTTTGTCTCAGAGAGAGGTGGCCTTGAGTTCGGCCCGTGAAACTTTCGTGCTTCACATAGCGAACACCCGTACAGAGGTGCAGACCCTTTTCAATTCAGATTTGCCTTTCCATTTCAGCAAGATGGTTCGGACTATCTCTAACGCATCCTCCACAAAGGCCCTGGCGCACTTTTTTAAAGTTGTTACCAGTGGTCTCGTGACTTCATTTGAGAAAATCTTTCGAGTCATCCCTACTTTCTTTCATTGTATTTTTTCCACTCTGCTTCGTGGATTGCCATTTTTACTTGCATTACCAGCGGACGCTCTTGTGCTTTTTTACATTTTTAAATATGGATGTCCCTCCTATGCAACCTCCCGCCCTGCAGCTGCTGACACTGTTCCGCAATCGCATGCTAGAATATTATGGCACAATGCCGTTGGCGATATTAAGCACGGCATATGGATTATCTTTTCGATTCTCCTACTTCACCTGTGTCCAGCCTGTATTTCACTGCCTGACCTGTGATTTCGATTGGGCCATTGATTTGTGTCTCTGCGGACCGGTTTCTCCTGACGTCGACTTTAATCAGCTGATGACTCCTATCATTACTCACGAGTTGGTTTGTCCTGGCGAAAGGATTATGGCTGTGGCATTGATGCATGGACTAATTGGTCCCTGGAATTTACTGGCGGCAACACTGTCTTTCTTGGAACAGAGCTTTCTTGAAAACCCACCGAGCTGTCCTCTGATGGTGATAGAGGATCCGGTGCTGGGAGAGCACGTATGTTCTTTTCCGCTTTTAAATTGGATGGCTGAACTGTTTTCGGATGAAGACGGTGACTTCCTATTGGAGGCTGTTGCAGCTTATTTTGCATACACAGTTATGTCATAGACCTTTTTCATGTTTGATATGCTGAGTACTAGCATTTCATTGACAATTCATTGACTTATTTGTCAAGTTTTTATTATTTACCTTGCCTATTGGCTTAAGACTCGATAAAGTACTTGGCTGTTTTATTTTTCTTTAGCATTAAATTTTCCTAGTTTTTAATGCTTTACCTTGTGGACCGTCCACATATAAACTTGCAATCTGCTCTCATGAGATGGCACTTCTATTATCTTATTCAGTTCGTTTCCGGATCATGGGGAGGTGTCATCTACGTCCTGGATATCTTTACACCGTGTTAAGTTAGCATGGGCTCATTACCGGTTTAAACGCCATTTTTCCTTTTTTGCAACTTCTGCACACGACACTTAGTTGTTGCTTTATCTTTCAACCTAGTAGTTCATCGTGGTTTACATGAGAATAATATGTTATTGCTCTACTATCTGCTTTGCTTGTTAAACTATATCTGTACAGCGAGTGCTAAAGTTTCAAGAACAACACGATACAGAATTGTTATGAGGTCTGATCTCCACGACTTCATACTCATAACATAAGTGCAACTTCTGCCAATTCTGGGCATGAGGCGGGTTTTATATTGCTTTGCCGAACACACATACACAACACTTGATGCGGTTCACATGAAGAGAGAGCTGGTGTATGCTGATGTGATTCCTTCAAATCTAAGACACTAAAGTATGGGCACGCCCTAAACCAACACAAAGAGACCTTCTTAGCAAATAATATAATATGTGTATTAGGGAGGGTGAGATATAAGCAGCCGCGGGCCGTGGAGGGAGTTACGGTGAGGCAGGGAGGCGGGGAGAGGGAGGGGCAGGGTGGAGCCCTCTCCACCCTGCCCCTCCCCCTCCCCGCCTCCCTGCCCCACCGTAACTCCCTCCACGGCCCGCGGCTGCTTATAAGTGTTACTAACTCTTATTCATTTACAGCATGTTAACATACTGTCACCATTCGCTTTTTATGTACTAGTAACTATGCTGGTAATTTTGCTACTGATAATATGTGTACTTGTATTATCTAAGATACTACGCCTGAGAAGACGGCATTAGTAAATAAACATTTCAAATACACGTGTTCTTCTTAACTCCATGTTCTGGTTTCTAAGAAATATATAACGACCGACTGTTCATGAGTTCCACGTATCCTGAGGTACTATAAGTTCATATTCTGGATTGTCTAAACATTGAGAGTTTGTTATATCCAATGTGACACTGTACCTAGCTTGCTAAGGGGTTTTTGATTACTAAGGTGAGTTTTGGGACACCCTAATTCGCCGAGGTTCCAATCCTCTGTCCACAGTTCTGTGTGAGAACAGAAACCCTGCGACAGGGGCACCCCCTACCCTTGCTGGAGCTTCATCACACTTGCGATACAACTCCAGCAATGCGCCAACTTTACGGGACAGATACATCACGCATCTGTGCTGTTTTTGCCCCATGATGCGCCGCATTGTAAATGCAGCACATCATAGGTGACGGAACAGCGGCACAGAATGACTAACACATCCCTGGTGATGCGCCAGTCATCATAAATCTATCCCTATGCTTCTTATCTTGTTAGAGATGAACCGCCATATGTATCATCAAAGTTTTTTGCATTTCCTAAATAGCGAACTTTAAGGAATAAATAGCGATTCTTTACCATTCCTAGTTTGCGATGAGCTATTTGCTAATTACAAATTACCCATTCATTTCCTTCATTTCCATAGGACGGTTGGACTCACTTTTAGCTCGAACGGCTGAATGGATTTGCACGAAACTTGGCAAAATTGTAGGGACTGGTAGCCCGATGTGCCTTTGCTATGTCTCAAGATATATGCTCCAGTGGTTTTTACGAAAATTAACTTTGAAAAATATATATTGGGCTACATTGGCCTATATATATGTTGGAACCCAAATGTAGCCCAATGTAGCCCAATGAAGCCCAATGAAGCCCAATGTAGCCCAATGTAGCCCAAAGATGGCCGCCAGAGACGAAAAAAAACAAATGTAGCCCAAATATCAGCCAGATGTAGCCCAACTATAGTCCAGTGACAGAATGACCAATCAGCGTCGCAAACCTCCGTTACGCGAAGCGGAGCGCTGTTACAGATATATATCTTTTTTTGAACGTTAATTTCTCAAAATCCACTGGAGCACATATATTGAGACCTAGCAAAGGCACATCGGGCTACCAGTCCCTAATATTTTACCAAGTTTCGTGCAAATCCATTCAGCCGTTCGATTATTATTATTATTTTTTTTTTTTGCCCCGCGGGGCCCTTTTAAAACCTCCACATCAAACCTAGGGGGTCAGCGAGGATCTACTATTCCCCCTTATGGTCATTTGCCCCTTCGCTTTCGCCTCCTCTTGTCTCTCGATCCTACCGAGAGACAAGATGGCGGCCGCTACGGACTGTTTGGAATGTTGACAGACGCCGGAGAACCAATCAGCTTCGCTTCACAAAGCTCCGTTGCGCGAAAAGTACGCGTCCTGGAGCGCTGCCCGGTCCGCTGTTACAGATATATATCTTTTTTTAAACGTTAATTTCTCAAAATCCACGGTAGCACATATATTGAGACCTACAAAAGGCACATCGGGCTACCAGTCCCTACAATTTTGCCAAGTTTCATGCAAATCCATTCAGCCGTTCGGGCTAAAAGTGAGGCCAACCGCCCTATGGAAAACTCAATGTTAAAAACACGTTTTGGGACCCCCCTTTTTTCTCGGCCCCCCCTTGACGAACCCCCCCCAAATTTTCAAGGGCTGCTCAGAAACAAAATGTGCCATTTTCCTGAAAATTTCAGTCAATTCCGTCCACAAACGCCAAAGTTATTAGACATAGAATTTTCAAAAATCCCATAGAGAAAAAATCCTAACTATATATACCTACTGGCGACCGCCAGTAGGTAATATATATATATATATATATATATATATATATATAGATATATATCTATATATATATATATATGCTTCAAGCTCCTTCGTCACTTATAAGAAACAGAACAGCACACCACTCGCAAGGCAGTTGGCCGGCGTTTATTCACAGCGCAACAAACGCGTTTCAGATAACTCTTTTGTCAGTGTTTACATGGCACACTGCGAGGCGTCATTTTAAATCACATTTCATTGCTGACAACAACATTGAGAAAGGACAGATTGCAGTTTACCACATTTTGGGTGCCATGTTAACAGTGTTTGCAAATTACACCGCCTCCTGTGTTACTGACTTCTAAGCCAAGTTTCTAAACGCGTATGCCCACATAGCCAGACATATTTATAGAGTTCAAGCTCAATTATTTTATCATAGCTTATTTGGCCGTATAGTGGCGAATGCGCCTATTATTACCCACGCTTAAATTGTATTGCAAACTAGGGGCTTCATAATGCTGTGCGCCATAAGGGCACATATATAGCAAAATGATTGCAAGATACGACACACAATTAATGGCAGGCATTAAAAATGACTCATTTGCAAATGCTACGAGAAATGTATTTTCTTATATAACTGTAAATCGGTATGAATCCGCCCAAGTAAAGCAGTCTGTCACAATTTTCAATTTTGACCTTCTAAATTAATCATCAAGCCGTGTATCAGCAACAATGTCATTATAGCTATTAAAAAGGAGAAATCAGTATATCATTAAATTGATCATTTACAGAAACATTAATGACCACCTCCCCGGGGCATCCAGTGCCCAAATGGACAGCAAGTTCTTCCCACTATTCAGGCCTTTGGGGGCCTTAGTTTGCAGGTCAAAAATAAATCGAGACTCTAGTCTCCGCAGTCTCAAGATTCTATCTCCACCTCTGATATTCATCGGCACATGGTCAATGCTGAAATACTGCAACAGGTCCCTGTTGCTATGGTGTTTAATAGCAAAGTGCCTAGCGGCTGGATAAGTAAAATCTTTATTTGCGATTGCTCGCATATGTTCAAATATGCGAATCTTAACACTATGTATTGTGCTTCTTATATATTTTAACCCACATGGGCAGAACAAAAAATATATGGAATGATTTGTTTGGCACGTCATGCATTTAGTTATCATTTTCAGTTTTTTCATTCCAGCTATTTCATAGGTTAGTACTCTCTTACTATTGATGCAAGCCTTGCATTTCCCGCAAGTGAGGATAAAAGCTTCTCATTTCTCTGAGTGTGCCTTGCTTCAACAGCGTGGTTTCTTAGTGGCTACGGACCAACATGTCCCTTAATGTTCTAGCCTTTTTAAACATCACTAGGGGAACTGGGGGAATATCTGTTCCTATGATCACATCTGTCTTTAAGACATGCCAGTTGCTCCCGAGGATACTTCTAAAGAAGTCAGCATCCTTCGAGTATGTAGTGATCATGCTGAATTTCCACTCCTCCATTTTCTTTCTAATCATATCCTTTCCTTTTACTAGCTGTTCCCTTGGAATGCTTTCTACTTTTTTCAGTTGTCGCTAGCAAATTGATGTTATACCCCCTGGCTACAAATCTGGCAATGCTCTCCCTTGCGGCTGATTTAAAATCACGGTCTCTAGAGAAATTACGTTTTAATCAAAGGAATTCTCCATAGCATATACTTTTTATTAACCTAGGAGAATGGCTGCTCTCGGCATGCAGTGTAGAATTACCTGCAGTCGGCTTCCTGTATAATGCTGTACACAGTTCTCCATCTAGTAGGGAAGTCCTAAGTTCTAAATAGTTCAGTCCCACTGAACTGATTTCCCATGTGAATTTTAAATTCACATTGCTCTGATTCGGGTGTTCGATAAATTCCTTTGCCATATTTTCTGGCCCCATCCAGACGAGAAAGAGGTCATCGATATATCTGTGCCAGACCACAACTTCTTTCAACCCTGTCTCATTGCCTGAGGACCAGGCTAGCTGCTCCTCCCACCATCCCACTAATACATTTGTGTAGCTGGTACCTATTGTCGTTCCGGAGATCTGTCTATAGTAGTCTCCCTGAAATAAAAAGATATTATTCATCAGGCAAAATTCAATAAGTTCCATGAGCATGGTGTTATGTTCTGCAAATTTTTAACGGTCTCTTTTTCAAAAAGAAGTCCATGTTTGTGGTCAATGCATGTGTAAAGGCTCGCAATGTCCAACACAATGAGCCTGTATGGTGGTTCCCACTTCAGGTTACCTATGTGGTTTATGAAGTCCTTCGTATCCTTGATGTAAGATGATAATTGTAGTACAAATTGGAACAGGAAGTGGTCGATAAAAATGGAAAGGTTTTCTGTGAGGCTTCCTTGGGAGGAGACAATTGTCCTGCCAGGTGGATTTGTACTGTCCTTATGTATTTTGGAAAGATGGTAAAACGTTGGTGTAACTGGATTTATGTTCCGGAGAAAGAAATATTCATCTGTCTCAAGCATGGATCTTTTGTGCCACTTTTTGATCAGTGAGTGGTTTTGTCGGATGCTGTTGTTGTACCTCTCTTTGGTTGTTTTTTCGTAATATCTACCATCTGATAGTTGTTTCAACGCTTCACCACAATATTGCTCCCTTGTTAATAGGACGATATTACCTCCCTTATCTGAGGGCTTGCGTATAATTGTGGTGCCCTTCAGTAGATTCTCCAATGCTCTTTCTTGATCTTTCGTCATGTTGGTCCTGTTCATTGAATGTTTGGTATTAGTTCTGGATTTCAAGAGGTCCTTAATCACCGCATCTGAGAAGGTATCAATCTCGTCCATTGCATTTGTGGCATGAATTGCGACACTAGCTTAAATGAACGTGTTGGAGCCTCTTGTTCTATACCCAGCTTCATTTTTCTTTGAGCAATGTCTTTAATGACTCTGCCTCCCCCTCTTGCTGCAAACATAGCTCTTCCAACATTTCTAGAGCTGTGAAGGCATCCACTGTCAGTCAGTCAGTCATATTCTTTATTCCGCATTTCATTAACACCATAAAAGTACAATATAAAAGGAATACAAACATTTTTAGTTAAAAAGAAGCGTCCACTATAATACAGTGCCAGGATTATTGTGATGTTGCTCCGCCAATTCCTTTGGTGGCCCTTAGTTTAACTGAAGTTCTAAAAAAATTAATCAGACGGAATAAAGTCAGGGGATCTCGGGCCATTTGTAAAAATACGAGAGCTTCTTTCACAAGTCTAAGATTGGCCTTTTTGAACAAACATATTAAAAAGCGACACCTGGGCATTATATAAAATGGGCATAATAGTACAAAATGAAGGGTGTCCTGCGGAGATCACTGATCGCAGCCGCAGGGACCCTTTGACTCAACTAAATTAGTAAAACCCGTCGGCTCGGGTAGTAAATGATGAAAAAGGTTGAGCCTAAAACGTGTGAATAAAAATCTGTCCTGGGGATTATGTACAAGGGCGAGGTAGGGCTCCAAACCACTACAGGACCTCACTACAGCATGTGCCTGGACTGACTGTTTGTTTCTAGCTTCCACGTCACATGCTGTAGCTTTATAATTAGAGAACATCTCCTTTACTCTAGATTGGTCCCGTTTCGTGATACATGATGGTGTTAAAAAAAATCTACACACCCGATACTCTCTAGGCCATCTTTCACATATTTGAGCCAAGGGATAGACATTCCTTTCTCCCTCCGCATGCAGTCAATGATTATCTGTTGAGTCAGACTGGCTTCTTGGTTGACCCAGATCTTTAATCAAACGGCAAGGGGCCTGCTCCTCACCCTGTCCTCTAGGTACTCACATCCCAGTTCTTCATGTACAATATGGGTTGATACACACTGGGGGGCTTTGAGGAGCCTTCTCATGTATTTATTTTCCTCTATTTGTAGTTTAGATGCCTCCGCCATACCCCACAGTTCTGCCCCGTATGCTACTTTGGCACAACAGATCGAGTTGTACAAAGTCAGCATCTGCTCCGGGGACCATCGTCCCAGTCTACGGCCAAAGTTCAATATAGCCCCTGAGCTTGATACTAACTTGGTACAGCGTTCCTCGATCAATGATTTAAAATTTAAACCCCTGTCAAATAAAATGCCCAAGTATAAAAAGGTCTGTACCTTCGACAAGCTCGCTGAGCCTATTTTGTAATTAAAAATTTTCCCAAAATGTTTTGGTCCCACCTCCATGACATATGATTTAGTCAGGTTAGCAGATAAATCTAAACTGTTCATAAACTCTACAAACCCGTCTATCAGACGCTGCAGTCCCAATGATGTGCGTGCTAGCAGGACTGCGTCGTCTGCGTAGAGCAAGACAGGGATTGATCTGCATCCGATTCTTGGTGAGTCCACTTTTAATTTAGTTAAAAATTGTTCTAGGCCATTAATGTATATAGAGAACAGGAAGGGGGCCAAGATGCATCCTTGCCTGACCCCACTGGTACACTTAAAAGACTCAGTGTGCTCCCCCTCCAAATTGTACCTCACTTTTGCAGATGTGTTCTGATGAAGGGCTCTCAGGATATTAATGAGGCCAACATCAACCCCTAAATTGGACATTATGGACACAGCTTCTCCCTATTCACACAATCAAAGGCTGCTGCCAGATCCATAAATGCTAAGTATACCTTTTCCTTGTTAGCTACTGTGTATTTCGTGACCAATAAATATAAATTTAAACATTGGTCAGTCGTGGATCTGCCTGCCCGGAAACCTTACTGGACGTCTGTGAGAATGTGGTGTTCTTCTTCCCAGCTCTTAAGACGGTTCAGGATAACCCTGCCCATTACTTTAGCTGTTACATCTATCAAAGAAATAGGACGATAACACTGAAGGCTATCCCTACTGCCCTTTTTATAAATAGGCACTATTGTGGCCGTTGACCATGAGCAGGGTAGACCAGAGACCGTGGCCGCGTCTATCACTCTAGTTAACGCTAACCCTGGGCGAAGCACCACGCTACGCTTGCGTAGTTTGTGAAGTTTGCGCAACTTCGCACTACACAAGCTGCAAGGTAGCACAGTGCGAACACGCGTAGCGTAGTCCAGCGGTCATTTTTTGCTTGTTCGCGGTCTTCAACGTCATGTTCGCGACTGCGAGCAAGCAAAATTACATCCCGGCAAGACTCTCAACGCGGGGAGGTCAGGTTTCTCATTGCGAGTGGTCATGCATGCTCGCGACCGCTCGCGATGAGAAACTACCAGTCCGCATTGAGAAAGCTGCCGCTCGAGTAAAAATCTACTTGAGCGGCAGAATACTACAGCTCGCACTGTGCAGGATGCCGTTTTCAATGATTGCACAGTGCCGGATGCTTGTTCGCACTATGCAATCATTGAAAATGCATCTTGCACAGTGGGAACATGCTACTACGCAGCTCGCGTAGGGCTACGTGAAGTTCGCGAAGTGCACTTCGCGTAGCTTCGCGTAGCGCTACTTCGCGAACTACGCCCAGGGTGTCCCCACAGTTCCGCATTACTTAGAAAGAGGTCCGGCGGAATCCCGTACTGACCTGGGGCTTTATTTCGAGTGAGGCCCTTGATGCCCCCCACTATCTTTTTTAATGTGAATACTGGCACCTCTGCCCCTCTCTCCCTGTTTGCCTCATACTCCCCAGTCACTGCGATCCCTCTGTTATACAGACCACTAAAATTTTCCACCCACTGTTCGGGGAGCACATTGGACGCTATCTGAGGGCTATTTCCGTCTTGGAAACAAGGGCTGTTGATTATCGACCAAAAAGTGGAAAGATCTCTTCTTTCTGCTGCCCCTCTTAAGTCTTCCCACGTTTGGGTTTGGAGCATATTCTTCCGGTGCCTTACTGCCTGTTTATAGAGTAGTCTGCAGTGTGTGACCCTTGAACCGTCTCTGGGCTTGTGTTTGAGAGCTGTTCTTAGATTCATTTGGGCTAGGGAACACCCTCTGTCAAACCATTTAGGTTTAGTCGTTATTTTTCCTCTCCCTGTCGTATGCATTAAGCTATCTACTAGCTGCCCTATCTCTTCAAATGCCTCAACCAACGGGGGCCCATTAATCTCTAGATTTAAGCACACCTCTAGGTGCTGTTTCCCCTCTTCCAAAAGTTATTTATAAAACTATCTCCGTCAAGTTTAGACCATTTTAGGCGACGCCCCTGATCCGTGACTGTCTCCCTGACACCTCCTATTCCCCTCCTTATTTCTCTACTAACCCATGACACTGCCACTGTCACTGTTAGAGGATTATGGTCACTGAAACCACTACAGTCAATATTAAACCCCAAAATTCGCTGTTTTAGCAGGTGGGATACGATTACAAAATCAATATAGGAACAATATCCTCTTCCTTTAAAGGTAGGGTTGACCTGTCTATTAGGTTTAATAGGTAACAGATCCATTGAATGTTCCATACTATAGTTTTTCATCGCCCTACTTAGTTCCCTTCCCTCCACCATATGGTCAAAGTGGGCTCCCTCTCCTACGTTACAAGATGTCCAGTTTTCCGTGAAAGGTATCAGGTTTGGACACAAATGGCAATAAAAATCCCCTGCTATTAAAATCAGTGGGACCGTGGAGTCCTTCTCCCGCTCTCTCTGTGACCCCAGTCGTTCTTCTAGCTCTCCCACTCTACATCCTCCCGCATTATAAAAGTTGACTATAATTAGGTTGAGATCCTTAGTTTTATACTGCACCGCTATCATACAATCTGAGTTCCAGTTTAGGTCCTTCCAGATCCCATCCAGACTCAGATGGGCCCATAAAAGGAGACCACCCTTGGCTCTGCCTGCCGTTGATCTATCAGCTGGGACTCCGAACGCTTTATATCCGACCAAGTTAAAATTAGTTGGTTCCACTTCCCAGGTTTCTTGGACACAGATTACATTAAATTTATTGACATTTTCCGCCACTCAGTGTTTTGGAATTTGGCTGAAAGACCCGCCACATTCCAGGACACTAGTTCTAGGGTGCTCCAATGGCCATTGGGGGGGACCCATTGGTCCGAGTGGGCCCATTAAATATATTGGTTATCCGTGGCTCTGTCTTGGGGTGCATTACATGATGCCACATATTTCGTATTTGGGTATACTCCTTTTGTGCTCCCCCCAGCTTGTGTTCTTAATTGTGGCTCTCTTTCCTTAGCTATCATATCCTTGGGTAGTCAGTCTACTTCACTAAGATGTCTACCCCAGCTCAATGGTGCATATTTGTTAAATAGCGAAAGAGCGCATCCTTCCCTCATTTGGGCTGTCAAACTCTCGTGTGTATGTGATCCCTGGGTGCAGTTGCCCGGATTCTCGTTCCTTGCTCTGTGTATCATTCCCCTGCCTCTATATGACTGCACTGTCCACCCCCCTCGATCTTCCCAATATTCTCCTGTGGTCCCATTGTGCTCAGGCTTATAGAAATAGCTTAAATCTTGCGCCTGTATGTTTGATCGCCTACCCGTCTGTTAGGCACATGTAACATACTGTACTGCCCTAGGATCATTGAAATTCCCCACAATACAGTCCCCTGCTATGTTTTTCTGCTTAATACCCACCCAGCTCACTCTCTTTACAAGCAAAACCTTACATTGAGCTTCTCGGGTAGAGGCCTGTTACAATTTAACCAGTGTATTGTTTTGTTTTGCAATTGGTCGTACGATTCCTCAACTTCTGTTTCAAGCTCTGCCCCCCCACCCCCACCCCCCATCAGGACAGTGACGTATGGTGCACAGTCTGGGGGTAGGTTTAGATTGGGCTGCAATTTCTTTACACTGTAACTTTCTGCCCCTTCATTACCATGCCCCCCCCTGTAATCTATCAGCATCGTTAGTTCCCTTACCTTCCAGCCCCCCCCGCTTTATCTTTCACCAGGAGTTTTGCCGCAGTGAGTGACCTAGATGTTTCAGTGAGAATTAGGTCCGTTTGGCCCTCTCTTCCATCATCCCTTCCTGTACTTTTCAGATGATCTCTCCTCTCTATCTTATCATCAATGCTTCCCAGGGTGCCCATTATCACCCTCTCAGCCTTCCCAAGTCTATGTTCAATCGCTTTAAGTCTATTCCCTAGAGGCTCCAAGTGAGCTATTAGAAGGGCCTCCAACTTCCTCCAGAATGGATCATCAGTTTTTACAGAAGCCACTGCCAGCACTGGGGCAGTTCCCTCTTCCTGAGCGCCTTGCAAAATGTCAGCATTTGCGCTGTCCTCACTGACAAGTTCCTTCTGCGTCTTTGAGGGTAGTTTTTCGCCTTTTTCCCTTTCTGTTGGGGTTCCACTTGGGTAGGTCCTCGCTTTCTTTTCACGGTTGCCCCCCTCAAACGCTCAGCTAGTGGGCGGGGCTCTTCAGGGGTTTCTCCCCCCCCCCCGGGGCTGTATTAATAGATGAATTAGCCTCTAGATTCCGTGAAATTTGGGGAGCTTGGGTTGCCTGTATACCTGTGGTTTCTTCCTGTGGGACAGTTACAATGCCACTCTGGCCTTGTTTGTCCGGCGTACGTGCGTTCTCAATGGCCCCCAGGGAAGATCTTTTTGAGAATACTGGGTCCATTGAGAGGCGACGTTCCGTCACCACTCTCGTGTGCCAAGACTGAAGAGGCTCTCCTAATGATTTGGTCCAGAGTCCCTGCAACATACCCTGCTCCCGCTCCTTCCCTTCCAGTTCCATTACGCAGCGGCATGTCAAAACAGTTATTTCAGATAGCAGGGCTTCAATTTGAACAAAACTGACATACAGTTTAGCTTTTACAGTGTCCAAAGGCTTAGAGGGGGGCCCGGCCCAGCCTCGACATGGCTCGAACGGGCCCGCCCTTGGCCCGGGCTTGGCCCAGGTGAGTCCGCGCACGTCCAGCGCAGCGGGTGCCCAAACACAGATTTAAAGTCCCGGGAGCAGGGCAAGACCTGCACGCCTCTCGCGAGATGGCAGTGCCCCCTGGGAAACAGAGTCCAGGGCAACGCGCGGTCCGTGGGATGGAGAAGGCGGCAGCTCGAGACAATCAACAGTCCCCCGGGGAGTCAGCAAGGCCCCACAGCCAGCAAGGGGCAACGGGAAATCCAAATGTTCAGATCCAGGTAGGGGAATAAAAATCAGCAAGTGGCTCGGAATGCGCGTCCCCCAATTAAGAGTCAATTAAGGCCCGAGTCATTGCCGGTTTTCAGCAGAGCAAACCCAGGATTGCAAGTGTTAATAAATTTGGGTTTATGCCTTAATACATGGGTGGATTCCCAGGAATGGCAAGATCCTCGGTTACAGCAGAGCAAAAATGCAAAAGATGTTGATTAGAAGTCAGAAGAGACTCAGCAAGAGCTCACTTCCAATGCTCAGACCTCGGCATCTGTAGCTAAAGCTGTGGTAAATGAAGACAGCAGTGCGCATACATCCAGACTGCCGCCACCGCCATGGCCTCTCTCGCCTCGCCTCTCTCACCTGCCTCTCCTTACCTCCCGATAGGAGACCGTCAGCGTGCCAATAGTCTCAGCGTCTCAATCCGGCAGAAGCATTTCAAAGTTTCCCAAGTGGAAAAGCAAACGAAGAACAAATGCGCCCCTTCACTTTTGCCGAACGGACCCAGACTCAGCCGTGATACTGCAAACCTTCAGAGCAGTGAGAATGCCGCTGATTGCTTGACCCGCAGGGGAGCATGGGCAAGCAGCGCTTTAGTGCCACTAGTCGGAGCACCCATGCCTGCTCATTGAGGGTGGGCGGAGTAAAGAAGTTGGCTCCTGACCCTCCCCGCTGCCACCGGACATTGGCTGAAAGGGGGGGGGGCGGGCTCACCTGTGGAAGGGGCGTACTCGCCCCTATTTAACTACAGCACGCCCTCGGCTGTTTGGCGCTGTTTGTCCTGCTCGCCCTTCGCTGTTTTGTCTGGACCCGGTGTCCCTTTACGCCGGGGATCGTTGTGCCGTTTTGTCTGTCCGGTTTATTAGGTGAGTCGGGGTTGAGGGTGTCTTCGCTTCTGGCAGCGAGTCCGACGCTTGGAGCGGGTGGACAGAGAGGCCCGGGTCACAGCTGTGTTGTGTTATTGAGCAATGCTTCGACCGCCTTGTGGATCTTTGCTGGGTGTTGATTTGGCCTGGCTGTTTGGGCGTGCGACCTCAGACCTGTGTACAAGGGTTCGAGTCTCAGTCTCGGCACTTTACTTAGCATCCCATGTTTCTGGGAAACTGCTCTGTTTGTGGTAAGGTGATATAATTTTGCTATGCGTGGTTTTAGGGGACTAGGAAGCTGCGAGCCCTCTCTACGAGGTTAGTGTGACCTGTTCTCGGGCCGTGGAGGTGAGGAGGGCAATAGGCTAATTTTATAGCGCTCCGGTGGGGGTAGCGCTCCGGTGGGGGTAGCGCTCCGGTGGGGGTAGCACTCCGGTTGTACACGTGGCATATTTTCAGGCATGTGGCATGTTCTGTTTAACGTGTGCGTGTTTTTGGGTAAACAGTGGTTCGTATTTAATGTCGTAGCGCTATGCTGGGGTAAATTACTTAAATATCATACGTAACGGGTGTGAGTCTTTGACAGCCGTGGCGGTGTGTCTACCCTTTGGCCTCCGACATTGTCCCTCGGTTGTATGTAAAAGCTATCACCACCAACAGAAGCTTTCTCGTCAGGCACAGTTGCCTCTAGGCCCAGTGCCTTTATTTATTGTTGAAGGAGGCATGTCTTCAGCAGTGTTTTGAAAGAGGCAGTCTAGGATGATTCTTCTGAAGATGGCCCAAGGACTTCCAGGTTTTGAGAACCCCCATACGCTGAGGGTGCAACTACTGTTTTTCTTGCCAGGCACTGAGCGGTCTTTGCATGGGGATCGTCTACCGCTAGGGGCCACTTAATGCGTTGACCACAAGTGTATTATTGATTAGTATAGGGACTGGGCACATTATCCTGCCCCTTAGCTGTGCTTGGGAGCTAGGGTTCTCGTTTTCCTGAGCCCCCCAGTATAGCGACTGGGCACAATATCCTGCCCCTTAGCTGTGCTTGGGAGCTAGGGTTCTCGTTTTCCTGAGCCCCCCCGAGCGGAGGCGGGGTGAGTTCCTTTCCTTCGCTGTTACTTCAAGCGCTGATTACACTTCTCCTTTAAGTAGTATCTTGGCAAGTTTAGTGGCAACATCCGAGTTTACACGCAGTCGGGCTTTGTCGGGTTTAGTAGGCACAGTTTTGTATTTTATATATGTGCTTTATATAGCATGGACTTGACCCAAAGGTGTCAGAGCGTTGCATAATAGGAACAAATATGATACATGTGAACATTACAGGTGTACTAAATACCAAAGCATACGTCTCATTATGAAGCAACTTGACATTCGTGAACCTACAATCTCAGAGGTAACCAACGGTGCTTTTACAAAGGTGACAACCGTGAGCCAACAGTCTCCCAGTGTTTAACTGGGTGCTGGACAGGAGATAGCGGGGGCAAATTTATTGGTACACTTATGCGGTACGATAGGTTAGTCCAGCGAGGCGCCGGATTATGGGTGATGTAGAAGTTTTCTAGGGGTTGACGACAGGCGCCTCGAACTTTGCTTCCGGTGCCGTGGAACTGGGCTGCTCTAGGCTCTGGATCTGGTTTTGTTTTTTTTGTTGGCTACGTTTACACACTTGCCGATGCCCGGTGCAAGTGGGTAATAGCGTACGTGTGCTGCCAATTTTAGGGGCACTAGTTGTGTGATGTCCGGCGCAGAGGGGTAATGGCGCCCAGGGCGGCCATTTTCTAGGGCAATCTGTTTCCCTTTGTCCGACGCACGTGGTCAATGGCGTCGGTATTCGGCCGTTTTGGGGCACTACTCGGTGATGTCCTGCGCATGCGGCTAAGGGCGCCCTGTGCGGCCATTTTTTATGGGCAGTTTCCCGCGAGATGTCCGGCACATGTGGGATATGGGGCCCGTTGTACGGCCGGTTTCGATTATTTGTTTCAATTTGCAAGGACATGCACGTCTGTTCTATTTATGTAATTCGTGTTTCTGGCTGCTGACTTGTGGATTTGCCTCTTTTAGTCTCCTATGGAGTGGTTAGGTGTGCCTGTATTACCTTGGTTTACATGCAGGGGCATGGCACGGTCTTCTTGGTATGCGCGGTCTACAGCAGGGCGGAGAGAACTGCGTTTGCTCTCGTGAGTAGTGCCGGCCTTTTATCACTAGGACTGTTGTTTCCATGCCGCTTTCTGCTACTTGGCGTCACTGGTCTATATTCCCTTCGGAAACATTGCTTCAGACTCCTTGTTCGGGCTGGAAGTGTTTTCTACTGGGTGCGAGGAGGCGGCTCTGCACATTTGGTGCCGACCCTGGAGCATGGAAACAAGGTTCGAGCCTCAGCCGCGGCTGTATCATGTTAGTGTGACTTCATTAGGTACAAATAGCGTAATTGACAGGGGTAAGTGCAGGAGGCTGCGAAACCTGGATATGCCAGCAGCAGTGGTAACAAGCATTTTCAATGCAATAGGTCTCGCGGGCGCTGGCCTCGGTGGCGCTTAGGGAGTTCTAATATTGTTTAGAGTTAAGAGCCCGTCTACTTTTGCACCTCTTAGCTCGGTTTGGAGGTAGCGATTATTGGGGGCGTTTTCTATTCTCCGAGGCTCCGTTCGTTGTGAGACTACTTCATCACGGGTACTTTGGCCCCGGACATGAAGTATTGTCTCTTCTTTCAGCGCGCTGGGGTTTTCGCCTCCAGGTGCTGGCTGAAGCAGCGCTGCGCGTCGGGTTCCCTGGAGTCAGCGGAGCTTTAGTCGTCGGAGACTTAGGCGTGAGGTATCCGAGGGCATGGGCGGCGGGGCGCGCTGCAGAGGGCCCTCTTTATATGATTTTAGACAGGAACTCGGTCGACGACGTAGTTGGTCCGGGAGCTCCGGGGTTTCAGGCAGTTCTCGAACGGAGTCGTGCCTTGCCCGAGCGGTACCGGAGCAAGCGGGTCAGGAGGCACTCTAATACATACTGAACTGCCAGTGCGTCACATGTAAGATATACTAGGACTGTACCTTCGCAGCACCTGGTCTGGATCGTTATGTGTTGTGGCTATTAGCAACTAGCAGTCACATCTTAACAGGGGGCAAATGTGGCATTTCTTTGGCTTTAGGACACTCCTACCCCAGGTGTACCTGGACTTCGTTTTGAGAACGGCTGACCACGTTCCAGTGCTTGTGCCCCAACTTGTGTCAGAGGTGCCCCGTCAATACACTGGAGAGAGCTGGTATTAGGTGGGGCCTAGTATACCAGTATTCTCTTCAGGCTAGTGTATCAGCAGGTCAATCACGGGTATTGCGCAGTACACTCCCTATTAGGGGGCGCAAAGCATGCAGTCCAGCTGAGATACTCTGACAGCTTCAGAAGTACTTGGATACTTGCAATCCGACTAATCCTAGGCTTAGTCACTTGAAGCAATGTGTCTTTCGGGGGCAAGGATCACTTGAAGCAGCTTCTGTGCTCCACAAGAGGATTAAGTGGCATGAGTGTAGTTTTGAAGCGGACGATACACATGCAAAGACTAATTATTGTCTCGACAGTCTGCCCAACATATTACATCTTTCTTATGCCAGGTGGCACTTGCGCAAGTACAGGAAGATTTCCCGTATTATTAGGTAGCGGTCAGTGGGTTACATGTTATCTTGACGTGTACACGGTACATCTGAGTGCATATTTTAAGTAATGGACCAGCCTACTTTAGGGCAGACATCCCTCGGCACTCACCTCCACCTCCCACCCTGGATAGAATCCACCCTTGTCAAGGAGAATAGCCTTTCCGTATTAATAGGTCTTCTTCTAGATAGTAGTGGGGGCACTTTGGCTAAGTATTCTTTTGAGTATTGTACCTTGGAGTGTTGCGGTAGGCCAGGGATGATGAGGTGTTCCTTCTATAATGGTATAAGGACGAACATAGGCGATTCTCTCCCCACACTCAAGTGCAGGCACCCACCTCCACCTCCCACCCTGGATAGAATCCACCCTTGTCAAGGAGAATAGCC
Organism: Lissotriton helveticus; assembly: GCF_964261635.1. Taxonomy (NCBI): domain Eukaryota; kingdom Metazoa; phylum Chordata; class Amphibia; order Caudata; family Salamandridae; genus Lissotriton; species Lissotriton helveticus. The sequence goes on along the minus strand of NC_136065.1, from coordinate 1,065,834,883 downwards.
TTTCCGTATTAATAAGTCTTCTGCTAGATAGTAGCGGGGGCACTTTGGCTTAAGTATTCTTTTGAGATTGTACCTTGGAGTGTTACGGTAGGCCAGGGATGATGAGGTGTTCCTTCTATAATGGTATAGGGACGAACATAGGCGATTCTCTCCCCACACTCAAGTGCATTGGTCTTCTCCTGACTCAGCATTTGCAGGATGGCTCAGCTTCGAACCTCTATTCACCCCCGGCGCAACACTAGGTTGGCGGCACCCAGCTCACTTAGGAATGTTTTATGGTCAAGCCACTTATCTCCCCGACAACCAGGCTTAGCCTGGGTTTCTGCTGGGACCTTTTTGCCCCTGCCTCGTTGAGGAGTAATTTCATTGGTATTCTATGCAGGAACAGCTATGAGGATTCTGACTGTCCCTCTCGGGCCACAGGGTCTATCTTCAGGTAGAAGGTTATGTCACTGGGGGGGGGGAAGCAAGTTAGGGCCTAGGACCCCAGGTTTCTCCAGGTGTCATTTGGTCCCTGCTGGGGAGCGCGTATCGTACGCCCCAGGGAAGTAACTGTTGAGAGCAACTAAAGCTGTGCGGTACAGGTGTTTCTGTGCGATAATGGGTTCTTTTCTCCTTTACTCAACTGATCAGTCTGGTCAATCCGTTGGTGGCTAGGAATTTACTTGTGGTGCTCGCTTGGTAAGTATTGCAGGGTGTGGGCATAATGTTATCCCCGGGGAGATCTTTCATACGCTTTGCCGGTAGCAATTGGTCTGGCCGGGCTTATTTGGCATCCCATGTGCAATATGGGTCCCTCTAGACTGCAACTGGGGCGCATTTAGGGCCCTGATTAGAGGAGCATGGTGTTTACCTGGTTAGGCGGTCTAGGGCGGTTTTCACGGATCTGTTCTTTCTGCCAGAAACGCTTGTGTTCGTTCCATATGTGTGATATAAAGCATGGCAGGCTAGCCCGCCAAGGCTGGGAGCGGACACAGGGGAAGAACATCTGGGGCCAGGGCGTGGTTTCTGAGTCAGCACGTCCAGGCCTGGAATGTAACATCTTGCCACAGGCTTCTGTGAAGGTCAGGTGTGAACAAAAGTAGGTATTGCCAAGGCGCCCTCCGGTCTGGGGTCTGTACGCTGCTCCGGGTTAGGTGCTCTTGGGGGGCAAGGTTGCAACCCGGTTTTCACTGCTTGTAGGGGAGAAGCAGTTCATGCATAAGGTTTGTGCTGTATCACGACATCCTTACATGTCTGCCCAGTTGTGCAAATGTCTTGCATCCATCTCTGGCCCCATCTCATAGACGACAGGAGAGTTTTTTCCACTTGGGTAGACTGGCGGGAGTTTAGTATAGTAATATTAGGGGGTACTCCTTGGCCTCTACCAGTAATTATCTGTAGGTAGGTACTGGTGGCACACTTTTAGGGATGCACACAGCAGGGGAGAGGGCCTGTCCAGGTGGGCAGGGGCAACATTTTGTGTCTAAGGTTAGTCTCCTTGCTGGGTGCCAATGGGGCACACGAATATCATTTACGTAAGTTGCATCACCTGCTCTTATTGCCAGGCCCTGGGTCACCAGGGGGATGCGGGATCCTTTTGCCCAGTTAAGGTACCTGTTTTTACTCTCTTTCTTCCTCCAGACGGTCCCCACCGGGACTACCGGCTGGCTCCGCCCCAGGTCTGGCTGCCCCCTTTTAGACTCTTTCTTGTTTATTTCGCTGGATAAAGGCTGGAGCGTTTTGGCCAGGTGGGCGAGTGTTTTAGGTTAGGGTTCGGATGTGTACAAGCTATTTGTGTCAGGCTTATACTTTATACAATCTTGGGCTGACACGTAGTGGATGTCAACTGGCGATGTCCTCTGTTAAGCTCTCACTTGTATAGTAATTCAAGGACTAAGCATCATCACAGTAAACAGTGTGTAGTGTGATCTATTAAACTACGTGTGCTGACAATACGGTGTCTTCTCCCCCTTCATTGAAGTATCTGGCTCTCTTCACAGCGGGTTGTTGCGTGTGGGTGATGGGACATTCGTATGTCACCAGATTGGAACGCTGGGCGGCGCTCAAGAAGTGGACCTGGGTTTTCGCACAAACACAGATTGTGCGATTGAGCTTTCCGGGAATGAAATGGGGCAACTTGAGGTCCAAGTTAGAGCAACAACTTGCATTAAGGGGTGGCCCTCCCAATGTCCTCATCATTCACCTGGGAGGGAACGATCTAGTCACACTCAGGAGGCGAGCCCTGATACAGGTCATGCAGAGGGACTTCGGGGCAATAAGCGGCGGGTTGGGAGCTGCAGAGCTTCTGTGGTCAGAAATTACCCCGTAGAGAATTGAGGGGAGCGTGATCTCCAGCAGCAATAGAGCATTCCCGCAGGAGGGTTAACAGGTCCATGCAGAAGTTCATGGGGAAGAGAGACCTGGGTTTCATTAGACATGCGCTGGTACTAGAAAAGACCGAAGGGTACTTTGATGAAGATGGGGTGCACTTGTCTGGTTTAGGGATGGATATGCTCCTCCTGGATATACAAGAGGCACTGACAGCGGCGGGTTGTAAGTAGCTGAGTAGGTGGGGGGGCTCTGGCATCGACGGGGGCCTCCCCAGAGTTGTGGCGGATTACAGGGCGATCTGGAGGCAGACGGGTACAGTAAGGGTACCTCTGCGGCAGAAGGGTACAGTAAGGTTACCTCTGCATGGCACAGTAAGCGTGTCAGAGCCAAGGACCAGAAGCCGAAGGAGGTTCCTGGAAACCACGCCGGCGCCCCGTTAGTCCTTCGGGCGGTCGGTGGGCCTGAACTGACCGGGGGTGTGCCACACCGCTCCGCCCTGACAGGGGGGGCGGGAGTATTACGAGGATGGCAATGTGCTGCACCGTTTGAGCATCAACTCACCGTGCAAGACGGCTCTTTAGGCATGTGGGACAGCGAGGGGCTGCCTGCTTTGGATCGCCCGTAAGATGACCCACCTAAATCGTCATACATATGTGTTGTATGAAATAAACCTGCAACAGTTCTTTCCCATAATCACGTGTCAAGAGTATCATTTGGGTGGGAACTGTGTGGTGTGGTTGTGTGGGTGCTAACAGGCGGGAGCGAATGACGGTGTGGGCACTATGCCGCTGATTGCGTGACCCGCAGGGGAGCATGGGCAAGCAGCGCTTTAGTGCCACTAGTCGGAGCACCCATGCCTGCTCATTGGGGGTGGGCGGAGTAAAGAAGTTGGCTCCTGACCGTCCCCGCTGCCACCGGACATTGGCTGAAAGGGGGGGGGCGGGCTCACCTGTGGAAGGGGCGTACTCGACCCTATTTAACTACAGCGCGCCCTCGGCTGGGCCTCTTTGTCCTGCTTGCCCGCGCCCGAGCGCTGTTCCCTCCCTGTCCCTGACCCAGCTGCTCGTGCGGCGGGCAATGGATAGAATGTTGTAATTTTTTCTTTTGTGTTGCAGGCGGAGTTACAGGGCGATCTGGAGGCAGACGGGTACAGTAAGGGTGCCTCTGCGGCAGAAGGGTACAGTAAGGGTACCTCTGCATGGCACAGTAAGGGTGTCAGAGCCAAGGACCAGAAGCCGAAGGAGGTTCCTGGAAACCGCGTCGGCGCCCCGTTAGTCCTTCGGGCGGTCGGTGGGCCTGAACTGACCGGGGGTGTGCCACACCGCTCCGCCCTGACAGGGGGGGCGGGAGTATTACGAGGATTGCAATGTGCTGCACCGTTTGAGCATCAACTCACCGTGCAAGACGGCTCTTTAGGCATGCGGGACAGCGAGGGGCTGCCTGCTTTGGATCGCCCGTAAGATGACCCACCTAAATCGTCATACATATGTAATGTATGAAATAAACCTGCAACAGTTCTTTCCCATAATCACGTGTCAAGAGTATCATTTGGGTGGGAACTGTGTGGTGTGGTTGTGTGGGTGCTAACAGGTGGGAGCGAATGACGGTGTGGGCACTACGCCAGCCTTCCGCACACACGCAGTCTTCCTCACACACGCCAGGTACGATCCACCATTACGCATCCACTGTCAAAATATCAGTGTCTTTAGATTTTTGTTTGAACAGCCTGGATTCTTTAATTGAGGGTTTGAGCTTAAAAAATTGCGCAGTTTGAGTTTACGCACAAATTTGAAAAGGTCTATTTTTGTTTGTGTATATTCCATCCGGTTGTTAGGGCAAAATGTCAATCCTAACCTTAATACCAACTCTTCAGTTGATGTGAGCGTCCTAGGTGTAAGGTTCCCAGCTTCTGTTACCATCTGCCCCCTCTCTTGCTGCATGTTACCCACGGGGACATGTTGCCTCTTCCTCTTCCAGTCCTCCCTTCTGGTTTTTCAGGGGTTCCTTCTGGTGGCTTGCTCTTGCCACCCCTTAGCCAGGACTGGCGGATAAGATGAATTTCCTCATGAAAAGGAGTTTTATACTTTCCAACCGAGGTGCTTGCTGTTTCGTCTTCTGTTTGCTCATTTTCAGTCACATCCGATTCTGAAGTTTCCATCCTCACTCGTGTTGACCCCGATTTTTGTTTCTGGACATTTCTTTTCTAGGTCCATCTAACTTCTTAGCAAAAGTCAGCACTCTTCCCTGTCAGTAGTCCCTTTTGTCTCTTTCAAATTTTACTTGTTTTCTTTGTTTGATTTTAAGCTCGGATTTCAGCGATCGCTTTTTCGTGGATTCTCTTAGTTCTTACTGTTTATTTTTGTCAGCATCTTTCGATATTTCTTCCTCTAATTGCTGTATTTCCTTCAAAGCCTTTTCCCTATTACTCCGGGCTAATTTGATGAGAACATTCTACATTCCTTTGCATGATAGTGCTGTATGCTCTGCCCACTCTTCCAACAAGAGTGGGTCCGGGTTCGCGTACGCGGGTACGGTATAAATGCGCAATCCTCTGAGGAGCCTGTCTACATCCATGTAATTTTGGAGGGAGGTTGCCTCCCACCACTTCCGCATTTCCCTTTCATAGAATCTTTCCAACTTTAGATAATGTGCAGTGTAGTGGTTTTATATATAAATATATATATATATATATATATATATATATATATATATCTATATATATATATATATAGATATATATATATATATATATATATATTTTTATTTTTTTTGCTCTGGCCTGTCCTTGGGGAAAGATATTTCCTATATCCCAAATATGTGATTATCTATATATTTCTTTGCCATCCACGATGGCCAAACTATTTCATGACTGCATTATTTCTTGTTTTGCACTATACAAGGAAAGCCCATTAGAGTCCAGTTCCATCACTATTGCTTCTGTTACATTGCTTGCGGGACTCTGTGGATTTTTTGCTTTCTCTGATTCCTGCTTGCTGTTTTTCTGCTCTTCACATTGCTGCTTGATGTGTCAGCTGGAAGGTTTTTCTGGTCACCAGTTTTTTCGTTGCTGTCCGGTATTATTTCTGTAGTACAACTAGACACCGAGTTAAATTCTGGCATCTGGAACTGCCTCAGGGGATAGTAGGCCGTTCCTACGAACGAAGAAAACTCTCCAAGAGTTGCCAAGATGACCAGCATTTGACACTTACTGCATTTGCCAGTTCTTGTTAATATTTCTGGTACAAATGTGTTATCACTCGGACTGTCATGCCAGTAGGTTTGTTGCTAAATAATTTCTAGGTGCTGTTATGACTAACAATATTCACTATAGAATTACAGAAACGCCACGTTCTTAGACCATTTAAGGAGTGCTCTTCTGATTTCCTTGGCAAGCAGATTTAAGAAAATGTATCCTTAAGTCCTCATGACTTGCTGCTCTTTTCTAGAATGATTGATGCACGATTAAAATGTCCCACAGTTGTCTTGCAGACGGTTGTTTGTCGACAGATGTGTAATTGCCTAAAAACAGATGAAATATGTAAATTTCTAAGAAGATACCTGAAGATAAATGAGACAAAAAGAGTCACTGTAGCTCATATAATCTCCAGAAAGTTAGATTTTCAAGCATGGAATGCAAACTATGTAAGTTGTCATCTAAGAAAAATCAATAAATTAATGCAGATAACCTTACAAGGGTAACTTTTTTCTCTAATGAGTCCATCTAAGACACTGGAGAAAAGATGACTACATTAATCTCGGACTGAATTTGTAGGCAGTTGATCTGAGACCACGAAATGATCATCTTTGGCCGAGGTGAAACAAAACAAACCCATTTGTAACCTAAAAGCAGAGCGAATGCACACAAAGGACGCGCTTGGCACCTTACAGAGATCTGGCTGCAAGCAACCAGAAAAAGTCTAGAAATGAAAAAGGTAAACAGTAAGCTAAAACTTTTTTTAATAATTAGATTTGTGTATAGTTCTTTTACCCCCTCAATGCTGCAGCAAATGAGAATACTAAAACTAATGTGTGTACTCTACTCAGTAGGCAAAAGAGAGGCAACTATGTAAACAAGTTTGGCTAGTGGAAACAGGAAACAAACGACAGGACATGAGACATTTAGGCCCAGATTTACTGTATCGTGTTGTGTCACTTTTGTGGAGCAGCCCGACGCAAAATCCTTTTTGACATTTACTAAGCCATGGAAAAACAATTTGTGTGGCTTTATTGAAACAAAGTAATGCAATGCACAGCTTTGCATCTGGTAAGCATTGCATGGGCGCAGCATGGGCATTCCCATGCATCCACCCATGTATTTTCACACAAACCCAGATTAACAATTATTTGTGAATCAAGGTTTGCTCCAAAATGGTGCACCAACCTGACAGCGACAGTCTTGGGTCAATGTCCGCGGACTCGATAATTCTCGCTTAGGTGCCTAAGCTAACCATGGGTCTCACTCTGCAACACTGGGCAATAGCTTGCTTAATCTCCACAACGACCCCAGCAACGCTTCACCTTGGGGTGCACTCTCACAGGGAAAGCCAGGACGGGTTCCCCAGCGGTATACAGCACCAGGACGCCACGTAACGAGGTAACAGTGCGCTTTACAAGTATACATACATTACATACATTACATTACATAACAAGGCAAAATATATTTATTTCTCCTAGTTACTTTCTCTGTCCATGTGTTGCATTCTGCAGCGCACATAGAAGGTAGAATATGCCCCAAGGGATTGTTATGGTGGAGGAAGGTATTCCTTCCTGTACAAAAACAATCAGCTTCGTAACACATAGACCCTTGCACTACGGTGCAAGAGTGCTTGCATTGGTGCTAGGTGGCACACAGAGCAAGTAAAGAGTAGTTCCCTTGCTGCATCGCCTTGCATGAAATAATTTTAAATGTGCCCCTTTGTGTCTAGGGACTATACTGCCTCCTCATATTGGCCTCAAAATTTGGTTTCCACACAACATGTCAGAACCAAAATGCTCGTATATAAATTGGGAACGGTTTTTAGCTCTTCACCGCCTCTTTGTGTTTATCTCATAACAATTATCAGACAAGTGCCATGAGACATGAGAAAATAAAATTTGTACCCTTGGTCAATAATCTTGCTCACCAAGCATCTGTGCTCATGGCCACCAAACTGCTTCTTAGCCTACAAAAGACGACAACAGGACAGGCAACTGCAGAGCACACCCTCATATCATAAGAAAGGCTGCTGGGAAATTTCTAAGCATTAATTACTGGTAAAAGCAACAAAAAGCAGCCACCATTTTTTAAAGTAACGTGCCAGAATTGACATATTGGAAAACATAATGCTAATCATTGTGTAAATAAAACTGGAACGCGCACCCTTAAGGTGGCATTTTTCTTAGGTCAATCAAAAACAATTTAGAATTACCTGAAAACAATAGTAAAGTCTTTATACACCATACTTATATATCAAAAGAACAAATATTCTATTAATGTACCAGTAAGTAGATCTAGAGTTGTAAATAGTGATTGTAAAAAAATTGGGTAATTAGTTCAGTGGGGTGAGACTCCAAGTAATGTAATAACAGTCAGTGTTAGCAGTAAAATCAAAACACAACACAATAAAAATCCTAAACAAATAGAGACTCATAGAGACTATGTTTAATTAATAAAATGACATGAAAAACGACCAAAATCCAATAAAGGGATCTGGAGATGTAAATTATTAAAGTATGGAAAAATAAATAGCCCCCAAAACCATTTACCATCAACCACAGTCACCTGGTTCCGCTTGACTGATACTATGATGAAAGTTAAGGCCAGCCTCGATGGAGCGCTGTTTGGATACAGGTATCAGGTCCGCCGGAACGAAAAGTTACCTTCGCCTTTACCTCGAGTTGAGAGAAGGGTCTCAATGTAGACGGAGCCTGGCATCAGGACAGAGTGTTGGTGAAGCTGCTGGTTTAGAGGGGAAAAGCTTAGAGAGGCAGGCCCGGACTGGCCATAGCGAGCACCGGGCAATCCCCCGGTGCGCCGCAAGGGTGGGGGCCGGTTTTTGGCCCCTGGGGGCCGATTTTGTTACAGGGCCGTTTTCGTCCCTGCAACAAAATCGGCCGAAAACCGGCCCCGGCAAAGAGCGCGGTCGCACCCCCGGGGGGGGGGGGCGGCCGAGCACTTTGCCAGGGCCGGGTTTGGTTCCCAGTCCGGCCCTGTAGAGAGGGAAAGTTAAAGTTTCTTCCCCCCAGAGCTCTTCAGCGTTGTTCTGATCCCCTTTGACAATGGTACAGGTGAAGCTTCCTGCATCAGACTTAGAAATAGTTTGAGAGCGTGGATTTCCTCAGCAAGCGATGGCTGCGGGCTAAAGCAGAAGAGAGCTTGGCGTCAATGGATTTTGATGCCAAGAGAAGAATGCAGCAGAGGCTATGGTGATACACTCTCATAGGATCGACTGGGTAGGTTGGCCAACTTTTTTACAAGTCCAGGTTTTAGGGTTAGGCAGGAGGAGTGCACTGTGCCCCAAGACTAGGGTTCAGGCCCTTGAAAATAGCACTAGGGGGTCAAACATAACTTCAGCAGAGGCCAGCAACAGGGTCCAGGGCAGGTCCTCTTGGAACTGGTCAGTTGGGAATGCAGGAAACAGGCCTCTTGAAGCTTGTTGCATCCCTGTAGCTCAAATAAGAGGCCACCCTCGGAGTCACTTCTGGGGTTCTGGGTACAAGGAAAACAGATCCTTTCTTCTCAGGTTTTCAGACAGCAGGGCAGTCCTCTTCTGAGTTTTTCTCAGGTCCACCGGTGTTCTGAGGAAGGTACTGAGGATGCCACATTCATGTCAGTGCCAGCCTGTTGGTGTGGGTACCTCCTGGCCTCTCCTTAATCAATGAGGTATACGTTCCCAGGGGTGACTCTACCCACTTTTGCAGCAGGTTCTGTGTGTTTTACTGTAATCTATCCCACAGTGCCATTCTCTCTCTCTAAATCTAACATCCCAGAACCTTTCTTCCCCAGGTAAGATCTCCCTCTGCACATCCAGAGGGTTCATCTATGGAAATGGGCAACCCCTCCCCTGAGTGTCACTCTAAACCAATTCTGGTACTGCTCTCCCTCCCACTGGGATCTATGCCAGCTTGACTAGGAGGACAGTAGAGGGGGCAGGCCCACAAAGGAGCTACCTGCCTGTGATAGGGCAGGCCTCCTTTGAAGTAAAGCAAGTGTCTGGGCACAACCTAAAGGCCGACCTGTTAAGGACAACACTGTTTCACAATCAAGGCCTTTGTGCCTTTGTCACCACAGGAGAGCCATCAGCCGCAAGGCGCCAGTCACAGGTGACAGTTGGAATACATACAAAAAGGCCATGGAAGCTTTAGGCATGGAAAAGGTGACTTTTCTAAATAGCTTCTGCCTTTATAGGTAGATAAAACGTGACTTTACGATAAAATTAGATTTTGTCTAACTATGAAAACGTGTCCTTAAAATTGTGTCTAGCTGTTATCAAACAGAACCTAGTATTATAAGGTGTAATAATATAATCCAGTGTTTTGCTATGGAAGCAGCCAGCCCTGTCCCACCGAAGATAGCTTTTAGGCTTTTTCACTGTAAGGACATGTCAATCAATCAATCAATCAGTCATTTGTTAAGCACACTACATACCCGCAAGGGTCTCAAGGCGCTGGGGGCCGCTACTGATCGAACAGCCAGGTCTTTAGTATCCTCCTGAAGGTCAGCAGGTCTTGGGTCTGTCGAAAGCTCAGTGAGAGGGTGTTCCATGTCTTGGCGGCAAGGTGGGAGAAGGATCTTCCACCGGTAGTTGTTCTTCGGATGCGCGGGGCGGTGGCGAGTGAGAGGTTGGTGGAGCGTAGCTGGCGGTTGGGAGTGTAGAAGGAGAGCCGTCTGCTGAGGTAGGATGGGCCGGTCTTGTGGAGTGCCTTGTGTGCATAGATGAGGAGCTTGAAGGATATCCTCTTGTTGACGGGGAGCCAGTGCAGGTTTCTCCGGTGGGGGGTGATGTGGCCGTGTCGTGGTACATCGAGGATCAGTCGTGGTGAGGCATTTTGGATGCGTTGTAGTCGTTTGATGAGCTTGGTCGGGGCTCCCGCGTAGAGGGCGTTTCCGTAGTTGAGTCTGCTGCTGACGGGGGCCTGGGTGACTGTCTTTCTTGTATCTGTCGGGATCCATCTGTAGATCTTGTGGAGCATGCGGAGGGTGTTAAAGCAGGAGGAGAAGACGGCGTTGACTTGCTTGGTCATTGAGAGCGTTGAGTCGAGGATGATTCCCAGATTGCATGCGTGGTCGTTGGGGATCGGGGCTGCCCTCAGTGCTGTTGTCCACCAGGAGTCGTCCCAGGCTGAGGGGTTGGAGCCGAGGATGAGGACCTCCGTCTTGTCCGAGTTCAGCTTCAGACGGCTGGTCTTCATCCAGCCGGCGACGGCCTTCATTACTTCGTGGAGGTTGGCTTTGGCGGTGATGGGGTCCTTGGTGAGGGAGAGAATCAGTTGAGTGTCGTTGGCGTAGGAGATTATGTTGAGGTCATGCTGTCGGGCGACGTGTGCGAGCGGGGCCATGTAAATGTTGAACAGTGTCGAGCTGAGAAAGGATCCTTGGGGTACGCCGCAGATGATCTCGGAGGCTTTGAAACGGAACGGGGGAGGCGGACGCTCTGGGTTCTGCCGGAGAGGAAGGAGGTGGTCCATTCCAGAGCCTTGTCTCGGATCCCTGCGGCGTGGAGGCGTGCGTGTAGTGTGCGGTGGCAGACGGTGTCGAAGGCGGTGGAGAGGTCTAAGAGGATGAGTGCTGCAGACTCCCCAGTGTCTAGCAGGGTCCTGATGTCGTAGGTGGAGGCGATGAGGGCGGTCTCGGTGCTGTGGTTGCTGCGGAACTCTGACTGGGAAGGGTCCAGGATTCTGTTCTCTTTGAGGTATCGGGTTAGCAGTCTGTTAACGATTTTATCGATGACCTTGGCTGGGAAGGGGAGCAGAGAGCTGGGTCGGAAGTTCTTGAGGTCTCTTGGGTCTGCTTTGGGTTTTTTGAGTAGGGTCGTTCATCTTGGCGTGTTTCCAGCTCTCTGGGAAGGTCACGGTTTCAAGGGACAGATTAAAGATGTTGCGTAGGTGGGGTGTAATGGAGCTGCTTGCTTTGTTGAAGAAGTGGTGCGGGAATGGGTCTGACGGAGAGCCGGAGTGGATTGTGCTCATGGTCTTGATGGTGTCATCGATGCTCACCCTGGTCCAGGCTAGCAAGGGGACGTGGTCGATGGTGTGCGGAGGGTCTGTTGTGTTGCTGTCTGTTCGGGCTGTCTGGGTGTTGAAGCTGTTGTGGATGTCTGCTATCTTGAGGTGGAAGAAGGTGGCGAGGGAGTCGCACAGGGCTTGCGACGGCGGGATGTCTTTGGTGTTGGAGCCGGGGTTGGAGAGTTCCTTCACAATGTTGAAGTGCTTCTTGCTGTCGTGTGCATTGTTGTTGAGGCGGTCTTTGAAGGAGGTCATCTTGGAAGCCCTGATGAGGTGGTGGTGGTTGCGGATGGTGTCCTTGTGTGCTGCGTGGCTGTCTGGAGTTTGTTCACTGAGCCATTTCTTCTCTAGTTTCCGGCAGCCTTGCTTGTAATCTAGGAGTTCTGGGGTGAACCAGCTGGCCCTCTTGCGGGTGTCTCTGCTGGGGGTTTCTTCAGTGGGGCGAGGGTGTTGGCGCAGTCCTCGATCTAGCGTCTGAGGTTGTGGGCAGTGATGTCGGTGTTGGAGGGTTCGGTGGGTGGGCTGGAAGTAAGGTTTGCATGTAGTTGGTCTTCGGTGATTTTGCTCCAGCAGCGGCGGGGGATCTGTTGGGTGTGGTGGTGTGTGGTGGGTTTCTGGAAGGTGAAGTGGATGCAGTGGTGGTTGGTCCAGAGGAGTACGGTGGTGTGGCTGACGGAGACGTGCGGGCTTGAGGGGAAGACGCGGTCGAGCGTGTGGCCGGCGGAGTGGGTGGGCGTTGTGACGAGTTGCCTCAGTCTGAGGTTGGCGAGGTTGGTGATCAGGGTGGTGGAGTTGCTGGCATTGTTGTTCTCAAGGTGAAAGTTCAGGTCTCCGAGGAGGATGTAGTCGGTGGAGGTCAGGGTGTGCGTGCTGATGAAGTCGGCGATGGAGTCGCTGAACTGGGGGCGTGGTTCGGGGGGTCGGTAGACGAGGGATCCTCTGAGGGTGGAGTTGGGGTCAGTGTGAATCTGGAAATGCATGTGTTCGGCGGTGCTGAGCGCGTCTTCGGTGCTAATCAAGACCCTGATGCTGTTCTTGTGGACGATGGCGATTCCTCCTCCGACTCCGTTGGTGCGGTATCTGTGGGTGATCTTGTAGCCATCTGGGATGGCTATGGCGATGTCGGGTGCGGAGGAGTTTTTCAGCCAGGTCTCTTTCAGGAAGGCCATGTCTGGATAGGTTGTGTTGAGCAGGTCCCCAAGCTCAACGGTGTGTTTGTGTGTGGAGCGGGTGTTCAGTTGTATGCATTGGAGGTGGTTGAGGTCTTTCTTGGTGGGTGGTTCGTCGGCTCTGTAGCTGGTGTAGCTGCAGTTCCGGCAGGTGAAAGGACCGTGTGTGCCTTTAGGGGTGGCTTTGAAGCAGTTGTGGGTCCGTCCGGGGTTGAGAGCCTGCAGAGTGATGGTGTCGTAGTGGCGGCTGTCATCATGGTGGGTCCGGGGGCCAGGGGTTCTGGCGCTGGGCGTGGTCAAGGCGAAGACGGGCGCAGATGGGCTTGCCTTGCGCCAGCGGCGCGACCGCGCAGCGGCTGGCATGTATGGGGAGGTGGGAGTGAGGAGTAGCTGGGAGGCGGGGGCAGCAAATGGGCAGTCAGGGGAGCTGAGCCGCTGGGGACGCAGCGGCGTTGGTGGTGAGGGGCGACAAAGGAAACAGAAGGCAAAAGGGCACAACAATTGAGGGGGAAACAAGTGGCACAGAGGGCAGAAGGTCACAAAAGGGCTAAAGGGTTACAAGAATACAGGGGGAAACGAGTGGCACAGAAGGCAAAAAGGTCACAAGAAGGGCAAAAAGGTCACAAAAAATGGGGGAAACGAGTGGCACAGAGGCAGAAAGGTCCCAAGAAAGGGCAGAAAGGTCACACAAAAACGGGGGGAAACGAGTGGCACAGAGGCAGAAAGGTCCCAGGAAAGGGCAGAAAGGTCACAAAAAAATGGGGAGAAATGAGTGGCACAGAGGGTACAAAGGTCACAAGAAAGGGCAGAAAGGTCACAGAAATGCAGGGGCAGCTAAGCAACAGAAGGCGAAAATGGGCAGAGAGACACGGGGGCTGCGTGGGGAGCAGAAGGAAAAAACAGGCAGAGAGACACAGGGGCAGCGAGGGGAGCAGAAAAGAAACCGGGCAGAGAGACACGAGGGCAGCGAGGGGAACAGAGGGAGAGAATGGGCACACACCACGTACAGGCAGCGGGGGAGACAGACAACAGCAGTCACTACTTTTAAATACCATGCACCCTGCCTTTATGGGCACTATTCCCTGCCTTAGGGGTTATGTATTAGTATTTAAAAGGAAGGTTTAGGCCTGTCATGTTTTTTTTTCACAGGTCGAATTGGTAGTTTAAAAACACAGTGGTAGGCCTGGGCTCATATTGGTTGTGTGACTGCAATTGTTGCCACAATGTTTGCTGCGGCTAATTGGTGACATTTAACTTACAGGCCCAGGGTACACTTGGTACCATATACTGTGGACTTATAGGTAAGTTAAATGTGCCAGTAGGAGTGGAACAATGTCATCATGTTTAAAGGGGGAGCACAATCACTCTGCCACTGGTTAGCAGAGGTAAAGTGACCAGAGTTCTATGGCCAACAAAATCAGTCAAGGTAAAATTCTGGGGCAATAGCAGTACCACTCACAAGATGGTCATTTCCAACTGTGATTGTGACAATGGTAACAAACAACGAATTAGAAAAAAAAATCAAAATATCAAGATAGTCCTGTATTTTGAAAGCCTTGAAATTTCCCTAATATTTGTCAACAAAGGGATCATTTAGAGACAATCAATTAAGCACAACAAGGAAAGAGTGGGGGAAAATGGTGACAAGTTGAGGCTTGTATTAGAAAAACACAGCATATTACAGAATATGAAACAAAAATAGAGGCCACTGCAATCCATTGTGGAAAGATTTCTGAATGTCCACTTTGATATTCCTTTGGCCCCAATATTGTAGAAAGTGTAACCTCACCTTCATGATAGACTTTAACTACCCTTTGGTTGTATTACCAAAGTCAGACCCTGTATTATTTTACTGATGTATTTATATAAATATTGTTACAAAATAATTTTGTAACCCATGATGGCAAGATAGACACCAACTATGAAAGAGATTCATCCAATAAATGGAAACAGAATGGATTGAGGCGGGACCAAGCCTGTCAGAGGTGAGCTTTCACAACATATCAGATCCTGCCTCTGAGTTCAATAAATAGCAGAAATGAAAGGAAAGCTGTTGTCATTGTACAGGTTGCCTTAATGTTTAGACTTAAATCAACATTCCAAATAGTCAGAAAGTAAAGAGGTGGGCCAAAGAGTGCAATTAAATAAACAAAACAATGATCTCAAATGGTCTTCAAAAACCATGATTTCTGAGCAGTTCTGTGTTAAAAATAATTATTTCCCCCTTTTGGGTAACCTTCTAGATTTACTCCTGCAATTGAGTATGCATCTTGAGTGGCGTTGTTGGAACGTGGGAAATCCAGAGCTGCAGTTAAGCACAAGTTGATAATGTCAAGAAATCTGCTCAGATGCCGATGAAAACAGTGCTTAATTTGTACAATAATGAGTACTGGTGCACAAAATTCTGCTCAGAAACCCATAGAATGAAATGTCCTTTTTATGTCCAATGGAGTACATATGTATATGCATATATATATATATATATATTCACTGAAAAAACAAAGGTTTCAGCAACGTTATAGTTAGGAATTAGCATTTAAAAAACCTTGCAAATTCACTGAAAAAAATCCATAGGTTTTACCCATGTTATAGTTAGCTGGACATTTCTCTCATACAAAACCTTTGAAATTCCCCCGTTATAGTTAGTTCAGCTAACTATACCTCGCGCGCTCGCAATGCACTGCTGATGACATCACATATTACATCACTGATGACATGGTCAGTGACATCACTCATGACATCACTGATGACATCTCAAATGACATCCCTGATGACATCATCCAGTGAATGTGCGTCTTTCTGAAAAATAAATATTTTTTATATATGTATATCTAAAGGTCGATGGACGAATAAATGGGTAAATAAGTGTCTAAATGGATGTTTTTTGTAAAATTGATTGGTTAACTGACTAATTAAGGGTATCTAAGTGAATACATATATTAGCGAGTAATGTTTACATATTTAAATATATGTATTAGTGTCTCACTTTGTGTATAAGTGGCTGCATGGGTTGGTGATTAGCTACATGAGTGTGTATATGAGTTATTAGTTGTTTTTTGAGTATCAGTATGAGTGTCTGTATGGTTTGGTGGGGGGTATTACTTAGTGCATAGATGCATAAATGTCTGACTCACTGTTTGTATGTGTTTTGAAGACAGCATGTGTGCAGGACTGTATGGGTGGATGAGTGTGTGTATGGGTGTGTTAGTGAGTGAATGACTGTCTTAATAGTATCTTTATGAGTAACTACATATGTTTTAATCTAGTATATGTGAGTATTGATGTATAAGTGAGTATATGTGAGAGTGAGAGATTGGAAGAGTTCCTGTTTAAATAAGTATGTGTTTGTATAAGTGATTGTTTAAGAGAGTAAGTATATGCAAGTTTCCGTAGAAGTAAGTGTGGTATTGTGTGTATAGCAGTATATGCAAATAAATGGATGTTTGATAGTTTTTTTTGCATGTGTGAGTATGTGTGTGAGTAACCCTATAGATGACTGTCGGTATGTAACAGGATGTATAGGTGTATCAGTACATATGATGAGTGAGTTCATGTATGAGTGATCTTATAGAACTGTTAGTGAATGAGTGGATGTGTATATAGATGGTGGAATTACTGAATAGGTTGTTGTAACTGGTATTGGTATCTTCATTTTTTGGAAAATTTTAGTTTCTATTTTTGAATGTGTGTATCAAAGGTCATATTACGCTGAGAGGAGGTCTGCCACTCTTTCACAAGGATGATGTCATCAGTGATGTCATCAGGGATGTCATCAGTGATGTCATGAGTGATGTAATATGTGATGTCATCAGCAGTGCATTGCGGGCGCGCGAGTTATAGTTAGCTGAACTAACTATATAACGGGGGAATTTCAAAGGTTTTGTATGAGAGAAATGTCCCGCTAACTATAACATGGGTGAAACCTATGTTTTTTTCAGTGAATTTGCAAGGTTTTTTAAATGCTAATTCCTAACTATAACGTGGCTGAAACCTATGTTTTTTTCAGTGAATTTGCAAGGTTTTTTAAATGCTAATTCCTAACTATAACGTGGCTGAAACCTATGTTTTTTTCAGTGAATTTGCAAGGTTTTTTGAATGCTAATTCCTGACTATAACGTGTGTGAAACCTTTAGTTTTTTATGTGAATATAAATATATATACATTTAATATATATACATAGTCAATACATAGTCAATTAACACAACGGCTCTTTTTAGAGCCCACGAACATCTAAACACTCACACTTGTAATTTAACTGTATTTTTTTTCTCTTTTTTTCTGACGTGCGCGCACCTCGCGTTTTCTTTTTAAATATAATAATGTTTTTTTTGCCCTTGTCGCTCCTTCAGGGACTCCCTGAGAAAGTCTAGGGGGTCAGGTAGTCTCTACTCTGCCCCATTTTCACGTTATGCACTTTTGTTTTTGGCTCTGTTTTGCTTCAGAAACACCTCACGATTTTTGGGACCTTCAGGTGTCCTTCAGGGACCCCCTCAGAAGGCCTAGGGGATCAGGGAGACTCTACCCTGCCCCCTTCTCAACTTTTCCACTTTTGTTTTGCACTAAAATACACAAAATGGCGCCTGCAGGGTGCGAGCACCGTGCGCGCACCCCGTGATTTTTTCGAAAAATAAAAAATGTTTTTTTGGCCCTTCGGGGTCCTTTAGGGACCCCCAGAGAAGGCCTAGGGGGTCAGGGAGACTCCACCCTGGCCCCTTTTAATGTTTCCCACTTTTTTTTAGGCTCCCTTCTGCCTCGAAAACAAGATGGCGGCCAACACTTCCTGATTTCTACTGATTCGAATGTTGACAGACACCCAACAGCAAATCAAAATTCAGCTCGCGCACGGGAAGGTGCGCGCACCGGTGCGCACACGGTGCGCGCTTATAGATATATACATTTTTTCAAATACAATCTTCTCAAAAACTACTGGAAGAATTTACACCATTTAAACAAAAGGCCATACTGTGTACCAGTCCCTACCATTTTGCCAAGTTTGGTGTAATTCCGTTCAGCTGTTCGGGCTGTAGCCATGTCTAATCGTCCTATGGAAAATAACATGGGGAAAACACGTTTTGGGACCCCCTTTTTTCTCAGCCCCCACTTGACGAATCCCCCCGAAACTTTCAAGGAAGGAGCGGAGTGGAGTGGGCCATCTTTAAGAAATTTGCGAAGATTCATCAACTGGTGCCAAAGGTATTCCCAATAGAATGTTGCGAATTTCCTATGGAAACTAGGTCCTAACTATAACTACCTACTGGCGACCGCCAGTAGGTAATATGAATACGCAAATGTCCCTTTCGGGGGGAGCAGCAGTTAGATGGTGCCGGCGGCGGGGTAAGGACAACCTCGCAGAAATTTGTATCAACAAAGAACAAAATACACCGCAATCTTCCTGGATGGTTTCAAACAGGTTTATTGACCCATTATCTTCATCTCACTCCTTTGATGGTTTCAAACAGGTTTATTGACCCATTATCTTCCTCTCACTCCTACGCGTTTCGAACTAAACAGTTCCTGTTCACGGTAGCATTACAAGTCCTACATTAGTTTCTAGTGATTTATACTGAGTCACCACTTTTGCCGTTATGAAGCATTGTGGGCTACGTAGTTTTCAAGTGCATTCACAAATTATCTATGACGCCGCCTGTCAGTTTGACGTTTTTCCAACCACTGATCATTGCTAGTGTAATTTACCTAAGTGGTATTTCGGCATGGCTTGTATCATTGCAACTATTTGCATATTTTACAGAGCCTCATGCAGCAATCAGCAGGCTCAAGACCTGTGATTGGATGGCTGAGTGCCATTAATCCACGTTTTAGCAGGATATAAAATTGGTTATTATGAGCTAAGTGCTCTCTTATTGCAATGATTCTAGTATGTACTTGACGTCTCACTTCAGGGCATAGTCCATAGACACAAAGAAAAAACTTTTAGTTTTTTTATATATAACTACTAGTAAACATATGAGATATAGTAACATTTCCAATTCCTTGTTAAAAGTTAAATACTATGCATTTTGGTATATTGAGGAGTGAGAGAAAGATAATGGGTCAATAAACCTGTTTGAAACCATCCAGGAAGAGCGCGGCGTATTTTGTTCTTTGTTGTCATCAGGGATGTCATTTGAGATGTCATCAGTGATGTCATGAGTGATGTCACTGACCATGTCATGAGTGATGTAATATGTGACATCATCAGCAGTGCATTGCAGGCGCGCGATTTATAGTTAGCTGAACTAACTATAACAGGGGAATTTCAAAGGTTTTGTATGAGTAAAATGACCAGCTAACTATAACTGGTGTGAAACCTATGGTTTTTTCAGTGAATTTCAAAGGTTTTTAAAATGCTAATTCCTAACTATAACGTGTGTAAAACCTATGGTTTTTTCAGTGAATATATATATCAGTCAAAACAAGGTAGCCCCAATAGAAGAGACCACAGGTCGATACTCAGCTGGTACTTTATTGATGAACAGCTGCAAACAGAATAAAAACAAAACTGCATCCCTTCATGCTGCCAGACGCGTTTCGGGTAATGAACCACTTTCTCAATGGCATGGACTGCATCACACTGGACAGTTTTGCGCACAGATTTAAACTCACATGGACAACCCCAGTGGGTGGGGCCAACCGCGTGGCCCTATGGTCCTTGTAGTGCCGCAATTATATTCCTCAAGTGAGTCTTTCCTGTGTTCTGCAACATACTCCCAACATTAAACCCATGTGGGTTGATGCAAAAGTTTGTTTTTAAAAAGTTTGTTCTATTGGGGCTACCTTGTTTTGACTGATTTGAGCGGCTGGAGCCCAGCGGGAGGTTAGTTATCGGGATGATCAGCGTGAATATATATATATGTGGGTATATATTCCACTCTCGTTGCTTGCTTTTTACCCCGTTGCTGCTCCAGAACAGAGGGCGTGTCGGACCAACCAAGTATGGTCCAGTCCAAATCCCCAATACCTCAAACACCAAGGATGACGACGCCTTGTTTTGTACAAATAAAGGATTCATTTGTCGGCTGTCGGATGTGTTCGGCTGGCTCACCAACGTAGCTCTGTGGCGCTTACTGTAGGTACCTGGTGGGCTAGTTGGCCCCCAGGTACCCTCAGGATTCAAGGAGACCTAATCCCGCAACTTACAACGCACCAGGGGCGTGTTTGCACATTAGTACAGGGAGGGGGCGGGCCTGATATAACAAGTTAGCAATCCTGCTGTGTGGGACTTACTGGAGGTAATAAAAGGGGTAATTGGCCCCCAAGATTGACGTTGGGGGGCTAACTACCTGTTACCTCCAGTAAATCCCACACAGTGGGATTGCTAAAAGGTGTTCTGAGGCCACGCTCACCTTTCTCCACCACTCTGCAAACGCGACTGCTATGTTATAGTTAGAAATTAGCATTTGAAAAACCTTTGAAATTCACAGAAAAAACTATAGGGTTTAGGGAAGTTATAGTTAGAAATTAGCATTTAACAAACCTTAGAAATTCACTGAAAAAAAATAGGTTTTAGGGACGTTATAGGTAGTTGGACATTTCACTCATATAAAACCAGAGAAATGTGGCCGTTATAGTTAGTAGAGCTAACTATAACTCGCGCCCCTGCAATGCACTGCTGATGACTTCAACAGTATTCATGACATGCTCAGTGAGGACATCACTCATGACATCTCAAATGACATCGCTGATGCTATCACTGATGACATCATCCACGTCATCATCTGATGCACCTCCTCACACTCTAATAAAACCTATTATACACCCACTCTAAAATACAGACTACCAATATCAAAACGATAGACAGACCAATAACAGTTAGTACATACCCGCTCAGTAATTCATACGTCTACACACACATCCACCCACTAACTCATATAGTCACTCATACACGCAGTCATTCATCAATACAGCCACTCATATATCCACTCATACCCCCTTATACACACACACACTGCCATTCACCCAAAGAATTACAAAAAAATGTAGGCAGTTGTCGTGTCGCCATGCCTGTCCTGACTACATCCCAGGGTCACGCATGGCAGGAGAGGGAAGAGGAGGAGCCAAGGGGGAAAGTGACAGTTTGCGCCTGTACATGATACAATAAAGACGTGTTACAAGGTAGCAGGTGTCCCAGGTGTTCTTTGGCGGGCAACATGAAAACTGACGACAAAGGTGGGATGCGGAGTCACCCCCTCTACCTCCTGCATTGTAAAGAAAAAAAAGTTAACAAAACACAAGCTGCCACGAATGAAGAGCGGAGCGTCTGTACTGCTGGAGAGAGTGAGAGTGAGGGTCCAGCATGCTGATGCGGCCCTAGACCAGTAAACACCCCAAGAACTCAAAATCCAGGGATAGAACTGCAGCCCCAAATGAAGGGACATCACATGGAGCCTGGGGTAAGCCTGGGGTAAGCCAAAGTAAAGTGCCCCATTGAAGAGAGCATGCAGGAGTCATTTTGACGGCCATTTTGGAGTCAGGCACACTACATTGACTAAGCCTCGTCCCCAACACAGGGGCCATCTTAGAGTCAGGTGATACACAAAAAGCTCTCTGGAGCCTGCCGAAAGTGCTGCTGAGACCCATAGACGCCACTGAGGCCCACTGGAGCCACATTGCGCCCCACCATGTTGACAGCACGCGACTCCTCGCAACAGGAGGTGCCTGGCCCTGCACAAACTGCCTCGGAGCCCGGACTAATACTCATGGGGGTATCATTCCTGCGTCCTCCCGAACTCCTAATACTGACGTCTGGAAACAGTATGGGCCCCAAGTGGAAGAGCTGGCTTGAGGACTTTGAAGACTTCATGAAGGACTCTAACCAACATCTAACCAACATCTCATAGCCCTACGAAACTTAATGGGCAAAGACGTTGGACAAATTATTAAAGAACTATCCCCAGCCAATGCTGCTTCTTATGAGGATGTGAGAGAAGCCCTAAATAAGAAGTTCCTTCACAAGCAAAACCTAGACTACGAGCGCTACACGTTCAACCTCACGTCCCAAGAGCGAGATGAGCCCTTGGGCGACTTTATCTCCCGCCTCAAGCATCTAGCTCTCTATTGCGAGTTTTACAATTTCAACACAGAAGACACACTTCATCTACGCATTATCGAGGGTGTCAATCCAAGTCACTATGCCGTTGACTGCTAAAAAATCACTACTGTCTCGACGACATAGAAGAACCCCGTATCAATGACCAAGAAAAAGAGCATGTGAAAAAGATGGCAGGCAGCAAAACTGAGAAAAGAGAACAAGCTCTCTACGTACAATCTCACACAGAACCGTCGTCCGAACCACCATAAATCTGGAAGATTCACAAGGTCACCTCACAGAAGGTCACCACGCAGCGGGACCAAGAGCAGTCACTCCCGGAGACAACCACAACAGTGTTATCATTGTGGTCAAGACTACCCTCACACGGGTCAGTGTCCAGTCATTGGTCAACAATGCCACTGATGTGGGAAAGACAACCATTTTGAAGCCACTTGCCCAACCTGTTGCACGGAAACGGGACAGACCAAGCGAAACACAGGGTCACGTCACCATGTAAGGGCTGTAAAAGGATGAAGAGACCGCTCAACGAGTTCGTCGAGGTCCAGTACCCAGTCACACAGCTCATACCGATCCCAGCGGTCAACGTCCAGAGAGTTGTCCGTCCCTACCCCCATATCACAAGACAGTGACGAGTATGTGTGCATGGTGGCAGATCCGGACAGGCTGAAGAAGTACCCACGGCCACACATCCAAATGGGAAGCCACTCCGCCAAGTTTGTTCTAGACACAGGTGCGTCAATCAACTACAACTGGAGCCAGCAGCAGTACGAGTCTACACATGGATGTCCAGAGAACTATTGCCGTGTCTGGGACAGTTTCGCACAACGCTGACATACAAAGATAGGAATATTCACACGCAAATTCATATGATTGAAGTCCCAGAAGCACAGACTGTCTACTCAGCTTACCCACAGCGGAACGCCTGAAGCTGGTAGAGATTCTGTACAGACTGGACGACTCGCCAGACATTGTCAACAAGTTCCCAAAGCTGTTCAGTGGCCTGGGGAAACTAGCTCACTTCAAGGTCAAGCTGCATATCAACAAGCAAGTGACACCAGTGGCACAGCATCACAGGAAGGAGCCATTCCACCTACAGCAAGCGGTGGATGACGAACTTCAAGACTTAATAAAGGCAGACATCATAGAACGATTGACTGGACCCACTCCATGGGTGTCGCCATTAGTAGTTGTGCCCAAGAGAGGACAGGACAGCAAAGTGCGCCTTTGTGTGGACATGCGAGCCCCGAACACAGCCATTGAAAGGGATTGGCATCCAAGACCCCACATCAGCGACATGATCACACGCCTGAGGGGGCGTGGCTTGAGCGCCGATGGCAGAGGTCGCCTAGTAGCTCGGCTCCGCGATCGAGCCATCAATAATCCTGGTCCCGGGGGCACCCTGGGAAACCCGAACCCCACAAAGGAGACCCCTGTGTCCCGAGCACCGGCAGGCGCGGTTGGAGGTCCGCGGCGGTCTCTGAGACGGAGAACGGACGGATCGGGAGGACTGCATGGCGGAAGCCAAGATGGCGCCCGCTTCGTCCTGAATACCTCGGAGACGGGCGAGGACCCGGAGGCGACAGGCGCCCCCCACACCCCCAGCAAGACAGACGATCCTTCCCCCACTGGGGGGACACCATATGGCCTGCCCCCCTAACGGCCCCTGGAGGGACTGGGGACGCCCCGGCGGCCGGACGAGGAGAGCCCCGGTCCGCTGCCGAAGGACGTTGTTGAGGAGCTGCGGGGGGGAGGGGTGCCGCGGACTGCTCCTTGCTGCACGGGGGTTGCCGCGGCAGCCCCTCGCTCTAGCTCTGGCTCCTGGCTTGATGGAGGGCGAACCGCTCTAAGGTCGCTGGGGAGAACTGTGGAGCGCCCTCGCCACCCCCTGATGCATGGACACAATGCGTGGTGCCGTGGCGCTCAACTGAGGAACGACCCCTGGGGGGACTGGAGACGCCCGGCGGCCGAACGAGGTGAGCCCCGGCCCGCTGCCGACAGCCGTTGTTGAGGAGCTGCGGGGGAGGAGGGGTGAGGCGGACCGTTCCTTGCTGCACGAAGGTTGCCGCGGCGGCCCGCCGCTCTAGCTCTGGCTCCTGGCTGGATGGAGGGAGAACCGCTTTGGGGTCGCTGTGGAGAACTGTGGTGCGCCCCCACCACCCCATGCTGCAGGGACACACTGCGTGGCGCCTTGGTACTCAACTGAGGAGCCGGCTAACGATGTGGGGACCGGGGGCTCCCTGAGGACACGCTGCTCTCCGAGCTTCTTCCGCGCCTATCCGGGACCCCCCTGCCCCTGACACTGGGGCCGAGAAAATACACCTGCTCAGCACGCTGAGGAGGAGGGGAGCAAGTAGGCCGCCGACGCTGCGCTCTGCCTCACGGTCCCGGGCTGACCTACCGGTGGACATTCGTCTTGGCCGCCGACTGGGGGCCTGCTTTCCTCGGGGGCCTGCTGGTAGCCGGGGGGGGGACGGACCGAGGAGCGACGCCGTTTCTTGCGGCCGCGCCGCGTTGGCGGAGACCCCCGGCTTGACCGTCCCCCGCTCCTGCTGCGACCCCCCCGAGGACCCTGAAAGCTATGGGTAAACCGAGGGGACCTAAGGGAAGCGCCCAGACGGCCTCCGACGTGGAGCCGCCTGACAACGAAGAGCGCCTACACCTGGAAGGACCAGGGAGCCCACATATTCAAGAGCAACTTGACAAAATCCTGCTAGCGATCACTGAGACTAGATCAGCCCTCCGGGAAGACATTGCTCAAGTTGCGAAGGGCTTGGGTTTGCTTAGAGCTGACCACGGCAAGCTCTCGGACAGGGTGAAGGAGGTAGAGAGTTCAGTGCGACATCTAGAACCGGCGCAGAAAACCTTGGATGCCACGGTGAAGGACGCCCTGTCCCGAATAGAAGCCCTAGAGAAACGCGCGGAGGATGCAGAAGGGCGAAACAGGAGAAATAACATTCGGATCGTGGGCCTTCCCGAAAAAATTGAAGGTGGGGACATGGTGGCGTTTCTAGAAGATTGGCTGCGGACGGCGGTGGCGCCGGAGGGGCTCTCCCCCTTCTATACCTTGGAACGTGCACACAGAGTGCCGGCCAAACCGCCGTTGCAAGGCCAACCCCCCCGTCCGGTGGTGGCACGGCTGCTCCATTTCCGCGACAGAGACTTCCTACTCCAGGCCGCCAGGCAGAAGGGACCTTATCAGGTGGACAACAGCCGTGTGAACATTTTCCCAGACTATACTTACGAGACACAGAGACGTCGATCCTCCTTCCTGGCCATCAAACGAGAACTACGTGCTGAGGGCATCCAGTACTCCCTGCTTTTTCCGGCACGACTCCGCATCATCATGGACGATTCAACCAAGTTCTTTGACACCCCAGACGACGCGTGTAGTTGGCTTGAATTGTACAGGGCTGGCAAGGATGGTTTTGGAACCTCTTCCCAATCCACGATGGAGGACATTCTACAGCGGAAACCTAGGAGGTTCCGACATCGCAGAGGCAGGACTACTCGTCCCTCTACCGTGGAGACTGCGGCGGAGCGGCGAGGTGCGCTGGAGATGGTCTCTTCCATATCTGGCCCCCAGGGAGACCATGGGACTGCACAATCGGAGCCTGGAGAGAGTGGGGGCCACTCGGACACGGAGGGATCTGAATCAGATAGCGTGAAGCTCCCAGTGGTTACCCCAGAGACGGCGGAAGACCTACTTGATGAACAATGAAGCTTTTGGGTGAGCCAGTTCTTATTTGGGGATGGGGGTGGCCGATTGCATGGGGGAGATGAGACTCATAAGGGGGAACTGTTAGATAACTGACTGCGAGGAGGGTTGCGGGGATTCCCTACATAGGCCCTGATGGCATAGGGCTCGATCGCAATGCAGCTTGCAGTGGGGGGACCCCACATCGACGCTCGGCCCCCATATTGCCCTTAAGGCACACCTGCGGTGGCTACCGTCAGGTTAGTAAGAGGTTTTTTTTTAGGGTACAGTTTGAATGGGAACTAGATGGTACTGTTTGGAACCTGTTCTGGGGGGGTTGGAGAGGGATTCATGTTTGAAAGTTGATTTATTGATGTTGAGGGGGGAACTCGTCATCGGTACGGATTTAACTGGGTGCTTGCCCATGCTTGTAGTGTGTTCAGAGAGACAGGAAGACACGACATGGGACAATGGCTGATCTCTCAACTCTGAAATGCATTACCTGGAATGTGCGGGGTCTGCACACCATGTCCAGACGACATAAAGTCCACGCTTACCTAGTGCGCAGAGGCATACAGATTGCACTACTGCAGGAAACACACCTCACTAAATCTGAGGGACTAGCGCTACAGCGTAGATGGCGAGGGCAGGTGTACAACACCACGTACTCAGCTTATGCAAGAGGCGCGCTAATATGGATAAAAGCGGGGGTACCCTTACAGGTAGATAGTCACACTGTAGATCCGGAGGGGAGGTACGTGGCACTAGCAGGGAAGCTGGGGGGAAGAGATGTGAACATTTGCTGCATTTACGCGCCTAACACGGACCAGCTCGCCTTTCTGACTGCGTTATCGGGCTCCCTGGCCCGCTACCTATCAGGACCCATCTTATTAGGGGGCGACTTCAATTCGGTAGTCGACGTTAACCTGGATAGATCTCATCCTCCCCTTCTGGACTCCCCGACCCACCGGGTGGCCAAGGGCAGGTTAGCCTGGCAGACTAAGTGGGGGCTGACGGATATCTGGCGGGCCGAACACCTGTATGCCTGGGACTACTCCCATTTCTCCGGCATGCACGAGTTGCATGTGCGTTTAGATGGCCTGTTGGGGTCGAGAGAAGTGGCTTCTTCAGCTGTGCGGTCTGAGTACCTGACGAGGACTATCTCCGACCACAATCCGCTATTGATTGATCTCCGGTGGCTCCAGAGCACCCCCTGTGTGCCGACCTGGAAATTGCGACCCGAGCTACTGGAGGACCAGGTAGTCCGCAGTGACTTTGAAGACAAGATCACGAGATACTTTGAGATGAACGAGGGCATGACTGATGAGAGAGCTACGGAATGGGACGCCTTTAAGGTTGTAGTTAGAGGCTATTGTATAACGCAGAGAGTTGGTGTGCGTCGAGTAATCCTAGAAGATCTGGCTAGGGCTGATCGGGTGCTCCGCGACCCTGGAAATTACCCGCCCTGGCCGCCCGGAGATCCAACAACAGACCTTGGCGGCAAAGGAGGCGGTGGCCGTAGAGGTTGAGCGACTGCGAAGCTATGACCACAAAGCTTACCTGACTAGATCGTTGGCTGAGGGCGATAAATCGGGAACGCTGCTGGCTTGGCTTGCCAACCCAGCGAGACGTACCTCGCCAACTGTAGCCATGGGTACAGCGGAGCACAGGGAGGTCTATACTCAGCCCGAGATCCTTAACTGCTTCTGGAGTTACTATAAGCTGCTGTATCGCAGTCGATTACCGCCGGACACTACTCCGACGGACGCTTTCCTGCGCGATCTGCCGATCCCCACTCTGGAACCAGAACAGGCGAAGGACTTGGGGCGCGATGTGGAGCTGGGAGAGATCGGAAGCGCCATAAAAAAGATGGCGCGAAATAAAACGCCGGGCCTTGATGGCCTCCCAGTAGAGTTTTATTCCACATACATAGAACTCCTGGCCCCCAAACTCCTGCAGGTTTACAAGGAAGCGAAGACCCTGGGACGCCTACCGGGCTCGATGCGAGAGGCCCTGGTGATTCCTCTGCTTAAACCCGATCGCGAGGGCACAGATCCAACGTCTTATAGACCGCTCTCAATGCTCACAGTCGACTATAAGATCTTGAGCAGCATATTAGCCGCACGACTACTGGAGCATATGGGCTCTCTGGTACATACCGACCAGGCGGGCTTCATCCCCGGGCGTAATACTACGATGAACATCCGGCGCTTGTTTCGACTATTGGAGGGTGATCACACAGATGCTCCAGATCCCATGATCCTCTCGATAAACCTGGAGAAAGCCTTTGACAGCCTGGAGTGGATCTATCTCCACAGGGTCCTTGAGCGGTTTGGCCTGGGTGAGGGATTCCTGAGATGGACCACGGTATTATATGCCTCGGTGGTGGCTAGGGCGAAATCGGGCCCGCTGATTTCTTAACGATACCCCGTAGAACGAGGCACGAGACAAGGCTGCTCGCTATCCCCATTGCTATTCGCCCTTGCAGTGGAACCGCTGGCTATATCGATCCGCACGGGGGCCCATTACAGGGGGTTGCAGTCTGCGTCGGGTCACCAGTACATTTCCCTATATGCTGACGACCTACTGCTTTTTCTGGAAAACGCTGGGACGGCCTTAATCGGAGCTGATTCAGTGCTCACAGCTTTTGGTGAGGTGTCGGGGCTTCGGGTAAACTGGGCTAAGACCTGCCTGTTTCCGGTCCACAGCGATAGCCCCCAGCCGGACATTCACAGGGGGATCAGATGGGAGCCTGTTTGTTTTAAGTACTTGGGGGTGCATGTTTACCATCGCCCTGCTGACACACTCGAGGGCAACATTTCCAGAGGCATCCGGGCGCTTAAGGGTAGCATGTCCTTTTGGTCCACCCTACCCCTTTCAGTGGCGGGACGAATAGCACTACTGAAGATGGTGGCACTACCCCGCCTGCTGTACTACTTCCGGACACTTCCGATCTGGATCCCTAGATCTAGCTTTCTAGCTTTACTGAGGCCAAAGGCGGAGAGGGGGCTGGCGGCGCCCGACTTTGAAACATACTATTTGGCTGCCCAGCTACAGACCTATACCCAGGAGGTGGCGCGAGAGTTTCGGGGCCCGGAAGAGACAAGGGGCAGTGGCATACCCAGACATGTCTTATCATATATTGCGCTGCAACAGAGGCTCGATTTGAGGGACCTCAACCAGGAGGAACGCACCATAGGCTCGTGCTGGAATCGAGTACATCGCAAACTGGGTAGGCCGCGGCCTTATGCCCCGGAGATCCCGTTGGGAATGCTCACTGCATTGCCCCATGGCGGTGACTGGTCTCGACTGAGAGTTTGGGAGGAGATGGGTATACAGACCGTAGGTGACCTCTATGAAGATGGGGTGTTACTGCCCTTCCAGGCGCTTCTGGACCGCTACGACGTCCCCAGGGGCGATTTTCTGCTCCACGCGGCGGTCACAAGGGCACTTCAGGCACACTGGAAAACTGGTCATGAAGAATCACAGCTGTCGGCGGCGTGCCAGTACGTCATGATGTCCGCGGGGACGGTTAAAGCAGTGTCATGCTTGTATTCCAGGATGATCGATGGGAGACTGACCCCCCTAGCGGTGCTTAAGACCCGCTGGGAGACTGACATAGGGAAGGAAATCCCGGAGGCCACGTGGGCCCAGCTGCTGCGTCGGGCCTGGAAGGGCACGCGTAGTGCCCGATTCCAACTGGTCCACTTCTATATATTGCATAGAGCCTATATGACCCTGGAGAAACTACAGAAATATTTTGCCCTGGAGGAGGCAGCCTGCCCTAGATGCAGGACATCCGGAGCGGACCTTTTTCACATGCTATGGTCCTGCCCTGTGTTGACCTCCTACTGGTTGTTTGTGGGAGACACGTTATCCGAAGTGACTGGGAGATCGTTGCAGTTGGATGCAGCTGTAGGGATTCTACATTGGTTTCCACATACCCCCAAAAATAAGATTTCTAGCAAATTTATCGATTTAGGGTTGCTCCTGGCCAAACGGGAAATCACCAGACACTGGAAGGCGCGGGTTGGTCCAACAGGCACTAAGTGGCGCAATGAACTTCTCAAGTGGGCAGGGAGTGAGAGCACGTTGAGGTACCAACAGGCGAGGCGACGACGAGATGAGCGAGCTCTGGAGACAGCGCAAGCTTGGGAGACATTGGTGCAGGCCCTGCGCGACCATAACACACATACTGACTCTGATAGTGCCGACGGGGAACAGCCTAGATCCCAATAACATGCTATTGGTGAGATATACCCACTAGGAAGGACTTAGTCTCTTATCACATACTACTTGACTGTACACTATATTGCCGATGACGAGAGGGGAGGGGGGAGGGGGAAAGAGGAAAGGGGAGCGCCAATCGCTTCCATCACACATCAGAGATCTGTACCATCATGACTGGAAATTCACTCCTCTGGGGGGGTAGGACTGTTTGGAGAAGGGAGGGTATTTTGTTTGAGTTGTTTGGAAAAGCAGAAGTGACTTTTTCCTTTTCACCTGTTTTACACTGTCGGAACGTGGAGGTATTCACTGGAAACTAGTGACACATTCCGCCCGACCCCCGGGTTGTGGGTTAAATGGCCCTGTATAGATATTGTACCAATACCGCCGACATTGATATAGATCACCTGCCAGGTGCCAATAATGTGATTTTATTTGTTTCCTGCAATAAAAACATATTTACCAAATGATCACACGCCTGAACGGAGCAACAGTATTCTCGAAACTGGATCGCAACAAGGGGTACCACCAACTTGAACTCCATGGAAAAATTGAGATACATTACCACATTCACCACACTCCAAGGACTTTTCAGATACAAGTGCCTCAACTTTGGGATCTCGTCAGCGGCCGAAATCTTTCAGGAGGCTATCTGGCGAGTAATCCAATACATCCCAAACGCATTCAACTACAGTGACGACATCTTGGTGTTCGGAGAGACCCACAAATATCACAACAAAGCGATGGACCGGGTGTGTCACACCCTCCTCAATGCCATTCTCACACTCAACCAAAATAAATGTGAGTTTCATAAGTCGACTCTCAAATTCTATGGACACATCTTCTCAAAAGAAGGCATGACCCCGAAAAAGTATCAGCACTATCGGACACTCAACAGCCACATAATGTCAGCGACATCCGCTCATTGCTGGGTATGGCCAGTTACTGCGCCCCTTACATAAAAGACTACGCAACCATCAGCTACCCGCTACGAGAACCGACACGACAAGGGCAAAGCTTCCAATGGTCAGCTAAGTGCGAGCAAGCCTTTAATAAAATCAAGACAGCTGTAAGCGCAGCCATCAACCTAGCCTATTTCAAACCGAAATGGAAGACAGAAATGACAGTAGATGCCAGTCCCGTTGGGCTCGGTGCGTTCTGGCGCAATAAGATGACAAAGACGACCAATGCCACATCGTTGCATACGCCAGTCGCAGCCTCACCATCACGGAAAAAGCATATTCCCAACCGGAAAAAGAGAGGGCGTGTGATTACTTTCACCTGTTCGTATATGGCAAGCACTTCACACTCATCACCGATCACCAAGCTTTGACAACCATCTTTGGGAACCCCTGGGTGAAGATGCCTCCGCGGATCGAAAGATGGGGAATCCGTTTGCAAGACTACACGTATACCATCATTTACAAACCGGGGAAGGCGGAGAACCCGGCAGATTACATTTCAAGGCACCCACAAGCTCTGACGCGAGTGCGACACTCTGTTGCCGAAGAATATCTTCACTTCGTCATTGACCAGGCATGCCCACCTGCCGTTCCACTAGAAGCCATCATCAAAGCTTCTGCCAAAGATGCCATGCTCCAAAATATCATGCATCGTGTCCACACCGATTCGTTGAGACACCTGCAAGAGCCAAAGACGAGTGACGCCATCAACACTCAAGAACTCATGGCATTCAAACACGTCAAGGACGAACTCTCCATCAGTGCCAACGGCTTGTTACTAAGAGACAGGAGGGTCGTCATCCCTCACCAATTGAGACAAGGAACCGCCAACCTGACACACGAAGGACACTGAGGGGTGGTAGCTACGAAGAAAGCACTGCAAAGAGCGCGTCTGGTTCCCTTCCTTCCACCAAATGACAGAGACCACACCCCAAGACTGTCCACACTGTCAATTGGTAGGGCAAGAAGAATCACATGCCCCCTGCAGATGTCGGACCTCCCAGACAGCGTATGGCAACAAGTAGCCGTCGACTTCTTCAGCCCGCTGAAGTTAGGAAAGTACATAATTGTCATCATGGACGAGTACTCCCGATTCCCCATTGCTCACCAAATTTCCTCTACCAAAGCGACCACTGTCATACCTGCCATTAACACAGCGTTTGCTGCAGGGGGAAGGCTGATAATGGACCACCTTTTAACAGACAGGAATTTGCAGAATTCGCGAGACACCTGAATTTCAAGCACCGAAAGATCGCTCCCTTGTGGCCCCAGGCCAACAGGAACGATTTATGGCCACCATAAAAAAGACAATGCAACAAGACAAACTACCTCATTGTGACATTCAGCCAGTGTTTAACCACTTGGATGCTAAGGATCCCGCGCCGCTTCAATGTAATTTCCATTGAAATCAATGGAAACTCCATGACGAGTTACCCTTGTCATTAGCACTGAAGGGGTTAAGGAAGTACTATGGCCATACAGGACCACGCCGCACAGCACTACAAATCAATGCCCTGCCACTCTGATGCTCGGGTGAATTCCACGCACCAGCATACTGACCGCAGAAGCTGTCACACAATCCAGGATCAATACTCCAGACCACGAGACCCTGGTAGAATTCGATTGGACCAAGCAAGCAAAAATGAAAGAATATGCTGACCACCGCAGACATGCCAGGACATCCGACATCCGAGAAGGAGACTGGGTGCTGGTGAGGCAGGAAAGTAAAACCAAAGCGGACAGCCATTACTATGCTCATCCGTAACAAGTAACAAGAAGGAAAGGGACCATGATTACAGCTGAGTCCAGAATCAAGAGAACAACCTGAAATGTGTCACACCGACTGGGACATGGACATGTGAAGTCAAGAAGAAAGCAGTCATGAAATACCCAGACAAGTGTCGGAGGCATGCGACATGAGAGAGGGGCTCCTCTCTTGCCGACCACGAACCAGCCAACCACAGAGAACTGTTAGAAAACCCACCCGACTCATTGAAGAACTCTGAGAGAGACATTGAACGTTCAAAATAGAAAAAAAGGGGGAGATGTTGTGTCGCCATGCCTGTCCTGACTACATCCCAGGGTCAGGCATGGCAGAAAAGGGAAGAGGAGGAGCCTGGGGGAAAACGGCAGTTCGCGCCTGTACACAATACAATAAAGACGTGATATAAGGTAGCAGGTGTCCCGTGTGTTCTTTGAGGGAACATGAAATCAGGCACCCAAACAATTAATCACACCACCATTACTCACTCACACATTTATACACACACCAAATCACTTATTCATATACAGACGTGCTGTCTTTAACAATTAATTACATAAGCACACACTTATCCATGCAGCCACTGTCACAATCACTCACTATCACATATACTCACTTATATACTCCAACACTCACAAATACTGCCTTTCACATATGTAGTTACTTACACATATACCACTAACACATACATTCGCTCACCAACATAGCTATATGTACACTCACTCACCCATACACACGCACTCATAAACGCATACACCCAGTGAGTCACCCGATCACACATCCATGCCAGGAGTCACACCCCCCACCCACACAGACACTCAGGCACCTATACAGGTTCTCAGACAATCAATCATTCTTCAATATACATTAGCATATATACATAAAACATTCTTAAACTTCTTAGAAACACTCAGTCACTGGAGACGCACCTTTCCGTGGTTTTTAAAGGGCTTTAATTAGCACGGTTACAGCAAAAAGCACCTCCTGATGCATTTCGGTCTCTACTAGACCTTTTTCAAAGGACGAGGGTGCTGACGGCGTTGCAGGATGTAACTGCATAACAGGTGGGCTGATTGTTTGAAGGGGTCTGGCCCTCTGGTGGATGCCTCGGGAGGCTCACAGTCCCTCAAAGCCCGCTGGTCTTTGTAGTTACTTGCTGTTACTCCTTGATTAATTAGCAGTGCCGGTTTCTTCATGCTGCTGAGTTTCACGGAATCCCCGCCGCCACTTTTAAGCTGTGAGGACACATCCAAGGTCCAGTCCTCGGAGGGCGCTCGCTTCCCAGGTATGCTTGCGCAGCAAAGGTGGCGGTCCAGGTTCGGGCAATGCGGCGCTCACTTGTGGAGGTGCAGTCTCGAGGCAGGACCAAGACTCTAAATACAAACACAGTCTCTCTCTCACAGAGGAATTTCGAGACACACCTTTCCGTGGGTTTTAAAGGGCTTTAATTAGCACAGTTACAGCAAAAAGCACCTCCTGATGCATTTCGGTCTCTACTAAACCTTTTTCAAAGGACGAGGGTGCTGACGGCGTTGCAGGATGTCTCTGCATAACAGGTGGGCTGATTGTTTGAAGGGGTCTGGCCCTCTGGTGGATGCCTCGGGAGGCTCACAGTCCCTCAAAGCCCGCGGGTCTTTGTAGTCACTTGCTGTTACTCCTTGATTAATTAGCAGTGCCGGTTTCTTCATGCTGCTGAGTTTCACGGAATCCCAGCAGCCACTTTTAAGCTGTGAGGACACATCCAAGGTCCAGTCCTCGGAGGGCGCTCGCTTCCCAGGTATGCTTGCGCAGCAAAGGTGGCGGTCCAGGTTCGGGCAATGCGGCGCTCACTTGTGGAGGTGCAGTCTCGAGGCAGGACCAAGCCTCTAAATACAAACACAGTCTCTCTCTCACAGAGGAATTTTGAGACACACCTTTCCGTGATTTTTAAAGGGCTTTAATTAGCACAGTTACAGCAAAAAGCACCACCTGATGCATATATATATATATGCCACGAACACCACTTCTTGCAGAGAAGAGCAGAGGACACCAGGGGAAGTATTCAGCTGTTTTAATGATAAATGAATGGCAGACCGGTTTCGGCTTGACGCCTTCTTCAAATGACCCAGTTCTGATGGCGAGTGCACTGAAAGGTCTCTGAAATAGGCCCCTCCTATCCTATGATGATGGGCTCACCTGCAACCACTTGGCAGAAATGGTATCACCATAGTTCAATGCCGGACTGCAGCTCCCACAATGCAACGTGTAGGTAAGTACCTGGTTGCAGCAGTGACACTCGCAGAAAATGCTGGACTTTAAAACAGCCCCAGGTCCCCAACTTTCAGCCAGCCTGTTCTTGTTGCAACCAAGGCTGGAAATGTATGGCAAATTCCAAGTGTCTCCCTAAGAAATCCTGGGCAGCCCGTTGACAGCAGTCTCACGGTATGCTGCAGAAGCGCATGGTGAGTCTCGAGAATCCGATCCCTCGGCTTGAAAAATGAAGAACAAAGTTCCTTTTTGCCCATGTACTCGAGACTGCTTAATGAAAGGGTCACTCTGTTGCACGCCATGAGCAGCGCGCCCAATATGCCACCAACACCACTCCTTGCAGAGAAGAGCAGAGGACACCAGGGGAAGTATTCAGCTGTTTTAATGATAAATGAATGGCAGACCGGTTTCGGCTTGACGCCTTCTTCAAATGCCTCAGTTCTGATGGCGAGTGCACTGAAAGGTCTCTGAAATAGGCCCCTCCTATCCTATAATGACGGGCTCACCTGCAACCACTTGGCAGAAATGGTATCACCACAGTTCAATGCCGGACTGCAGCTCCCACAATGCAGCGTGTAGGTAAGTACCTGGTTGCAGCAGTGACACTCGCAGAAAATGCTGGACTTTAAAACAGCCTCAGGTCCCCAACTTTCAGCCAGCCCGTTCTTGTTGCAACCAAGGCTGGAAACGTATGGCAAATTCCAAGGGTCTCCTCAAGAAATCCTGGGCCGCCGTTGACGGCAATCTCACGGTATGCTGCAGAAGGGCATGGTGAGTCTCGAGAATCCGATCCCTCGGCTTGAAAAAAAAAAAATAAAAAAAAATATATATATATATATATATATATATCTATATGCAAAAAAGAACGAGAGAACTCTGGATAGCGTCTCCCTATGAAATCCTGGGCCGCCCGTTGACGGCAGTCTCACGGTATGCTGCAGAAGCGCATGGTGAGTCTCGAGAATCCGATCCCTCGGCTTGAAAAATGAAGAACAAAGTTCCTTTTTGCCCATGTACTCGAGACTGCTTAATGAAAGGGTCACTCTGTTGCACGCCATGAGCAGCGCGCCCAATATGCCACGTACACCACTCCTTGCAGAGAAGAGCAGAGGACACCAGGGGAAGTATTCAGCTGTTTTAATGATAAATGAACGGCAGACCGGTTTCGGCTTGATGCCTTCTTCAAATGCCTCAATTCTGATGGCGAGTGCACTGAAAGATCTCTGAAATAGCCCCCTCCTATCCTATGATGACGGGCTCACCTGCAACCACTTGGCAGAAATGGTATCACCATAGTTCAATGCCGGACTGCAGCTCCCACAATACAGCGTGTAGGTAAGTACCTGGTTGCAGCAGTGACACCTGCAGAAAATGCTGGACTTTAAAACAGCCTCAGGTCCCCAACTTTCAGCCAGCCCGTTCATGTTGCAACCAAGGCTGGAAATGTATGGCAAATTCCAAGCGTCTCCCTAAGAAATCCTGGGCCGCCCGTTGACGGCAGTCTCACAGTATGCTGCAGAAGCGCATGGTGAGTCTTGAGAATCCGATCCCTCGGCTTGAAAAATGAAGAACAAAGTTCCTTTTTGCCCATGTACTCGAGACTGCTTAATGAAAGGGTCACTCTGTTGCACGCCATGAGCAGCGCGCCCAATACGCCACGTACACCACTCCTTGCAGAGAAGAGCAGAGGACACCAGGGGAAGTATTCAGCTGTTTTAATGATAAATGAACGGCAGACCGGTTTCGGCTTGACGCCTTCTTCAAATGCCTCAGTTCTGATGGCGAGTGCACTGAAAGGTCTCTGAAATAGGCCCCTCCTATTCTTTAATGACGGGCTCACCTGCAACCACTTGGCAGAAATGGTATCACCACAGTTCAATGCCGGACTACAGCTCCCGCAATGCAGCGTGTAGGTAAGTACCTGGTTGCAGCAGTGACACTCGCAGAAAATGCTGGACTTAAAAACAGCCTCAGGTCCCCAACTTTCAGCCAGCCCGTTCTTGTTGCAACCAAGGCTGGAAACGTATGGCAAATTCCAAGGATCTCCTCAAGAAATCCTGGGCCGCCGTTGACGGCAGTCTCACGGTATGCTGCAGAAGGGCATAGTGAGTCTCGAGAATCCGATCCCTCGGCTTGAAAAATATATATATATAAATATATATGCAAAAAAGAACGAGAGAACTCTGGATAGTTCTCAAGTTTAGGTAGAAAGCAGCTCCTGCTAGAGCACTCTCAACACAAGCGACACTCTAGATCTGCTCACCTCAAATGTCTGTTTTTCTCTCAAAGTCTTTAAGCATAGGACTTGCACAGTGCTGTCCTTGCAGAGCTGTAAAATGACAAAAGCCATTTATCACTCCAGGCACAGTATTACAGCTTTTAATTGGTAAAATACCAACTAAAGCCAACCTGAAATGAGTAAAAGCAACCCCTGACAGTGTTTCGCTCTAATTAGAGCTCTTCAGAGAGGTATAGCTTTGTTCAGATATAAGGGAGCACCCAGTATAAGTCAAAACAAAACCCTTTCAGGCATAGAGTGATGCATAACTTATGCAAAAAAGAAGGAGAGAACTCTGGGTAGTATATATATATATATATATATATATATATATATATATATATATATATATATATATATATATATATATACGCGAAAACTCCACACACCACTTCCGAGTCAGCCCAGAGGTCAAGTCGGCGAGGGAACAGAGGAGACGGACCAACAGATGCGCTTCACAGGTTCTTTTATTGCATAGTAGTCGGTAGCAAGAGGGCACTACGCGTTTCTGGCTTGAAAAGCCCTTGTTCACATGCAAGTGAGCCAGTTAAAAAATTTTAATTTTATAATGCAGTGCACACCCAATTACCCCGCCCAGTCACATGATGTTAAAGTGTCATAGAAATGAAAGACATACTTTTCCTATATATCGGAGTGTGTTGTTTCATACGGAATTTTTGCATTATCGCAACTAGTGTATATATTAATTCAGAAAAAACATTCTTTAAGGCAACATACCATAAAATATAACACTGTGCAATAATTATGTAATATGGTCCCACAAACATTGTAAATAGGCATTTCATATTTCAGGATAAATCCATTAAAAAAAGACCGTACATTTCATATATATAATATTTAAAGTGACTGGAGGACTGATTTATACGTGCAAATATATACAAAATTGGCTGGTTCTGAGCCTGCGTCAGGTGGAGTATATTAAAGTGCATGAGGGAATAAGGGAGATGGGGATAAAGTGCTGGACCCACATATTGCACAAAAGTACCTTGTGTATTCAATGCATAAATGCAATTTAACAGTTAGAGATAGGACACTGTCCTTTACTATATCTCATAAAACACTGTAAAAACATTTGATACCAATATTAAAACTACAATATGTAAAATTCATTATGGCTAAAAACACCCAGTGTAAAAAAGTGCTAATAAATATCAGACAAAATTTAATAGAAAATGTGTATACAAAGTATTAAATAGCAATCAGTGTATATTTACAAAATTTGAAGGAGGCAAGGAGCTAGATATATTGATGGAGAGGTGGCCAACAAGGAACTTGACTGGCCACATGTCTAGCTATCTAGACAAGTACTATCTTAGGTCGCATTGGACAGAATATATATATATATATATATACTTTCGGTCCACTAGGTAACAGGAAACCTGACTACCTAGGGGAAATTACATCCAGAGTTGATGTCTTTTTCGCAGAGACTCCATGTTTACAACAGAAATCATATCATAGGAAATGACGAAGATCCTCTGTGATGTTAAGACCATTAGGCCACTTACTGTCGTATTCGAGAATCATTCGTGACTCCAGTTGTCGGAGTTTGAGTTCCCGATTACCCCCTCTT
The DNA here is from genome assembly GCF_964261635.1 of Lissotriton helveticus. NCBI lineage: Eukaryota > Metazoa > Chordata > Amphibia > Caudata > Salamandridae > Lissotriton > Lissotriton helveticus. The sequence continues at coordinate 1,065,796,384 of NC_136065.1, read as the reverse complement.
CTTGATTTAGGGACTGAGGCCACAACATAGTATGATAAGCAATTGATATCTTTGTTGTGTGAGCTCAAAAAATGGCGTGCCACTGGGTATGCAGGATCTGAGTGTAAGATGGCCCGAATATGCTGTAAAATTCTAACATGTACTGGCTGTTTAGTGCTGCCTACATAATTGAGGCCGCAAGTACATGTCAATACGTATACAGCATATTCTGTTTTGCATGTATACTGGCCTTTAATAGGGAACTCAGTGTCACAGAAGGGAGTTTTATAGTGTGTCTTATTTATTCCGAAATTACAAGCTCTACAAGTAGAGCATTTTCGGAATCCCTCCTTAATTAGCCAATTAGGTTTCAGTTTGAGCTCAGGGCTGCTTTGATCGAGCACAGCTCCCATACTCAGTGCCCGACGAAAGGTAACCAGGGGTTTGTCAGGAAGCATATTACCCAATACATTGTCAGTTAGTATAGTTGGCCAATGATGGTTAATTATTTGTCTTATTTTGTTTTGTTGGCTGCTGTAATCAGTGATAAATCTGGGACATTCCTGTATAATGATATCAGAGGTTTCATCAGGCAATTCGATACTTTCAGAGGATTGCCTTAACAAACTAGCCCGTGTTCTACCCTGTGACTTTACTAGAGCTTGATTAAACATTTTTTCTGTGTAACCTCGGGCTTTCATACGGCTACGCAAGTTGTCAAAACGGGTCTCAAAGTCAAAGGCAACACTACATATTCTCTTCAACCTGAGGATTTCTCCATAGGGAATACTTTGAATCGTATGCCTGGGATGTAAACTAGAGGCATGGAGGGTAGTGTTACCCGCCGTGCTTTTACGATGAAGAGTAGTCTGCACTCTGCTGTGATCATCAATATAAACAGTGACATCCAAAAATTCTGCTTGTTTAGCACTAATCCTAGAAGTAAACCTAAGATTATATGGATTGTTATTAATCACATCAACAAAAGCATTGGCCTCCGTTTCATCACCTTGCCAAACTATAAAAATATCGTCAATATAGCGGAAGTAACGGATAATTTTCTCTCGTACCCACACTTGATGCGTAACATTGAGGACCCGCTCCTCCCACCAGCCTACGTGTAAACACGCATAGCTAGGGGAGAAGCAGGCCCCCATTGCCACGCCCCTCAATTGCCTCCAAATTTCTTTGCCAAATAAAAAATAGTTATTGTTAAGACACCATTCAATTAAGCCCAGAATCACTTTGTTGTGCTCATAAAAATCAATTGGCCGGCGGCCCAAGAAATGAGAAACTGCATTCATTCCATCAGTATGTGAAATACTTGTGTATAGTTGTTCGACATCTAAAGTAATAAGCAGCATATCATTTTGCCATTCTAGGTCCTCTATTTTAGCCAAAAAGTCTCCAGTGTCACGTACAAAGCTAGGCAGGCTGCTTACCAATTTCTTCAAGAAAAAATCCACATATTGGCCTACTTTTTCTCCACAACTGTTTATCGCAGAGATAATTGGCCTGCCTGGCACCGGTGATTGTCCTTTGTGTATTTTAGGAATTAAATACATAATTGGCAAAGTTGGATGTTCATTAAGCATAAATTTGTACTCTTCCTCCGAGATTAGACCCACTCTACGATGTTTTTGTAGGAGTTTGCTTAAATTTTCATTAGCCTTAATGTATTCCTTGTTGGTAGATTTTTGGTAACACATAGGATCCGATAGCTGTCTTTGGGCTTCCAGAATGTATGCTGATTTTGGCCATATAACGATGTTTCCACCCTTGTCCGCCATTTTAATTACGATATCAGGATTGTTCTTTAATTTTTTTATTAGTACATGATATTGCGCTTGTTTCACATTATATCTCCTTCTTTTTTTGTGTATGTTACTAGTCTTATGCAGTTTTTTCATTTCTGTGATGACACAGTCCTGGAACACATCAACTGCATCACGAGTCATAATTGGCACAAATTCCGATTATTTGAGATGTCATCAGTGATGTCATGAGTGATGTCACTGACCATGTCATGAGTGATGTTATATGTGACGTCATCAGCAGTGCATTGCGGGCACGCAAGTTATAGTTAGCTGAGCTAACTATAACAGAGGAATTTCAAAGGTTTTATATGAGAGAAATGTTCAGCTAACTAAAACGTGTGAAAACTAGGGTTTTTTCAATTAATTTGCATGGTTTTTTAAATGCTAATTCCTAACTATAACGTATGTGAAACCTATGGTTTTTTCAGTGAATTTCAAAGGTTTTGTAAATGATAAGTTAAAAATTTATTAATTATTATGTATTTCTTTTTACACTAATTTCTTATATTTTTAATATAAATATTTATATGTATTTAATTTTTATATTTCATATTATTATTATAAAATAATAACAAAACTAAATTGCAAAGTAATTTTTGTATTAATTATTGCTTGATTTTGGTTGAAAGTATAACACAACTCCAGCAATGCTCTGGGGCCCTATGCTCACAAAGCTGTATCAATCCTTTCACCTGCTTCAAACATGTGCACGTTTTTTTAATTTTTTTTATTGAAATCATTGCAGAGTCAAATTTAAGTACAATCGACAGGGTCCAGCAAAATCAAGGTAAAGCTACAACATAAGAAATCATTGCACAATTCAGTCCAACATGTGCAAGGTTTTGATGCAGCATAAGCTCAAAAGTGACTGAATGAAATGTTATACATTTCACTGAGTCACTTTTAGGAGGCGTTGCTGCACCCCCTTCTGCACAGGAAAGCCTCTTCTTGCGCAGGGCTTTACAATGTAGCTGGAGCTGCAACAGTCTTAACTACGGAATATTACGAACCCACATTAAAATTCACTTTTGATAGTAGTCACGCAACTCAGTTTATGATGACTAATCCCAACGTCCTTTTGTTTCCTTCAGCAAACATCCTTCAGAAGCAACCACGGCCTATAGAGCAACAGCAATGGAATTCTCTGCAACTTATTGAAAATACTTTGACGTATAAAAGCAGAGTTCAAGTCGAGTGATGAACTCCGGTGGCCGCACTCTTTATACAAGGTAAGCACAGCAGCCTATATATACAATGCCTTCATAGCAAGGCATTAGAAAAAGGTCGCCATAACAGGCGTCAGTAACGCAGTAGGCACTTCCATATAGACACCACTTGAACGCGGCACTATAACAAGTAAAATGTCCCAGGTACACTGCACTCGTAAAACTGTAGTGTAACATATATTTATGAAAGGAGAGAGGGCCATATTATCAAACCTTGGCAACAGAATTATCGCCACTTTATCGGCAGGAAAGTGGCGATAATGGGTTTGATAATATACTCTATGGAATTCCAATCGAAGCTCATGTTAGATGTGAAGGACATCTGACATGAGCTTCGATTGGAATTCCATAGAGCATATTATCAAACCCATTATCGCCACTTTAGCGACACTTTCCTGCCGATAAAGTGGCAATAATTTTTGTCGCCAAAGGCTTGATATTATGGCCCAGAGTGCGTAGTGTACAGCAGCTTCTCTGTAAAATATATAATTACCTCCGAGCAGTGACAACAGATAGGTTACAACAGTCTGACAAACAGATCATCAACCTTATTATGCCACTTTTGAGTCACTTTTAACATGGGTAAAGTGATGCAAGGAGCTAGTAAATCTACGTCAGGTTCAACAAAAAATCTCAACTCCAGACTCTGCGACATAGTTTTAATGTTGTTTTCTCTCTCTCTCACTCTCTAGGACATCATTTCTCTATGTCTCTTAAACTTAGACACTGCTGTCTACTTGGACGTGTAGAAGATCAGCCCACCTGAAGTTGTCAACTCCACTTCCTAATGTGTTTGGCGCAAAGTTTACACAACGGTAAGCACAGAGGCCTAGATCTACAAATCCTTCATAGGAATGCATTAGAAATAATTCGGCATAACGGGCGTCAGTAACGCAGTAGGCACTTCCATATAGAAACCGGCACTATAACCGGGTCAGAGCCGGTTGCTCCTCCCGCCGCGTGGCCCATCCCGAGTGTGCCCGGTTTCCGCCTGCCGCCACCGCTGCCGCTGCCAAGTTGGTATCTTGTCCCCTGAATTGTGCCTGTTATTGTATTTTAGTCCGTTAACTGTTGTACCCCTGCTCAAGTTTGCTTTGCCCCCTGCATTGTGCCTGTAATTGTCTTCTTTTGTACCCCTGCTCAAGTTTGTTTCTGCCCCCTGCATTGTGCCTGTAATCGTCTTCTCTTCTCCATCGTGAACTGTGTACCCCTTTGCCCCTGTGCTGTTATCGTTCCCTTCGTCGTGCCCCTGTTCGTTCTGCGACCCCACCGCCGTTTCTGCTGCTGAACCCACCCCGCTCCCTGCCTCTGCTCCCCCACGGCCCCACCCCCGTTCCCTCCAGCATCACCGTTCCCCTCCCCACTCGTCACCCCGCTCCCGCCTCCCAGCTGCTCCTCCCTCGCTCCGCCCCCCACTCTCCATTTATGGCTGAGTCCGCGCATGCGTGCAGCGTTCACACGCAGCGGGTGCACCAATGGTGCGCCGAAGGCACGCCAAAGGCAAGCCCGTCTGCGCCCGTCCGCGCCTGGACCGCGCCCAGCACCAGACCCCATGGCCCCCCCGCGGATGCCATCCCACCCGCCGGACGTACAACGGCGCCACCCTCAGCGCACTCAACACCGGACGCCTCCCCGACTGCCACCGAGCCATCCCAGGACGCACCCACCGACCCTTCACCTGCCATTTATTTATTTATTTTATATTCTTATAAAGCGCCAGACTAGACCCCCGAAGGGGTATCTCCGCGCTATTGCTGCAACACGAGAGTGTTCTAATTCTGAGAGTGTGTCCAGTAAGAGGGAATGAGAGCTGGAAGGCATTATTTATCAGGATACAGATACGTTTTTAAAGTTTTCCGAAAACTCAAATGACTGGAAATAGATCTAAGTTCTGGGGGCAGAGAATTCCAGAGTGCTGGTCCGGCATAAGCTAATGCACGGCCGCCTTGTCTGGCCTTTTTTACTCTGGGTGTCTGCAAGAGCTGCTGATGGCTGGAGCGCAGAGACCGCCCAGGGATGTAAGGCTGAAAGATTTCGGTCATGTATTTAGGGCCCTCCCCTATCATACTCTTATGAATAGTGCATAGAGTTTTAAATTGGACCCGTTTCCTCACTGGAAGCCAGTGGAGTCTCACCAGCAGGGGACTGGAAGGAGTCCTTGATGGAACATTCAGGACAATCCTTGCTGCTGTATTTTGGATTACCTGCAATTTACTAAGTTGCTCCTCGTTAGTTCCGAGGAGCAACCCATTGCAGTAATCCACCCTGCTGATGACCAGAGCCTGCACAAGCGTTTTTCTGTGACGGTCCGGTATGTAGGGGAAGACTCGTCTCAACATCCCAATAGCCCGAAAGCAGGTACCAGCAACCTGATTTACATGTCCTTTAAAGGTGAGTTGCTGATCAAAAAGCACTCCCAGGTTCCTAACAGTACTCTTGGGGGTGGGGACAGGACCTAGCTCTAAGGGCCACCAGTCAATGACCAATGTGTTGCCGCTTGTCCAAAACACATAACCTCCGTTTTCCCCACATTACACTGCAGACAGTTTGTTGACATCCAGTCTGCAATGGCTCTCATACCATCTGCAAAGGATCTTTTTATTGCAGATGTGAGAGTTTTGAAAGGGAAAAGGAGTTGGGTGTCGTCGGCATACGACACCGGGGTGAACCCGAAAGATCTAGCTAAGTTGCCAATCCTGCAAGTTCGCCTGTATCAGGACCTGCAACCCACCCGCACCCACCAAGCCAAACACCAACAGCAACCACCTGAAGTGCATCCTGCTCAACACCCGCTCCGTCCACAGACACGCCGTGGAACTATGGAACCTGCTCGACACCACATCCCCAGACGTCGCCTTCCTCACGGAAACCTGGATGAACGCCTCCTCAGCGCCCGACATCGCCATCTCCATCCCGGCGGATACAAGATCACCAGGAGGGACCGCACCAACCGTACAGGAGGAGGCATCGCCATCGTCCACAAGAACACCATCCGCATCACGACCAACTCCGACGACAACCTCACAACCGCCGAACATCTTCACTTCCAGATTCACACCGACCCCAAGACCACACTCAGAGGCACCCTCATCTACAGACCCCCAGGACCCCGCACTCAATTCAGTGAAGACATCGCAGACTACATCAGCCCACACGCCCTTCCCTCCGCCGACTACATCCTCCTAGGAGACCTCAACTTCCACCTGGAGAACAACAACGACAACAACACCACCACCCTCCTGGACAACCTCGCTAACATCGGACTCAAGCAACTGGTGAACACCCCCACCCACTAATGCCGGACACACGCTTGACCCAATCTTCTCCTCCAGCAAGTACATCTCCTTCAGCCACTCCACCGGACTCCACTGGACAGACCACAGCTGTGTCCACTTCAGCTTCAGAAAGACCACAACCCACCACCTCCCGCAACAAGTTCCCCGCAGGAACTGTAACAAGATCACGACCGACCAGCTCACTGCATCACTGAACCAGAACCCTCCCGCCAGATCAACGGACCCCAAACAAGCAGCCCACAACCTGGCACAGTGGATCACCAACTGCGCCGACAACCTCGCACCCCTAAAAATGCATCACAACAGGCCCGGAAGCAAGAAAGCCCTGTGGTTCAACGACGACCTAAATAACTCCAAGAAGAACTGCTGCACCCTCGAGAAAGCCTGGCGAAAGAACCCGACCACAGACAACATGACCGCCCTCAAGCAAGCCACCCGCAAACACCACCAGCTGATCCACACCACCAAGAAGACAGCATTCAAGGAACGATTAGACAGCAACGCACACAACAGCAAGGAACTCTTCAGCATCGTCAAAGAGCTCTCCAACCCCAGCGCCGGTAACAACGACATCACTCCCTCACAGGACCTCTGTGACTCACTCGCCACGTTCTTCCACAGCAAGATCGCAGACATACACAACAGCTTCGGCGAACAGTCCACGCACCCAACCACAAAACCGACGCCCCCCACCACTACCCTCCGCGACTGGACCCCAGTCAACACAGAAGACACCATCCAGACGATGAACACCATCCACTCCGGTTCACCAACCGACCCATGCCCTCACCACGTCTTCAACAGGCCGACTCCGTCATCGCACCCCAAATCCGGAACATCATCAACTGCTCCTTCAACACCACCACCTTCCCGGAGAGCTGGAAGCACGCCGAACTCAGCGCCCTCCTGAAAAAACCATCAGCAGACCCCACCGACCTCAAGAACTACCGCCCCATCTCGCTCCTCCCGTTTCCTGCCAAAGTCATCAAGAAGACCGTCAACAGACAGCTGGCCGCCTTCCTCGAGACGAACGGATCCCTCGACCACTCACAGTCCGGCTTCCGAGCCAATCACAGCACCGAGACCGCCCTCATCGCAGCCACTGACGACATCCGAACCCTGCTCGACAACGGGGAAACAGTGGCCCTCATCTTCCTGGACCTCTCCGCAGCATTCGATACTGTGTGCCACCGCACCCTAGCACAATGCCTCAGCAACGTCGGAATCCAAGGGAAGGCCCTGGAGTGGATCATCTCGTTCCTCGCCGGAAGAACCCAGAGAGTCCGCCTCCCCCATTCAGATCTGAGGCCTCCGAAGTCATCTGCGGCATGCCACAAGGATCATCACTCAGTCCCACCCTCTTCAACGTGTACATGAGCCCCCCTCACAGCCATCGTACGCCAACACAGCCTCAACATCATCTCCTACGCCGACGACACCCAGCTGATCCTCTCCCTCACCAATGACCCCGCCACCGCCAGATCCAACCTACACGAAGGGATGAAAGAGGTAGCCGAATGGATGAAGAACAGCCGCTTGAAACTGAACTCAGACAAGACGGAAGTCCTCATCCTTGGACCATCACCGTCGGCCTGGGACGACTCCTGGTGGCCCCCGGCCCTAGGCAGCGCACCCAAACCAACGGATCACGCACGCAACCTGGGCTTCATCCTGGACCCCTCCCTGTCGATGACCAGACAAGTCAACGCTGTCTCGGCTTCATCCTTCAACATCCTACGCATGCTCCGAAAGATCTTCAGATGGATCCCCACCGAATCCAGGAAGACGGTCACCCAGGCACTTGTCACCAGCCGACTAGATTACGTAAACACCCTCTACACCGGAACCACAGCCAAACTGCAGAAAAGACTCCAACGTATCCAGAACGCCTCTGCACGACTCATCCTGGACATCCCACGTCACAGCCACATCTCTGGACACCTGAAAGACCTGCACTGGCTCCCCGTCAGCAAAAGAATCGCTTTCCGCCTCCTCACCCACGCACACAAAGCCCTCCACAACCTAGGCCCCAGGTACCTCAACGACCGCCTGACCTTCTACACTCCCACCCGCCAACTACGATCGACCAGCCATGCACTCGCCGCTGTTCCACGCATCCGAAGAGCCACCATGGGAGGAAGATCCTTCTCCTACCTGGCAGCCAAGACCTGGAATTCACTCCCCATCCACCTCCGTCTGACCTAAGACCACCTCTCCTTCAGGAAGCAACTCAAGACCTGGCTGTTCGAGCAGTAGCGGACCCCTATGGACTTCCATATGGACACCACCTGAACGCGGCACTATAACAGAACAGCAATATACGAGTCACACTGCACACGTAAAACTGTAGAGTTACCACAACTTGTAATGCTTCAGCTCATTTACTTACATCTACATAATTCTAAACTCTAATTTTCTGTTTTCTTTTGCAGATTACCAATCGGACACCTTTGGGAATCCATTTCACAATTTCTTTATAAAATTGTTTAACTTATTTTGCCAGTTCTAATATAGTTATAATTGAGTTTCGTTTATATTTATTGTTTAATAAAAGTTAATAAAAAAAAACTACATACTTCTTTTATTTTGTGGGGGAGGGGTATGACGGTCCGCAATAAAAATAATGTTGGAATACTATAGTACGATATTCAAGACTAGGATTGAAAACTACTGAGTTCTAACGAACTGATATAATAAATACAATGGTGAGAAACTACTAAAATGGCGGTGGACGGAGTACGTAATCAACGTTTGGCGCCTCGGCACTACCTTTCAAATAAATATATAAAAAATATGACTATTAATACTGTACAAAAGTACAGCACCGGATGAATCACACGAACCAGGAAAAGAAACCAACAGATTTACTAACTGATATAAACAAAGGTTTGCTTGTTGAACTTGAAGAAAAAAACATGAACTTCGAAACGACGCTGAGCATGCGAAGAGAATACAACTGCTACATCAAAAAAAGGAAAGCTTTACATACAAAAGGCAATACATTATCGCCGCTTTTATCGACAGGAAACTGCCGATAAAGCAGCGATAATGTGCTTGATAATAGGCCCTTGTAACTTCCCATAGCAGCCCAGGTTCTGATCCTAACCTAGGCTGCTATGGTTATTCACAAGTACATATTATCAAGCCCATTATCTCCACTTTATCGGCAGTTTTCTGCCAATAAATGCGACGATAATGTATCGCCTTTTGTTGACAATATGGACCATTGCTCTTTTTTTCACCAGTAAACTTAGATGCATATTATCAAGGACCGGTGTTAAAATTATCGTAATTTTATTGGCAAGAAACTGCTGATAAAACGGCGATAATGAGCTTCATAATACGGCCTTGTTATTTCCCATAGAACCCCATGTTAGCACCAGAACATAGGCTTCTATGGGAATTTACAAGGACGTATTATCAAGCCCACCCTCCCAACATTAATAAAAAACTCCAGACAATGCACGTACCCGGAGCTGGAAGGTCATTTTACTTATCACTGCCCCAGAAAGGTTGCGTTCCCCGCGACGTGTACGGGGACAGAGAGAGAGAGCTCAAAACATTTTTTTTTTTAAAAACACCCGAGGGGTGCCGCTCCCGGAGACTGCGGAGAGTAGGACGGTAACCCCCCCCCCCTGGCATACTTCAAAATAAAACCAGAGGAGTGCCGTTCCCCCATGCTCGGGGCACCTTACAAGCCCCCACTAACAACCAGGACACCTACATGCTGGGGACCTGCACGCTGAATACAAGCTGAATACAAGCCAGCGCTTCGCGCTTTTAAAAACGCCCGTTTTTCATTTTGGTTTCACTTAATTTTCTTATCCCCTGATTTTAGAGGGTTCCTGGCCCCTACCTACATTTTAATTGTTACCACCACCGCTGCTTAGCGGGTCCGGGTCTGTGGGCTTTAGCCTCTTGCTCGTTTTTTGGCCGCCATCTTAGGTGTGGATGTGCCACTCTAGAGGCGCAGGACCGAGCGCTCTAGTTTCGCCGACCTCATTCGCCAGCCCTTCTTAAACCTCTCCTCTAGCGCGCAGCGGTCGCGCCTTCCCTGCGCCTGAGTCGTGCCAGAGTCCTGCCCGTCTGCACCCGTCAGCGTCCCGGAGACGGGCGGAGCGGCGGGAGACTCGGGCTCGGGCAGACCGTGCCCAATTGGACCTACCATGGTCTGTTATACATCTGCGCAACTTCGGTCCCTACAAAGGGTATCGTGTGGCTGCTTCAGGGTTTTCCCTGGTCGCTATAGGGGCAAGAGCACTTGTCCTGGCTGTGGCTGGTCGAAAGGCGCTGTTTTACGGCCACCCCTTTACCGGGAGATGGTCCCGGTGAAGCATCTTTGTATGCTACTAAACACCAGGTCAGTGCGCTGTCACGCTCAGGAGCTCTTTGACCTCTTGACTATGGAAAAACCGGTGTGTCTGATGCTTACGGAAACCTGGTTGGGAGTTTCTTCCAACCCGGATATCGCTTCTGCGATCCCGCCAGAATATAGTATCTATAGGCAGGATAGACCGGAAGGAAGGGGCGGCGGTGTAGCTCTCGTGGTGAAGAACTCTGTTGTATGTTCTATTATTCCCACTGAGGCTATTAAAGGGTCGGAGTCCCTTGCCTTTTCTTTATCTTTGGCGCCGCATCAGTCAGTGAAAGGACTGTTAGTGTATAGACCTCCGGGTCCAGCAGGCACTTTTTTTGAAGAACTTCAGTCTGTTATATCAATGCTGGCCATGAGAGCTGACCACCTCATTCTGGCTGGTGATTTCAACTTTCACATGGATGATGCGGTGGACCCAGACGTGATTAAACTATCCGATATCAAGGTTCCCTGGGTCTAACCCCCTTTCTTTTTGAACCAACGCATGACAAAGGCCATACTTTGGATCAGGTCTTCTCTACCTCTCCCATCGAGGTGACGGCACTTATGCCGGTTCTTTGGACTGACCATTTCCTGGTTCAGTTTCATATATTGGGCATTGAGAAACCCCGGAGTAGTGCCCCTAGGCAGTCTGGATCAGCGTCAAGGGCACTGCACCGGGTAACACCAGAACTGCTGTCACAAGCATTGTGTGAACATCCCTGCCCTCTCACGGGGGTGTTGGATAGAGACCTGGAGTCCTTGCAGGCTTGGTTTGGGGATAGGTTAAATGATCTGGCCCCTTTGAGGCCTCCTCGATCACTACCTAAATGGGTTTCTGCTCCGTGGTATACTGGCGCGCTGCTTGCTTCCCGCAGGCAGTGCAAGGTGGCGGAGAGGACCTGGCGAGCCCAGTACGACCCAGCTGCCAGACTCGAATATAGAACCAGGGTCAAAGCCTACCATCGAGCTATTCTCCTTGAGAAGAAAAGCTATTTTGCCAGGAGGATAGAGGACGCCTCGAACTCCTGTAAAGAGATCTTCACGATCGTTAGGGAATATATTGCCCCGCGGTCGAATGCGGCCCAGTCTGTTCCCACTCAGAAGTGGGTATCGGATCTGGCTTGCTTCTTCACTGATAAGATTAAGCTGATACAGGATTCTTTTTCACCGCGGTCGGCGGCCGCCCAGCTTGGCTTCGAGGCTGGTCCTGTTCCATCGGTCCCTCCAGGGCCAGTCCTGTCAGACTTTCTGCCCATTTCAACTGCTTCGTCTTTGACACTTTTGGCCAATCTTAAATCTGGATCGCCGCTCGATCCATGTCCGGCCAAATTTCTGGCGAAGATGGCGGAGGTGGTAAACCCGCTGGTAAACCCTCTCCTGAATCTTTCTTTGAGCCAAGGTGAGGTCCCTCTGGTGTGGAAGCAAGCCATGGTCATTCCTCTTATTAAGAAGCCCGGTCTGGCCCCCGAGGTCTTGGCCAACTACAGGCCTATTTCTCTTCTTCCTGCTTTGGCTAAGACCCTGGAGAAGCATGTTCACAACGTCCTCTCCAATTTTTGGGAATCTAACGATTTGCTTCATTCCACTCAATCGGGCTTCCACCCCAATCTTAGCACGGAGACGGCGTTGCTGGAGGTGTCTGAGGCCATCAAGGAGACGCTAGACTTGGGTGGGAGAGCCATGTTGATCATGCTCGATCTGTCGGCGGCCTTCGACACCGTCCCCCATGAGGGCTTGCTCATCAGACTTTATGAGATCGGTCTAAGGGGGACGGTGCTCAGCTGGTTTACATTTTTCTTAGCTGGTCGCCGTGAGACGGTCTGGGCCTCCTCGGCTTCTGCTGAGATGCCGCCATTGGGAGTCGGAGTCCCGCAGGGCTCGGTACTGAGCCCGACTCTTTTTAACATCTTCATGACCCCTCTGGCGGCTCTGGCTGAGTCGTTCGGGGCCCAGATCGTATCCTATGCGGATGACACCCAGTTGCTCTTCACCTGCCGGAAAGGTGAGGACTTTGACGGAGAGAGTATCCGCGAGTGCCTTGGGGCTGTTTTTACATGGTTCCAACTGAACAGCCTCAAGTGCAACTCAGACAAGTCGGAGGTACTCTTCTTCGGTTGTCAATCCGATCCGGACTGGCAGGTGTGGTGGCCTGCGGATATGTTTCCTCCGAGGCAATCGTCTCAGGTAGCTAAGAATTTGGGGGTGAAAATTGACAATGGTCTGACTTTAAGATCTCAGATCCTTGCCCTCACTGGCACCTGCTTTGGTCTTCTCCGTATGCTTTGGAAGTTTTTTCCTTTGCTCTCCGAGGATCACAGGAGAATTACGGTACAGGCCTTGATCGGTTCAAGACTGGACTATTCTAACATCTTATATCTTGGCCTGCCTGAATATCTCCTGCAACGGATGCAGGTGGTCCAGAATGCGGCGGCACGCGCCATCTTTGGTCTGCACAGGCGAGCCAATGTTTCCGGCCTGTTGCAGTTGCTTCATTGGCTGCCTATCCGGCAGCGAATAGTTTTCAAAGCTTTGACCCTTGCGCATAAGGCCTTTTATTCCACAGGGGCCAAATATCTGCAGAAGAGGCTTATGCCTTACCGTCCCTCTCGATCTCTGAGATCAGAGGCGAAGTTTCTTGCCATTGTCCCTCGTGTGAGGAGGGCCCGCATGGGAGGTCGCTCTTTTATGCTTCGGGCCCCTCAGCTTTGGAATTCTTTGCCCCTCACTTTACGTAGCAACTCAAACTTGCTGTCTTTTAGGAAGGGCCTGAAAACTTGGCTCTTTGCCTCCTAGATTTTATGCTCCCCGTACCCTGCTTCTTTTTCACTGTGTTGTGTTTTGTTCTTTAGGATGTCAATAAAGCGCCGGTACACTCTTTTGAGTAGCCGCGCGCTATAAAACTCACATAATAACATAACATAACATAACATTATGCAGAAAAATTGCCCCCGTAATTTACCCCCCCGGGACCTAATGAATAAAACGGACTTCTACTTTTTTTTTCACCTTTTCCACCGCGTACAAGTACTGCACGAGTACCCCGCCATTTTTCTATTTTTTTTTAAATAAAAATCCATGTACCACCCCCTGACCAAGACTATAGGCTCAGAATGTTTCTACCCTGCCCCCTTTCCTTATTTCTCAACTTTGTTTTACTGTTTTCTTGTGACTCTGCTCTTCCGACAAACAACATGGCTGCCAATACTTCTTGGTTTGGAGTATTGACAGCCAATCAGCATGCAGCTCCTGCTCGTAATTGTAAGTATTTACATACGCGTATGCCGCAATTTTTCTTTAAAAAAAAATTTAAAAAAATAGAGCCTAAACATCCATATACGACCCCCTAAGCAAGCCTAGAGGGTCAGGATATCTCTACCCTACCCCCTTCCCTTATTTATCAACTTTGTTTTACTGTTTTCTTGTGACTCGGTTCTAGCGAGGCACAAGATGGCCGCCAACACTTCCTGGTTTCGAGTGTTGACAGACAGTTCATAGCCAGCATGCAGCTCGCGCTCGTAATTGAACAGATTTCAGTACACGTACTGAACTCCGACTCTAGATATCGCTATGATTTTACTTGCAATTTTCTCAGAAACTACTGAACAGATTTACACCATTTAACAAAAAGCACAATCTGAGAACAGAACTCTACCTCTCTGCCAAATTTGGTGTTATTCCGTTCAGCCGTTCGGGCTGTAGCCCTGGCTAAAGGTCCCTATGGAAAATTGCATGGGGAAAACACGTTTTAGGACCCCCCTTTTTTCTCAGACCCCACTTGATGAATCACCCCCAAACTTTCAGGGAAGGAGCGGAACCGAGCAGGCCATTTTCTTGGAGAAATTCACGGAGGTTCGTCCACTGGCGCCAAAGTTATTCCAAATAGAATGTTGTGGATTTCCTATGGAAACTAGGTCCTCACTATAACTACCTACTGGCGACCGCCAGTAGGTATATATATATCTATATATATCAATATATATATATATATATATATATATATCCTGAACTCCGTTCCTCACGAGCCCCCGCAGTTCCCTCTGCTGGCAAGTAAACACCGGACACGGACCTCGAGGTTCTTCACAATTTATTTAGCAGAAAGATTCACATATATATATATATATTCACTGAAAAAACCATAGGTTTCAGGAGTTATATAGTTAAGAGTTAGTTTTTAAAAAACCTTTGAAATTCACTCAAAAAACTATAAGTTTTAGTGGTGTTATAGTTAGCTGGACATTTTACTCATACAAAACCAATGAAATTGCTCCTATATAGTTAGTTGTACTAACTATATTTCGCGCACCCGCAATCCACTGCTGATGATGTCACATATTAGATCATTCATGACATGGTCAGTGATATCACTGATGACATCTCAAATGACATCACTGATGACATCACTGATGACATCATCCAGTGAATGTGATTTGCTTTGTTATTTGAATATGCATTATATATATAGCAATTTACATTGAAGAATGAGTGGATATATATAAATAAATATTTGGATGGAGGATTTAGTAGCAGTGTAATTGACTTATAACTTGACCAATTTCTAATGTCTCACTAAATATAGTGGATAGTGACTAAACTGTGTGAATATCTGTATCACTTTGTCAGTTGTTGTGTAAACTGATTCCACAGTTGGTTACTAGCTATGTGAAAGTCTATATCAGTTATTGATTAGTTAACTGAGTATTTGTATGGGAGTGTGAAAGTGTGTGTGGTTCGGTGGGGGGGGGGTGTGACTGTCCAAAGATGTGTGAATAGTTGATTCAGTAGATATATGAAGTTAAAACTACATGTTCTAACAGTTTGGGTGAGGGAATCTCTTTATGGGTGTGGTGATGAGCAAATATATTTCTCAAAGGTACAGGTCCAACAAACTAGAAAAATAAAAGGCAGTGTATGTGTCAGTTGTTGTATATAAATAAGTATACATAAGACACAATGATTGTGTGAGTGACTGTATGGATAACTGTATACTCGTAATAATGATTTTATAATTCACTAAGTATGACTTACTATCTAAATGAATAGAAGAAGTGGTGTTTGTATAAGTGTTTTGCTAAGTAAATATGTAAGTATGATCCATTGTTTGCATAAGTGAGTAGGATGACTTCATATGTGAATAGGATGCATGCTGTTGTTTAATGTCGATATGGATGTATAAGTATTTTTGATAGTGTTCTATTGTTCATTGACAGCATGTATGAGTGAATCCATAGGTAAGTGATTAGATGTGTGTATACATCTATGAATCACTGAGTGGATTTTTAGATACTTGTATTGCTGTGACAATGGATTTAAATATGATACTCTGTATTTTACAAACAGTGATGAAAAATTGTAATAGTGTATGAAAAGGTGTATGTGATTGTCACGTGGATGATGTCATCAGTGATGTCATTAGTGATGTCATTTGAGATGTCATCAGTGATGTCACTGACCATGTCATGAATGATCTAATATGTGACATCATCAGCAGTGGATTGCGGGTGCGCGAAATATAGTTAGTACAACTAACTATATAGGAGCAATTTCATTGGTTTTGTATGAGTAAAATGTCCAGCTAACTATAACACCACTAAAACTTATAGTTTTTTGAGTGAATTTCAAAGGTTTTTTAAAAACTAATTCTTAACTATATAACTCCTGAAACCTATGGTTTTTTCAGTGAATTTCAAAGGTTTTTTTAAATGCTAATTCCTAACTATATAAGGCCTGAAACCTATGGTTTTTTCTGTGAATTTCAAAGGTTTTTTAAATGCTGATTCCTAACTATATAAGGCCTGAAACCTATGTTTTTTCAGTGAATTTCAAAGGTTTTTTAAATGCTAATTCCTAACTATATAAGGCCTGAAACCTATGGTTTTTTCAGTGAATTTCAAAGGTTTTTTAAATGCTAATTCCTAACTATATAAGGCCTGAAACCTATGGTTTTTTCAGTTTAAAAAAAAAAAATTGATTGGTTAACTGGCTTATTAAGTGTATCTTAGTGAATACATATATTAGCGAGTAATGTTTAAATATTTAAATATATGCATGAGTGATGTAATATGTGACGTCATCAGCAGTGCATTGCAGACGTGCAAGTTATAGTGAGTCCAACTAACTATAACGTGGGAATTTCAATGGTTTTATGCGAGTAAAATTTCCAGCTAACTATAACTGGTGTGAAACCTATGGTTTTTTCAGTGAATTTCAAAGGTTTTTTAAATGCTAATTCCTAACTATAACTGGTGTGTAACCTATGGTTTTTTCAGTGAATATATATATATATATATATATATATATATATATATAAAATTTCTATGGCAAAATGAAACCCCTCATTTTGTTCCTTTTCAAATTAAATGTATTAAGTGTTACCACTTTATTCCAATCAAGATGACTTCAGGTGTGCCATACTTTTGTCATAAGTAAGACTGTTAGCGTTCTAGTTGTTCTTTAGAACACTCTGGGACATTCTGTCATTGGGCTATAGTTGGGCTACATCTGGCTGATATTTGGGCTACATTTGGGCTCTTTTGTCTCTGGTGGCCATCTTGGGAGACTGCATAGCAGAATTTTTTTAATGAAATATAAGAGGATTTGAGAAGTCACTCAAAATGTGCCCTAATTTTTCTTTCTTCAGCACTAATCATAATTTCTATGGCAAAATGAACCCCCTCATTTTGTTCCTTTGCAAATTAAATGTTTTAAGTGGTAACACTTTATTCCAATCAAGATGACTTCGGGTGTGCCATACTTTTGTCATAAGTAAGACTGCTAGCGCTCTAGTTGTTCTTTAGAACACTCTGGGACATTTTGTCATTGGGCTATAGTTGGGCTACATCTGGCTGATATTTGGGCTACATTTGTTTTTTTTTGTCTCTGGTGGCCATCTTTGGGCTACATTGGGCTACATTGGGCTACATTGGGCTACATTTGGGCTCTAACGTATATATAGCCCAATGTAGCCCAATATATATTTTTTCAAAGTTAATTTTCGTAAAAACCACTGGAGCACATATCTTGAGACATAGCAAAGGCACATTGGGCTACCAGTCCCTACAATTTTGCCAAGTTTGGTGGAAAACCATTCAGCTGTTCGGGCTAAAAGTGAGTCCAACCGCCCTATGGAAATTAACATGGGGAAAACACGTTTTGGGACCCCCCTTTTATCTCGGCCCCTGCTTGATGAATCCCCCCCCAACTTTCAGGGAAGGAGCGGAGCGCCGCGAGGCAAAGTTAGGAAAAATTTCAGGAAGATTCCTCAACCGGCGCCAAAGTTATTCCCAATAGAATGTTGCGATTTCCCTATGGAAAACAATCCTAACTATATATACCTACTGGCTATCGCCAGTAGGTAATATATATATATGTATTCACTCCAACACACCTCCTAATAAGGACGAGGCTCGGACACCCGGGTTGACTTGCAAGTAAAATTTATTGGGCAAGTAGAAAAGCGACATGTTTCGCCATTACGGCTTGCTCACGCTCACCAAACATTTCAAATCGCCATCTTAAATACATAGACATGTCCGCCATTATTAACTTTTTGCACTATGGTGACTCTATATGTCTATGTATTTAAGATGGCGATTTGAAATGTTTGGTGAGCGTGAGCAAGCCGTAATGGCGAAACATGTCGTTTTTCTACTTGCCCAATAGATTTTACTTGCAAGTCAACCCGGGTGTCCGAGCCTCGTCCTTATCAGGAGGTGTGTTGGAGTGAATTTAATGGGATACCGGTTACCCGACTCGGACCGCCCGTGACAGCCGAGGATCTCTTTACCAGGACTGGTGGAGGAGTAAATGATTTGGAGATCGTGCTGACCCCCGTTGGATTTTTGACGAACGGCAACTTTGGGCAGAGAATTACATGTAAGCATGGGCGTAAAATCCGTTCCGCTCGCGGATTTTGCGGATTTTCGGTAAATTCGCAATCCGCGAACTCTCGCGAACTTGCCGAAAATTCGTAAAATCCGTGTGAAGCGGATTTTTTGCTTGGTCGCACTTGCCAACTAGAATACTATACAATTTCGCGGGAGTAAATACTTGCGAACACGTAGATGCGGCGGGCAGCGACAATCTCGCAATTGCGAGATTGCAAAATTTGCAATTTCGCACAAGAAATCCACCAGCAGGCAGCATAAACCTTGAAAATTATGATTTTTATCAGAATAACTCCTCAGGTTGACATTTGCCTGCACTTTTTCTTTGCAAGGAGTTCATTTTGGGGGGTGGGGGTGGGAGGAAGGAAGTGCCCCACAGTCTCCAACTTCCTGTTCCTGTCCACCAGGCTCCTCCCAGTGCTTTCTTCATGTGCTGGTCACTTTGATTTGGATCTTGACCTGGAAGGATTACTTTTGTGGATGCTGCTGGATATTTGGATTTTTGCAAAACTGAAAGCACTCAGCAGGTGCAAAAGTTCAATCTTATCATTAGTAACCATTCCCTGTAGTGCTTCCTGAGGGGCCCCTTCAGAGTTCATTTGCCTACTTGCAACTATTCTATGACCCTGCTCTGACCCTCACAGCAGGCTCAGAGAATAGCTACAAGTATACAACAACGGTCCTGTTAAAAAAATTACACTGCAACAGAAAGCAATTACAGACAAAACTGAAAGCACTCAGCAGGTGCAAAAGTTCAATCTTATCATTAGTAACCATTCCCTGTAGTGCTTCCTGAGGGGCCCCTTCAGAGTTCAGCAAATTACAGATAAGGAAGCAGGTGCCAGCCAGACTGGAAGTTTAAATTCAGTGACACATTAATCAACCCCAAATTAATTCATGTCAGTTGAAGCAGGGCAGGTGTGCTTGCTTTTTTTCACCCCCATAATCTACAGTGATAAACCAACCAGAGGGTGGCAGTGATGTACCAGAGGGTGGCATGGGTGTACCAGAGGGTGGCAGTGCTGAAACAGAGGGTGCTGTGAACCTGTGATGATGAACCAGATGTAGAAACAACATAGTCGCGGCCGTTGCGAGCCGACAAGTAAGTTCGCAATTGCGAACTGGTGCAGAACCCTCGCGAGCTGGCAGAAATCCTTGCGAACACAAAAAAAAAAAAAATCCGCAAATTCGCGAGAGTTCGCGGATTTTGCGGATTGCGAATCCGTAAATACGCAAGTTCGCGGATTGCCAATTTGCAAAATCCGCCCATGCTTAATTACATGCCCTGTGGATTTTCCTACTGACGGGATTGTGCCGTTATCTGTTGCCGGTGAGCAAGAACATTTTTGGTCTGTGCAGGCAGCGCAGTGACAGGGCACTTCTCCGGAGCAGCACCTCGGAGGGTGAGGTGGAGGTGCTGTGAGTTTCTCGAGAGGAAGGGGTGCTGTGTCTTTGCAACTGGAGGCACTACCCTTCAATCCAGGGGCTAGGGAGCGTGGGGAGCCTGTATGCAGTAACAGGTGACCATACACGCACTGGCTTTCTTGCAAGGATATTGGAACATTGAATCATGGCAGGTAGTTTGGAAGCTCGCCGCAAGCAGACAGCGGTCACATTTTTTTTTGCCAACGCGGTACCGAGTACAGATGAATTACTAAATGTACCGAATATAAGTGCGGAAATTAACTTACAAGCTCTGCTCAGCACTCTGGAAAAACTGTATAGGAAAGAGCTGTCTAAATGGTGAGAGGCAGAATCACTGCAACGTTATATAGAGGTCAAACGTGTCCCGAGAGGTCTTCGTATTTTTACGATCCCAACGTACGAGGATCCGGACACAGACATGCTGGAGGAATGGTCTGATAATTCGGCCTCATGTTCGATAACGATGATGCGGATTCTAGTGAAGTATGCACTTAAAGATCGTGCTAAAATATTACTGGAAATTGATAGAATCACAGCAGAAATCGGTCAGCTAATGTCGAAAGAGGCGTTGGAGGAATTTACCAAAAAACTACTAATAAAAATGGAAAAACTGGAAGAAGAAATTACAGCGAAAAAGCAGAGAAAATTCCTCCGTGATTACAAGGATTACCAGGCGGGTCGCACGCTGACATTCCAAAAGAAATATGACATCTATTCAACAAATAGGGTGGAGCCATAGCCCCAACATCTAAAATAGATGGCAGTGTAAGTGAAACTATTGAGAGTGACGTATCGGATGGTAACATTTCGGATGCCTCAATTTCTGGCCTCAATCAGGAAGCGACAAGTGATCCACAAAAGAAAAAGAGCAATTTTTTATTGCAGTTCCAAGTGATAAGCCAGAACAGGACAGATTTTCAACAGGTAGGGGGAATTCAGAGAGGATGGGGTCGAGGAAACAGAGGAAGAACAGGCGCAACCAACAAGCTAAAAAGAGGAGGAACAAACACCAGCAACACTCCAGTGGGAATGGAAACCAGGGGCATGAAAAAACAACAAATATGACTGTGGTAAATCTTTCCCAACAAACTCTTTCTTTGAGTGATATCGAGACTTTGGCGCTAGGTCTTTCATTTTGCCCGTCATCTAATTTCAATTTTACCCAGAAAAGGATTGATTTGTTCCTATTTTCAGGGAAATTGAAGTTGAAAAAATGGTTTCATACGAAATCAAAGGAATCTGGAACTGTAAGTAAGAAAGTTATTGAGAGCAATCTAAATGTGGGTGATATTGAAATGTTACATGCTTTGACTGAAGATCACGGAAATTTCGAGTCCACACCTGATTGGGGGGCTTGGGGCACAGAATTAGGAGTTAATTCTGGCACAAGTTTCAAGCCAAAATCCGTGTTCTTGCCATTGATACAGTGTGATGCAATTGAGGTATTTGAAAAGGGAGTCCTGCAAGATCTACAGAAAATTTGCTATAAAAAAATAGCGAGTAATAAGAAAAATCTGACGGACGAACAGATCACCTCCATTGAAAGCTTAAGATCAGATCAGAGAATTGTGATACGACAATCTGACAAAGGCGGGAATGTCATTATATTGGATAAAGAAAAGTATCTAGCGGAAGGGTTTAGACAGCTTAACGACCCCACCTGCTATTGCAGGACTAACATTGATGAGATACTTAAATCTAATACCTCGTTCAGGGAACATCTTGTGTAATGGAGGGAGAGAGGTTTGTTGGAGTGGGAGGAATACTATTATTTGTATTGTGCCCACCCCAGAGTTCCCATTTTATATCTACTCCCCAAACTCCATAAGGATCAGAGTATTCCGCCTGGACGATCGATAGTGTCCTCTATAGGCTCACTTTTGGAGTAAACTTCAAAGTACATAGACCACTACCTAAGACGCTATGTGGTGGCACTTCCCTCCTACCTGAAAGATACTACTCATTTCCTAACAGTGATCAATGGAATCCACTGGGAAGAGAATTTTATACTTGTTTCCTTGGATGTGATTAGTCTATATACCTGTGAAGGCAACAAGGGGACCCGTCTAGGTAGCTGAGGACCTCGGGTAATTAATGATTTTTAAGAAAAACAAAGGTCCTAAACTTTTTCAATGCACTTATGAGCAATGCACATAGGCTTAGATAAGAACTATGTCTCTTTTTCTCCAATGTCCAGCCGGACAGAGGAATATTTATTTCCAAAATAAAAAGAAGAAGATTCACAGTTACGTGAGACACAACACAGATCAAAAACTGGGCACAAGCCTGTACCAAGTAAAAGAGGGGAGAAAACAATACATGGGGAGAATGACAGGCAAACAGATTGGAGCAAACGGAGGCTTACAATTGAAAAAGTTGAGGACCTTTGTTTTTCTTAAAAATAGTCTATATACCAGCATACAACACAGCCAGGGTTTAACAGCAGTTCAACACTTTCTGAAAACCAGATCTATCTCCCTGCTCCATCACTCCCAAATGATCACGTCCATGATTTAGTTATGTCTCGAGAACAATTTTTTTATTTCTGATGGAGTCGTGTATAGGCAGTCACAGGGCACTGCCATGGGAACCTGCTTCGCCCCCAGCTACGCGAATTTATTCATGGGCTGGTGGGAGGAGCAGGTTGTCACTGAGATGGCAGAATTTACCAACATTTCCCTGTGGCTGCGGTACATTGACGAAATTTTTTTCATTTGGTCCGGGGATGCACTGTCTGTGAATCACTTCATTGATAAACTCAATTGCAATACTTTGAATCTGAAGTTCTCACAACATATTAGCAAAAACAGAATGGAGTTTTTGGATGTTTTAGTGGAAGTACATGATGACCTACTAACAACCAAACTGTTCCGCAAAAGTACCGCGGGCAACAGCATCCTGAGTGCCAAAAGCTGCCACTCGAGGAACTTGGTGCAGAGCATTCCTTATGGCGAGCTGCTGCGCGCCAGGAGGAATTGCAGCACCATGGCAGCTTACAAAGAGGAGGAGGCAGTCATGCGTGAGAGATTTCTCGAGAGAGGATACAATAAAAAGATGATCAACACTGCTGTCACAAGAGTAGAAATGAAAACGAGGGAGGAATTGTTACACCCCAACAAAGATAAGGAGGAGGGTAACAGTATTAGATTCATTACCACATTCTCAGGGCAGGTAAATGAGATTCGAAGAATCTTTCAGAAACATTGGCATGTTCTCATGACAGATGACCATCTTAAAAAAGAATTGAGCGGCAACCCACAGATTACCTTTAGGAAAAGTAGATCCCTACGGGACGAACTTAGTCACAATTATGTGACCAGTACTGATCTGAGTCCTAACACCCAACTCCCAGGTATTTAGATGTTGCCGTAAATGCAAAGCATGCAAAAACAGTAGAGACATCAAGAAACTATTGGTGCCCAATTCGTCTAGAGAATTTGTCATTAGGAAGAAATTGTCTTGCAACACTCCTTACAGTGTATATGTTTTAATCTGTCCTTGTGACAAGTGGTATGTTGGGAGTACTAAACATGAGGCAAAAAAACGAGTGTTGGAACATTTACGCGCAATACGGAACTATAATAAACAATATCCGATTGCCCAGTACTTTCATGAGATGCATATGCAGGATGAAAAATTGGTACAGATGGTGGTAATTGACTGTGTTGAGTTGGGTGTGAGAGGGGGCAATCGAGAATTGTCACATAGAAAGTTAGAGTCCCGCTATATTATAGATCTTGACTGTTTGACACCCAAAGGGCTCAACGTAAGTGAAGAATTATCAATACATTTGCATGACTAATTTTAAAATGTTGGCTATTGTGCATTCTGTAATCTCCTCGATTTTAAAGAGACTCTATTTTTAATTATCTTTCAGGATGGGGGCACTTCCGCTTGTTGTTTTTGACGGACTAAGCAATTATGATGCTGTGTAATTGTGGATTGGAATCTTATGAATGCCCACTGGGGCGAGGACTTATTATTATTATGCCAAGTTGGACTCTTAACAGGATTAGGTTGGCTATTGCCCACTTGGGCACGGAAGGAAAGGATGTTCGTTATCTAGGGCGTAATCACGGCAATAGTAATCGAATACTGGATGATCTCCTAGCAACCTAGCCTTGGAAGACCAATGAACTAGCCGATAACAGTGAGTCTTGGGATGTAACCAATGACGGCTTAATCTGCAATACCGTGTAATATCACGTGACACGGAACTGACAACCGGCAACTTGGAGTCCTGTTTATGGCATTAAATCTGTTATGATGACACACTAGGTACCCAGCATGCAATTTAGGCTGGCTAGAATTGCATTGGCATTTGAATACGATGTTTTGTAATTGAATATGAATTTTCAAGATTTACACTGTTTTGATATTTTCGCTATCCACAACTCAGCCGCTTTGATAATTATAAATGAATATGCAATTATATGCACGTTGTATGTGGCGATTGTTTCGTTGGAATAGAATTACTATTGCCAGGGGTCCATGCCAAAATGTCCGCCATTATTAACGTTTTGCACTATGGTGACTCTATATGTCTATGTATTTAAGATGGCAGTTTGAAATGTTTGGTGAGCGTGAGCGTCGTTTTTCTACTTGCCCAATAAATTTTACTTGCAAGTCAACCTGGGTGTCCCAGCCTCGTCCTTATCAGGAGGTGTGTTGGAGTGAATCTAATGGTATACCGGTTTCGCGACTTGGACCGCCCGTGACAGCCGAGGATCTCTTTACCGGTACTGGTGGAGGAATGTATATATATATATATATATATATATATATATGCTCCAAGTACTCACAGGTAAGGACGCACACGGCAGCAGGTGGCCAGCAGGCATTTATTCGGGTAAAAGACATCTCCGCAGTCCAGCTTGATTACAGTTCTCGTGTCTGTAGTAATAGCCTGACGCGTTTCTGAGCTTCCGCTCTCTTCAGAGCCACGACAATGAGTTTGTGCTACTTTAGACACTCCCACATAATTGGTAAATTAAATGTATGCTGGGTCTTATAGTCCGTGTCTTAGGTACTAACTTCCATGCACATTAATTATACTGTGGCATACGAAGCCCTCTGATGGGCCTCGGGCTGCGTGTCATCCATAAATCCCTCATGTGCTGTTCCACACTTGGGGCTCGGCAAGATTCTGGGCTCCGTGGCCCCCTGTCCTCATGGGGTGCAATCCTTCGCGGCTGGGCTGCCGCGTTTACATCAAAGCTCCAAATACCCACAGGTAAGGACGGTAAGGATATATATATATATAATCGCTCAAAATCCACCTCCTGTGAAGCACTCGCGGGCGGGTGTGGTATGCGATCGTGGAATCCGCAAATTATTAGCGCTCCGGTCCCTTCAAATTCAAAAGAGACTTCGCACTCTCGGGGGCATTTGAATAGAGTTTTGTTCCATAGCCAGCAACAAACGCGTTTTGGCGATCTGCCTTCTTCCGTGTTAGTGAGCACAGCGGAAGAGGCCATTTTTAAGAGGCATACTATTAGTG
The DNA here is from genome assembly GCF_964261635.1 of Lissotriton helveticus. Lineage (NCBI taxonomy): Eukaryota > Metazoa > Chordata > Amphibia > Caudata > Salamandridae > Lissotriton > Lissotriton helveticus. The sequence goes on along the minus strand of NC_136065.1, from coordinate 1,065,770,901 downwards.
CATTGAAAACAAAAAGGGGACAGCAGTCCTCCCATTAGACTGTGCACCATCTTAGTAGTTTACAAGTCTTTTTACGAAGTCATATACTATGCGTTTTATATTCACATGTAAAACGAGCCAATTCAATTCAATTCATTATTTCACATTGTCCGAGTTTTCAACATTTACCTATTTATATATTTACATATTTTACTTTTCACATGCTTTGTAGCCGGTTATCGGCTTGTTTTCTACGCAAGTAATGTTTTATACCAGCAGTTTGTGCTCTATTCTCTATGAAATTCATACACATGATAAAGTTCAGCATCTTGACCGTATATCAGTTAAAATGAGGTGTACATAGCGATATTCCGTATTATCTTGCCGTGAATCGGCACAGACTACTCACCATCTTATATTTTGTTTTCCAAACTTGCATCAACATGTGCAACCTCGTATTCCACAGTTACATATGTACATTAAAACGCAGTGTATCAGCGCTTGTTCTCCATGTGCACAAATAATCTACCATAATATCTTCTGGCATAACTTTTGGTATTTTCACTTCATAATGACTTGTTTTTTCATCTTGTAGTGGATCGGCAAAGGTCCCTCTTTTGTTATTGCACTATATTACTCAACATTGGTATACCAATCTAATTCTAGTTTGGTTATAACCATTATACTTAGGAGAAGTCAACACTTTACATTTTTCATATTATCTTAACTCCTGAAGGGCCACAAACACTTGCTCATTTACGGTCATGTTTCCTATATTATGATACCATAATATAAATATCACATTCTGCAAATTAGGACTATGAGTTAGCTATAACCATCATACTCTAGGGAATCAACCAACATTGTACATTTTGCATTTATCCTATAGATGGTCACACACACCTACTCATCGTGAATTTAATGATCACTATACATTATGATGCCATAACATATGTCAAATTCTACAGATTACGACCCAATATGAGACGCCAGTTCCTCTCCACTATTTAATACCTTAGGGAATTTTGTCAGTAGATCTATGATATAGCGTGACTCAGGTCTTCTTAGTTTTCGTAACCTGTCCCCACCTCGAGCATTAACTGGAATATAATCCAGGCCAAAATACTGCAGCTGATTTCAGTCACTAGCGTGTTTCTCAAAAAAGTGAAGTGCCACAGGATACGCTGTGTCATTTTTATCTATGGCTCTTAGATGTTCTAGTATTCTGATTTTTATTTGATGAATTGTACTACCAATATAACGTAGCCTGCATGGGCACGTTAGACAGTATACTGCATATGTTCTGCTGCAGGTTAGGAACTTGCTTATTTGCCCCTATCTCTGGTATCTCATAGGACAGGACCCTTCTACTAGTTGCACAGGCTTTGCACCTACTGCATGGATAGAAGCCTTGCATATCCTTTAGGGTACCTGCCTTTTGTGGCATCTTTTCTAAATGACTTTTTTTCACCAGCATGTCCCGAAGGGATCTTGCCTTCTTAAAGGTGACAAGGGGATATGCTGGAATATCCTCACGGATAAAGATATCCGTTTTTAAAATGTGCCAATTTTTCTTCAGCATCTGCTTCAGATAATTGGCTTCTGCTGAGTAGGGGGTAACAATCCGGAATTTTCCCTCGTTTGTATTTTCTTTCTCTTTGATGTTCTCCTTCAGCAGATTGGTCCTGGTATCCCTCTCACTCTTTTTAACGAAACAATCTACGTGCCTGAGGTCTCACTCTGTTTGAGTTGGCCATTTGGGAAGACACGCAAGGTTCCGGCGCCATGTGCAGGATGGTGCCGCCTTGAAGTTTCAGATTGGCCTTTGAAAGCGGTGCAGGCAGCCTACCAGACGTGACATCAACCCACTTGGGAATCAATCATGTTTTTATTTTAATTCTGAGAACGAAAGCATACTCATGGAGGAAATTCGAACTACACACCACAACTACCAAGATGCCGTGAGAGGGACACGCCCACTGGGGCAGGTACTTGAAATATTGCAGGTGTGTGGTGAACTTTGCTTTCATTCATGGGATCCACGCCATTGAGAAAGGGAGCATGGACTCTCGAAACGCATCTGGCGTTATATAATTGGATGCCTCTTCTGTTTGTGCAGCCTGCGTGCAACTCGCTAATAAACCAGCAAAACAATCTACGTGCCTGAGGACTCACTCTGTTGGGGTTACCTGCGTGGAATATATATATATATATGTATATATATACATACATATATATATATATATTTTTTTTTTCTTATATATATATATATACACATACACAAATATATATATGTATATATATATATATATATATATATATATATATATATATATATATATATATATATATATATTCACTGAAAAAACCATAGGTTATAGACCATATATAGTTAGGAATTAGCATTTACAAAACCTTGAAAATTCACTGAAAAAACCATAGGTTATAGACCATATATAGTTAGGAATTAGCATTTAAAAAACCTTCTTTTACTCACACAAAACCATTGAAATTCCATATATAGTTAGTTGCACTAACTATATATCGCGCACCCGCAATCCACTGCTGATCATGTCACATATTACATCATTCATGACATGGTCAGTGACATCACTGATGACATCACTGATGACATCTCAAATGACATCACTGATGACATCTCACATGACATCACTGATGACATCATCTAGTGTCTGTGTGTTTTTGTAAAGTTTAAATATGTTTTACATATTGAAGAATGAGTGGATGTATAAGTGTCTGGATGAAGGATTTAGTAGGTGCGTGACTGACTGTATGAGTGAGTGATTAAATGTGTCTCACTGAATGCATGGGTTAGTGACTAAACTGTCTTAATTTGTGCATCATTATGTCTGTTGTTCTGTAAACTGCTGCATGTGTTGATCATTAGCTATACGAGAGGCTATATGTGTTATTAATTGGTTGCCCAAGTATTTCTATGGGAGATTGAGTTTGTGTAGGGGTGGCTGGAAGGTGTGTGACTCTATGCATAGATGTGTGAGCAGTTTATTCACTAGGTGTATGAGTTCAAGAGTGCATGTGGAAACAGCTACATGGGCAGTTGACTGTGTGCATGAGTGTATTGATGAGTGAATGGATATCTCAATGCTACATGTCATAGTAAGTACATATGTAAAACACAGTACATGTGAGAGTTGGCATATATAAATAACTGTGCATGAGAGCCACTGAATGAGTGAGTAGTTGTATCGATCATTGTGAACTTGTATCAGGGATTGTATAAGAGAGTAAATATGTGTTAGTATATGTTTCAATAAGTAAGGTGTGTTTAACTGTATAGTTGAAGAAATGGAGGTGAGATTGTTTCTTTGCATGACTGACTGGGTGTGTGAGTAACTCCATGGATGAGTGGCAGTGTGTGAGTGTCTGTATACACTGAGTGTATCTAAGGTTATATTAGAGTCTGAAGAGGTTTATCGTATTAGCACAAGAATGATGTCAAATGAGATGTCATCAGTGATGTCATCAGTGATGTCATTTGAGATGTCATCAGTGATGTCATCAGTGATGTCACTGACCATGTCATGAATGATGTAATATGTGACATGATCAGCAGTGGATTGCGGGTGCGCGATATATAGTTAGTGCAACTAACTATATATGGAATTTCAATGGTTTTGTGTGAGTAAAATAAGGTTTTTTAAATGCTAATTCCTAACTATATATGGTCTATAACCTATGGTTTTTTCAGTGAATTTTCAAGGTTTTGTAAATGCTAATTCCTAACTATATATGGTCTATAACCTATGGTTTTTTCAGTGAATTTCAATGGTTTTTTAATAGCAAATATCATAAGCTGTCGAATGTCAAGTACGTGGTAAGTGAAAACATTTTCGTGTTTATGCACACTGATCTGCTTTGAATGGTGCCCCCCCCCCTCATTTCTATTAGGAGTACTCTCTCTTTGCAGATAGTGAAAGGTAGTTAACGCAGGCCTTTGCCCCCATTGTAATCCGTCGTGCCTGCTTCTCTCTCCATTTGATTGATTGTTATCCAAGTATTTACTGTTTTAGAATTAGTTCTCTTTGGTTCATTCTCTATTTACAAACAAACACAGAGTCGCAATACTCTGTTTAGTCTTTGCAGATAACGAAAAATCGTGTAAAAGAAAAGAAAAGGAATCGAGCAAAATCAGTAGGCCACTAATGGGATCTCTTTTTGACCTCGCTAAAATAGAAACATTAGGAACAACCCCTCATGACAAATACAAAACTAGTGAGATGAACTGAACTCCACACAATGATGGCTGCAAAACAGCTCGGCTCCGCCACCCACCCCGCCCAAAATAACGATAAAGAACGGCTGCCATGATTGGTTGCGGAATGACCACGACGGAGCTACGAAATTGTGCTGCTCTCATGCTAACCCCAGCTTCAGTCTGAAACATCCAGAAACACTGTAGACTACCAATTCGATCAGTTCCGGTAGCGCCCCAATGTAACCCGGTAGAGAAGAACTAGCCCTCCCCTCTTTGACTGATGGTTCTTGTTGCCTGTCCCTTCTGTTGTCATTTAACAGAACTATTTAGCCTGCTGAAAGGGGTTGTGTTCCGACCGCTGGTTGGTGGAGACATTTTGACTATATTCTGTACCTGCGTTGTCGCGTAATGCGTCATATGACGCGCCGCGTTAGCGCATCCGGAAGTCATCCGGGGCGCGCAGCGCGTAACGTAAGCATAACAAGTCATGTGACTTGTTAATAAAACTTTTCATTGGTTCATTTTACTTTTCTTATTGTAATGATGAAAGGCTTGGTCATATGACCTAAAAATTACGCTTTTCATTACTTCCGAACATTATTTTTTCTTAAATATATGTTATAATGTTCCAGGCTAATGTACTTTCCCGGAAATTTTACAACTGTCCTGCAAGTAAAATATATTCTTTTTTCGAGAAAAAGAGCGTTTCTTCGTCCCATGACGGAGCCGTTGAGCAAAAGAGGGTCGACCTGCTGTCTTAGTCGCCGATACGCCTGAATATGAGATTCTTATCGATCACTTTATGTTGCAGGAATAGAAAACACAACAGCCCTTGACCATTTATCTTTACTGCGTTCCTTCGTATTATACCTTTTACCCTTCATGTAATTGGTCTGCTTTATTTCACTTGCCTTTTAATGATTCTAAAACAGTCACTATTATTAAAAACTTTACCAATGTATATACTACTACCATGTTTTCTTTTAAAAACCTTTATTGTGAAAATTTCATTATACAAATACGAGCCTATAACCACGTGGGCCTGCCACAGAGCAAACTGTAATCGTATATGATGAATAGACATTTACACTGTAGAGGAACGTAACGGGCGGGCCATTAGGTTGCAAGAACTAAGGTGTCTAACAGTTACGGAATCGGTGGACGTACATTTTATAATTAAAATACGACAGGGCCAGTTACAATAAAATTATCTAGATATACATTTGCGGGCAAGTACCATGGGTGACGTTAATTCGAACTTTCAACAGTACAGTAATCAATAACACATCAGAACTTAATATCAATAGGGATGTCGAAATATTCAATCAATTCTCGTCCCCGCCCGCCATGTGCTTCAAAACTGCATACGTATCTCGTGATTTCAAGGTTCTGCAACCAGTACACAACAAGGAGTTACGAGTCCCATTTATTCCGGCGCCATTTTGGGCGAGGACGGGCAGGTCCAGGATATAGTCAAAATGTCTCTACCAACCATCGACTATGATGATGTTCATATGCTGTATTTATTAGAGTAACACTCATCTGTCCACATGAAATTAATTTGCCACAATCTAAACATGTCATTTTAATCTTTCCAAAGTTCTTCTAAATATTTGGGACCGTTTCCCTTGCCTCTGAAGCTCTCAGTGCCACTTCTTTGATGAATGTACTAGCAGGTCAGGGGTTCTCCTCCAAATCTCTCTTTTATGCAGCACTATAATTAATTGGTGCCACCTCTCCATATGACGATGCATGGTATAGTTACCACAACTATATTTTTTTTCGGTTCCTCTGGAGAGTTCATCGTGGCAGATGAAGCGTGTAACGTACCGGGCATTTACCTTTTTTTGCATGTACAGGAAAGAAAAAAAAAATCGAGCGTCCGAGTTCTAAGGTGTCCCAGGGCCATTTTAGTGGACCAGGCCCAAATCCAAAGAACAGGCCGCCATTTTGAGAGTCCTCTTGCAGCCGCCTGTCGCTGTAGCATCAAGAGCAGCCGAAACTCAGCTGAATGGCAACTGAAACGGTAAAGGGGCGCCCCACTACAGCAGACGAGCCTCCACCTAGGAAGGCCCATTCACGCCGTCTCCCCCCCCCTTCGGGCACCCCACGCCGTTATTCGGAGCAGTATTGTAGGATGGCCACACCAGTGCGGCAACTTGCTAGACATCACCTCGGTGGTAACCGAATCTCAACGCCTTGTGGTGTCTCCTATTCAGAAAACATTGGTATGCTGCCTTCGACCTATTCGCCGCAAGTGCGCACACAACTCAAATGCATAGCTTGCTAGACACCACCTCGGTGCCATCCGGATCTTGGAATGTCAGCACCTTTTGGTGTCTTCTCTTCAGAAAATATTGTTGCGCTGCCTTTGGCCCCATTCGCACATCGGTCCGCTACTGACGCCATCTCACAGGCTAATGGGGCGCCCCACGCCGAGTTTCAGCATTGTAGAATAACCACACCAGTACAGCAACTTGCTAGACATCACCTCGGTGCCATCCGGATCTCGGCGCCCCACTGCAGATGAAGTGCCTCTCAACTATGAAACCACCACGGTGACATCCGGATCTTGGCGCGTTGTGCTGCCTTCGGCCTATTCGCACATCGGTCCGCTACTGACGCCATCTCACAGGCTAATGGGGCGACCCACGCCGAGTTTCAGCATTGTAGGATGACCACACCAGTACAGCAACTTGCTAGACATCACCTCGGTGCCATCCGGATCTCGGCGCCCCACTGCAGATGAAGTGCCTCTCAACTATGAAACCACCACGGTGACATCCGGATCTTGGCGCGTTGTGCTGCCTTCGGCCTATTCGCACATCGGTCCGCTACTGACGCCATCTCACAGGCTAATGGGGCGACCCACGCCGAGTTTCAGCATTGTAGGATGACCACACCAACTTGCTAGACATCACCTCAGTGCCATCCGAATCTTGGCATCTCAACGCCTAGTGGTATCTTCCATACAAAAAATATTGTTACGCTGCCTTTGGCCCCATTCGCACATCAGTCCGCAACTTAGACATCACCTCGGTGCCATCCGGATCTTGGCATCTCAGCGCCTTGTGGTGTCAGTCAGAAAATATTGCTGCGCTGCCTTTGGCCCCATTCGCACATCGGTCCGCTACTGACGCCATCTCACAGGCCAACGGGGCGCCCCACGCCGACTTTCAACATTGTAGGATGGCCACAGAAGTGCGACAACTTACTAGACACCACCTCGGTGCCATCCGGATCTTGGCGCGTTGTGCTGCCTTCGGCCTATTCGCACATCGGTCCGCTACTGACGCAAACTCACAGGCCAATGGGGCGCCCCACGCCGACTTTCAGCATTGTAGGATGGCCACACCAGTGCTGCAACTTGCTGGACACCACCTCGGTGCCATCCGGATCTTGGCGCGTTGTATTGCCTTAGGCCTATTCGCACATCGGTCCGCTACTGACGCCGCCTCACGTGCCAACGTATTTTCTCCGCATTTTATACCCTATGCCGCATAACAGGTCATGTGACTTGTTTATAAAACTTTTCATTGGTTCATTTTACTTTTGGTTTCCTAATGATGGAAGGCTTGATCATATGACCTAAAAACAACACTTTTCATTGGATGAAAACTTTTTTTTTCCCCCAAACGATGAAAGCCCCACCTTGTTTCTGGATGTTTCAGACTAAACTGGCGTCAGCATGAGAGCACCACCATCTCGTAGCTCCGTCGTGGTCATTCCGCGAGCAATCATGGCAGCCGCTCCCCACCAGAAGCCTGCAGGAGTCGGGGCCCCCAAAACTTTTGATGAATTCTCAAGGCGGAGGGGACGCTTTCGAGAATGGGGTCCAAGACCTAGCAGACAAGCGTCCGATTTCCAAGGTGTCCCAGGGCCATTTCAGTGGACCACGCCCAAAAAGGAAAGAGCCTGCCGCCATTTTGAGAGTCCTGTGGCAGCCGCCTATCGCTGCACCGCAAGAGTGGGCGCAACTCAGCTGAATGGCGGATTTTGACACAGTGGACCAAAAGCGGACGGAATGGCAACTGAAACGGTAAAGGGGCGCCCCACTAAAACAGATGAGACTCCACCTGGAGAGGCCCGTTCACGCCGCCTCCCCCGGGGCGCCCCACGCCGTTATTCGGAGCAGCATTGTAGGATACCAAAACCAGTGCGGCAACTTACTGGACATCACCTTGGTGCCATCGTTCTGCTGCCTTGGAACTATTCGCACAACAGTTTGCTACTGATGACCCACCCCCCGCGACGCCCCACGCCGTTATTTGCTGGGTGGCAACTTACTAGACATCACTTTCGTGTCATCTAGATTTCGGCGCGTTCTGCTGCCTTGGAACTATTCGCACAACAGTTTGCTACTGATGACCCACCCCCCGCGACGCCCCACGCCGGAAATCTGGACGTTGTGCTGCGTTGGGACTATTCGCACAGCCGACCGCTACTTCGTTGTTTTTCCCTAAAAATGTTTATATGTTATTACTATTTTTGTTTTCTTGTATATATTTATAAATTATTAAAGTTTTATAATCTTACTACTTTGTCGGAGTGCTATATATTTTTAATGTGACACATAATTGTAAAAACTTTGATGTACAAAGAGTCATCCCTGGAATCTTCCGCTTCACGCTCGGTCCCCTCCCCAATCACAATACAGGATGGTTTTCAGATAATAGCAACGCTTCTGCTGTGACGGATCTCATCGAGTGTGGGCCTTGATCTACTATAACTCCTTTGAAGAGGGGTGATTCTTTACAGCTGTGGCCATAAACTACATCTGCAGGGCTAGCTGATAGCCTAGGACCGGCCTGGACAATCGGACACAGAGGAAAAGGAGTGTCAGAGGGTGCGGTAGTGAATAGGGCGAAAGGGAGGTGTCGGGCGGGCACAGGGTGTGATTCTCAGGGAAGAGCAGCGCAGATGGGGGGAGGTTTATTACCCATGCATAAGACAGAGAGCGGGGGTGACCACTGCCTGGGTGAGATGCTTGCGAGGGTGGGGAGCCATGCTAAGGATCGACAGCGTGCACAGAGTGGGTCTGGTCAAGGCATCTAAAATGGCTGCCGTGCACGACAAAAGTGTGGCATTTGAAAAAAGACAAGATGGCGCACACAATGTTTTTCAACAATTCCTGATTTCCTTCGAATCGAACGTTAACAGACGTTGGGGCATATTACCAAAGTTAAGCGATATTTATCCCTAACGATGCATTGCAAAGATTTTTTTACCGTCAGAAATTATCGCAGATAAACCTTGCTATTATCAAGGTTTATCGCAAATACGATAAAAAACTACCGCAATGCATTAATATCGCTGAAAACTCAGCGATATTCATGCATTACCGAGCTAATGCTCTTAGCCATGTTATCCACCTCCCATTGGATAACATGGCTAAGAACTGCTCAGGGCAGCTGTTACTTTTTGGAGATATTCGCGCTTATCTCGAATATTTCCAAAAGTTGATAATAGGAGATAGCGATGTTAGCGACTGTTTCCAGTCGCTAACATCTTGGCATGCCCACTTTGCATGTCATTAGTGATAAATATCACTCACATGCAAAGTGGGACCCAAGATGGTCGCTATCTCCTACTAGCCGTCGCTAACTGGTGTTAGCAACAGCTAGGTAATACAGATATAATTTTATCTCCGCGAAGCGGAGCGCTGTTACAGATATATATCTTGTTTTTGAACGTTAATTTCTCAAAATGCACTGAAGCACATATATTGAGACATAGCAAAGGCACATCGGGCTACCAGTCCCTAGGAGATAGCGATGTTAGCGACTGTTTCCAGTCGCTAACATCTTGGCATGCCCACTTTGCATGTCATTAGTGATAAATATCACTCACATGCAAAGTGGGACCCAAGATGGTCGCTATCTCCTACTAGCCGTCGCTAACTGGTGTTAGCAACAGCTAGGTAATACAGATATAATTTTATCTCCGCGAAGCGGAGCGCTGTTACAGATATATATCTTGTTTTTGAACGTTAATTTCTCAAAATGCACTGAAGCACATATATTGAGACATAGCAAAGGCACATCGGGCTACCAGTCCCTAATATTTTACCAAGTTTCGTGCAAATCCATTCAGCCGTTCGATTATTATTATTATTTTTTTTTTTTGCCCCGCGGGGCCCTTTTAAAACCTCCACATCAAACCTAGGGGGTCAGCGAGGATCTACTATGCCCCCTTATGGTCATTTGCCCCTTCGCTTTGGCCTCCTCTTGTCTCTCGATCCTACCGAGAGACAAGATGGCGGCCGCTACGTACTGTTTGGAATGTTTACAGACACCGGAGAGCCAATCAGCTTCGCTTCGCAAAGCTCCGTAACGCGAAAAGTACGCGAAGCGGTGCGCTGTTACAGATATATATCTTTTTTTGAACGTTAATTTCTCAAAATCCACTGAAGCACATATATTGAGACCTAGCAAAGGCACATCGGGCTACCAGTCCCTACAATTTTGCCAAGTTTCGTGCAAATCCATTCAGCCGTTCGATTATTATTATTATTATTTTTTTTTGCCCCGCGGGGCCCTTTTAAAACCTCCACATCAAACCTAGGGGGTCAGCGAGGATCTACTATGCCCCCTTATAGTTATTTCCCCCTTTGTTTTGACCTCCTCTTGTCTCTCGATCCTACCGAGAGACAAGATGGCGGCCGCTACGGACTGTTTGGAATGTTGACAGACGCCGGAGAACCAATCAGCTTCGCTTCACAAAGCTCCGTTGTGCGAAAAGTACGCGTCCTGGGCCGCTGCCCAGTCTGCTGTTACAGATATATATCTTTTTTTAAACGTTAATTTCTCAAAATCCACTGGAGCACATATATTGAGACCTACAAAAGGCACATCGGGCTACCAGTCCCTACAATTTTGCCAAGTTTCGTGCAAATCCATTCAGCCGTTCGGGCTAAAAGTGAGGCCAACCGCCCTATGGAAATTAACATGGGAAAAACGCGTTTTGGGACCCCCCTTTTTTCTCGGCCCCCACTGGACGAACCCCCCCCAAATTTTCAAGGGCTGCTCAGAAACAAAATGTGCCATTTTCCTGAAAATTTCAGCCAATTCCGTCCACAAACGCCAAAGTTATTAGACATAGAATTTTCAAAAAACCCATAGAGAAAAAATCCTAACTATATATACCTACTGGCGACCGCCAGTAGGTAATATATATATATATTCACTGAAAAAACCATAGGTTTCAGGGACTTTATAGTTAGAAATTAGCATTTAAAAAACGTTAGAAATTCACAGAAAAAAACATAGGTTTCAGGGACGTTATAGTTAGTTGGACAATTGACTCATATAAAACCAGAGAAATGTCCCAGTTATAGTTATTTGAGCTAACTTTAACTCGTGCGTCCGCAATGCACTGGTGATGACTTCACATATTACATCACTAATGACATGGTCAGTGAAATCACTCATGACATCACTGATGGCATCTCAAATGACATCACTGATGACACTATCCAGTGAATGTGTGTTTCTGTAAAGTTTAAATATTTTTCATATATATCTACGCCAAGATGTATTGAAGAATGAGTGGATGTACAAGTGCCTGAATGGAATATTTAGTAGATGCATGACCAACTGTAATAAGTCACTGATTGAACCTATGTTACTGAATGCATGGGTTAGTGACTAAACTTTGTGAATGTCTATATTAGTCTCTCAGTTGGTGTGTAAGCAGGTGCATGGGTTTGTGAGTAGCTACATCAGTGTCTATATGGGTTATTGATTGATTGTATGCGTATCTGTAAGGGTGTCTGAGTATCTATGTGGGTGGGTGGAGGGTGTCTGACTCTGTGCATACATGTATGAATGCGTGATTTACTGGTTGTATAGATTCAAAAGTGCATCTTAAAAGGGCTGTATGGGTAGCTAACTGTGTACAGGTATGTTGATTAGTGAATTGATGTCTCAGTTGTATATATGTGAGTAACTATATATGTTTTTAGACAGCATATGTGAGTGTTGGACTCTGTAATTGACTATACGTGAGAGAGAGTGATTGCAAGAGTGTCTACCTACATGAATGTGTACTTGTATTAGTGATTGTATAAGAGAGTAAGTATGTGTTTGTATCTATATATATAAGGCAGGTGTTGTGTGTGTAAATAAGACAGGTGGTGTGTATATATCTGCATAGGTGAGTACATGGGTGTGTGATTGATTTTTGGCATGACTGAGTAGATGTGTGAGTAACTCTATGGATCAGTCGCACTCTTTGAATGTATGTATAGGTGTATGAGTGGATATTATACTGATGTAATGAGTGACAGCATGAATGAGTGACTGTATGATTATATTTTTGGCTCACAATATATAGATAGGAATCAGTGGATGGGTATCTAGTATCTGGTGTTGGTGTGTCTATGGTTTAGAAAATGGTAGTCTGTATTTAAGAGTGCGTTTATCAAAGGTTATATTAGAGTGTGAGGAGGTGTGTCAGACTATCACGTGAATTATGTCATCAGTGATGTCATTTGAGATGTCATCAGTGATATCATGAGTGATGTCACTGACCATGTCATGAGTGATGTAATATGTGACGTCATCACCAGTGCATTGTGGGCGCGCGAGTTATAGTTAGCTCAACTAACTATAACTGGCGAATTTCTCTGATTTTATATGAGTCAAATGTCCAACTAACTATAATGTCCCTGAAACCTATTTTTTTTTCAGGGAATTTCTAAGGTTTTTAAAAAACTAATTTCTAACTATAACATCTCTGAAACCTATGTTTTTTTAAATGCTAATTTCTAAGTTTTTTAAATGCTAATTTCTAACTATACCGTCCTTGAAGCCTATGTTTTTTTCAGTGAATTTCAATGGTTTTTTTAAATGCTAATTTCTAACTATAACGTCTCTGAAACCTATGTTTTTTTCAGTGAATTTCAAAGGTTTTTTAAATATCGAACGACTATTGTGCTTTTTGTCATTAGTATTGTTTTTGCTAACTTTTCAACTACATAAAATAAACTGCAAAACTGCTATGTAATATAACATATTTCACAAATTACAGTGGATTTTTAAATAATACAAAATAATTTAACATTCAGAAAACAATTTTTCTCCCTTTTTGTGTTGTCATCAGCTTCTACTTAACTTCACTATTCACAGTGATGTCAGTGTAGTTTCATCATAAACAGCAGGGAAAAAAACAATCAACTAGATTGTAAAAAAAAAAAAAATCCCTAATTCTCGCAAATATAATACAAAATCAACACAAATAACACATCCAATACTGGTTACAATCTTCAAATCTTACCTTTACTTTGTAGTTTCTGTTCACATTTTCCCAATAAGCCAAATAATGTATCAAAAATTTCGCTTTGAAATCATCCATTATGAATTCCTTAAAGTATCTTTAAACCTTCCTACTAGGCCGAATGGTGTATCTAAAATCTTTGTTTCAGAAATATCAAGTATGAGTTGGGTAATTCACAAGGCAATCTCGTTTCATTTCCAAGTGAGTATCGATGCAGTGATTCCAACCATTCTTACACTTTAAATAAACTGTATAATGTCCACTTGTGGTAGTACTTCCAGCATGGAAAACAATAGCAACTGTTGCAAAAGTTCTTCCAGAAATAGATACTTGACTAGCAACAACATTTTTGATTTTGGTTTCCACTTTTCTTCCATTTGGTCTACAGCGTTGCAGCATTATAATCAAATATTTTCCATATCTTTGTAGGCATAATGTAGATAGCATTGTTGATTTACAACGAGAACAGATCATCTCGTGATCAGCTTCTTTTACTAATTTGGAAAATGGTACAGATTTGCAGTCAGGTATTGTTAAATATAGAAATCGTTCTCTGTCAACTTTAGTGCTTGAAGTTAATTAACACTGTTCACATTTATGTTCCCATTTGTAACTGAGTCCAAATAAACTATCAATCTGAATTCCTTCATCTTGTAGTACTCCAAGCATAACCATCAGAAATTCTTGTGCACTGTGTTGTATATTAGCACTGAACGTTAAAGATCCAGTACAGGTGTCCAACAATTGGCGAATACCAGAAGCAGAATGGATCTTACTTCTGTCAGTACTCAATTCTTGAAATAAAGTATAAAGTGCCGAACCCAATCTTTTTTCCTGACTTTCCATAATTTCTCCATAAACATCTTGAAGATAAAATATGTTTAGAATAACATTACCATAGCAGTTGACACCAGAAGCATTTTCTAATTGGTATCTGACAACATCATCACTTGTTTGTATTTTCTGCTTCTTTACATTTTTTCTTTTCTCTTGATTTTGTTCTGCTTTTCAACCATAGTTGATTCTTCAACATGTTTGCGTTTTGAACACACTGCAGGGCCGGTCGCTCCACACACCGCGCAGCTCCCTCCTTGAGTGCCGGGACCCCTGACCCCTCCGCCGCTGCCTCGCACAGCCGTGTGCCTGGACTGCTGTTCTGCCGGTTTTTTTCCTGTCTCCTTTGCCTGTACCCCTGATCGTGTATTTCGCTGTGTTATTTCCATTGTTTGCTGTGTTTAAACTTCTGTGCCCCTGATTGTGTTTTTGCTGTGCCCTCTGTGCCCCTGTATTCGCCGTCCTAGTGTCCTTCCCGCCGATTCTCCCCCTCCCCGCTCCCTGCCGCTGCTCCCCTGCGGCCCCCCCTTTTTGCTTCTGTTACCCGCCCATTGGCCACCCCGCTCCCGCCTCCCAGCTGCTCCTCCCTCGCTCTGCCCCCCCACTCTCCATTTATGGCAGAGTACGCACATACGCGCAGCGGGCGCGTCCTATGCGCGCTGAAGGCGCACCAAAGGCAAGCCCGTCTGCGCCCGTCCGCGCCTGGACCGCGCCCAGCGCCAGGACCCCTGCTCCACGGCGATGCCAGCCCACACGACGGACCTACGACGCCGCCACCCTCATCGCACTCAAACCCGACCGTAACAGACCCTGCCACCGAGCCACCCCGAGACGCACCCACGGACCCTTCACCTGCCAAGCCTGCAAGTTCACCTGCCACCGGACCTGCACCGCACCCACCAAGCCGAGCACCAACAACAGCCACCTCAAGTGGATCCTGCTCAACACCCGCTCCGTCCACAGACACGCCATCGAACTTTGGAACCTGCTCGACACAACCTCACCAGACGTCGCCTTCCTCACAGAAACCTGGATGAACGCCTCCTCTGCACCCGACATCGCCATCGCCATCCCGGACGGTACAAGATCATCAGGAGGGACCGCGTCAACCAGACCGGAGGAGGCATCGCCATCGTCCACAAGAACACCATCCGCATCACGACCAACTTCGACGACACCTTCAACGCCGACGAACACCTGCACTTCCAGATACACACCGACCCCAAGACGACCCTCAGAGGCACCCTCGTCTACAGACCCCCAGGACCACGCACACAATTCAGCGAAGACATCACGGACTTCATCAGCCCGCACGCCCTCCCCTCCGCTGACTACATCCTCCTAGGGGACCTCAACTTCCACCTGGAGAATAACAAGGACCGCAACACCGCCGCCCTGCTGGACAACCTCGCCAACCTCGGACTCAAGCAACTGGTCAACACCCCCACCCACTACGCCGGCCACACGCTTGATCCCGTCTTCTCATCCAGCAAGCACATCACCTTCAGCCACTCCACCGGACTTCACGGGACCGACCACAGCTGCGTCCACTTCAGCTTCAGAAGAACCACGGTCCACCACCACCCGCAACAGGTTCCTCGCCGGAGCTGGAGCAAGATCACCGCCGAGCAGCTCACCGCCTCCCTCAGCCAGAACCCGCCCGCCAGCACTACGGACCCCAACGAAGCAGCCCGCAACTTCACGCAGTCTCTGACCGCCTGCGCCGATGACCTCGCACCATTGAAGAACCCTCCCAGCAGACCCAGAAGCAAGAAAGCCTCCTGGTTCACCGACGAACTCAAGGACTCCAAGAAGAACTGCCGCTCCCTCGAGAAGGCCTGGCTCATCGACCAGACCACAGACAACATGACCGCCCTCAAACAAGCCACCCGCAAGCACCACCAGCTTATCCGCACCACCAAGAAGACATCACTGAAGGAACGACTGGACAACAACGCCCACGACAGCAAGGAACTCTTCAGTATCGTCAAAGAGTTCTCCAACCCCAGCACCGGCAACAACGACTTCACTCCTTCACAAGGTCTCTGCGACTCTCTCGCCTCGTTCTTCCACCGCAAGGTCGCCGACATCCACAACAGCTTCGGCGCACCATCCACGCACCCAACCGTAGAACCAACGCCCCCCACCACCACCCTCCGCACCTGGACCACGGTGACCACCGAAGACACAGCCCGCACGATGAACACCATCCACTCCGGATCTCCGACCAACCCCTGCCCCCACCACGTCTTCAACAAGGCCGACTCCACCATCGCACCCCAACTCCGGAACATCATCAACACCTCTTTCAACACCGCCACCTTTCCGGAGAGCTGGAAGCATGCCGAGCTCAGCGCCCTACTGAAGAAACCAACAGCGGACCCCACCGACCTCAAGAACTTCCGCCCCATTTTGCTCCTCCCTTTTCCTGCCAAAGTCATCGAGAAGACCGTCAAAAGACAACTCTCCGCCTTCCTCGAGACGAACGGATCCCTTGACCCCTCACAGTCCGGTTTCCAAGCTAACCACAGCACCGAGACCGCCCTCATCGCAGCCACAGACGACATCTGAACCCTGCTCGACAACGGGGAAACAGCGGCCCTCATCCTCCTGGACCTCTCTGCAGCGTTCAACACTGTCTGCCACCGCACCCTAGTTCAACGCCTCAGCAACATCGGTATCCAAGAGAAGGCACTGGAGTGGATCATCTCGTTCCTCGCCGGAAGAACACACAGAGTCCGCCTCCCCCCGTTTCGATCCGAGGCCACCGAAGTCATCTGCGGCGTACCGCAAGGATCATCACTCAGCCCCACCCTCTTCAACGTCTACATGGAACCTCTTGCAGCCATCGCACGCCAACACAACCTCAACATCATCTCCTACGCCGACGACACCCAGCTGATCCTCTCCCTCACCAGAGACCCCGCCACCGCCAGAACTAGCCTACACGAAGGGATGAAAGACGTCGCCGAGTGGATGAAGAACAGCCGCCTGAAACTGAACTCAGACAAGACGGAAGTCCTCATCCTGGGACCATCGCCCTCCGCCTGGGACGACTCCTGGTGGCCCCCGCCCTGGGCATCACTCCCAAGCCAACAGACCACTTACGCAACCTGGGCTTCATCCTGGACTCCTCCCTCTCGATGACCAGACAAGTCAACGCCGTCTCCTCATCATGCTTCAACACCCTACGCATGCTTCGCAAGATCTTCCGATGGATCCCGACCGAAACCAGGAAGACGGTCACCCATGCACTCGTCACCAGCCGACTGGACTACGGAAACACCCTCTACGCCGGAACCACAGCCAAGCTACAGAAAAGACTCCAACGCATCCAGAACGCCTCCGCCCGACTCATACTGGACATCCCAGGACGCAGCCACATCTCCGGCCACCTGAGGGACTTGCACTGGCTACCCGTCAGCTAGAGAATCACGTTCAGGCTCCTTACCCACGCACACAAGTCTCTCCACGACCTGGGCCCCAAGTACCTCAACGACCGTCTGACCTTCTACACGCCCACCCGCCAGCTACGCTCCACTAGCCTCGCCCTCTCCGCCGTACCACGCATCCGAAGAGCCACCGGCGGAGGAACATCCTTCTCCTACCTGGCGGCCAAGACATGGAACTCCCTCCCCATCCACCTTCGGCTGACCCAGGACCATCTCGCCTTCAGGAGACAACTCAAGACCTGGCTGTTCGAGCAGTAGCGGACCCCTTCCCCCAAGCGCCTTGAGACCCTTCCGGGTGAGTAGCGCGCTATACAAATGTGATGATTGATTGATTGATTGACAACATGTTTAACATAATTAGACTATTTACCTAAACTTGGAGCATAAAGCCTTCTCAAACGATTATATTCTCTTACACAATTAACATCAGCACTAACCTTGTTCTCATCAAAATCAATTAAATAGAAACCAGACAACGTTCTAACTCAAGATAATGCAACATATACCATTCCCTCTTTAAACACAGTTCTTCCTACATTTACCAAAGCATTATCTACACTTAAACCATAAGATTAATAAATAGTTATTGCACATGCTAAACAGAGGGGAGACTGTTTTCCACGAACATACAAGTCATTTACGAGCAAAAAAACGTGCAGCAGAATGCACAATCTGTCTTACCTCTGTATTCTGATCAAATTTAACTTTCAAGAATTCAATTCCATTTCTATTTTGATATTTCACAAAGTCAACAACTTTCCCCATCGCTCCATTCACTAAACCTTCTTCTACATTCAGATTACGCTTCAAAATTACCCGACAGTTTAAACATACATCTACATTTTTTTCTAAGCCAGCAGTTTTTGATACAGACTTTTCCAAAGAATCCAAGTTAGTCTGTAGTTTTTCTGAAAGAAGAATTGTTATTTCTTGATGCTCGATTTTATCAATAGCTTCAATGTGAACTATTTCTTGATTTTCCAATTTCATAAGATCTCTATTAAATACATGACACTCTTCAACTGTAGGCATTAAGCAAACTATAGACGTTTTTTCTTTCATTTTCTTATACATTACTTCTGCTGGTGTGTTTTCATTTGTAAACAAGTTCTTTAGTAGACGACTTTGAAAAGCTTGTTTACCATGTTTGCTTAGAAAACCAACTCTTACATCTTTTAGAATATTTGCTTAATCTTCATCTCTTGCTTGTCGCATATTCTGTGTGAGTTCTTTATATTCAAAATGTAACCACAGATTCACATTTCAAATACTTCCCAAAGATTTGTTAGTGTCTTCATGTAGAAGAGTTTTAAACACTGGTTCTCCTTTTAGAGTGGTTAGTTGTAGCAGATTTCCAGATACAATTAAATTTTTTCCTTCAAAGAGAAAGTCGTAATCTGTTTTAATACCTGTTGCATTCTTAAGTGTACAAAAGCCAGCATTAAGTTTGAGACCATGCTCACCTCATCAATAATTAAAAGTTTCATTTTCTTCAGCATTCTTGACACTTCATAAGAAGCTTCTCCAGACATCTTCTGATATTCTAATTTATTATCATGCTCAACTGGTAACATCAGTAATCTGTGCAAAGTAACTCCTTTAACATTGTGGGCAGCTAATCCCGTTGGAGCTGTTACCACACGACATAAATGTGAACCAGTAGTTTTTTAAAGATAACTGGTCAAAACTTTAATTAAAAAAACTTTTGCCTGTCCCAGCTTGACCACTGATGTACATAAGAAGAGGTTTAATAGATGGACACGCACATTCTTTTCTTTCATGCAACAAACCATGTTCTATCTGTTCTCTCACTTGTACATATATTTCTTTCTGTTCAACATTTACTTGTTCTTCTAAGTTTTCCAGTGTAATATTCTCCTCGTGTGCTTGTTGCATTGCAATTTCGACTTCATTCATAGCAGTCGCTGCTTCATTTTCCAGTATTGGTTGTCCAAGAGGATCTTGACTACATGGACCACTACTTTGACTATCTTGAGAACTTAGATTAGCTATTTCAGCTGTAATAGTCTTTTCCTGTTCAACTTCATCATTCAACATTTTAAATATGTAGAGAAAATTGTACATGCAATGCTATCTTTACATGCATTAAAGAATCTTCGTAGCAGTCAAAGTGTCCAAGTAATTCACTTTTGCTACACCATGGTTTAAAGAGTTGGAGAAGTGCCAAATTATAAAATTCTCGCTTGCCTGGAGTTTCACAACTGAGCTTCTTTTGGTTTATAAGATTACCCTTTGCATGTTTTACTAAACAACCATTACATCCAACTACTGCATAGTGTCCTTCTTTTAAATTCTGCTTAATTTTTCTTTTGAAGCTGTAATGTTGAAGTACTTCATACAGACATAGCTGTTCCAGATGTCAACTCCTTTTCGGATAGTATGTGTCCAACATATTAGTTTTAAGAATGTCTATACTGTCTGCTTCATTTGCTGCTAATTCTTCAATTTCTTCAAATGATTTCAACACTCTATTTCGTTTACAAGCAAGACCTAAACTTACCCAAATGATTCCTCGTGACTTTGAATATAAACTTGAAGAGCACAAGTGGTCTGAACATTTATAGGATCAAAGTAAAGCTGTACAATTTTTTCTAAGGCTTTTCTCTTGTGCAATTTCTTCCCACATTTGTTTCATCTCTGTTTTTTCTGATTTTGTTATGTAAGATGTAACATAACGTCCAACAGCAATTGAGTTATATGCAACATACTGGATGTCCATGTTCGCATTCCACATTTTTAAAATAACTGGATTGCAGTCATTGATATACTTTGACACTTATGTTCTTTTTAAGTTGTATGTATTCTTTGGAGATTTCCAAGTTATTGTGTGCCTTACAGAAGAAAAAAAAGAATGTACTCTTCCTTTTGCAAGTGGAAAACCAAACCAACATTTGGTGTAAAATTTTCCTTTAGACTTGTATTATCGTCTGCAGTACTTTCCACAATGGTGAGTTTGGAAACATAAAAAGTTGCTGTCTCAAGCTTCTATCTCCTCCTTCTCTGGGAATCTCACATGTCACATAGTGTTCGATGAAAACAACACTGTTTCCTCAGAATCATTTCCAAATTAAGGTGCATCCTTGATCCATATTAGCTTATGTATATGAGGTGCACCTCTTGCTTGATACTCCTTTCTCCAAAAGAAATCGGTAACTTCTCCAAGATGTGGATTGTTTTTATTACAGATAAAAGACATCATAGCTTGAAACCTATGATTAAAATATCTGCACACATTTACAGGATCTAATGAACACAGTTCAACAGGAGTCTTTATTTCAACATTTTTTACATTGGAATTTGCTTCTCTTAGAAACTCAAGCAAATCTTCCCATGCATACTCTGCACAGCTAAGTGTGACATCCCATGTTGGTGTACCTAAGTTCCGTAACATACTCTTGAGTTCTCCATGAAGACAATACCAATACTCATTTGTTCCACTTGACATGCCATCAAATCGATTAACTGTGCTTCTAAATTTTCATCTGTTTCTTGAACTTTCTCCACAAATTCTTTCGCAGAAAGAAGTGATTGATGAACTCCAGTTTTAAGTATATGGTTCACTGCATACAAGAGAGAAGACAGATCACTTTCAAACAAAAGGTGAAATATGTATGGAATGCACTGTCAAAATCTAAGATCTTCAGAATATAACCTTGTTGACCAATATTCTGAAGCTGGAATCCATACAGGTCGGTCATCATATCTTCCAGTAGGAAACAGCTGTGGAAAACAACGAGCTACCAAGCTTTTCTCCCATACACTCATTGGAGTTTCCTGTGCGTTTTTCATTTGAAATAACTCAATGCTGCTTCCTATTACTTCTTTTGAATGCAAAGGACATATTGTGTAATGTTCATAAATCTCTCCAGTCCTTGACTTGTCCACTTTCTCTATTTGACCACTTGAAATTTCAGATTCATCTTCTAAACTTAATACCTGTTCATCCACATTTACAGTTTTGTAACAAATATTGTTCTCTATAAGATATAAGGTAGCCTTTTCAACTTTATTGGGAAAACAGAGCAAGTTGGCTGGGCAGGATTATTAACAAAACGAATATGGGCGCACGCAGTCAGTGTATACTACGTGGTCAATGAAAATATATTTCAAGAACATTTATTTACATTCAAATTGAGAATTCAAAAATTTCAACGTCAACAGACATAAACAGAAAACTGTCAGTGCAGTAGGTTCAACGACATACAATCATGTATACAGTATCTACAAATCTACAATTTTACAAATCTACAGACAGCTAAGGTGAAAGAGTCGTGCAAAAAACATATTAACACACCAAAAACAGTACTGCTCAAAGCTAATTGCGAAGTACAAGTGCTAATGGAGACCAAACATTATTTGTGCGTGAAAAAAATTAACACAGGAAAACCAGTCCTTAGAACTAACAACCACTGGACAGGCGGAACAGGGGTGGAAAAAGTGCCTGCCTGTCTTACACAGCCTGTGGTCGGATGTTTTTTAGGATTGCATTGCTAGGGCCCAATGGAATGGAATGATTTTCACCCTGGCTGCACCCTTTAATCTTGCCACAGGTTGGGGATGTCGACGCGTTTCGAACCTTAAAAGTAAAAGGTTCTCCTCAGGACAGGGACTGGGAAAGAGTTTATCTGTAAGGAAATAAGGGATTGGTGTCAGAAATATGCCACAACAATTGTATGGGTCACCTCTGACTCTAAAAAATGGAAAAAAGAATGTTACCTGCCCGGTAGGCACAAGGGTTGCCGAGGTGTAGGTATGTCGCAGTAGAAAAAATGGAGGTCTACAAGAGAGTAAAACATAGCACAGGGTGATCACATACCGTGGTATCAGGCAAATTAAAGTCACAAGTGGCCTGTATGGAGGCATTGCCTACCTGTCCGTCGTACAATAGAGCTCTGCGGGCGCAGTGCCCGCGCTGCGGTGCACGCCCAGATCGGAGAGCCGTTCACCACTTTGGAGCCAGGATTGTAGGCTGTGGAGGGTAAGGGCGGAAAAACGCCAATGAGTGTTTGCACAAAACCAGTCGTCTAGAGGCCCAACACTGCCCTGACACGAGGATCCCAGCAAGCTCCTACCTGTATTAGGACGGGAGTGGAGACCTGGGGAGCCGCTGGTCGCAGTAATCAATACAGCGAGCGGGAACAATTCAACAGGGACCCGCTGAAATTGACATACAAGGGGAGACCATGTCAGTAAAGGAGTGTGTTTGCAAAGTTCGCGCTATAAAGGGACAGTGTTATGGCAGCGACTCCGTGGCACTTACTTGTGTTGCAGGAATCAATTAGCCGCTCCAAAGGACCTGAATCAGTGGGGCAGACGCGGACACTGCCGCGGTGTATTTGATTGAATGCAGGTCCGGGTGGTGGAAAGCATAGAAATCAAAATAGGACTTCATCCCTGACTGAGGCATGCTGGTAATTGTGGTCTGCGCACAGCCTGAGAAGTCTGGCCCTTGCGTGGAAAACATGCTCGTGAAGACTAAAGGCAGGCCAGCGGCGGATGGCGGGTGCAAGAGCCGGAGAGGGCGGCGACACCCACTTAGGTGTATGCGTCGCTATCAAAAACCCGTGCATTTGAAATCTCATGCAACACAGTTACAAGCTCAATGGAGTCCGTTTAAAAGGAGAAAACCTGGCGAATGGCTGGAGTTTGGCATTTGGCAAAGCAGTGTGACTGAAATGAAACACATCAAGAACACACATGGGTATTTGAAACAAGTCGCTGTAATATTCACCGATGACCCAGTATACAGGAAAGGATTCAGTTTCATCAGTACCAAATGCAGCAGGGACTTGATGGTACATACTGTCGAGACTGCCCAACGAATCCTAAGGAAGGAAGAGGAAGAAATCGAGGAACAACTTCAAGCTATCAAGGACAATCACACCGAAACTGAGGCAAAAGCGCTCTTAGATAAGATCAAGAAAGAACTGGTCACCTTCAGAGACAATACCATCAATTTTAAGACCTTGAAATTTGAAAAAGATCAAAAAAACTTCAACATCGAGACGGTGTATCCCTATTTGAAGGATGAATTTTACAGCAGATCCGATTCTATTAGACACCTTAATTCCAACCAAGGGAGATCTAAGAGAAGATTCACCACATTCTCGGAGACATCATCCTCTGAGTCGATGGAAGACTCCGATGCCGGGGAGGGCAGTTCAAATAGGAACCAACAGAACAGAAACACTCCTAAGAGGCCTTTTTTAGGCCAGGGCCAGCAGCAGAAGCGGACGAGGTTCAAACCCCAGTGGGAGATGACGACACGCAAAAAACATTACAACTCGTGAAACCATCGGCCATAATAAACATCTCAAGGAAAGTCCTGTCTAAAGCCGAACAAGAAGTCTTGGAGATGGGCCTTTCTTTTGTACCGGGAGTTGCCATGGATTTTACAAAAATCAAATTGGAGGCTATGGAATTTTTCCGGAAAATCCGTCTTCGTTGGTTCTTCAAGGACTCCATCGATCAAATCTCCACCGAAGCCTCTGGCCTGAGGAACAAATCCACCTTCTGTCCACCCAATCACAATACTTCTAAAAACATCATTGCCTTCGAACGTTCGGTGATGTCTTCTTTGAACATCCTTGAGAAGAAGCGTCCCTTTGTGCCCCACAACATCACTAAAAAACACAGAGAAGCTATACAGGAACTAAAGACTCAACAAGAGGCCATCATTAGGCAAGCAGACAAAGGCGGAGCTGTCGTCTTGTGGTCCAAGGATTTGTACCGGTCTGAAGGACAGAACCATGTGCGCAACCAAGAGTGGTACCGCCGGATTACACATGATCCAACACCCCAAATCCAAGATGAAGTAAAAAGACTTGTCAACACGGCCAAAGAGGTGGGGATTCAAGGACCCAAGGAATCGGAATACCTCTTGAAACAACATCCCCGGACCCCACATCTGTACTTTCTTCCTAAAGTACACAAAGACCCTCAAATACCCCCAGGACGACCGATAGTTTCCGGTTGTGATTCGGTGTTTGAACCAATTTCCCAATTCGTAGACATCTTTTTGAAACCCCTGGTGGTTCAGGTGCCGTCCTATTTGAGAGACACCATGGACTTTATAAATAAAGTCGAAGGTACGGCATTTGATCCCACGTGCCAATTGCTGGTGACAATGGATGTGTCATCTTTATATACACAGATTCCCCAGCAAGATGGCCTCGATGTCATGGAACTATATTTGGAGCACCGTCCACGTCCACACAGGGTCCCCACCGACCTGATAATCTCTTTCGCGACCCTGGCACTGAAGAAGAACTTCTTTACATTTGAGGACGAGATGTTCCTGCAGGTCAAGGGCTCTGCGATGGGGTGTCCATTTGCCCCGGAGATGGCTATACTGTACATGGGCCAATACGAGGAGAAATATGTATTTAACAATAATCCCTACAGAGACCATATTGAACAATGGTTCCGTTACATAGATGACGTCTGGTGCGTCTGGAATGGACCCCAGACGTCTCTTGAAGAATTTCATGTGTGGCTGAATGACAGGAGCCCGGACATCAAGTTCAGTCTGAGTTTCAATGACAGATCTTTACCATTCTTGGATGTGGAGATATCAGTCCAAAATGAGGCACTTTCATGTTCATTGTTTCAAAAGAAAACAGATAAAAACAATGCACTTCATTATAAGAGCTACCACCCGAGGAGTCTAAGAGACAATCTTCCTTACGGACAATTTCTCCGGGTGAGGCGGAATTGCTCCTCCATCCAGCAGTTTGAATTGCATGGCCAGAGACTGACCGACAAGCTACAGGAAAGGGGTTATCCCCATAAGCTTCTCAAGCATTCTATGAAGAGAGCCAGATGGACACCCAGGGAACATCTTCTGGAGAAGAGAGTAAGACCAGCTACCGAGAGGATGGTCTGTGTGTCTACTTTTGGCCCACACACCAACCAACTCCAAAAAATCATCAGAAAAAGTTGGCATTTGGTCGAAGAAATTCTCCCAGACATCGGTGCCCCTCTCTTTGCCCTTAAAAAACACCAGGAGCATCGGCCAGATGATTACATCTACTCGGCCCCCTGCCAAGAGGGACTCACAAAGTACCATCTTTGGAGCTAACCCAGTTAAGGGCCACCGCAAGTGTGGGACATGTTCCGTCTGTGACCTCACAATAGAGGGCTCGCTCTTCACGGATGGCATCAAATTCTGGCGCCATGATGAACACACTAACTGTAAGACCAAATACACGGTCTACGCCATTCAATGTCCATGCAAGAAGCTGTATATTGGTAAGACTACACAGGAGGTCCGCCAAAGAATCATTCAACATCGCTCAAGAATTAACAATAAAAATCTTACCGCACCCCTGGTTTCCCATTTTTTGCAACAAAAACACTCCTCCCTCGATATCAGATGGACTGTGCTGGCAGTTATAAGAGGGGGCAGTGGTGATCCTGATCTGCGGCTCTCCCAAAAAGAGGCGTACCTCATACTGAAATTCGACACATCCAATACCGGTCTCAATGAAATGTCTGAAATTGCCAGCCTATGAACTACTTTTTCCCGTACTATTGAAGTTTACTCTGCCCCCTCTGGTTGAGCTGTGTCCCCCACTGTGCTGCTTCTGTTATCACAATCATTACTTCTTTTTTACACTTACATTTCTTGTACTGTCTGGTCTTGTCACCTGAAAACCTGCCACAGGGTCATTAATACCGCCTATGGGATTAGTAACCCACGTTGTCGCTTTGTTTGTTCGATCTACACCTGAAACATGCTTCAGACTCTTTGGACAATTGTGTATTCATGCGGGTTATAATATTACCCATGGGAATATCTATCCACGTTGTAGTTGTGTTTGTTTGTTTTATGCACTAGATACATGCTCTTGATTCTGTGAGTAATCGTTGTATTTTTACCTGTATAACATCACACTTTGACTTCTTTTTGTGCGCTGCAAGGCAGTTATTACCATCATTATCATTTTCTAATTAAGAATTGGCATTTCGAACAATTGTCATATGTTTTGTATTTGAGAGAATGTATACCATTGTGTCATGTGAGACCGCTCGACTTGTTTCAAATACCCATGTGTGTTCTTGATGTGTTTCATTTCAGTCACACTGCTTTGCCAAATGCCAAACTCCAGCCATTCGCCAGGTTTTCTCCTTTTAAACGGACTCCATTGAGCTTGTAACTGTGTTGCATGAGATTTCAAATGCACGGGTTTTTGATAGCGACGCATACACCTAAGTGGGTGTCGCCGCCCTCTCCGGCTCTTGCACCCGCCATCCGCCGCTGGCCTGCCTTTAGTCTTCACGAGCATGTTTTCCACGCAAGGGCCAGACTTCTCAGGCTGTGCGCAGACCACAATTACCAGCATGCCTCAGTCAGGGATGAAGTCCTATTTTGATTTCTATGCTTTCCACCACCCGGACCTGCATTCAATCAAATACACCGCGGCAGTGTCCGCGTCTGCCCCACTGATTCAGGTCCTTTGGAGCGGCTAATTGATTCCTGCAACACAAGTAAGTGCCACGGAGTCGCTGCCATAACACTGTCCCTTTATAGCGCGAACTTTGCAAACACACTCCTTTACTGACATGGTCTCCCCTTGTATGTCAATTTCAGCGGGTCCCTGTTGAATTGTTCCCGCTCGCTGTATTGATTACTGCGACCAGCGGCACCCCAGGTCTCCACTCCCGTCCTAATACAGGTAGGAGCTTGCTGGGATCCTCGTGTCAGGGCAGTGTTGGGCCTCTAGACGACTGTTTTTTTGCAAACACTCATTGGCGTTTTTCCGCCCTTACCCTCCACAGCCTACAATCCTGGCTCCAAAGTGGTGAACGGCTCTCCGATCTGGGCGTGCACCGCAGCGCGGGCACTGCGCCCGCAGAGCTCTATTGTACGACGGACAGGTAGGCAATGCCTCCATACAGGCCACTTGTGACTTTAATTTGCCTGATACCACGATGTGTGATCACCCTGTGCTATGTTTTACTCTCTTGTAGACCTCCATTTTTTCTACTGCGACATACCTACACCTCGGCAACCCTTGTGCCTACCGTGCAGGTAACATTCTTTTTTCCATTTTTTAGAGTCAGAGGTGACCCATACAATTGTTGTGGCATATTTCTGACACCAATCCCTTATTTCCTTACAGATAAACTCTTTCCCAGTCCCTGTCCTGAGGAGAACCTTTTACTTTTAAGGTTCGAAACGCGTCGACATCCCCAACCTGTGGCAAGATTAAAGGGTGCAGCCAGGGTGAAAATCATTCCATTCCATTGGGCCCTAGCAATGCAATCCTAAAAAACATCCGACCACAGGCTGTGTAAGACAGGCAGGCACTTTTTCCACCCCTGTTCCGCCTGTCCAGTGGTTGTTAGTTCTAAGGACTGGTTTTCCTGTGTTAATTTTTTTCACGCACAAATAATGTTTGGTCTCCATTAGCACTTGTACTTCGCAATTAGCTTTGAGCAGTACTGTTTTTGGTGTGTTAATATGTTTTTTGCACGACTCTTTCACCTTAGCTGTCTGTAGATTTGTAAAATTGTAGATTTGTAGATACTGTATACATGATTGTATGTCGTTGAACCTACTGCACTGACAGTTTTCTGTTTATGTCTGTTGACGTTGAAATTTTTGAATTCTCAATTTGAATGTAAATAAATGTTCTTGAAATATATTTTCATTGACCACGTAGTATACACTGACTGCGTGCGCCCATATTCGTTTTGTTAATAATCCTGCCCAGCCAACTTGCTCTGTTTTCCCTATTGTTGAGATCCGGGCTGGCCAGATGTAGGATCCAGTTCCTTCCTTGTTTCACAGTTTTCAACTTTATTAACATCCTCAAATTCCTGCTATATTTTCCGACTTTTTGTTGATAGACCATTTACTAGAATCACTACTGCCTCATTTTCCTCTTTCTCTCCAGCAATAGTTTCAATATTTTTCTTAAAATCCAAAGGTAAGTACACCACTCTTCCTTTCAGCCCTCTTTGCAAGTCTGTTGGTGGCAGTTTACCTGTTTTAGGCTCCATACGAATTATAGTTTGAAAAGGATGAAGAGATTGAATTAGAACCGACTCATATGTGTTCAATTCTGCCAGTTCCTCTGGAATAGCTACTAATTCTAAGTTATTATGTACTGCTCTAGCAGGCATTTTGTTCTCTTCTAATTTGTTGTAACCATATTTACATATACGTTGATCACTAACTAAATCCAATCGACCTTCCACCAACAAGTACGTTGAAAATTCTTCCCACTTACCATTGCTCTCCTTTTCACTTTTCAAATACAAATCAACATTCCTAGTTTGACTTTTATAATGAGTACGTCGACAACAAACACAAACATAGGGGCCAATTAGGATGGTGGACGGACTTTGGCTGTCCATCATCCCTGTGGGTCTGCGATGAGAGTGGCGGTCCCGCAATGGCAATTATGATGCGCCCGCCACACTGGTGGGCGCATCATGCATTTTTAACATTGCCGCAATGTTAAAAATGCAGGCATGCATTTGCATACACAAAGCGGCAGGCACCATGCGGTGCCTTCCGCTTTGTGTATGCAAATGCAGGGGGGTACCACACGTACCCCCATGTCAAACCCCCTCTCGCCTTCACCATGGGGGCCCGCAGGGGCCCCAAAGTAAAGACCGCAATGCCTTTCCGTGACGCATTGCCGCCACAGAAAGGCATCTGCAGGAGACCATCCTAATATGGCTGGCGGTGTCTGGAAGACACCGCCAGCTATATGAACCAGCTAAAGCAAGGCAAGGCGACCGGGGCGGAAAAGCGGCGGACGGTGTTTCTGGTCGCCGCGGTCCCCCCTCCATTTAATATGGCGGGGGGAAATAGGTGGCGGTCAGTCACGGAAGGCGGAAGGATCACCACCACCTGCTTGGCCCCATAGTTTGGTATTTCAGAGCACACTACATTCAACTTTCCAATTTCTTCTTCAAACTGATCATTGCTAATCACTTTCCCATCTCCTTCAACATCTGTAATTGTCAAACTTTCACTTTCTATGGACTGCTCTTCTGAACTAAAATATTGCATTTCAATATCATCACACTTTTTTTGAACATCTGATAAAGAACCATGTAAAAGACCTGTATTCAGTTCACTTAAACATAATGCAGGACTTTTTGCATAGTACAGTTTCCTTACAAACTTCCGTATTTCTGAATGGTGTATTGGTAACATCCTCAAGTGATGAAAAACACTTTCACACTCTTTCCTTGAAAGACAAGCGAGAGAATGCACATGCTTCTCAGTATATTTTCTTACATTACATGGATCTAGTCCTTGTAACAACTTAATCTTCTGTTTAATACTTTTATGTGTATATTCCCATAGCAAATTTCGCATTATATCAATAGATTCCTGTGGAATACTACAAATACTGCTACAACCCCACTTTACACAGGACCTTGTGTACGTTTCCCTTGCACTTCTTCAGCTATTAACTCATCTGCACTTTTACCAACCATTTCCTCTTTTGGAAGGGGACAACCATCCTGAACTTCGTAGCAACAACAATATTTACAATTTATATGTAACAGCACTACCTCGTACTTTTTACCTCTCAGCCGCACCCCACCACCCCACAGCACTACCTCTGCATCCCATCGCAGACAACTTTATATGTAATATTTTTAAAAATTGCAACCTATGTACTTACGATGATATTATCACCCAAACGGCACACACAAAAATTACCATTATTAGCCTAACAATTTTATCTACAACTTCACAAACATAACACTGCACCCAAAACTTTTAGTAGGGGGGGCCTGTGGGGGTCTGAGCACCGGCAGTTAATTTTTGGGAGCCTCGAAATGGGTCTCTATGGGGCTATATTTTCGGGCCTCGCAAAGGTAGTCCATTGTTTTTTTTTATTGGACTGCAGTGAGGCTGTGAGAGCATGCACATTGGTCACTACTGAGAAGTGGAGACATCATGCCAGGTGAGTTGCGTTGTAGGAGAAGGGAAATCCTTTAAAGAGAGCCATTTTTTCTCAGTATTTCCCTTCTCTTTTTGCAACGCAGGAGCAACATCATCGTGGTTTGATTAGCAGAGAGACCACCAGGCGTGCAACGCCCATTGCTCCGGACTCCCTGAGACAGCTTCCCTGGTGTACACACAGAGACGCACTTGAGTACTTCACAGGTCTTCAAAAGACCATTTGCTTGTAAATGAGGCTCTGTTCTTTTTCACCCCTTTTTAGAGCCCCTACATCCCCACTCTGCCTATTGCTGAAAGAATTAGACTCCCCCGAAATTTCACTCTGGTTGCGCCTCTGGAGACGACCATAGGCAGCCAACTCCAACTCGACCCTGCTCTGACCTTTCACAGTTTCTTGTTTTAGTGCTATAAAAACACACACTTTGCCTGGCTCACTTAGTTCTCACACCCCCTCTTTAATCTGAAGATAGTAGCTTTGGAATTACCTTTATATTCCTATACTGTGCTTCACATGGAAATATAGAAGTGCAGGGTCTCACCACCCCAAATTAGCTGTTTGGTATACTCTCTCAAATGTAAGAACTACAGGTATTCAGTATCTGCCAGTCACAGCCAGTTTAAAGCAGTGTTCCTATATAGAAATGGACAAAACGTTATGTTTCTAAATTAACGTCTTACGCTGAAAAGCTGCTTTACATTTCTTTCACTGGATCAACCTTTGTTTAAAACACCACCAGAGAAGGGTGGTGAACTATGGTCCACAAAGAGCAACTCAAAGCTTTCTTGTTCTTTATCAGAAACATCTGCCTGTCAATGCTTATCGCCAGCCTTCCTGGCCCCTTAAGAGGCTGGGTGGATGAGTATAATACACAGTATTTAGGATCGGGGCGGAGGATGCACGGAAATAAGGACGGATAGTTGAATAAAGGGCGAGTGGATAGATGGCCAGGTGGATGAATGGATAGCTAGATGGATGGATGAATGGATGGATGGATGGATGGATGGATGGATAGATGGAAGGATGAATGCATGCATGGACCAGTACTTAGGATAGACGGGTGGGCTGATAGATGCTTAGGATTGGTTCTGGGACAGATGTATGTATGAATATATGGGCATATGGCTGGATGGATAGCACTGTGCATACCATAGGCGAGTGGGCTGATGCTTAGGGTAAGTGCAGGGACAGATGAATGTGTGTATATAGGTAGGAATGTATGGAGAGGTGTGGCGCCGCGGCCAGGGTGACTGACGCTGGAATCTGGGGATCACAGTTCGATCCCCAGCGCCGGCGGCAGGTTAGCCCAGCACCATGTGACTCTGGGCAATAGCTTGCTTAATCTTCCCGACGGCCCCCAGCGCCTAGAGACCCTAACGGGTGATTGTGCGCTTTACAAATGTGGATTATTATTATTATTATGAATTGAAAGATGGTTGGATGGCGCAGTGCTTAGGATGGATGGATGCACAGCTTTAAGTGGGCCGGGTCTGAGCACTGGCAGTTATTTTCAGAGGGCCTCGAAACGGGTCTCTATCGGACTCTATTTTCGGCCCTCGTAAAGGTAGTCAGTTTTCTTTTTTTTATCGGACTGCAGTGAGAGCATGCACATCGATGTGAGCATGCTCATTCTGCTCACTACTGAGAAGTGGAGACATCATGCTAGGTGAGCCACGTTGTGAGAGGAATGGAAATCCTTTAAAGTGTGTGTTTTCAGAAGGTAGGATAATTGGAGGGGATTTTCTTAAGCACACAATGCTAGTTATCTTGATTTAGACCACGCCCCTACTTGGATAGCCCATACCCCTTTAAGATGTTTGTCCACCCCTTTTAGAGCACCCCCAGTTTATTTTCTCCAACTTAAAGCCCTGACTGCCCCAGAGACCTCCAGTATCAACTGCAAAGGGTAAACTATTTTCCTGGAAGTAACTTTCCTCATTAAAAATGGTTCACTAGTAGAAGTATGTTTCCAATGTCCAATAAAGATTTTGTAAAAGTTGGTTCTGACTGCACCATAGTAACAAAGAAATGGTCAAAGCTTCGATTTAAATCTACAATGGCACCAAGTTTCAGAATTTGCCATCAGCACTGGCAGCCTTCTACCAAAGTGCAAGAGTGTCTATCAGCAAAAAAATGTGTTATCCACAGAAATGTTGTGTGATTTGCGTAGCTGTCTGCTGGAACACTCATCACCAAAAGGTATTAAAAATGCACATTTGCAAGTAAAACATATACCATACCATAAAGCGGTTCATAAATGGCCCAGTGCCACGACAACACGCTCACCCCTCATCCCCATCCTTGCTTACCCTTACAAAATCAAAGAAAGAGCCCCAGCAAACCTGGTAGTGCCACTATAGCAATACAGGGACTTAATTTCAACAAGTGTCTGCCGGAACGCTCAGCAACAAAAGGTAATAAAACATGCACATTTCCGGATAAAACATATACCATGCCATAGAGCGCTTTATAAATGAACCCAGTGGCACTACATCACCTTTACTAGCTATACATGTGCACATTACAAATGTCCAAGTTATAATCAGCAACATACCCACCTCCCCACCCTAACGCCTGCCCTTGCTTAACCGTACAAAATCAAACAACGAGCCCCAGCACTCCTGTTAGTGCTACTATAGCCATCCATACACTTAACTTCAACAGGTGTTTGACGGAACGCTCATCAGCAAACGGTATTAAAACCTGCAATTTTGCAAGTAAAACATACACCATACCATAAGGCGGTTTATAAATAGTCCCAGTACCCTGACACCACCTCCACACCCACCCTTGCTTAACTTTACGCAATAAAACAAAGAGCCCCAGCAAACCTGGAAGCGCCACTATAGCCATACAGAGACTTAATTTCAACAGATGTTTCCCAAAACGCTCATCAGCAAAATTTATTAAAATGTGCAAATTTGCGGGTAAAACATATACCATGCCGTAGGGCGCTTTATAAATGGTCCATCACCTTTAGTAGCTAGACATCTGTACGTTACTAAAGTCTGTGTTTTAATCACCAACATACCCACCTCCCCCACCCACACCCCTGCCCTTGCTTAAACATACGAAATCAAACAGAAACCCCCACCATTCCTACCAGCGATACTATACCCATACACAGGCTGAATTTTAACAGGTATCTGCCGTAACGCTTATCAGCAAAAAGTATTCAAACATGCAAATTGGAGGTTAAACATAAACCATCCCATAGCACGGTTTATAAATGGGCCCAGTGGCACTACACCACCTTTACAACCTAGACATCTGTATGTTACTAAAGTCTTTTAAACACGCTGTAGAGTGTATAGCAGGGGATGGGCAGAGTAAACAAAGTTGCAGTTCCCAAACTTTTGTTATATTGTCCCTTTACTGTATGTATATTAAGGACATTAAAGGGAATGAAAACATTGACAAGTGTCTCGAAAGGGATAGTGAACCTGAGCACTGGTAAAACCCGGACCACTTAAACACCTATGTATATTCAGCACAGGGACACAGCCTGACAATAAATATCACTTATAATCACATGACATGTAGTTTACTAATGTCAAGAAAGTCATACACAAAATATATGGAAGATTTTCATTTCTTTTTTATCTCTCACATATTTATAAAACATCTCTTCTAAAGAAACACTCCCCAACCACTTCTATTTCATAAGAGCAGACAATCATTAATACGTTTACTACCATATATTTGAGTATATCTACCTTTTTATTATTCACTAGTCAGAAACTACTAGACCTATTAACTATACCCAAATGCAAACAAGAAACCATGTTCATATTATATCTTAACCTATGATCAAATGATTCAAACTATGCGTACATATAAAAGGAACGTATTCTTTTACTATTTCCATGTAATCTCCAAACACTGTAGACGGCCTCACAGTACAACAACCTACCTCGACTTATATTCAAATCTACCTCTCAATGTCAAACATTAGACCACAACCTGTCCACATAACATTTCTGGGTTTGGTTTATGGCTTTTAACTTAATAACACATTCATCTCCTAGCCCCCCATTCCCCACTATTTCCACAAAAAGTATAATTTGCATACGTGGGACATTTTGTTTATATCGCCTGAATACATTAGCAAACCCAAATTAATGCTGTACCTCATTTTCAAAACCATACAGTCCTTTAAAGATGACAAACTACACTTCTTCTTTGTGAAAAATTCCTAAACATATATAAAGTACATATTTAACAACAGGTCAAACTGTATGCATATTTTATAACCAATATGAAACACCACACTTTACTAACAGTATATTATTTTGAAATAAAAAAATACTTTAAAACTTAAAAATATCACCTCCAATACTTAATCACTACTCCAGAACACATAACACAAATTGTTCATTTCTACCTCACCTTTGTAGTTGGTATGCAGATTTCAAATGTCACACACGCATACAATTCTTTCTTTGTCACACAGTACATGTAATGCACTGCTTTCATCAACAATGGAACTAGTAATGGCACAATTGCTATGTCGCTCCACATATAAATACATGTAAAGAACAAATCCGAATACTTCATTCCTTCATCGACATTCCAAAACTTATCTCCATTGGTTATTATTGAATTTTCCATATGAAAAGCTTCTTAATATTTCCCGCCACATACAGGTCAGAAGTTCAACCTATTTTATCACCACACTTTCTGGAACATTCTATGACACCTGCAGGTTAAAAGTTCATATTTTTTTTAAACGTAAGGTTTTTTTCCCCAGCATATTCGCAAACAATTAACAGCACCTGCGGGTTAATAGTTCACCATTGTTTTAAGTCCCAAATGTACCTTCCAAATGCAAGTAGCAAGTCTGGTTGAGCTGAGCACATTTCATCCTATCGTATGTACTCCATGTTTAGACTGCTCTTTATTAACCAATGACAAACAAGCTTTTTCACGCAACTAATATGCACCCTAGTTTTTAGTACCCAATGCTTCTTATCTTCCAATCAATTATCGTTTTCTGTGGAAAAAAAAAAGATTTTACCCCATGTTTAAACATATCTGTTACTCTACGAAGGAACTGCATGAGCTGCAGACATCTTTCCATATCTTCCAGCCATACCTTCAAAATACTAGTGTGGATCGTAGGACATAGCTATGTTTTCTGGTGCAAGAGGTATGCAGAACAGAGACGTATTGACTTAGACCTAAGTTTACAAAATGTGGACATTAAATGGTTTGCACAGAGAAGATTGAAGTGGCACCAATTGCTACCTTTGGTTGGAACCTCTTTGCATCTTCCACACTGTTCATTGTGGTGGAAATGACCCAGACATATTGACTGGGGTTAGTGTAGAAATCAAAGAAGTTCTTGTAGTTAGTAGTTTATTCATCTAGTTGCAGCTTAATAGGTTCCAATATACGCCCCACCAGGAGCAGTCTCCTGGCTGCTCAGCCCATCTTCTCCAACTGCTCTCTCACCAGTACAAACATTCCTAACGTTCCAAATGACATCATATTGTCTGAGCATCAGGCAGAGAGAGAGCAAGGGCAGGGAAGATGTAATACTTAACAAGCAGATTACTACACATCTTCCCCCTTATAATGATTAAACAAAATCAAACAATATACACAAATATAAACATAGGAAAAGAAGATAAACATTCCAGAAATAAATGTAATAGAACACAGTACTAGTATGGGAAGAAACTCTCCTCATGTTATAATAATAATAATGATAATAATGTAAAATGCAATAATAGTAATATAAGTAATAAATTGCCTTCCCTATGTAATAATAATAATGTATAAATATTAATAATAATGCAGTAATAATAATGTAAGTAATGAACATTAAAATAGAAATCATAAATGTAAACAAATAGCAGGACCAGGTAATATCACATGCCCTCTACTGCATACACTGTAATATAGTGTACCCTACTGCATACCTTTGCAAGATCAGGGACTCACACTCATGCAAAAATACTCTGTTCACATACTGCATTCCCATGCAGTACCAGTAACTTTATAAAACACTGTATTAAAGGAAAACACTTCCCTGTGACATTAAATATCAGTCAGACTTTAACATCACCCTATAAATTATTGTAAAGGGGGAAATCCACCTCCCTATAAACCACACACACACACAGTAACCTCGCAATCGGGGAATCCACCTCCCTATAAACCACCACACACAATAACCTTCCAAAGGGGGAATCCACCTCCCTATAAACCACACACACACACACAGTAACCTCTCAAAGGGGAATCCACCTCCCTGTAAACCACCACACACAGTAACCTCCCAAAGGGGGAATCCACCTCCCGATAAACCACCACACACAGTAACCTCCCAAAGGTGGAATCCACCTCCCTATAAACCACCACACACAGTAGCCTCCCAAAGGGGGAATCCACCTCCCTGTAAACCACCACACACAGTAACCTCCCAGAGGGGGAATCCACCTCCCTATAAACCACCACACACAATAACCTTCCAAAGGGGGAATCCACCTCCCTATAAACCACACACACACACACAGTTTGGAAATGCTTATGAAGGACACCTTTGGACAATTGATGTTACTTTTGCCTGAAACTGTCTTTGTATATTCCAATATATGCCAAAGGCAAAAGTGGAAATGGTCAAACCAATTTTGTCCTTAGATTGAAAAATCTAGGAAGAATGCCAAGCTGTGTCTGCATACCTCAGAGACCATAGAATGGGGTCGATCTACAACAACATACGTTTTGATATGGCTGATAATTACAGAAGTGATGGAGTACACGTCACAGATCAAGGAAACAGAGTTTTTCTGAATAACCTAAAGTTGTGCATCCGCACCTACATGTAGCTCCAACTAATAAAAACAAGGGCTCTTTTTAGAGACACTCTATAACTGACAACTTAGGCCCGCTATTTTAGGGCCAGGTAACGGCAACTCCCGGACCCTTGCCAAAATGTATTCTGCACACAGCTGTGGCACAGCAGCCAGACCATCTGACTTTAGAGCACAGAGCTCTCTAGCGACAGCTCAGGATAGCACCATGTGACTCTGGAGAATAGCTCACTTAATTTCCACGCCGGCCCCCAAGGCAGCAGACCCGTACGAGTGAGTAGTTTACACTTTACAAATACTGGATTGATTCGAAATGGCAGAATTGAACTTCACACTCCTTCTGTAGCACCCCCAATCACCCTACAGACATCACACTGTTTAGAACAAAAGTTCCTCCTAGTACATATGCACACATGTTAACACTACTTGGACAGGTGTGCCGCAGCGGCCAGAAAACATGAGTTCAGAGCACAGGGCTCACGATTTAATCCCATGCTCTGGAAGCACCTCAGCTCAGCACCGTGTGACTCCGGGCAACACCTCACTTAATAGCTCACATAATTTCCACGCCGGCCTCAAGGGCCTACAGACCCATAGGGGTGAGTAGTTTGAGCTTTACAAATACCGTATTGATTTACCTTTGCACTCCCTGTATAACACCACCTAAGCACCATATACAAGTTTGACAGGTGTGACACCGTGGCCAGAGCACATGACTTCACAGCATAGGACACACAGTTTGAGCTCACTGTCTCATCCCCGAGTCCAGAAGCAGCACAATTTAGCAGCATGACACTCTAGGCAATACCTCACTTAATTTCTGTACCCAGCACTTTCAGACCGGTAAGGGTCAGCAGTTCAGTGGCTTTATCCCCGACAGCAGCTCAGCTTACCCCCCCAATGCCATCAGACCCGTAGGAGTGAGTAGTTTGCACTTTACAAATACCGAATTGGTTTGATACGCACACATTTACCTTCGCACTCCCTGTATAACACCCCCTAAGCACCATACACAAGTTGCAATGTTCTAAACAAAAGTTCCTCTAAATAGGTATAACTACATGCGGACAATACTTGGACAGATGTGGCACAGCGGCCAGAGCACATGACTTCACAGCATATGACACACAGTTTGGGCTCACGCTTTCATCCCCGAGTCTGGCAGCAGCTCAGCTTAGCACCATGAGACTCTAGACCCGAGGTCTTCAATCTGTGGGGCGCGACCCCCAGGGGGGTCGTGGAGTCCTGGGAAGGGGGTCGCAGATTCTGTCAGAGCGTGTAGTTCCTTGAAACGCATGGTTTGCCTTAGTGGCATTGGGATCATTGAGGGTGCTCACGGCAGAGGCCTAATTCACACCGAGGGGTGAAAAACATCAAAGCCTCATTAACACGTATAAGGTCTGTTAAAGACCTGTGAAGTACTTGGGTGTGGCTTTGTGTGTGTCCGTGAGCTGTTTCAGCCGGGCTCACATACACGAGGGGTGTTGGACGGGGGGGGGAGGGGAAAAGGGGGGCTGGGGGAGGATGCTGTAGCCCTTTGAGTTCAATGGACGTTGCGCGCCTGGAGCTGTGGCTCCCGCCAGTAAAGCACTTGAAAGGTCCTCTCCCCGCCTCTCTGACACGTCCCATAAATCATTGGTTCAAGTCCCAGGAGCCCTCATACCTGGCGCCTTTGCCGGAGAAATGTGCCTGAGAGTCTGTCCTTCCATGAGAGAGGAATAAGAAGGAAGAAGACGCAGAGAGATACTGACCCACCCCCCTCCCATGAGAGAGGCACAGAAAAGGTGATGGGTGGATGGATGGATGAAAGGGTGGATGGATGAAGGATAAAAGGGTGGATGGATGAAGGATGGATGGATGGATGTGTGAAAAGGTGGGTGAATGAATGATAAGTGGATGGATGGATGAAAGGGTGGATGGATGGATGAATGGGTGGATGGATGAAGGATGTATGTATGGATGGAAGGATGAAAGAGTAGATGGATGAAGGATGGATGTATGGATGGATAAAAGGTTGCATGGATGAATAATGGATGATGGATGTGTGAAAAGGTGGGGGGATGAATGATGGGTGAATGGATGGATGAAAGGGTGGATGGATGAAGGATGGATGGATGGATGGATGTATGGATGGATGGATAAAAGGGTGGATGGATGAAGGATGAATGTATGGATCGAAGGATGAAAGGGCTGATGGATGTATGGATGGAAGGGCGGATAGATGTATGGATGGAAGGATGAAAGGATGGATGGATGGATGTAAGGATGAAAGGGTGGATGGATGAAGGATGGATGGATGGATGTGTGAAAAGGTGGGTGGATGAATGATAAGTGGATGGATTAAAGGGTGGATGGAAGAAAGGGTGGGTGGATGAAGGATGTATGTATGGATGGAAGGATGAAAGGGTAGATGGATGTATGGATGGATAAAAGGTTGCATGGATGAATAATTGATGGATGGATGCATGTGTGAAAAGGTGGGTGGCTGAATGATGGGTGAATGGATGGATGAAAGGGTGGATGGATGAAGGATGGATGGATGGATGGAAGGATGAAAGGGTGGATGAAGGATGGATGGTTGAAAGGGTAGATGGATGAAGTATGGATGGAAGGATGAAAGGGTGGATGGATGAAGGATGGATGTATGGATGGATAAAAGGTTGCATGGATGAATGATGCATGGATGGATGTGTGAAAAGGTGGGGGATGAATGATGGGTGGATGGATGGATGGATGGATGACAGGGTGGGTGGATGAAGGATGGATGTATGGATGAAAGGGTGGATGGATGAAGGATGGATGAATGGATAGAATGATGAATTAGTGGCTGGCTGGATGTATGGATGAATAAAAGGTTTCATGGTGTGAAACGGTGGGTGGATGAATGATTGATGGCTGGATGGATGGATGGATGGATGGATGGATGGAAGGGTGGATGGGTAAAGGATATATGTATGGATGGAAGGATGAAAGGGTAGATGGATGAAGGTTGGATGTATGGATGGAAGGATGAAAGGGTGCATGGATGAAGGATGGATGGATGTGTGACAGTGTGGGTGGATGAATGATGGATGAATGGATGTGATGAGGTCTAACAGGCACATTTATGGTTGTCAAAAGTTGATGATGAGGCGTACTAGTTTCTAGAAACTTTTGTCATAAGGGGGTTCTTACGCCTAAAAAGGTTTTACAAAGGGGGTCTCGGCATCAAAAAGTTTGAAGACCTCTGCTCTAGACAATACCTCACATATTTTCCGTACCCCAGGACTTTCAGACCAGTATGGGTTAGTAGTTTGTCCTAGTAGGTATAAACACATGCTGATACTACTTACACAGATGTAGTGCAGTGGCCAGGGCACATGACTTCACAGCATAAGACACACAGTTTGGGTTCACACTTTAATCCCCGAGTCCCGCACCAGCTCTCCTTAGCAGCATCAGAGTCTAGGCAATACCTCACTTAATTTCTGTAGTCCAGCACTTTCACACCGGTAGGGGTGAATACCTCGCTTCGCACCCCCTGTATAGCACACCCTAAACACCCCACTGAGGTTACAGTGCTCCTACCCTCCTCTTTCCTACTTTTCTCACCCTTTTTTCCACTTACTTGCTTCAACGGAATCACAAAATGGCTGCCAACACTTCCTAGTTGTAACCGCTCGCAGCCAGTAGCAGCAAGCTCGGGCTTGTAACGCCTCAACTAATCAGAAGGCAGCATTCCCAAATATCGATATCTGTAAATTTCGATATTCCTCCAAAACTACTGAACGGATTTACACCAAATAAACAAAAGCGTGCTTTCTAGACCAAGACCCTGCCAAATTTGGGGTAGTTCCGTTCTCCCGTTCGACCTGTAGCATTGTCTAAAGTTTCCAATGGAAATTGCATGGAGAAAACACGTTTTGGGACCCCCCTTTTTTCTCGGCCCCCCTTGACAAATCACCCCCAAACATAAGAGCTGATATGAACAAAGAATTAGTTTGGAAAATGTCATGAAGATTCATCAAACAACGCCAAAGTTATAAACAAAACAGTAGGTTACATATATATATATATATATATATATATATATATATATATATATATATATATATATATATATATATATATATATATATATATATATATATATATATATATATATATATATATATCAATGCTCGAAGATGTCCACCTTTTTGAGTAGCACGCGAACAGCAGCTTGGTTTATGTATAGATGAGGACGGGGATCCACTCGTAGATGCAGCTCCGTACGGGATCTGCCCAACGCATTTCGAAGCTCCATATGCTTCTCTTCAGGGGCTTTAATGGAAGCGGTGTGCACAACCGCCGACCCACTTCCCCATTTTATATATAACACACCCACCGATGGGAGGCTCAAATGAGACTGTGCATTCTGGGAGGTGTGGTCCGGGAAGCACACAATCAAGTCCTGTATGGACTCCACAAGTGGGCCCGTCCTCGATTCCAAGTACGACTGCTGCTTCACTTTAGTGACCCCCAGGGTACCGGGGTGGTGCATACTCCGCGGCTGGACGGCCGCGTATAAATCAATGCTCGAAGGTGTCCACCTTTTTGAGTAGCACGCGAACAGCAGCTTGGTTTATGTATAGGTGAGGACGGGGATCCACTCATAGACGCCGCTCCGTACGGGATCTGCCCGACGCGTTTCGAAGCTCCATATGCTTCTCTTCAGGGGCTTTAACGGATGAGCCTCCCATCGGTGGGTGTGTTATATATAAAATGGGGAAGTGGGTGGGTGTGAGTAACTGTATGGATGAGTATCGGTATGTAACAGGATGTATAGGTGTATCACTACATATGATGAGTGAGTATATGTATGAGTGACAATATAGAACTGTTGGTGAATGAGTGGATGTCTATATAGATGGTGGAATTACTGAATTGGTTTTTGTAACTGGTATGGGTATCTCCATTGTTTTGAAAATGTTAGTTTCTATTTTTGAATATGTGTTTCAAGGGTTACATTACACTGTAAAGAGGTCTGTCACTCTGTCACAAGAATGGTGTCATCAGTGATGTCATGAGTGATGTCACTGACCATGTCATGAGTGATGTAATATGTGACGTCATCAGCAGTGCATTGCAGGCGCGCAAGTTATAGTAAGTCCAACTAACTATAACGTGGGAATTTCAATGGTTTTATGTCAGTAAAATTTCCAGCGAACTATAACTGGTATCAAACCTATGGTTTTTTCAGTGAATTTAATAGGTTTTTTAAATGCTAATCCCTAACTATAACTGGTGTGAAACCTATGGTTTTTTCAGTGAATTTCATAGGTTTTTTAATAGCTAATTTCTATTTTATAATGAATCCTATATTGTATATTTATGTAATACTATTTTTTATATATATATATATTTTTTTTTGCCCTGGAGCGCTCACCGGTAAGCACAGTCTTGCGGCGCGCCCCGGTGCGCGTACCGGTGAGCGTCCCGTTAGCGCTATTGCCGCGAACAAAAA
Source organism: Lissotriton helveticus (assembly GCF_964261635.1). Lineage (NCBI taxonomy): Eukaryota > Metazoa > Chordata > Amphibia > Caudata > Salamandridae > Lissotriton > Lissotriton helveticus. Next base: position 1,065,727,864 of record NC_136065.1, on the reverse strand, counting down.
AAATATTGTGTGTCATAAGACACGTTTCGCGTAGCCGCGAGATGCGTCTTATGACGCACGGCGTAAGCGCACCCGGAAGCGCCCGAGCGCATACGATCAAGCAACGTAGGCGCCCGACGCGCTTACGCTACGCGCCCCTGGGCGCCCCCCCCGGGCGCGTAGCGTAAGCACGTCGGGTCATGTGACCTGAAAATAACACTTTTCATTCGTTCAGAACAGTTTTGGTTTCCAAATGATGAAAGCCCCAAACCTTTTTGCCTCATTCTCACTTTGTACTTTGATTGAGGAAGACCTGTTTACAGATCTATTTGTACCTATTTGAACTGAAAAATGGCTACAGTAGCAGCAGGAGCATCTGCACCACCACCACCACCACCACAAGGACCACCACAACACCACAGTGGTGGAGATGAAGAAGAGGAGGAGGAAGAGGAAGAGGAGGAGAGGCAGCAGTTCCTGCCTGAACATACTACCCCCTATAAGCCAAAGAAGCACATTGTCTGGGAGTTTTTCAAAATCCCAAAGGACCAAAAGAAAGTTAATGCGCCAAAGGTTACTTGTCTGATCTGTGGCACTGTACTGTCCAGGGGGAACCCTGCCAAAAAATACTCTTTTGGCAACAACACCATGATTCGCCACATGCAACGCCGGCATCCAAACAACTATTCTGCGGCAGAGGTCAGAGAAGTGACCAGAAACCTTTCCCAATCTTCATCCAGCACCTCCCAAAGTAAACAACCCACTCCATCGGGTCCAGAGACAAGGGAGATGGTCCCAAACATCCAAACCAAGTTTGGTGGATACAAAATCGTTTGTATATTTTGTGGAAAAACAATTACCTATGGTGAGCAAAGTATTACACTCATCAACCATGCTGGTGATAACCACAAGTGCCCAAAGAAACATTAATTTTTTCCTGTTTTTTTTTTGCTCCAGTTGAGCCATTTACAATTCCCTGTTTTTTGTTTGTCCCCATAAAAATTACAAAAAAAATATAACATTGTTCATAAAAGCCCAAAAAAGTAAAAAATGTTCAAAAAAACAATAACAAAAATATAAAACAACAAAAAGAATTAAAAAAACAGTTCTTTTTAGAACTACCTCCAATTTATAAAAAAATGCTACATTTTTTAAAAACTCTGTCATTCTTTTTTTTCCAGGGTACGCTCCCCGGTGCGCATACCGGGCGCTCCCCCCGCGAAAATCAAAAATTTTTTTTCCCCGCGGGGCCCTTTTATAGCCCCCACATCAAACCTAGGGGGTCAGGGGGGGGGGGGGTCTACCCTGCCTCCTTTTGGTCATTTCCCCCTTTGTTTTTGCCACCTCTTGTGTCTCGATCCTACCGAGACACAAGATGGCGGCTGCTCCGGACTGTTTGGAATGTTGACAGACACCCGAGAGCCAATCAGCTTTCCGCTCGCGTACTCGCCGGGTGCGCTCCCCGGTGCGCATACCGGGGCGCGCTTATAGATATATATTTTTTTTTTAACCTAAATTACTCAAAATCCTCTGGAGCACATATCTTGAGATATAGCAAAGGCACATCGGGCTACCAGTCCCTACAATTTTGCCAAGTTTGGTGGGAATCCATTCAGCCGTTCGGGCTAAACGTGAGTCCAACCGCCCTATGGAAATTAACATGGAGAAAACATGTATTGGGACCCCCCTTTTATCTCGGCCCCCGCTTGACGAATCCCCCCCAAACTTGCAGGGAAGGAGCAGAGCGGAGCGGGCCATCTTCTTTGAGAAATTTGCGAAAATTCGTCCACCGGCGCCAAAGTTATTCCCAATAGAATGTTGCGGATTTCCTATGGAAACTAGGTCCTAACTATAACTACCTACTGGCGACCGCCAGTAGGTAATATAAATACATATATATATATATATTTTCATACTCGTTACCCTCTCAACGATGCGCCCACCATCCAGAGCCATCAAACAAGAGGAAAAACGGAAGACCCAAGATGCAGGTGAGTTCTTTATTGCTTAGTACGCCACGGCAGCATAACGTTTCGGCCTACACAGAGGCCTTGGTCACATGACGCACTGAGAGAGTTACGTGAATTTAAAGTGCTCGTGCATTCAACAATCTACAATTTGATTGGATAGGTGTTTTTTAGGAGGGGAGTGTCCACTTAGGTTACTGGCAGCGTATTGCACTTGCTATTGGGATACAGGTTAATCTTTGTACCACCTATTTCATTAATAACTGTTTAAATACATTTTTTATCCGACACACCAAGAGAATATAAAAAATAAGAAAATCTTATACCATAATAAAACACATAAAGAGCATTTCATATATTTACACCTATGTACACAGTATTACAGTAATAATTACTTTTTCAACTAAATTTATATGTGTAATTCAGTATTTCAATTGATCGGATACATGTGCATATACGCTATTCACTTTCCTGATATGTGGTGCTGATATGACAAATGAAAACCAATTGGTAATCGTATATCATCAAACTTAAATAATATCATTTCCACATACTAATAATGGCACCTAACATAACCCCAACATACTGCAAGATTTGAATGCATTTTGAAACAGAGTGATTAAAAACAAATAATTTTGCTAAATTATTTTTTACTTTGTATCTACAACCTACTGCACCTCCTGACATGGACATATAAATGGGAAGTTTTTAACAAATGTGGACCAACAACTAAGTTCTTTCTTTCATATGTAATTGTATCGGCCAACAGTAGTAAGACTTACAAAGGAAACAATCATGAAAAACAATATCCAGATAGGTAAAATGGGAGATGGAAGATTTTAGGGATAACAGCTAACCTGGATCCTATAGGCACGTGTAAATATCCTCCGTGGAATTGAGACCATTAGGAGTCTTACTATCCATTTCTAGGATATATCTAGTCTCCAGTGCTCTTAGGATACCTTCTCTATTACCACCTCTCCTAAGTGGGCCAACAGAATCTATGGCGTAGTATCTAAGGAGTCCACTATCATTATTGTGGTATTCCCTAAAATGCCTCGCCACTGGATATGCGGCATCATTGGTGTTTATAGCCCTAATGTGCTGGAGTACCCGTTTGTGCACCTGCAATTTGGTACTACCAATATATTGCAGACCACATGGGCACTCCAGCACATAGACCACATATTCTGTCTTACATGTCAACTGTTTGTTGATTTTCCGTGGCACTGTGGAGAATGCTGTTAGGAACTCAGTTTTATTGAGCCCCTGTGAGCATGCCTTACAGCTGGAGCACTTTCTGAAGCCCCGACTTGCTGCTAGCCAGTTTTTAGGTGGAATTACCTCCGGACTTGATTTAACTAAGGCATCCTGTAATGAGTATGCTTTTCGGAAGGTAATGATTGGTTTATTGGGCATGTGTTCTCCTATTACTGGATCTAATTTAACCAGATTCCAGTGATGATTGATTATTTTTCGTAGAGCAGTATGTTGACTGTTGTAGGTCCAGATAAGCCTAACTGGTTGGTTAACCTCAGATCTTTTAGCCCTATGTGCTTTCTTATGGATCAGTGCATTGCTGCGGGACAGACCATTTGCTTTCCTTATAGCTGTATCAATAAGGTTTTCCGCATAGCCCCTAGCCAGAAACCTTCGTTTACTGGCTGCCTGTGCTGCTTTACAGTGGATGTCTGTACTGCAAACACGCCGAATTCTAAGCATCTCCCCATAGGGGATGCTCCGAATTAGGTGCGGTGGATGGTGGCTTCCTGCATGCAGGATAGTATTGCCAGCAGTGGGCTTTCTGAAGAGTTTTGTTTCGAGTCTGTCCTGACTGACCTCCAAAGTTATATCCAGAAAGTGGGCTTCCTTTTGACTGATATGTGATGTAAAGGACAAGTTGAACACATTTGTGTTCAAGGCAACAATAAACTTTTCAGCCTCTTCCTGGGTCCCCCGCCAGATCATCAAAATATCATCGATGTATCTGTACCATCGTATGATATTGCGGGTACAAATTTCCTGGTGAATACCATTGAGGACCTGTCTCTCCCAGTATCCCATATGGAGACAGGCATAACTGGGAGAGAAACAGGCCCCCATGGCAACGCCTCTGACCTGCTGATAATATTGATTCAGAAACATGAAATAGTTGTGATGTAAACAAAAACTGATCATGGTGAGCAACATTTTGTTATGTTCGACCAATTCTATAGGCCGCTTGCCCAAAAAGAACTCAACAGCCCCTAGCCCATCTGCATGCACAATGCTGGTATAGAGCGATGACACATCAAGGGTGATCAGCCAATAGTCACTACGCCATTGCAATTCATTCAATTTTCTTAGGAGGTCACTAGAATCTTGAATATAAGATGGAAGTGCCAACACATGTTCTTGAAGAAATAAATCAATGTACGCAGTAGCTTTTTATAACAACCCCCCACACGCCGAAATAATAGGTCTTCCCGGCGGCTTGGCTGCATCCTTATGCACCTTAGGAATTAGGTACAACACGGGGGTGATAGGGTGATCATTCTTTAAGCATTTAAGTTCATCCATGCTTATGAGTCCACTAGATCGCCATCCCATCAGGAGTGAACGAAAGTCTGTTTGTGCTTTCTTAAGTGAACCCACATCACAGTGTCTATAGCAGTTTGGGTCATTTAATTGGAGGTAAGCCTCCTCCAAATATAATTTCCTTGGCCAGAGTACAATGTTGCCTCCCTTATCAGCTTGTCTCACTACTATGTTGTTGTTTTTTTGTATTTTTTGGACTAGTTTCTGATATTCAATGTTGCCCTTTTGTCTGTGAAAATTGGATTTGAGAGTTTTTACATGCAACGCCTTCACTTCTTTGATAATGGCATCTTGAAAAATGTCTATGTTATCATATGGTGTAACAGGGGTAAACGTGGAACGAGGCTTGAATTCACTCAGTCCGCCACTATGGGTGTGTACTGCCTCCTGTGTATTTTGAGAACATGGAGCTTCCGCTCGTAGCATTTCCAGGTCTTGCATCAGGGGAATGTCATTTGCCACTAGCCCTAGAGTGGTCGGTTCAACCGCAGACTTTCTACCAACATTGCGTGCTTTGCTGTTGGAAAAATGCTTTTGTAATTTAAGTTTGCGTGTGAATTTAAAAAGATCGATTCTAGTATCCACATAATTAAAGCTATTAGGTGGGCTATATGACAGACCCCTTGATAAGATGCCAATTTCCAAGTCAGTAAAGGAAATATCCGTTAAATTTATCACAGACAGTCCATTTTCCACAATATCAGGAAGTTTATTTACTTGTGTCGCTTGTGTTATTACTTTTTGTTCGAGTTCCATCGCCTGTGATTCCTTTTCTTGGGCTTTACGTTTTGCGGAGCTTTTCCTACGTTCTCGTCGCTTTGTGTTTGGGGTTTTCGGGGGCGCAGAGTTTCGCGCCTGTCCTGCCGGATACATTCCAATTCCTGTTCCAGAGTCAATCGTGTAAACCCCAAACGATCTGAAACTCGCACTGCTTCTGTTTCAGACCCGCTGTCCATGTTGGAACTAAGATCAGTGATGCTTGAGCCATCAGGAGAGTTGTGACGCACCTGGGCCATTGCTCGAGCCGAGCTCTGCCCTGCCTGCGAATCCGATGACTTGGATGCTTTGATTGCGTCATACTTGCGAGCGAAAGTAAAAATGCGACCTTCACTATAATCAGTTTTGTCGCGTTGAAACTTGAACGCTTTGCATTTGCGAATAATATCCTCCTCTTTCTGCACTTTCTGCTCCATTATTTCCCGATGCTTTTTACATGCCAGTGTGTTATCCGCATTGTCTGCACATACATTCGTTATTTCAATCTCAATTGCATCTATCTGTTCTTGAATATTTAATCTGTCCCTTTCCGCATGGCGCACCAACATTGTCACCAAGCGACGTGAAGAGTCCAAGCTCCATTCTGCCCAGTCCTTCAGTAAGAGCGGGTCCATGTACTCATAGGTTGGAGCAAGCATTACCCTCAGCCCCCTCGGTATCCGGTTCACATCTAGATACCTGCTGAGAGAGCGATGCTCCCACCATTTGGACTGCTCCCGTTTTAACAGTTTTTCTAGCACTTTAAATTTGTCACGAAGGCTGGAAACCCCACTCACATTTGGTTCCTCAGAGGTGCTGGCTGTCGCCCCCCCAGCCGGGGAGTCGTCAAAAGCTTCAAGAGCAGCAACCTCTCTCCCTTTGCGTGCGCCGGCTGCCATGGCGTATACTATGTTTTTCAAATGTCAATATTGTACTCACTCAGTACGGGGATGCTGCCACAATCGCTGCTCGTCCTCCGACTGAACATCAAACTCCTCCACCGGAACAATTCTTTAGCCGCTGTTGTCGAGATACAGGTGCGCCGGATCAGGACAGCCGTCCCAAACAAACACCCGACAAACACAACCTCAGCTACTTCCGCGGTCCCAGGGGCTCGAGCAGTAACTCCCCAACGGGAGAAATAAACAACTTCCGGGGTATTGGAGGTCACGGTTTCCTGCTGCTCAGCCAACTTGCGGAGGAGGGGTCTTCCAGCACCGGAGAAACACTCAACCGGTTTAAATTATTTTCATACTCGTTACCCTCTCAACGACGCGCCCACCATCCAGAGCCATCAAACAAGAGGAAAAACGGAAGACCCAAGATGCAGGTGAGTTCTTTATTGCTTAGTACGCCACGGCAGCATAACGTTTTGGCCTACACAGAGGCCTTGGTCACATGACGCACTGAGAGAGTTACGTGAATTTAAAGTGCTCGTGAATTCAACAATCTACAATTTGATTGGATAGGTGTTTTTTAGGAGGGGAGTGTCCACTTAGGTTACTGGCAGCGTATTGCACTTGCTATTGGGATACAGGTTAATCTTTGTACCACCTATTTCATTAATAACTGTTTAAATACATTTTTTATCCGACACACCAAGAGAATATAAAAAATAAGAAAATCTTATACCATAATAAAATACATGTAGAGCATTTCATATATTTACACCTATTTACACAGTATTACAGTAATAATTACTTTTTCAACTAAATTTATATGTGTAATTCAGTATTTCAATTGATCGGATACATGTGCATATACGCTATTCACTTTCCTGATATGTGGTGCTGATATGACAAATGAAAACCAATTGGTAATCGTATATCATCAAACTTGAATAATATCATTTCCACATACTAATAATGGCACCTAACATAACCCCAACATACTGCAAGATTTGAATGCATTTTGAAACAGAGTGATTAAAAACAAATAATTTTGCTAAATTATTTTTTACTTTGTATCTACAACCTACTGCACCTCCTGACATGGACATATAAATGGAAAGTTTTTAACAAATGTGGACCAACAACTAAGTTCTTTCTTTCATATGTAATTGTATCGGCCAACAGTAGTAAGACTTACAAAGGAAACAATCATGAAAAACAATATCCAGATAGGTAAAATGGGAGATGGAAGATTTTAGGGATAACAGCTAACCTGGATCCTATAGGCACGTGTAAATATCCTCCGTGGAATTGAGACCATTAGGAGTCTTACTATCCATTTCTAGGATATATCTAGTCTCCAGTGCTCTTAGGATACCTTCTCTATTACCACCTCTCCTAAGTGGGCCAACAGAATCTATGGCGTAGTATCTAAGGAGGCCACTATCATTATTGTGGTATTCCCTAAAATGCCTCGCCACTGGATATGCGGCATCATTGGTGTTTATAGCCCTAATGTGCTGGAGTACCCGTTTGTGCACCTGCAATTTGGTACTACCAATATATTGCAGACCACATGGGCACTCCAGCACATAGACCACATATTCTGTCTTACATGTCAACTGTTTGTTGATTTTCCGTGGCACTGTGGAGAATGCTGTTAGGAACTCAGTTTTATTGAGCCCCTGTGAGCATGCCTTACAGCTGGAGCACTTTCTGAAGCCCCGACTTGCTGCTAGCCAGTTTTTAGGTGGAATTACCTCCGGACTTGATTTAACTAAGGCATCCTGTAATGAGTATGCTTTTCGGAAGGTAATGATTGGTTTATTGGGCATGTGTTCTCCTATTACTGGATCTAATTTAACCAGATTCCAGTGATGATTGATTATTTTTCGTAGAGCCGTATGTTGACTTTTGTAGGTCCAGATAAGCCTAACTGGTTGGTTAACCTCAGATCTTTTAGCCCTATGTGCTTTCTTATGGATCAGTGCATTGCTGCGGGACAGACCATTTGCTTTCCTTATAGCTGTATCAATAAGGTTTTCCGCATAGCCCCTAGCCAGAAACCTTCGTTTACTGGCTGCCTGTGCTGCTTTACAGTGGATGTCTGTACTGCAAACACGCCGAATTCTAAGCATCTCCCCATAGGGGATGCTCCGAATTAGGTGCGGTGGATGGTGGCTTCCTGCATGCAGGATAGTATTGCCAGCAGTGGGCTTTCTGAAGAGTTTTGTTTCGAGTCTGTCCTGACTGACCTCCAAAGTTATATCCAGAAAGTGGGCTTCCTTTTGACTGATATGTGATGTAAAGGACAAGTTGAACACATTTGTGTTCAAGGCAACAATAAACTTTTCAGCCTCTTCCTGGGTCCCCCGCCAGATCATCAACATATCATCGATGTATCTGTACCATCGTATGATATTGCGGGTACAAATTTCCTGGTGAATACCATTGAGGACCTGTCTCTCCCAGTATCCCATATGGAGACAGGCATTACTGGGAGAGAAACAGGCCCCCATGGCAACGCCTCTGACCTGCTGATAATATTGATTCAGAAACATGAAATAGTTGTGATGTAAACAAAAACTGATCATGGTGAGCAACATTTTGTTATGTTCGACCAATTCTATAGGCCGCTTGCCCAAAAAGAACTCAACAGCCCTTAGCCCATCTGCATGCACAATGTTGGTATAGAGCGATGACACATCAAGGGTGATCAGCCAATAGTCACTACGCCATTGCAATTCATTCAATTTTCTTAGGAGGTCACTAGAATCTTGAATATAAGATCGAAGTGCCAACACATGTTCTTGAAGAAATAAATCAATGTACGCAGTAGCTTTTTCTAACAACCCCCCACACGCCGAAATAATAGGTCTTCCCGGCGGCTTGGCTGCATCCTTATGCACCTTAGGAATTAGGTACAACACAGGGGTGATAGGGTGATTATTCTTTAAGCATTTAAGTTCATCCATGCTTATGAGTCCACTAGATCGCCATCCCATCAGGAGTGAATGAAAGTCTGTTTGTGCTTTCTTAAGTGAACCCACATCACAGTGTCTATAGCAGTTTGGGTCATTTAATTGGAGGTAAGCCTCCTCCAAATATAATTTCCTTGGCCAGAGTACAATGTTGCCTCCCTTATCAGCTTGTCTCACTACTATGTTGTTGTTTTTTTGTATTTTTTGGACTAGTTTCTGATATTCAATGTTGCCCTTTTGTCTGTGAAAATTGGATTTGAGAGTTTTTACATGCAACGCCTTCACTTCTTTGATAATGGCATCTTGAAAAATGTCTATGTTATCATATGGTGTAACAGGGGTAAACGTGGAACGAGGCTTGAATTCACTCAGTCCGCCACTATGGGTGTGTACTGCCTCCTGTGTATTTTGAGAACATGGAGCTTCCGCTCGTAGCATTTCCAGGTCTTGCATCAGGGGAATGTCATTTGCCACTAGCCCTAGAGTGGTCGGTTCAACCGCAGACTTTCTACCAACATTGCGTGCTTTGCTGTTGGAAAAATGCTTTTGTAATTTAAGTTTGCGTGTGAATTTAAAAAGATCGATTCTAGTATATATATATATAGATAGATAGATAGATAGATATATATATTCACTGAAAAAACCATAGGTTTTACACACGTTATAGTTAGGAAGTAGCATTTACAAAACCTATGAAATTCACTGAAAAAACCATAGGTTTGACACCAGTTATAGTTAGCTGGAAATTTTACTGATATAAAACCAATGAAATTCCACGTTATAGTTAGTTGGACTCACTATAACTTGCGCGTGTAATGCACTGCTGATGACGTCACATATTACATCACTCATGACATCACTGATGACACCATCCAGTGAATGTGTGTCTTTCTGAAAAATAAATATGTGTTATATATGTATATATTATTGAATATCTTAGTGAATACATATATTAGTGAGTAATGTTTAAATATTTAAATATATGTATTAGTGTTTCACTTTGTGTATAAGTGGCTGCATGGGTTGATGAGTAGGTACATGTGTATGTATATAGGTGATTAGATGTTTTTCTTAGTATCAGTATGAGTGTTTCCATGCTTTGGTGGGAGTATTACTTAGTACATAGATGCAAGAATGACTGAGTCTCTGTTTGTATGTGTTTTGAAGACAGCATATGTGCAGGACTGTATGGGTGGATTCGTGTGCATATGTCTGTGTTAGTGAGTGAATGACTGTCTTATTAGTGTCTTTATCAGTAACTACATATGTTTTAATGTAGTATATGTGAATATTGATGTATATAAGTGACTATATGTGAGAGTGAGGGATTCTAAAAGTTCCTGTTTAAATTAGTATGTGTTTCTAGAAGTGATTTTTTAAGAGAGTAAGTATGTGTAAGTTTCCTTAGAAGTAAAGTGGTAGTGTGTGTATATTTGTTTATGCAAATAAATGTATGTTCAATAGTTTATTTGCATGTGTGAGTATGTGTGTGAATAACTTTTGGATGACTGTCGGTGTGTAACAGGATGTGTAGGTGTATCACTACATATGATTAGTGAATATATGTATGAGTGACTATATAGAACTGTTGGTGAATTAGTGCATGTGTATATACATGGTGGAATTATTGAATTGGTTGTTGTAACTGGTATGGGTATCTCCATTTTTTTGAACATTTTAGTTTCTATTTTTGAATATGCGTTTCAAGGGTTAGATTACAGTGAAAGGAGGTCTGTCACTGTGTCACAAGGATGGTGTCATCAGTGATGTCATGAGTGATGTAATATGTGACGTCGTCAGCAGTGCATTACACGCGCAAGTTATAGTGAGTCCAACTAACTATAACGTGGAATTTCATTGGTTTTATATCAGTAAAATGTCCAGCTAACTATAACTGGTGTCAAACCTATGGTTTTTTCAGTGAATTTCATAGGTTTTGTAAATGCTACTTCCTAACTATAACGTGTGTAAAACCTATGGTTTTTTCAGTGAATTTCATAGGTTTTTAAAATGCTAATTCAGAAATATCTCATGTATACAACCTATACTTTTGTCAATAAAGTTCTGGCAATATTTTTTTCAGAAACAAGCCGTTTTCTTCACTGTTCAAGTTGCATAGAGACTCCTTGTAAAGCGATACAGAATTAGAAAGTCTGTACCTTGCCTTTTTTTCAACGCATTAAAATTTGCCTGTAAATAAAAATAGCCTTTCTAAACTTTCGTGCACGACCCGGTGTGCGCACTCTCGGCAACAGTTCTCAATAAAATGGATAGCGCATTTCCAGGCTTTCGTGCGCGACCGACTGCGCGCACCCGCCTATATATTTCGTGAAAACTTTGCAATCTGAACTTATTGAATTTCTTCATAGACCCATCAAAGAACTTATAATACGTCAAAGACACTAAACCTAGGCTTCTTTTTTAATATTATGAAAATTTTCATTAAATGGAGCCGAATGTCTTTTTAAACTTTCGTGTGTGACCGAATGTACACACCTTGGTATTTTAAAAAAATATATAAAAGGTTTTATACTTTAACAATTGTATGCTTGAATCGAGCTCACAAGATATATTAAATCCGGATATGTTTGGATTTACTCCTTTTCACGTTTTGAAACTTCGCTGAATTAGACCGCTACTTCCAAATGGCGTACGTGACCAGATACTATCACCGCGGACACGTCCTGAGACGCGCATGTGAAGTCATGTGACTTGAAAACAACACTTCCAATTGGTTCTTAGTAGTTTCTATTCTGCAATTTACACGGGGGACTCCACCCACTCCTCTCACTATCTTTTCTACTCTCAAAAGAGAACAACGTTCAACACCCTTCGGAAGACTTTGCTGAAATGGCTGCCGCCCCGCATTCATCTTCCGAATCTGAAGGAAATGAGCGACTACCTTTAAAAAGAAAAAAGGAATCTTTTATTTGGCAATTTTTCACTTATCCTGAAGAACAAAAGAAAGTGAATGCGTCAAAAGTTACCTGCACGATATGTAATTCGGTTCTCTCAAGAGGAAATCCAAGAAAAAAATATTCCTTTTCCATACATACCATGGTGCGGCATGTCAAACAAGTGCACCCTGTGGAATTTGCACAGGCATCGACAAGAGCCCTGGCCACGCTATTACCATCAGAGGTGGCCAGCACATCTTCTGGTGGACGACCTGTATCACCATCGAGTGCTGTGATGGACTTGAGACCATATCTTGCAAAGGTGCACATGAAATGCAACGAGTGTGGAGAAATTCTTCTGTACGGAGAGCAGAGCCTCATTCTTACTAAACTAAAAATTGAGAGTCATAAATGCCCCGAGAAAAGATAAATTTCTTCATTTCATTTTGATCCAGTGTCACACATGAAAATGTTGTTGCAAGTTTAAAAAATCAAAAACAACATAACACTTGTTTAAAAAAAAAAAAAAAAAGTTCTTTTCAGAACTAACTCATTCTACCAAAAAGAGCTCCAGGAGCATATTATAAAGGGGGTTTATCTCCGCTTTTTTGGCTTTCGTTTGTGCGCGACCGTGTGCGCGCACCCGCCTATATATTTCGTGAAAACTTTGCAATTGCAACCTATTAAATTTCTTCATAGACCCATCAAAGAACTTATACTACGTCAAAGACACTAAACCTAGGCTTCTTTTTTATTATTATGAAAATTTACATTAAATGGAGCTGAATGTCTTTTTAAACTTTTGTGCGTGACCGAATGTACACACCTTGCTATTTTAAAAAAAAATATAAAAGGTTTTATACTTTAACAATTGTATGCTTGAATCGAGCTCAGAAGATATATTAAATCCGGATGTGTTTGGATTTACTTCTTTACACGTTTTGAAACTTAGCTGAATTAGACCGCTACTTCCAAATGGCGTACGTGACCAGATACTGTCACCGCCTACACGTCCCGAGACGCGCATGTGAAGTCATGTGACTCGAAAACAACACTTCCAATTGGTTCTTAGTAGTTTCTATTCTGCAATTTACACGGAGGACTCCACCCACTCCTCTCACTATCTTTTCTACTCTCAAAAGAGAACGACGTTCAACACCCTTCGGAAGACTTTGCTGAAATGGCTGCCGCCCCGCATTCATCTTCCGAATCTGAAGGAAATGAGCGACTACCTTTAAAAAGAAAAAAGGAATCTTTTATTTGGCAATTTTTCACTTATCCTGAAGAACAAAAGAAAGTGAATGCGTCAAAAGTTACCTGCACGATATGCAATTCGGTTCTCTCAAGAGGAAATCCAAGAAAAAAATATTCCTTTTCCATACATACCATGGTGCGGCATGTCAAACAAGTGCACCCTGTGGAATTTGCACAGGCATAGACAAGAGCCCTGGCCACGCTATTACCATCAGAGGTGGTCCCTGAGATTCTTAGATGTCACTGCTTCCACAAATGGCATAAGTCCTGGATGTTGGGTGCCATACTTGAGAGTTTGACCTAAACACACGTCCTGCGGTGCCCTGGTCCAAAATCAAACAACATAACACTTGTTTTAAAAAAAAAAAAAGTTCTTTTCAGAACTAACTCATTGTACCAAAAACAGCTCCAGGAGCATATTATAAAGGGAGTTTATCTCCGCTTTTTTTGGCTTTCGTTCGTGCGCGACCGTGTGCGCGCACCCGCCTATATATTTCGTGAAAACTTTGCAATTGCAACTTATTAAATTTCTTCATAGACCCATCAAAGAACTTATACTACGTCAAAGACACTAAACCTAGGCTTCTTTTTTATTATTATGAAAATTTACATTAAATGGAGCCGAATGTCTTTTTAAACTTTCGTGCGTGACCGAATGTACACACCTTGCTATTTTAAAAAAAAATATAAAAGGTTTTATACTTTAACAATTGTATGCTTGAATCGAGCTCAGAAGATATATTAAATCCGGATGTGTTTGGATTTACTCCTTTACACGTTTTGAAACTTAGCTGAATTAGACCGCTACTTCCAAATGGCGTACGTGACCAGATACTGTCACCGCCTACACGTCCCGAGACGCGCATGTGAAGTCATGTGACTCGAAAACAACACTTCCAATTGGTTCTGAGTAGTTTCTATTCTGCAATTTACACAGAGGACTCCACCCACTTCCCTCACATCTCTACCCTGTTATCTGCAATTGTGAACATCAAAAGGAGCTGCGCTACGCCCCTGTAACAGGCCTCACTCCCACTGCTGCAACGGCTTGGCAGTCCTCCAGATGCACAGGAACAGCCCCTCCGATCCATTGAAGTTCTCTGTCGTGAGAGGCCTCACTCCCACTGCTGCAACGGCTTGGCAGTCCTCCAGATGCACAGGAACAGCCCCTCCGATCCATTGAAGTTCTGTGTCGGTCTCAATACCACTTACAAAATGAAAATAAGCACTGAAGAATATTTATGCTGTAGCAGGAGGAGTACTACATGCTTGCAGAATGCATTCTATTACCTATAAAAAAGTGAAACACCCACGCTACAATCATATAGAATACTTCCTCTAAAGAAGCCTGTGAATAACTTTCGAACATCAGGTTAACCTTTTTTTACTCTGTCATCATTGTTAAAGATAAGTATTTACAATACTATATTAAACAATGCCATGATTTTTCCTTTTTAATTTTAAAAATCTTGCAATCTTTAACAAACCCAATACTCATGGCTTCTTTTTCGTGACAAAAATCTTGCAATATTACATACCTACATAGAATAACAGAAAAAACATAAAACTACAAAGGCCAAACAGTCTACTAAACGCGGATTTGTAACCTATGGGGCAGATTCATGTTAACTACTTCATACCCAGATATGCACCAGTTAATGTGCACCACAGTATGCTAGTGCTCCGTTACCCATGGTGTGCCACATTTGAAATGTGGCGCACCATGGTACAAAAACACCATACATGCGTAACACATCTGTGCTCAAAAACTAATACATTGCTAGAGTTGCATCGCAACTGTGATGCAGCTCCAGCAAGGCTCACCAATGCACTATATTCACAATGCTACGTCAATACCTACGCCTGCTTCAAGCACATGTACAGTTTTGAAACAGCATGGGCCTGAAAGTCACTGAGTGAAATATCATACATTACAGTCAGCCACTTTCAAGACGCATTCCTTCAGAGGAATACTTACCGGTTATTAGAGGTAGATCGTCCGACTCCACCGGAGGAGACCCCTAATAAAAAAGACATATATAAAATGAGGACTAGCCACTGTATCGTGCTAGCAAACTTTAACTTAAAAATCGTTAGAAAAAACAAAAGGAATCGAGCAAAATTAGTAGGCCACTGATAAGATCTCTTTTTCACCTCCCTAAAATAGAAACATTAAGAACAACCCCTCATGAGAAATATGAAACTAGTGAGAGAAACCGAGCTCGACGCCATGATGACTGCAAGATAGCTCGGCTCCACCGCCCACCCCGCCCAAAATAACGACAAACCGTATACAAATATTATAAATAAATACAACACACCAGCAAAGTAACAGGGTAAAACGTTTTATTAAATAACTATTTACATGGCAGCCTGCTGCAACATCGATCCAAATGCATGACACTGTTCCTGTCAAGGTAGCATAGCTGGCGGCCTAGGGGTGGAGGACCGTTGTGCAAATACCCCGGGAAAGACTCTGCATATGCTTGGTCCCTGAGATTCTTCGATGTCACTGCCTTCCATAAATGTCATAAGTCCTGGATGTTGGGTGCCATAGTTCAGGGTTTCACCTAAAGACACGTCCTGCAGTGCCCTGGTCCAACCATCACATATACCTGCACCAGGAGACGGCGTGGGGTGCACTGGAAGGGAGAGGCGGCGTGAACGAGCCTCCCCCACCTCCCCAGGTGGAGGTTTCTCAGCTACACCCCTAAAGACATGTCCTGCGGTGCCCTGGTCCAACCATCACATATACCTGCGCCAGGAGACGGCGTGGGGTGCACTGGAAGGGAGAGGCGGTGCGAACGAGCCTCCCCCACCTCCCCAGGTGGAGATTTCTCAGCTGCACCCCAGCACTTCACTCGACATAGGCGGCCGGCTCCCAGGGTCCGGCGGAACTTTTAGCCTTTTGGTGACTCTTCCATTCTGGACCTTGTCCCACAATCCGTTTGACCTGAAGACACGTCCTGCGGTGCCCTGGTCCAACCATCACATATACCTGCGCCAGGAGACGGCGTGGGGTGCACTGGAAGGGAGAGGCGGCGCGAACGAGCCTCCCCCACCTCCCCAGGTGGAGGTTTCTCAGCTACACCCCTAAAGACACGTCCTGCGGTGCCCTGGTCCAACCATCACATATACCTGCGCCAGGAGACGGCGTGGGGTGCACTGGAAGGGAGAGGCGGCACGAACGAGCCTCCCCCACCTCCCCAGGTGGAGGTTTCTCAGCTGCACCCCAGCACTTCACTCGACATAGGCGGCCGGCTCCCAGGGTCCGGCGGAACTTTTAGCCTTTTGGTGACTCTTCCATTCTGGACCTTGTCCCACAATCCGTTTGACCTGAAGACACGTCCTGCGGTGCCCTGGTCCAACCATCACATATACCTGCGCCAGGAGACGGCGTGGGGTGCACTGAAAGGGAGAGGCGGTGCGAACGAGCCTCCCCCACCTCCCCAGGTGGAGGTTTCTCAGCTGCACCCCAGCGCTTCACTGGACAAGCTGAGTTGCGCCCGCTCCTGCGGCACAGTGCCTCGCTCGGCCAGCTGAATTACGCCTTTTCTTGCTATTACAGCGTCTCACCCGCCATCCGGCTGAATTGCACCCACTCTTCCGGTACAGCGACAGGCGGCTGCCACGGAGCTCAGGAAATGGCGGTCGGCTCCACAGACTTGGGCCTGGCCTGCAAGGATGGCTCTGGACAACCCTGGAACTCGGACGCTTGACTGCTACGGCATGGGCCCCATTCCCAAAAGCGTCCCCTCAGCCTTGAAGATACTACAAGAGTCACCGGGGCCCCCGACTCCCGCAGACTTCCGGTGGGCAGCTTCTGCCATGATTGCTCGCAGAATGGCCACGACGTAGCCACGAGGTGCTCTCATGCTGACGCCAGCTTCAGTCTGAAACATCCAGAAACACTGTAGTATCGCGTTGTCGCGTAATGCGTCATATGACGCGCCGCGTTAGCGCATCCGGTGCGCGAAGCACAGCTTCCCGGAAGCGATCCGGGGCGCGGCGCGAAGCGCGTAACATAAGCATAACAGGTCATGTGACTTGTTAATAAAACTTTTCATTGGTTCATTTCACTTTTGGTTTCCTAATGATGTAAGGCTAGGTCATGTGACCTAAAAGTAACACTTTTCATTGGTTTAGAACTAAACCACACCTCCTCAGGTGGTGGTTGAGCAAGAGGTGCCCCCCCTCCCCACCTTCATGTTGCCTGATTCGGCCAGCTCAATCGATCGAGCATGAGACTCTGTTGTGATCTGAAGAACAGCTGCCTGCGGTGCCTCACAGAACCGCTTAATGAAGGCCCCCGAGGGGCGGTGTGGTGGCGCGGACTGGGAGGGACCGCTTATCTCCTACCCCGTCCCCAAGTCTCGCTTGGCCAGCTGAGTTCTGATCACTCTTGCGGCCTACGACTTGGAGAGGCCGAGGCGTTGACTAGGCGGGACCTCCGGCCGCAACCACAGCGCCAACGATCGCTGCTGACGGAGGGGAGCCTTGCCGGTGAGAGCCACTGATCTGAAGAACCGCTGCCTGCGGTGCCCCCATGAGCCGCTAGACAGAGGCCCACGAGGGGCGGTGTGGTGTGGTGGCGCGGACTGACAAGGGTCGCTTGGCTCCTGCGCCCTCCCCAAGTCTCGCTCGGCCAGCTGAGTTTCACCCACTCTTGCGACCTACGACATGGAGAGGCCGGGGCGTTGACTAGGCGGAGCCTCCGGCCACAACCACAGCGCCAACGATCGCTGCTGACGGAGGGGAGCCTTGCCGGTGAGAGCCACTGATCTAAAGAACCTCTGCCTGCGATGCCTACCTGAACAGCTTAACGGAGGCCCCCGAGGGACGGTGTGGTAGCGCGGACTGGGATGGGGCGCTTGGCTCCTGCGCCCTCCCCAAGTCTCGCTCGGCCAGCTGAGTTTCGCCCACTCTTGCGGCCTACGACATGGAGAGGCCGGGGCGTTATGGATCAGTATGAGCAAATTGATCTCAGTCTTGTTGCCCTGGTGTGGCCTGAGATCGCCCCCCACATAAGCGGCCGGCTCCCGGGGTCCGGCGGAACTTTTAGCCTTTGGGTGACTCTTGTCTTCTGGACCTTGTCCCACAATCCGTTTGACCTGAACACACGTCCTGCGGTGCCCTCGCAATGCGGCCTGGTCCCTGAATGTGTGCAGGGGGACGGTATTGATTGGATCAAGATGGCGGCTTCACACAAAGCTGACTCAAGTGTTGCTGCTGATGCTATGCAGACAAAAACTGGTTTTCAGTTTGTACATTCTTCAGGCTTTTTCTTCATAAATGTAACAATATGAGACTCACTAGGAGAACGGCCGTTTATCTTTCCTTTCAAAATGCTGCCAACAATATTTTCTGAATGGAAGACACCATCTGAGATCGCCCCCGACATAGGCGGCCGGCCCCCGGGGTCCGGCGGGACTTTTAGCCTTTTGGTGACTCTTGTCTTCTGGACCTTGTCCCACAATCCGTTTGACCTGAAGACACGTCCTGCGGTGCCCTCGCAATGCGGCCTGTTCCCTGAATGTGTGCAGGGGGACGGTATTGATTGGATCAAGATGGCGGCTTCACACAAAGCTGACTCAAGTGTTGCTGCTGATGCTATGCAGACAAAAACTGGTTTTCAGTTTGTACATTCTTCAGGCTTTTTCTTCATAAATGTAACAATATGAGACTCACTAGGAGAACAGCCCTTTATCTTTCCTTTCAAAATGCTGCCAACAATATTTTCTGAATGGAAGACACCATCTGAGATCGCCCCCGACATAGGCGGCCGGCCCCCGGGGTCCGGCGGGACTTTTAGCCTTTTGGTGACTCTTGTCTTCTGGACCTTGTCCCACAATCCGTTTGACCTGAAGACACGTCCTGCGGTGCCCTCGCAATGCGGCCTGGTCCCTGAATGTGTGCAGGGGGACGGTATTGATTGGAACAAGATGGCGGCTTCACACAAAGCTGACTCAAGTGTTGCTGCTGATGCTATGCAGACAAAAACTGGTTTTCAGTTTGTACATTCTTCAGGCTTTTTCTTCATAAATGTAACAATATGAGACTCACTAGGAGAACGGCCGTTTATCTTTCCTTTCAAAATGCTGCCAACAATATTTTCTGAATGGAAGACTCCATCTTGTAGCATAAAGGGCTGCGTCAAGAGTGGTATTGCCCAGAATCTCTTGTTTTCTAGTGCTCGTAATGACAAAGCCAGAACTGCCGAAAGGGATTCTGGTCCTGCCGCTACTTATTGGACACATTGAACTATACTCTGGTCCTGCCTGACCTCGACCAAAATGGCGCCAGTATGGGAGCGAATTGCAACTCCTTATGACGTTCTAGTTACTTAGCCTTGACGTTATGGGGGATGTATGCGGTCTTTATGCACATTGCGGGCGGGGAAGGGTACTGACTAGGAATACGGACAACCCTATTGATGTCGATTTTTCATTATTGATTATTGTATTAATAAAGCTTCGAAATAATGTTACCCATGATACTCGCCCATGGTATGCGTATTGACGATTTTATTGTAACTGATCCTGTTATACTTTCAATTAAAAAATCAACCTTCACTGATCCTGCAACCGTTTGTCACGTTTAGTTTTTTCAATTAAATGGCTCGCTTGTTACATACTCCTATACCCCTGGCTTTTGAAAGACACCATCTTGTAGAATAAAAGGCTACGTCAAGGATGGTATTGCCCAGAATGTCTTGTTTTCTAGTGCTCGTAATAACGAAGCCAGAACAGCCTTGGTATATTCCAATATATGCCAAAGACAGAAATGGAATTAGTCCAATCAACATTGTGCACAAATTGAGAAAGCAAGGAGACATGTTAATAAATCTGTTTCTGCTTTCCTCAGAGATTATAGCATGGGTTCTATTTACCACAACAACTTGCGTTACCACATGCAAGACATCTATAGAACAGATGGTGTTCATTTCACGGATGAGGGAAACAGAATCTTCCTCTGCAACATCAGACTCTGCATCGGTACTTACTTATAAATGCAGAAAAAACTCAATTAACACAAGGGCTCTTTTCAGAGCCACCTTATATCAAAGCACTCAAACTTCTGATTTATCTCCATTTTCACACTTGTAAATAGGTGTGCGCGCCCGGGTGCGTGCACCCCGCAACTTTAAAAAAATATATATATATATTTTCGCGTTTAAGGGCCTTACTGCACACCCTGAGAGAACCTATGCAGCAAAACAATCTCTACCTTCTCCCCTTTCCATGTTCCAACCCTTTGAAATGACAATATATTTACTTGCAGTGACAAAATGGCGGTCAACACTTCCTGATTTCCTTCGAATCGAACGTTAACAGACGTCACGCAGCAAAAAAAATTCCGCTCGCGCGCAGCCGCTTGAGTACGCGCACCCGTCCGCGCTTACAGATATATAATTGACTTTAACTTTAATTTTCTCATCAACTACTGAACGGATTTACACCATTCCCAAAAAAGCGTAATCTGCGAGCCGGACTCTACAGTTTTGCCAAATTTCTTATAAATCCATTCAGCCGTTCGACCTGTAGCCGTGTCTAAACGTCCTATGGAAAATAACATGGAGAAAACACGTTTTGGGACCCCCCTTTTATCTCAGCCCCCACTTCACCAATCCCCCCCAAACTTTCAGGGAAGGAGCGCAGCGGACCGAGCCATCTTCTTTGAGAAATTCGCAAAGATTCATCCACCAGGGCCAAAGTTAATCCAAATAGAATGTTGAGGATTTCCTATGGAAACTAGGTCCTAACTATAACTACCTACTGGCGACCGCCAGTAGGTATATATATATATATATATATATATATATATATATATATATATATATATATATATATATATATATATATATATATATATATATATATATATATATAATGGTGCACAGTCTAATGGGAGGACTGCTGTCCCCTTTTTGTTTTCAATGCACTAATAGTATGCCTTTAAAAAATGGTCTCTTCCACTGTGCTCACTAACACGGAAGAGGGCAGATCGCCGAAATGCGTTTGTTGCTGGCAATGGAATAAAACTTTGTTCAAACGACCCGAGAGTGCGAAGTCTCTTTTGAAATTGATTGGACCAGAGCGATAATATATATATATATATATATATATATATATATCGCCAATAGGTATATATAGTTAGGACCTAGCTACCATAGGAAATCCGCAACATTCTATTGGGAATAACTTTGGCGCCGGTTGAGGAATTTGCGTGTAATTTTCCAAAATTTTGGCCAGCTCCGCTGCGCTCCTTCCCTGAAAGTTTCGGGGGGATTCGTGCAGTGGGGACTGAGAAATAAGGGGGTCCCAAAACGTGTTTGACCCATGTTAATTTCCATAGGACGTTCTGACAAGGCTAGAGCCCGAACCGCTGAACGGAATTACACCAAACTTGGCAAAATTGTAGGGACTGGTACGCAGAAGTGCCTTTGCTATATTTGGTGAAAATTGCTCCAGTGGTTTTTATGAAAATTAACTTCAAAAACACATATATATCTGGGCGAAGCCTAACCACACATCTCATCGTGAGATCTGATTGGCTGTCAACACTTCATCCAAGAAGTGTTGGCAGCCATCTTGGGACCAATATACATGATAGCACCTCATTAAAAAGCATTGTAGTTAATAGAGGGTTTTAGGACTTTAGTTACATTATAAATCATTTGTTGATGTACCATACTCATTTTAGGAATTGTGGTGTGTTCTAAGGTGATTTTACCATGTGAAAAAGCCTTCTGCTGGGATATCATGAATCATGTTTGAAAGAAAACTATTATCTCATGCTTTTCCCACAGTGGTTTGGAAGGGGATCTATAAGCTAAACTGAAAGCATATTTTCTGTAAATTCACATTATCTTTCTCATTCATGTGAGCATGAAGTCTGACATTCTCAGTAAGACATGTACATCCAACAAGGACAGAGACTGTCAGTTGATTCCTTTGTGTTCTACTGCAACCTCCTAGAGTGTTATAAAGAACAACTAGAGCGCTAACAGTCGTACTTATTACAAAGGTATGGCACACCTGAAGCCATCTTGATTGGAATAAAGCGGTAACTCTTAAAACATTTAATTTAAAAAGGAACAAAATGAGGGGGTATATTTTGCCATAGAAAGTATGATTAGTGCTGCAGAAAGACATTTTAGGGCACATTTTGAGGAAATTCTCAAATCCTCTTCTATTTCATTAAAAAACGTCTGACATGCAGTCTCCCAAGATGGCCACCAGAGACAAAAGAGCCCAAATGTAGTCCAAATATCACCCAGATGTAGCCCAAGTATAGCCCAATGACAGAATGTCCCAGAGTGTTCTAAAGAACAACTAGAGCGCTAACAGTCTTACTTATGACAAAAGTATGGCACACCAGAAGCCATCTTGATTGGAATGAAGTGGAAAGTCTGAAAACATTTAATTTATAAAGGAACAAAATGAGGGGGTTCATTTTGCCATAGAAAGTATGATTAGCAGCAGCCTTCCCTGGTGAGCAGTAGCTTTACTACAGTGATCTAATGAGCAACTAGAGTGCTAACATTCAGAATTTATGGCAAATGTGTGACACATCTGAATGCCTTCTTGATGGAACCAAAGTAAACAAGCATTGAAAATGCAATAGATCTCGCCCTCGTTTAAGTTAAAGCCAATCTGTTTGTAATGAGTTGGCTTTTTAGCTTTGCTTTTATTAGTTTTTTTAAAACTTTCATGTAAATAACATGCATATGTATGCATATATGTATATGTATGCATGCATTTATATTTGTATTTATATAGATATGCAGATTATATATGTCTATATATGTATGTATATATATATATATACACATACATGAATGCATATGCATATATATATGCATATATATATGTGTATATGTGTGCGTGTAGAGAGAGGTAGAGAGGTAGAGGCGTAGAGGTAGAGAGGTAGAGGTAGAGAGGTAGAGACTAGTAGAGAGAGGTAGAGAGGTAGAGAGAAGAGAGTGAGTAATAGAGTAGAGAGTGAGTAGTAGAGAGTAGTAGAGAGCAGTAGAGAGAGTAGCAGAGAGTGAGTAGTAGAGAGTAGTAGAGTGAATAGTAGAGTGAGTAGTAGAGAGTAGTAGAGAGTGAGTAGGAGATAGTAAGTAGTAGAGTGAGTAGTAGAGTGCAGGAGAATGTGAGTAGTAAGGAGTGAGTAGTAGAGAGTAGTAGAGAGTGAGTAGCAGATAGAGTAGTAGAGAGTGAGTAGTAGAGTGAGTAGTAGAGAGTAGTAGAGAGAGAGTAGTAGAGAGTGAGTAGTAGAGAGTAGTAGAGAGTGAGTAGTAGAGAGTAGTAGAGAGAGAGTAGTAGAGAGTGAGTAGTAGAGAGTAGTAGAGAGTGAAAAGCAGAGAGTGAGTAGTAGAGAGTAGTAGATAGTGAGTAGTAAAGAGTGAGTAGTAGAGAGAGAGTAGTAGAGAGTAGAGAGTAGTATAGAGTAGAGAGTAGTAGAGAGTGAGTAGTAGAGAGTAGTAGATAGTGAGTAGTAGGGAGTGAGTAGTAGAGAGTGAGTATTAGAGAGTAGTGGAGTAGTAGAGAGTAAGTAGTAGAGAGTAGTGGAGAATATTCCAAAGTTTGGCACAGCACCACTTGCACAATAAGTCCAATCAAATCATATCACTTAGAGTCCTTATTGAAGCGCTGAATCTTGGTGTATATTCAAATGCTTTTATTTTCCTTAAGTTTATGTACCACAGCCAGCTGACGCATTTCGTTCTGTACAACAAAACTTATTCAGGGCGTTCTTATTTCCTTCAAGTTATGTTGGTATCCTGTTGTCATATAACTAGATATTTCTTCCAAATGTTAGACGAGACGTAAGTACATTCTTATTCAAAGTGACTAGGTATCAATTTTACCCACACAATTCGGGCAGACTTGAGTAATTTATAGCATCCTCAAAGTCAGTCTTTCAAAAATTCCAAAGTATAGGACATGATAATCAAAATCCAAATGTTTCTCAAGAAAAGTCATTTTCAATCGATCGGAATTTGGGCGTTTGGGCAGATATGACCCAGGGACCCCCAGTATGCAAAGGGGAATTAGTCCCCCCTCTGCAAACGCGCCAGTGGCCTGCGTTGCAGAGAGGTGTAAAAAGAGGCATAGCCTCATTACACCTCTGTGCAATGCACCCCCCTGTCGCATACTGGATGTTCCAGGTGGGCTAGTTGGCCCCCAGGGACCCCCAGTATGCAAGGGGATTAGTTCCCCCTCTTCAAACATGCACGGGGGCTGCGTTGCAGAGAGGTGTAAAAAAGGGTGTGGCCTCATTACACCTCTCTACAATGCAATCCCCTGGCGCATACTGGAGGCTCCTGGTGGGCTAGTTGGCCCCCAGGGACCCCCAGTATGCAAGGGGAATTAGTTCCCCCTCTGAAAACGCGCCAGGGGGCTGCGTTGCAGAGAGGTGTAACAAGGGGCATAGCCTCATTACACTTCTGCAATGCAGCCCCCTGGCGCATACTGGAGGTTCAAGGTGGGCTAGTTGGCCCCCAGGGGCCCCCAGTATGCAAGGGGAATTAGTTCCCCCTCTTCAAACATGCACGGGGCTGCGTTGCAGAGAGGTGTAAAAAGGGGCGTGGCTTCATTACACCTCTCTGCAATGCAGTCCCCTGGCGCATACTGGAGATTCCTGGTGGGCTTTCAGGTCTTATATTGTTAGGAATTAGCATTAAAAAAACCTTTGAAATTCACTGAAAAAAACATAGGTATCAGGCCTTATATAGTTAGGAATTAGCATTTAAAAAACCTTGCAAATTCACTGAAAAAACCATAGGTTTCAGGCCTTATAGAGTTAGGAATTAGCATTTAAAAAACCTTTAAAATTCACTCAAAAAACTATCAGCTAGATTCATCAAAGAAAATTCGGCTCACAAAGGGCCAGATTCTGAGAATCTGGCCCTTTGCGAGTGCAATTTTTGCATTTGGGATTCATCATCCCAAATGCAAAAATCTCTAATTGCGAAATCGCATATTTGCGAGGAATTGCATTTAAGGAATCTCTATTTGAGATTCCTTAAATGCAATTCATCAACCATTTTCATTTTGCGAATTTGCAATTTCTGGCCGCTATTTACCACGAAGTCAGATTTCGTGGTAAATAGCGAAATCTCAGAAAAATGCACTTTAGTGCATTTTTCTGAGTGGTATGTTACACACACACATGTCCTTTGGACATGTGTGTGCGCAACATCTGGCTACATTTGGTTTTCAGGGGTGCTACTCCCTTGAAATGGCATCCTTATTTGCGATTAGCAAATTGCTAATCGCAAATAAGGAATAACTCCCCATTCATTCCTATGGGCCTTTAGGCCCATAGGAATGAATGGGGAGATATTCCTTATTTGCGATTAGCAATTTGCTAATCGCAAATAAGGAAGATGTACGAATCGCAATATTTTTTTAAATTCCTACATGAATCCCGTTTTGCAAGTCCTTAATAGCGATTCCTTATGAATCGCTATTAAGGACTCGCAAAACTGGATAATGATGAATCTAGCTGAATAAGTTTTAGGTGTGTTATAGTTAGCTGGACATTTCACTCATACAAAACCAGTGATGTCATCAGTGATGTCATTTGAGATGTCATCAGTGATGTCACTGACCATGTCATGAATGATGTAATATGTGACATCATCAGCAGTGGATTGCAGGTGCGCGAAATATAGTTAGTACAACTAACTATATAGGAGCAATTTCAATGGTTTTGTATGAGTGAAATGTCCAGCTAACTATAACACCCCTAAAACCTATATTTTTTGGAGTGAATTTTAAAGGTTTTTTTAAATGCTAATTCCTAACTATATAAGGCCTGAAACCTATGGTTTTTTCAGTGGTGAATATATATATATATATATACACATATATATATACATTTGTGTATATATATATATATATATTCACTGAAAAAACCATGGGTTATAGACCATATATAGTTAGGAATTAGCATTTACAAAACCTTATTTTACTCACACAAAACCATTGAAATTCCATATATAGTTAGTTGCACTAACTATATATCGCGCACCCGCAATCCACTGCTGATGATGTCACATATTACATCATTCATGACATGGTCAGTGACATCACTGATGACATCACTGATGACATCTCAAATGACATCACTGATGACATCACTGATGACAACATCCAGTGACTGTATGTTTCTGTAAAGTTAAAATATGTCTTACATATTGAAGAATGAGTGGATTTATAAGTGTCTGGATGAAGGATTTAGTAGGTGCATGACTGACTGTATGAGTGAGTGATTAAATGTGTCTCACTGAGTGCATGGGTTAGTGACTAAACTGTCTTAATTTGTGCATCATTATATCTGTTGTTCTGTAAACTGCTGCATGTGTTGATCAGTAGCTATATGAGTAACTATATGGGTTATTGATTGGTTGCCCATGTATTTGTATGGGAGACTGAGTGTGTGTGTGGGTGTCTGGGAGGTGTATGACTCTGTGCATAGATGTGTGAGCAGCTGATTCACTAGATGTATGGGTTCAAAAGTGCATGTGGAAACAGCTGTATGGGCGGTTGACTGTGTGCATGAGTGTATTGGTGAGTGAATGGATCTCTCAGTGCTACATGTCAAAGTAAGTACATATGTAAAACACAGTACATGTGAGAGTTGACATATATAAATAACTGTGCATAAGAGCCAGTGAATGTGTGAGTGGCTGTATGGATCATTGTGAACTTGTATCCGGGATTGTATAAGAGAGTAAATATGTGTTAGTATGTGTTTGAATAAGTAAGGTGTGTATAACTGTATAGTTGAGAAAATGGAGGTGTGATTGATTCTTTGCATGACTGACTAGGTGTGTGTGTAACTTCATGGATGAGTGACAGTCTGTGAGTGTCTGTTTACACTGAGTGTATCTAAGGTTATATTAGAGTCTGAAGAGGTTCATCGTATTATCACATGAATGATGTCATCAGTGATGTGATCAGTAATGTCAAATGAGATGTCATCAGTGATGTCATCAGTGATGTCAATAGTGATGTCATTTGAGATGCCATTAGTGATGTAATCAGTGATGTCATTTGAGATGTCATCAGTGATGTCATCAGTGATGTCACTGACCATGTCATGAATGATGTAATATGTGACATCATCAGCAGTGGATTGCGGGTGCGCGATATATAGTTAGTGCAACTAACTATATATGGTATTTCAATGGTTTTGTGTGAGTAAAATAAGGATTTGTAAATGCTAATTCCTAACTAATGGTCTATAACCCATGGTTTTTTCAGTGAATTTTCAAGGTTTTGTAAATGCTAATTCCTAACTATATATGGTCTATAACCTATGGTTTTTTCCGTGAATTTCAATGGTTTTTTATTAGCAAATATCAAAAGCTTTAAAATGTCAAGTACGTGGTAGGTAAAAACATTTTCGTGTTTATGCACGCTGATGTGCTTTGAACGCTGCCCCCCCCTCCCCTCTTTTCTTTTAGGAGTATTCTCTCTTTGCAGATAGTGAAGGGTAGGTAACGCAGGCCTTTGCCCCCGTTGTAATCCGTCGTGCCTGCTTCCCTCTCCATTTGATTGATTGTTATCCAAGCATTTACTGTTTTGGAATTGCTTCTCTTTGGTTCATTCTCTATTTACAAACAAGCACATAGTCGCAATACTCTGTTTAGTCTTTGCAGATAGTGAAAAATCGTTAGAAAAAACAAAAGGAATCAAGCAAAATCAGTAGGCCACTAATGGGATCTCTTTTTGACCTCGCTAAAATAGAAACATTAGGAACAACCCCTCATGAGAAATATGAAACTAGTGAGAGGAACCGAGCTCGACGCCATGATGGCTGCAAGACAGCTCGGCTCCGCCGCCCACCCCGCCCAAAATAACGACAAACCCTATGCAAATATTATAAATATATACAACACACCAGCAAAGTAACAGGGTAAAACGTTTTATTAAATAACTATTTACATGGCAGCCTGCTGCAACATCGATCCAAATACATGCTGCCGTTCCCGGGATTTCTCCCCGACTACTCTGCGGCCTACGAGATGGAGAGGCCGGGGCGTTGACTATGCGGGGCCTCCGGCCGCAACCACAGCGCCAACGATCGCTGCTGACGGAGGGGAGCCTTGCCGGTGAGACCACTGATCTGAAGAACCGCTGCCTGCGGTGCCTCCCTGAACCGCTTGACGGAGGCCCCCGAGGGGCGGTGTGGTGGCGCGGACTGGGAGGGGGCGCTTGGCTCCTGCCCCCTCCCCAAGTCTTGTTGCCCTGGTGTGGCCTGAGATCGGCCCCGACATAGGCGGCCGCCTCCCGGGGTCCGGCGGAACTTTTTGCCTTTTGGTGACTCTTCATTCTGGACCTTGTCCCACAATCCGTTTGACCTGAAGACACGTCTTGCGGTGCCCTCGCAATGCGGCCTGGTCCCTGAATGTGTGCAGGTGGACAGTATTGATTGGATCAAGATGGCGGCTTCACACAAAGCTGACTCAAGTGTTGCTGCTGATGGTATGCAGACAAAAACTGGTTTTCAGTTTGTACATTCTTCAGGATTTTTCCATCCAAGGCTGGTTGAGAGTTTGTAGAACGATGGCTTCAGATTTTCAACATACTACTCTTCAACATTCTTCATAAATGTAACAATGTGAGACTCACTAGGAGAACGGCCGTTTATCTTTCCTTTCAAAATGCTGCCAACAATATTTTCTGAATGGAAGACACCATCTTGTAGCATAAAGGGCTGCGTCAAGGGGGGTATTGCCCAGAATGTCTTGTTTTCTAGTGCGCGTAATGACGAAGCCAGAACTGCCGAAAGGGATTCTGGTCCTGCCGCTACTTATTGGAGACATTGAACTATACCCTGGACCTGCCTGGCCTCGACCAAAATGGCGCCAGTATGGGAGCGACTTGCAACTCCTTATGACATTCTAGTTACTTATCCTTGACGTTATGGGGGATGTATGCGGTCTTTGTGCACATGGCGGGCGGGGAAGGGTACTGACTAGGAATACGGACAACCCTATTGATGTCGATTTTTCATTATTGATTATTGTATTAATAAAGCTTCGAAGTAATGTTACCCATGATACTCGCCCATGGTGTGCGTATGGACAATTTTATTGTAACTGATCCTGTTATACTTTCAATTAAAAAATCAACCTTCACTGATTCTGCAACCGTTTGTCACGTTTAGTTTTTTCAATTAAATGGCTCGCTTGTTACATACTCCTATACCCCTGGCTTTTGAAAGACACCATCTTGTAGAATAAAGGGCTGCGTCAAGGGTGGTATTGCCCAGAATGTCTTGTTTTTTAGTGCTCGTAATGACGAAGCCAGAACTGCCGAAAGGGATTCTGCTCCTGCTGCTACTTATTGGAGACATTGAACTATACTCTGGACCTGCCTGGCCTCGACCAAAATGGCGCCAGTATGGGAGCGACTTGCAACTCCTTATGACGTTCTAGTTACTTAGCCTTGACGTTATGGGGGATGTATGCGGTCTTTGTGCACATGGCGGGCGGGGAAGGGTACTGACTGGGAATACAGACAACCCTATTGATGTCGATTTTTCATTATTGATTATTGTATTAATAAAGCTTCGAAGTAATGTTACCCATGATACTCGCCCATGGTGTGCGTATGGACGATTTTATTGTAACTGATCCTGTTATACTTTCAATTAAAAAATCAACCTTCACTGATTCTGCAACCGTTTGTCACGTTTAGTTTTTTCAATTAAATGGCTCGCTTGTTACATACTCCTGGCTTTTGAAAGACACCATCTTGTAGAATAAAGGGCTGCGTCAAGGGTGGTATTGCCCAGAATGTCTTTTTTTCTAGTGCTCGTAATGACGAAGCCAGAACTGCCGAAACGGATTCTGCTCCTGCCGCTACTTATTGGAGACATTGAACTATACTCTGGACCTGCCTGGCCTCGACCAAAATGGTGCCAGTATGGGAGCGACTTGCAACTCCTTATGACGTTCTAGTTACTTAGCCTTGACGTTATGGGGGATGTATGCGGTCTTTGTGCACATGGCGGGCGGGGAAGGGTACTGACTGGGAATACGGACAACCCTATTGATGTCGATTTTTCATTATTGATTATTGTATTAATAAAGCTTCGAAATAATGTTACCCATGATACTCGCCCATGGTGTGCGTATGAACGATTTTATTGTAACTGATCCTGTTAAACTTTCAATTATAAAATCAACCTTCACTGATCCTGCAACCGTTTGTCACGTTTAGTTTTTTCAATTAAATGGACTGCTTGTTACATACTCCTATACCCCTGGCTTTTGAAAGACACCATCTTGTAGAATAAAGAGCTGCGTCAAGGGTGGTATTACCCAGAATGTCTTGTTTTCTAGTGCTCGTAATGACGAAGCCAGAACTGCCGAAAGGGATTCTGGTCCTGCCGCTACTTATTGGAGACATTGAACTATACTCTGGACCTGCCTGGCCTCGACCAAAATGGCGCCAGTATGGGAGCGACTTGCAACTCCTTATGACGTTCTAGTTACTTAGCCTTGACGTTATGGGGGATGTATGCGGTCTTTGTGCACATGGCGGGCGGGGAAGGGTACTGACTGGGAATACGGACAACCCTATTGATGTCGATTTTTCATTATTGATTATTGTATTAATAAAGCTAGAGATAAGTCAAGTACGTGGTAGATCAAAATGTTTTCGTGTTTATGCACGCTGATGTGCTTTGAACGCTGCCCCCCCCCATCATTTAGATTACCACCGCCCATTGCACAAAAGCGTACCGGGCGCTCCCCACGCAAAAAAGGGTTGCTAGGAACATGGTCCAAGCCAAAATAACTCAATAAATCCCTGTTGCGTTGATGAACTTTGTCAAAATGACGCGCAACAGGGTAGGCTTCATCACCCTTGGCAATGGCCCGCATGTGTTCCAGTATCCTCATTTTCATGGGATTAATTGTGCTTCCCACGTAACGCAGCCCACACGGGCAGGTTAAGCAGTAAACACAATAAGGAGTCGTACAAGTGAGGAAAATTCTGATCTTCCTACGAACTCCTACAATGGGGATTTCATAGCTCAGGACTCTTTTACTGATCTTGCAAGCTTTGCATTTTCCACACAGGAAAAAGCCTTGCATAGGTCCAAAAGCTGACTTGGATTTTGTGGCAAAATGACTCTGCACCAAATCATTCTTCAAAGACCTCGCCTTTCTAAAGGTAATCAATGGATTGGATGGCAGATCTGTCTTTAAAGCCTCATCGGTCTGCAGTATATGCCTGCTCCTTCTCAGAATCTTTTTCAGGTGCGTGGCATTCTTAGAATAAGTTGTTATAAGGCGAAATTTGCCTTCATTCTTTGAATCCTGCTGTTCTCTATTTTTGGTCTTAAGGAGATTTATCCTTTTTAGTTTGTTGGCTCTTACAAATGCACTACTCAGGATTTCCTCACTGTAACCCCGGTTTCTGAAACGTTGCATACTGTTTTTGGCAGCACTCTGGAATTCCCTCTCATCTGAGCAATTGCGTTTAATTCTAAGAAGCTCCCCGTAGGGGATACTTCTTATAAGATTCGGGTGATGACTGCTGGTGGCTTCTAGCACTGAATTCCCCGCCGTAGGCTTGCGATACAGCCGGGTATTCAGTTCTCCTGCATCTACATAGATGTTAATGTCTAAGTAATTCACAGATGTAGTGCTGACTTCACCCGAAAATTCCAGGTTGATTTCATTCATATTAAGGACTTTGATGTATTCCCTAGCTCTGTCTGGGTGTCCGTTCCATATGATCAATAGATCGTCTATGAAACGATACCACCCTACGATGCGATCTGTCCATTCTTTATTGGGAGCCCCCCAGGCCACCTGCTCCTCCCACCAGCCAACGAATAAATTTGCGTAGCTGGGGGGCGAAGCAGGTGCCCATAGCTGTCCCAGCCAGTTGTCTATACAGCTGTTTCTCAAAAAGAAAGATGTTGTTGGAGAAACAGAATTCTAAAAATTCTAAGACCATTGCACTGTGTTGTGTATATTTCAATGGCCTTTTTTCAAGAAAATACTTCGTGGACAGGAGACCATCCCTGTGTTCAATCGATTTGTACAGGCTGGTTATATCCAAAACCAGCATGAAATAACCCTCCTCCCATTTCAATACAGACAATTTGTCCAATAGGTCCATAGTGTCCCGAATGTAGGAATTTAAGGTCTTCACATGTTGTATCAGGAAGAAATCGATGTAAATGGACAAATTCTCTGTCAGACTTCCTTGTGACGCTACAATCGGTCTACCCGGGGGCATGGTCTTATTTTTGTGGATCATAATTGCTATAAGAGTTCGCCTGGACCTTGGTGAACTGCAGGCCCTCGAATTTACTGATTTATCCAACTTAGGATTCAGCATGATGTTAAAGTCGCCCATCCAGATCACCGGATCCTGAGAAAGTACCAGGTGGTTCCTAATGGCATCCATATGCGATGGATCGTCTGAGTTAGGGCCATAATAGCCCACCAAGGTGCATCATCGACCCACCAACAGTACTCTCAATATCAACCATCTCCCTGTGTGGTCTTCTGTGAGATCCAAGATTTGGGCTTTAGCAGCTTTCTTAAAAATAAATAGTACCCCCCCTAATATTAGCATTATGATCGGTAGAGCAACATTTATCACCCCATCTCTGCTTTTTAAGTATCTCCACGGCCTCTGTTTTAAGAAGATGTGACTCCTGGATGGCAATGATCTGCGCGGGAGAGTCCCTCAGATACTGCATTATGCGTTCCCGCCTACTTCTCACTCGCAGACCGTTGACATTCCAGGACATATAGTGAAGAACTGTCATGGTACCACCTCTATCCCCCTCTCATCGACCTTTCCCAACAGCTCCTGCGGGGATCCTAAGATTAACCATTTAGAATTCTGATGTTGGACAAATGTCAGAAATAGACATACTGTAGAACAAGAGGCAGACTTATGAGGATTTTTTGCTTTTTTCCCCCTCCCTCCCTTCTCCCACCCCCCCCCCCCTGGAAAACCCTCCCCTACTTACTCTGGCCTGATGGATAGTCAGATTTACACCTCCAACAGCTCTACAGCCTTACCTCCACCCTGCTAGTATTACCTGTCTGCAAACACGACTCCAAACCAGTATGGAAATTAGGGGGAACTTGTTTTGTGATGGGAAAGGCCAGGAGACCCCTTGTGTGGTATAGAGTATATGTTATTATTAACTCTCCTCTTTTCCTCCACCCTTTGGTCTCCCCTTTGTATATACACAAATATATATATATATATATATATATATATATATATATGTATTTTTAAATTATAAATTAAATTAGGTTTCCCCTATAACCCCTCTTGTGCCGAAAAATGTTTTTTTTTTAAATGCAGGTGTATCTATCGTATGTTATATATATATTTTTTTTTTTAAAGAAGTCTTATTTCCTTTAAAAGTCAATCTTACTAGACCCAAAGCTAGCTGGTAACTTCCAACCCAAAAGGGCATTAGTTTCACTTTATGCTCTCTGGTCTTCTTGTCTACTCTGAATGCGCTCGCATTCTCTAAAATCTGCAAAAATAAAACACATATAATAAACACAGTAGTTGACACATCACCAAATCATCAAAAGTAATTCTAAAAACAATATAATCAAAATGGAACTGGTACAAACTGCTAGCAGTTTCGGACAGACAGAATTTTCCCCCCAATCAAGCAGATTTATAAATTCACAAATTAGTAGTCAAAGATGAACGTACATTTCCTCATCAGCATTGAGCCCTTTTGGCTCCCTGCTGTCTAATGCCAGGATGTATTTAGATTCTAGTATCCTGAGTGTGTGTGTATATATATATATATATATATATAACATACATATATATATATATATATATATAACAGCTCCAGTCCTTCTAAACCTTTACCCAGCCGGGTCAGGAATAAAGACACAGCACTCCCGGGCTCAATACAAACAGCGGAGGTATTTTATTCAAGCATACGCGTTTCGGGACAGCGTCCCTTCGTCAGTGGTTCAACCAGGAGTTATGCAGTTGCAACTATAGTCCGTTTTCAATGTCTATCATTAATGGTGGCGTCTCATTTAAAAAGTTGCAACTGCATAACTCCTGGTTGAACCACTGACGAAGGGACGCTGTCCCGAAACGCGTATGCTTGAATAAAATACCTCCGCTGTTTGTATTGAGCCCGGGAGTGCTGTGTCTTTATTCCTGACCCGGCTGGGTAAAGGTTTAGAAGGACTGGAGCTGTTATTTTTAACGCGACGCACTGGCGCGTTTTTCGGCACCCGACATAAAGAGTGACCCTCGCAACGGTGCAAATTGGAGCCAGAATATATATATATATATATATATATATATATATATATATATATATATATATATATATATATGAAAACAACTGTTTCTTCCCACTTGCGAAGAAAATTTCACAGACTACTCACGATGCTTCAAAGGTTTATTTAGCACGAAATCAGCAGCTCACTACCGACGCGTTTCGCCACTTAAGGCTTGGTGACCAAGCCTTAAGTGGCGAAACGCGTCGGTAGTGAGCTGCTGATTTCGTGCTAAATAAACCTTTGAAGCATCGTGAGTAGTCTGTGAAATTTTCTTCGCAAGTGGGAAGAAACAGTTGTTTTCATAAATAGGGTGTCCGGCACCCACACAGACTCGCCGTAATCTGAGACTGGGAACAGCCGGGAAAGGTCGTCGTGTATATATATATATATATATAATTATGTGTTTTTATATATTTTTTATTTATTAGTTAATTTTTTTCAACATGCACGTTCGCACTTCGAAAACAGGCTCCAGCACGTTCTGGTTCACTCAAAGCAGACTTAAATTGTGGCTCTGGTGACGTGTTTCGTCTCATTGCACAGTATCACAGCTATGTGAGTACATCTTTAAAATAACAATCACAGTGTGACAATAAAATTACATTAAGTTAATAATTGTGGATGGTCCAGCAATGTTATGGCAAAATCCTAATCACATAGCACCATTGCACAGACTAGTCTAATACCAGCAAATATACCAGCTCACACACTTTAGATTAGGGTCTTACAGAGTCCCTCTTGCAGTCAGAGACATTAAAATAACGGATGAGTGTCACACGCAAGAGCCCTTTCACTCTAAAGTGCGATGTGCATGTTCAGGTTGCCACATTGTACAAAAATGCAATCGGTGGAAACTGCTGCATAATGATGTGTAAAATTATGCATAGAGTGCAGAATACTTCCTGTATTAATACCAAATTACTCATCCTGTGTTGCCATAATGCTCCATTCGGCCAGAGAGCACCTAATCAACATCCAAGCACAGAGATTGAAGAGCAAGTGTCAGTTTTCAAAAAGTGCACAGTGCATAGAGGCACATTGGCATATTATATACACAAAAATCTATATTGCCAATATTCAAATTAAAAAAGACTTTCCTACAGATGGATGTAATCACTACTGAGTCCTGCTGCAGTATTGATCCATACATACTACAAAATACATTGATGGACCTTTAAAATTGTACTGCCCATGTGCGATTTAGAGCAAGTACACCTCAGCATGTAAACAACAAACTCACTCTTGCAGTGCAATGCTTGCATGATTTTCCAAAACTCCATCTGTGAATGGTAAGGCCAATTGTGAGGTGTTAACTCCCTGTTTGCAGGCCTTGCATTTATAACACTTCCTAAAGGCACATCTGCCCATAAGCCATGTCCCTCATTATTACATTTTCGGACTACTAACCACAAGATCGTCTCTCATTGACCATTCTCTGTGGAATGCGATCAGAGGCCGTCAATGAATCTTTGGACCAATGGCAGGATCACTGCAAAGCAGATGTCAGTGCTGCAGTAGGATCTTTCTCACTTTCTGGTGCTGGGTGCTAAAGCCTGTAATAAGTCGATTATCATGCAGACTTTCTACACCTGTGTTCTGATCTGAGAACAACAATTGATCTCTTGATTTAGAATTGGCTCCAGTTCTAGCACCCTCAAGCACCTTCTCATTGTAACCATGTGCAGCATATCTATCTCTGAGTTCTTGTTGGGCTAGCTCCAGTTGTGCATTGCTGCTGCCATTTTCTCCGCATGCAGAGGTTCTCTGCAGATGGGATGCTAAATATTAGTTTATTTGGATGGAAGCTGCCAGCATGCAAAACTTTATTGCCTGCAGTGATCTTCCGAAAAGTTTTAGTATGCAATTTGCTTTGATAAACATACACAGTGAGATCTAAAAACTAGACTGCCTATGCACTGATGTGGGAAGTGAAATGTAAGTTCAGATGGTTGATATGATTGTGCACTGTGGTGGCAAAAACCTAGGCACACTTACTGGGGTTGGACTGGAAATCCTAATGAAGGATACCTTTGTTCAATTAATGGCACTTTTTCCTCAGAATGCCTTGGTGTTAGCTAACAACTGCCAAATGCAGAAATGGAAGGGGTCAAATTAATTCTGTCTACAGATAGGCAAAGACTATTCCTCAAAGACCTCAACATAGGCTCCATCTACAACAACAATGTATGCTTTGACATGGAGGGTATATATAGAAATGATGGTGTTCAATTGACAGAGAAAGGCAACAGGGTATTCCTCAAGAACTTCAAAGATGAGTCTTGAATTATGTATAGTTATCACCTACACATCATAAACACAAATTCTCTTTTCAGAGCCAACCCTTTCACTAAAGACAATTTTTTTATTTTCAATTCCAATTCCTTAAATCTCATGAGGATCCATGAATCCGTTGTGGATTTATAGTGGGTGTGTGAGAATCTGAGTGGGTCCGTGTATGGTTGCGGCTGGTCTGGCTCGCGGGTGGCTGGGCGGCGCGGGGGTCTGGGGTGTTACGTGTGAGTGGGTGGGTTAAGGATCAGAATTGTTTTTTAAAAACTTACCTTGAGGTTGAGTCCTATGTCTTCTCTGTTCCTGCTCTCCTGCCTCAGTCTCTGACAGGAACAGGAAGCAGGCAGCCGGGCTCCCTCCCCATAGCCAATCCTAACGCTGCAATGCAGCATTGTGATTGGTCTGAGCACCATGACATGGCGCTAAGCCATGGCGCTCAGCTAGGGGTGGGCATGTTCTCCATGCAGGCTGTAATGCAGCCTGCATGGAGAAGGGGAGAGTGTGCATTACTGATTTGGGCGGGCTGAGAGGACTGACCAAACAGTCATTGCGCACTTAGGACAAACCATTCCTCCCCTACCCTACTCCAAGAGCACAGCAGCCCCGCCCTCTCATTCACCCACTCGCAAAGCAGCAGGAAGCAGCCTAAAATGATAATAAATCAAAGTTATTATCATTTTATGTTTCTGCTTCCCACTGCTAAAAGGCAGTGGGGCAACACTCCTCAGCCATAGCGGAGGAGCCGCTGATGAGTCTTATTGCCTCTGTAAGTGTATAAGAGGTGTATGACTGTCTGTCTATGTGTATGAGTTGGTGTCAGAGTATCTGTGCATGAGTGAGTGTGAGATAGTTTGTATCGGCATCAGCATAGGTGTGAGAGCGTCCATCTGGATGTCTGAGTGGGTATATGAGTGTCTCTATGGGTGTGAGAGTGTCTGGGTGTGAGAGTGTCAGAATGGATGTCAGATAAATGTGAGAGTGCCTGTCTGGGTATCACAGTGGGTGTAAGAGCATCTATCTGGAAGTGTAACAGGGTGTGAGAGTTTCTGGGTATCACAGTGGGTATGAGAATGAGAGTGTCTGTATGGGTATCAGAGTGGGGTGAGAATGTATATACAGTTTTTTGAATCACTGCAAGATTTGTGGATCTGTTGCAGATTTACACAGGGTGTCGCACTGGGCCCTGTGGCAACTCTGCAGATGTCGCAAGTGACCAAAAAACTAATTTTCGGGAATTTTACTGCTCATTAAACATGCTTTCTCCTCATTTATAACCTACACAAGCAGTCAGGGAAGCTCTCACCTGACCCCTTTAACTAGCATGCAAGCAACATTTCCGCCCCGGGGACAGTTCCTGAGATATAAAATGGTGGCCGCAACTTTTCTGTGAAGGTGCGGCCAGCAAATCACAACCCTGCTTTGGTGTGTGGATCCAAGGATGCACCACAGGTAGATCCACGGAGAGTCCACTTTCCTGAATACGCAAATTTGGCTTTCAGTTAATATCTCAAAAACTATAAATGAATTTACACTAAATAACAAAAAGCACGCTTTCTGGAGCAAAAGCTAGCTTTCTGCCAAATCTGGTGAATTCCATTCAGTTGTTCAGGCTATAGTCGTGCTCAAAATCCCTGTGGGTAATTGCATTGGAAAAAGGAGTTTTCGGGTCACTGAAGATATCATCCACACAACCACTCACACACCGATGCACACCTCACCCATACACACCTCTATACAACCCCTTATACACCCACGCACACACTCACACAACCACTCACATACCCATTCTTAGACCCATATAAGTACTTAAACATCCACTTGCTCAACTATACAGCCCCTCACATACCCACTGACTCACCTATACAGGTACTCACACCTCCCACTCACTCAAAAAACCACCCACTCACTCATACAGCTATTCTCACAACCAGTCACTCACCTATACAGCCACTCACAGAGCCACACACTCACCCATTCAACTACTCACACAAACACATATTCAACTATACAGCCACTCACACCCACTCACTCACCCATACAGCCTCTCAAAACAGCTACTCACTCACCCATGCAAGCACTCAGACACACACCAACACAACCACTTACATACCAATTCATACATCTATACACGCACTCCCACATCCACTCACTCACCCATACAGCCATTCACACAGAGAAACACTCTCCAATACAACCACTCACATACCAACTCACTTAACCAAACACCCACTCACTCACTCATACAGCCACTTACACACCCAATCACACCCGATCACTCACTTATACAGCCATTCAGACACCCACTCACTAACCTATAGTCACTCACACACCCACTCACATACCAGAAGATAGTCACACAGCTTCTCATTCACCCATACAGCCCCTGACACAGCCACTCACTCACTCCGCCACTCACTTACCCAGACAGCTACTTACACACCCACTTATACATATCTACATCCATTCACTCGCACATCTATACAGTCACTCAGATACATATTCACACATGGATACACACAGTCACACAACCTTTCACATAATATATGTTAGAAATAGTATCACTCATTAGTTGTACACCGTCAGCTAGTATACTAATTGAATTTTTGTCGTAGCTTATTATATGTTTAACAAACATAAACAAAACTTACACTCACTGGTTGATGTCATGAGTAATGTCATTTGAGATATCATCAGTGGTGTCACTGACGATGTCATGAGTGATGTAAAATGTGAGATAATAAGCAGTGCATTGTTGGGGCATACGTTATAGCTTTCTCAGGTGACTATAACTGCTGATTTTCTCTTGTTTTGAACGAGTGAAATGGGATCCTAACTATAACATCCCCGGAACCTCTGCTTTTTTCAGTGATTTTTTTTTTTTTTCAAATTCTAGCTGCTAACTATACTGTCCCTGTAACCTTTGTCTTTTCCAGTAAATTTCTACGTTTCTTAAATTCTATTTCCTAACTATAACGTCCTTGTAACCTTTGTTTTTTTCAGTGAATTTCAACAATTTTTAAAATGTTATTTCCTAACTGTAATCTGTATTCTTTGAGAATGGGTGTGTGAGTGGCTGTATAGGTAGGTTAGTGGGCGTGTGAGTCTATGAGAGAGGGTGAGTGAGTGGGTGCGTGAATGTCTGAGTGGGTCTGTGAGTGAGAGAGTCGGTATGTGAGTGGGTTCTTAACTGTCTGAGTGGGTCTGGGAATGGGAGTGTGAGTCTCTGAGTGGATATGTGAGTAGGTGCATGAGTCTCTGATTGGGTTTGTGAATGGTACCTAGGGGTGGCCAGTAAACTCCACTGCACCAGCGGAATTTGCAGAGAATTTGCCACTCTGAAGTTGTTTGGAATGCAAAGAGTGGGGCCTCCCATGCCATCTCAGCAATACGGCTGTAAATGTAAATGTAAATGTGCTGGATTTGTAGAGCGCACGGCTGCCCGTGAGCGTCCCGGCGCTTGCTTAGGGAACCCGTCCTGGTATTCCCCTGTGAGAAACCCCGGCAGGGTGTCCACAAGGTGAAAGCCAGGCATCCCGCCGCGAGGGGCCGTAGTGGAGATTAAGCAAGCTATTGCCCAGAGTCGCAGAGTGTGACCCCGTGGGTTGAGTAGGCACCAGAGCGAGAATTGTCGAGTCCGTGGAATTTTTTGAGCCCGAGACCCGCCGAGGCGGGGAATCGAACCCTGGTCCACGGTCGATCTCAGCTTCCGGGTCTGCCGCCTCTAACCACTGAGCCACGCTTCTCCTGTAGGGGACTTACTTATGGCAACAATAGGGGTTCGAGGCCCCCAAAAAAGCCTCAGCAATTCCAGTTTCTCGACTTTATTTTGCCTCTTTCTGCTTATTTCTTCCCTTTGTTCCGACTCTTTCTGCTCGTTTATATCCTTTATTTGGCCTCTTTCTGCTCATTGCTGACTTTTATTTTGCCTCTTTCTGCTCGATTCTTACCTTTAGCTTGCCTCTTTCTGCTCATTTCTGAGCTTTATTTTGCCTCTTTCTGCTTGTTTCTCACCTTTATTCACCCTCTTCCTGCTCGTTTCTCACCACTTTTGTCTCTTTCTGCTCATTGCTCACCTTTATTCTGCCTCTTGCTGCTTGTTTCCAACTTCTATTTTGCATTTCTGCCAATTTCTTACCTTTATTTTGCCATTTCTACTCATTTCTCACCTTTATTCTGCCTCTTTCCGCTCGTTACTGAACTTTATTCTGCCTCTTTCTGCTGGTTGCTGACCTTTATTCTCCCTCCTTCTGGTCATTGCTGACCTCTATTCTGCCTCTTTCTGCTTGTTTCTCACCTTTATGTTGCCTCTTTCTGCTTGTTTTCCTTCTTCATTTTGGCTCTTTCTGCTAGTTTCTGACCTTTATTCTGCCTCTTTCTGCTCCCTTCCCCGGGACTTGGGGATGAGCCTGAATGTCCCTGTGGTCCCTGCTGGCTCCCCACCTCCAGCGGGAGCCACCATTGATATCACAGACAGGGAACTGCTAAACATGCAGCTCTCTGTCTCTGAGGCCAATCCTTGTGTCTGTTTCCCTGCCTACTTGAGAGTGGGCAGGGAAATTGACGAAACCTCAGCTTCCTGCAGGCAAAAGCATTTTCTTAGCTCTCGCTTGCTGGAACCAGAGGGTTTGCTCTGACTTGGTGGAAGCTGTAATAGCCCTCCTGTTACCTTCAGTAAGTCCCACACAGCGGGATTGCTATGAGGTCTTTGGAGGCCATGCCCAGTTTTTCCACCACTCTGCAAACATGCCTCCTGGTGCACTACTAGATGAGCTCTCAGCAATCTGGCTGTGTGGGACTTACTGGAGGTAACAGGAGCGCTTGTTGATCCCCAAGGACCCTCAGCATCCAAGGACTTTATTTCCAACCAGCAGTGCACCATATATATAAAAATGAAAAAGAAGCTGAGAACTCTGGGTAGTTCAAGTTGCAGTTACAGGGAAACCTGGGCTGTCTCGCAGTGCACCGGCTTATCTGCTAGTTATTCTGCTCAAGTAACAAAAAACAATCTTTATATCTTTTCTTTGTTTATTTTATTCTTCCATGGTGATATTTTTCTTCACAAACATTAATTCATCATGTTGCTGTTTCCATCTTTGCACAACCCTTTAAATCATAATCCATCTGAATGTATTCTCCAGATATATTAGTTAATCCCAATGCATTTCGGCTGTTTTTTGCCTTCGTCAGGGGATATCTAAACAAAAAGTACTGGTTTTAGTCACAGGAAACCTTCTATTTAGTATGCCGCCACCATTATCTGTATTCGTGAACATCGTTATTTTCTCTCTTTTACTTGTCGGAATATATGTGATGTTAACAACGGAATACGTGTGTTTATAGCTAAATTAAATCATTCTGTTTCTAGCATTCTAAGTTGGTGTGTTAGTAATAGTCGTCTTATCGTTGCTATTTAATTTGTGATTTATTAATCATCGCTATGTCAACTCGCTGTGCGCTTAATATTATTTTAATTCTAATGTCTCACTGTGGCTGGCTAAAAGATCGCCCAGTCATGTGCGACGGTGCTTACCGGTTGTTTAAACGTGTCTCTCTCCTCTCTTCTCCAATGTTTGCGCGTGTGTGGCTTGGAGCGAGTGAATTATCGATAGCTGTCGGTGTGTGACGTATATTTCCAGCGCGCCTCATACGCGTGAATTTTAAAGGCATAGCGTTCTAAAATGTGTGTCGCGTCGTGTATTATTATTAAGCTTATTGCGATCTTATTCATTATGTTGACTGTCCTGAATATCAATAAAAGTAAATACATCAGTAGCTTCTTAACTTTACATGACTTTGTATGACGCTGGTTCCATTACTGGGGTATGCCCTTGGTATCCTATATGTGTTCTGATGGGATGATGGGATGTATTGCTTTAGTTAATCGAGAATGTGTGTAACTTGAATGCCTCTGCTCACTATTGACATATTATAACACAGTTTACAATTCTGAATAACCAAATTTAAAGCTAATGTACATGAGCTTATGACAGTATGTGAATATCTTAAGTATTTCACAGGTAACACATAAATTCCACCCTTTCACATACTGTCATAAGCTCATGTACATTAACTTTAAATTTGGTTCTGGTTTTTGGTATAACTCTTATATCATCCAATCACAACATTTCATTCATACTGGAGTAAGAAGGAAAAATTAACTAAAATTTAAATTCTGACAGTTTATTTTCTTCAATTCTATTAAAAGACCATCATTTCTTGTCATCAGACACAGTTTTACTAAAAAAATATACAATAACAAATTATACACAATAATAATTCATAAAAAATTCATGACGGTATATACGTGGGAAATAGAGCTAGATGAATCGATAAATCTTATTAGCATGAACCAAGTACAATAGCCTATATTTAATCACACTCTGATACCCAGCCAGTAATTTAGTCAGAGTTGTTGTCACCAATACTTAAAGTACTCCAGCTCAACACAGGCATCAACGCGTTTCGGTGGGTACTGTTTTTAGAAGCCAACACCTTCTTCAGGATATTTTAGTACAATCCCACAATAACAATTAAAATGTCTCATTTGAGAGACAGATAGAATTCTCAGGTTACGCAGAGTTCTTATATTTCTCGTGATGCCACAATAATGGCTATCTTTCAGTATGTGTCTTGTTGGTTTAAAACAACGAAGTTCCTTACAGGTCACTCCTAGTTCGTAGATGGTTCTGTACGTCTAACCTTCAACATCCAGGTTTAAAATCTTCCCCACAGGTGTCGGGTTAATTAATAATCCCAGTTACGACCAACCACGCTTCGTGGTCCGTGGTAGAACTTCGTTGTCAGGGCACACGCTTCTTATCTTTCAGAGACCGCACCAACGGAGTTGGAGGAGGAATCGCCATCGTCCACAAGAACAGCATCAGGGTCTCTACTAGCACCGACGACGCGCTCAGCACCACCGAACACATGCATTTCCAGATCCACACAGACTCTAACTCCCCCCTCGTCTACCGCCCCCCCGGACTCCGCCCCCAGTTCAGCGACTCCAT
This sequence comes from Lissotriton helveticus, assembly GCF_964261635.1. Classification (NCBI taxonomy): domain Eukaryota; kingdom Metazoa; phylum Chordata; class Amphibia; order Caudata; family Salamandridae; genus Lissotriton; species Lissotriton helveticus. The sequence goes on along the minus strand of NC_136065.1, from coordinate 1,065,683,933 downwards.
CGCCGACTTGATCAGCACACTCCCTGACATCCACTGACTACATCCTCCTCTGAGACTTGAACTTTCACCTTGAGAACCTCACAGACAACAACTCCACAACCCTGATCGATAACCTTGCCAACTTCGGACTGAAGCATCTCGTCACAATGCCCACCCACTCCGCTGGCCACACGCTCAAGCCCGTCTTCTCCTCAAGCCTGCACGTCTCCGTCAGCCACACCACCAAACTCCTCTGGACCAACCACCACTGCATCCACTTCGCCTTCCAGAAACCCACCACACACCACCACATTCAACAGAATCCCCGCCGCTGCTGGAGCAAAATCACCTAAGACCAACTACATGCAAACCTCGCTCTCAGCCCACCCACTGAACTCTCCAACACGAAAACGCTGCCCACAGCCTCAGACGCTGGATCGAGGACTGCGCCAACACCCTTGCCCCGCTGAAGAAACACCCCCACACAAACACTAGCAAGAGGGCCAGCTGGTTCACCCCAGAACTCCTAGCCTTGAAGCAAGCCTGCCGGAAACTAGAGAAGAAATGACACAGTGAACAAACCCTTCTTCAAAGACCACCTCGACAACAACGCACACAATAGCAAGGAGCTCTTCAACATCATGAAGGAACTCTCCAACCCCTGCTCCAACACCAACAACATCCCGCCATCGCAAGCCCTGTGCGACTCCCTCGCCACCTTCTTCCACCGCAAGATAGCAGACATCCACGACAACTTCAACACCCTGACAGCCCCAACAGAGAGCAACACAACAGACCCTCCGTACACCATCGACCATGACCCCCTGCTAGCCTGGGCCAGCGTGAGCATCGATGACACCATCAAGACCATGCGCACAATTCACTCCGGCTCTCCGTCAGATCCATTCCCGCACCACGTCTTCAACAGAGCAAGCAGCTCCATCGCACCCCACCTGCGCAACGTCATCAATCTCTCCCTCGAGACCGCGACCTTCCCAGAGATCTGGAAACATGCAGATATCAACGCCCTACTCAAAAAACCTAAGGCAGACCCAAGAGACCTCAAGAACTTCCGGCTCATCTCTCTGCTCCCCTTCCCGGCCAAGGTCATCGAGAAAACCGCCAACAGACAGCTAACCCGATACCTCGAAGAAAACAGAATCCTGGACCCTTCCCAGTCAGGGTTCTGCATCAACCACAGCACCGAGACTGCCCTCATCGCTGCCACCGACGACATCAGGACCCTGCTGGACCACGGTGAGACCGCAGCACTCATCCTCCTAGAACTCTCTGCCGCCTTCAACACCATCTGCCACCGCACACTACGTGCCTGCCTCCACGCCTGAGGGATCCGAGACAAGGCTCTGGACTGGACCACCTCCTTCCTCTCCGGCAGAACCCACAGCGTCCGCCGTCCCCCATTCCGTTCCAAAGCCTCCGAGATCATCTGCAGCGTACCCCAGGGATCCTCCCTTAGCCCGATGCTGTTCAACATTTATGTGGCCCCGCTCACACACATAGCCCGACTGCATGACCTCAACATAATCTCCTACGCCAACGACACTCAGCTGATCCTCTCCCTCACCAAGGACCCCATTACCGCCAAAACCAACCTCCACGAAGGAATAAAGGCCGTCGCCGGCTGGATGAAGACCAGCCGTCTGAAGCTGAACTCGGACAAGACGGAGGTCCTCATCCTTGGCTCCAACCCTTCAACCTGGGACGACTCCTGGTGGCCGACGGCACTGGGGGCAGCCCTGACACCCACCGACCACGCACGCAACCTGGGAATCATCCTCGACTCAAGGCTCTCAATGACCAAGCAAGTCAACGCCGTCTCCTCCCCATGCTACAACACCCTCTGCATGCTCCGCAAGATCTACAGATGGATCCCGAACAGATACAAGAAAGATAGTCACCCAGGCCTCGCCAACAGCAAACTCGACTACGGAAACGCCCTCTACGCGGGAGCCCCGACCAAGCTCATCAAACAACTACAATACATCCAAAACGCCTCAGCACGACTGATCGTCTACGTACCATGCCACGGCTACATCACCCCCCACCTGAGAAACCTGCACTGGTTCCCCGTCAACAAGAGGATATCCATCAAGCTCCTCACCCACGCACACAAGGCACTCCACAAGGCCAGCCCAGCCTAGCTCAACAGACGGCTCTCCTTCTACATCTCCAACCGCCAGCTACGCTCCGCCGACCTCACTCTCCACCGTCCTGCGCATCCGAAAAACAACCACCTCGCTGCCAAGACATGGAACACCCTCCCACTGAGCCTACGTCAGACCCAAGACCTGCTGACCTTCAGGAGGATACTCAAGACCTGGCTGTTTGATCAGTATTCTTGAGACCCTCGCGGGTATGTAGTGCGCTTTAAAAATGATTGATTTATTGGGGGTCCATACGGGCCTTATAAAATTAAAAGGTTGCAGGGAAGTTATAGTTAGGATATAGAACTAAAAGAATATAGAAATTCACTTAAAAAAACAAAGGTTACATCAACATTATAGAATTTAAAAAACAGAGAAATTCAATAAAAAACAAAGCATACAAGAATGTTATAGTTAAGTTCTGAATTTATTCGCACAAAACCATAGAAATTCAGCATTTATAACTTCCTGAGCTAACTATAACTTATCACTTTTGTGCCCCGCAATGCACTGCTCATGACCTCACATATTACATCAATCATGACATGGTCGGCAGCATCACTGATGACATCTCAAATGACATCACTGATGACATCATCCAGTGAGTGTGAGGGTTACATGAACGTTTTTCACACTGAAAAATATATACTGTGCTACTGCATAAGTTAAATTCTTATTCTTTCTGTAGTACTAATGAGTTTTAGTATTTCTAACATATATCATCTCAAGTACAATTCAATTTTTAAAGCCGGTGTAAAATTTATCAATAAACTAGCATTTACACTGACACATGTCAGCTGCTGATCTATGTGTATGGTAGTGATTTACGACAGTCTAAGCTGTTCATTGAGACTTCCCTCCACATAGATGGCTGACTATAGTTCTCTTTTATGACGTATTGCCCAGTTTTCTTAGACCTCTCTCCTTTGTGATGAATGGCTGTAGTAGTAGATGGCAATAATACATCCATATGTTTCATAAGATGTTTGTGTAGGGTGATGTGTCTTTGTAGTAGAAATTTACAACAGACTGACCTCTCTGCTGCAGGACAAAGAATAATTTTACTTATGGTTTTTGATGCAGGGCTCTGTCCACTAAGAACTCTCTAAAGGGGTGTATTGTAGTTGTATGTGTAAAACTGACATCCTCGCTAAAACCACTCTCCATGTTGACGAATGGTGTTGTTGTGGTTTGTGATAGACTAAACTCTATGGTTACATTTCTTACTTTTGTGATTAGTTTTTAAAGCAGTAATTTATAGACCTTTGGTTTTTTCTGTAAATTTTCTCAGGTTTATTTAAACCTATTTCCTAACTATAATGTACTTGTAAACTTTTTTCTTTAAGTGAATTTCTATTTTTTTTAATGCTGTCTCCTCACTATAACATCCCCCTAACCTTTGTTTTTTGGTGAATTTCACTCTTTTTCTTAACTATAAATCATACTACAATTTCATTTAAAAGTTATATTTAGTAATATACATAATTACAAGCTTATAAATACATTTTATTCTCACATTTATTTTTATTATATGTTTTAAAAGTATCAATTATCAAATCAAGGTAATGTAACGTGTAGTGTTTTTATAAATGCAATACAATACTTTTTTTTAAAGTTCTTTTATTGATCTGTGGATCCACACTGAATTTGAGAAGGGAGCCGGTACTTATACTCTATGGTTACTAGTTCCTGTGACAAAATTGCGTCGGATCTGCAGATTCATCAAAAAAATATAAATATCATATACACGCCTCTCAAATTTTACCATTAACATTAGAGAAAACATATCCAAAGATTAATATTTCGAAGTCTATGTGTGTTTTAAAACATTCTTTTTTATTTTACGAGTTTGGTGAATCCGTGGATCCATAGGATGGATCCGCAGATCCGCCTCAATGCCTGGAATGCACCAAAACCTCAACTTCTGATTGGGTGCAGGAAGTCCCCACCCATGCACATTGCAAAGAACACCCTGAGTCAGTCATTTGGCCTTCGGATCTCCTTAGAGAACACTGAAACCTATTGTGATATTTGCATTCCTGCACAACTACATTGTTGAAAACGACTATGTCTTCTTCACAAGAAAGAAGAGACCCTCAACCACTTGAAAATGACGAAGAAGATATGCCACCTCCCAAGAAAGAGACCGAGGTGCGGAAACATTTTTCAATTCTGTGTGGCAAAAATAAAGTGGTGGCTAAAAATGTGCAATGTAACATCTGCCCAAAAAAAAGCATTTGAAGTAAATACATCAGCGCACATATGACAGGATGATGTGAGAAAAGGCAGGAGGTGAAGAATCATCGGCATCAAGACCCTATGTACAACCATCAGCACTTGAGGACATGTTCACTATCCCTGGATGGTGATTCATTGCCGAAAATGTCACATGCCTGTGGGACTCAATTTGTCTTCTGTGGCTGAGTACATGGATGCTGTTAATAGTCAAATTGGTCATTGTTAATTTTGTTTTGTCTTCCCTGTTCTATGTTCCCTTTTTTGCAAAGACTGAAGACAATTGCTTCCTCCAAGTTGCCTTCCCTTATTCCTTTTACACAAGGAAGGATATCTGAGAAGACTCATGAGAGAGGCCAATAAACGTTTGAGGTTCCATGATGGAGACCATTTACTACACAACGAACATCAATGTAGCAATTCAAAACTAGCATGTGTCACTAGACACTCAGTTTTAAATGAAAGGGTATACCAGATCATTTATTCAAACTGGCACATTCTCAGCAGTGACCCAGAGAACAGTATACAACTTCAATAGACTATGGGGTCTATTACAATGGCGGGCGGACAAACTCTGCCCGCCACCGTAACGGTATGCGGGACCGTCCGCCAGTGGTGCGGCGGTCCCACACCTGCAATAATGGTGCCACATCCACCGTGGCGGTGGCATCCCCCATTCCCAGCATTATGGCAGCCGGTGCTCACAGCACCGCCCACCACAATGCTGGGAATGCACATTGTACAAGGTGACAGGCATCGTGCGATGCCAGACACCTTGTCCAGGCCAATGCAGGGGGGTACCATAGGTACCGCCAATGTGCATCCCCCACCCCCCACCATTCTGGGGGCCAGCTACGGCCCCCAACAGCGAAAACTACTTGCCTCTCCATGGCATCAACACCACCATAGAAAGGCTGCTCTCTGCCGCCATGTTAATATGCATGGCGTTGGCTTGCAGACACCGCCACCATATTAAGCCCCTTTTCCGCCTGGTCGACTCGTTGACGGGCAAAAATGCAGCGGACGGTCTTTCCGTCCGCCGCGGACCCCCCAGCTATCCTAATATGGCGGGGGGTCATTCAGATGTGGATGGCGGGCGGATCACCCCAGCCGGCCCAGCAGTAGCTACCGCCGGCCCGGCGGGGGCAATTGGCCCGCCATCCAAATAGACCCCTACATTTGTACATGAAAGAAATGAGAAACTAAAGGATCATGTGGTGAGGTCTCAGCTACCTAAAGAGACCATATTAATCTAACCAACTATTGATAGGAAACACCCCATCAAAGGCAATCACAAATGCGGACATTGGATAGCATGTAATAGCGCAATTGAAACAGACATCTATACGCATAGTAAATACAGACTCCAACTAATACCTTTACGAACTGTGAGATAAAAAACGCCATTTATTTGCTTATATGCCCATGTGGACTGGGCTATGTTGGAATAACAAGATGCAGCCTCTCCACTAGACTCGCTGAACGTAGATCTGCAGTGAAGAGACAAAAACCTAATACACCTTTAGTGACACACACCCTAACATCATAACACAATACTGTATAGTCATGTAACAGCCCACCAAACAAAGAGAGCGAAAGGGAACACACTCTGCCATGTACATCCCTGGGCTGATATGAATGTCCAGGTGCTGGTCAGACCACCAGCATGTACTCTATCATGGAAGGAATAGGGTTGAAACTCCTTAGATACAATGCACACAATTGTGAGTAATGTGCACAAATACCCTGCAGAACAAATCCAAACATAAGGGTAAGGCTGTGATTAGACATCTGCATAGTGGGAAAAAAGGTGAATGTGTCCATGAAGGCATTTCTACATACTCAAAACACAAGTACAGTGAGTACCATGGATGGCACAGACTAATGAGCAGTAGTCATCTGTAAGCAGGCTTGGCCATTGCTGAAGGGAACATTCAACAACATAGGGAATTTGAATACATGTCAGCACAACAATTGTGCAACTGTCTGTAGTGAAGTTCTCATTGTATAACTGAGGAAGGGACACTCCTTGGGACAATGTCTGTAGGCAAACTGAACACACACAACCAAAGATTAATTGCTGCAACATTGTGATGGCACATAGATACCATGGTCCTCCTCATTTACATCATAAAATAGACATATTTCACAATCCCAAAACATTACCATGACATCAACTCCTAGGCACACAGCACCAAAAGCAAGTACCTGAAATGCAATAGTTTTGAATGAAAAATAAAATGCTTTATTCAGCTCCAAACGAAAATGATTTAAAAAATGAGTCCTGTGTCAAACAAGGCCAAGTAAAGTCTGGTTGGGGGACGTTGGGGAGGTTGTCCACCTCAAACTTGCCTGCACATGATGGAGCTAAAGGGTTGTTGACCCGTGGGGGGCATCATCTTGGTCAGGGGCCGGCACCGCAGGGACAGTAGAGGGAAGGGTAGGTGTTGTGGGTGCAGGGTGGGAGGAATCCTCCTCAGTGGCTTGTGCAGCGCCAAAGGTGGAAATAAATTCAGCGCTGCACACTGCTGCCAGTTCCGCCAGACCACCACCTGCACCCGGGGACACAATGGGAGTGGAGGTAGAGGGCTGTGAGTCTGGTGTACTGTGTCTGTGGCTGAGTACATGGACTCATCACTGACGGCAGCAGTTTCACTCCTGCAGCGGTCAGTCCCCCCCCTCCTTCTGACCCATCCACCCCCCTCTCCCATACCTGTCCAGAGCACACGCCGACACACAAGATCATGCATGCCAACAGACACAACCAGCACACCACCATCACCTAAGTGTAAGCGCAGATCTCCTGGCACACAATCTTGCATTATGATAACTGTGACATTCAATGCATAGTCAATGACACATTCTGCTGTGTCACACATTGCTGGTTTTAGTTCCCTATTTTATTGAGGTGTAACAGTGTTCCCCTCGGAGTGACAGCTGAATGTACTCACAGAAGTTTATGGGGAGTGAACACACTTGAACTACATCATGCTCTGCATGGGAGACACCACAATGTACACACCCGGCACTCACTCCATACCACATTGCATATCAGTCCCAGCCAATACACAATGCCTGTGGTGACACTTACACAACAGGTGCACAGTCAAAGCTAGTGCAGTCATCACTCACCTGCTCCCCTTGTCTCCCATACAGCTTGCTGTACTGTGGTAGGAGGGCATCCAGCAGAGCCTGGTTTTCCTCATCAGTGAATGCTGCTGCCCTCTCCATCGTACGCGACATAAGAGTCCAGGGAATGCAGAGACAGCAGCAGTGAGCTCCACTCCAATGTTGTGCAGGCAAGTGCTCTCTCCCAGCCACATGCAGCCTTAAATCTGTGCTGCTGAGGGGCTTTCAGTCTCAGGAGTACAGTGTGTAGGCCAGATTACTTTGTATCCTACGTTCCACCCAATCTCTTCAAACATAAGGCCCTGACACACATTTGCATGGTTTAAAATGTGAGTTTCTGCTCCAAAAACATATTGCAACATTGTATATTTTTGCCTAACTGACTTTTACAGGACATCTGTAGCACACACTCAAACCTCAGTTTCCATGACAACCAGGCTGCATTCAGGGCCTACTACTCGTCCCCTAAGTATTTTTTTAGATCAACACACGTCTACGGTGCGATTCACGTTGTGTATGCCACCATTTTAATAGTGAAACGAGGCGCACACACGCGCGTAATGTCGGGGTACGGTTCGCTCGCCTATGGCACGATGACAATAGTGAAACGAGAGGCACACACGCAGGTAATGTCGTGGTACGGTTCGCTCGCCTGTGGCACGATGACAATAGTGAAACGAGGCGCACACACGCATGTACTGTCGGGGTACGGTCCGCTCGCCTGTGGCACGATGACAATAGTGAAACGAGGCGCACACACGCAGGTAATGTTGGGGTACCGTTCGCTCGCCTGTGGCACGATGACAATAGTGAAACAAGATGCACACATGCACGTTATGTCGGGGTACGGTTCGCTCGCCTATGGCACGATGACAATAGTGAAACGAGGCGCACACACACACGTAATGTCAGGGTACGGTTCACTCGCCTATGGTATGATGACAATAGTAAAACGAGGCGCACACATTCACGTAATGTTTGGGTACGGTTCGCTCGCCTATGGCACGATGACAATAGTGAAACGAGGCGCACACACGCACGTAATGTCGGGGAACGGTTCGCTCGGCTATGGCATGATGACAATAGTGAAACGAGGTGCACACACGCATGTAAACTCGGGGTACGGTGCGTTTCACACGCTCTAGTGAATGCAGGGGTATGGTGCCTTTTACATGGTGCGTTTCACACACTCTAGTGAATGCAGGGGTACGGTGCGTTTTACATGGTGCGTTTCACACGCTCTAGTGAATGCAGGGGTACGGTGCGTTTTACATGGTGCGTTTCACACGCTCTAGTGAATGCAGGGGTACGGTGCGTTTGACATGGTGCGTTTCACACGCTCTAGTAAATGCAGGGGTACGGTGCATTTTACATGGTGCATTTCACACGTTCTAGTGCGGTGCGGTGCGTTGCACAAGCTCACGTATTGCACCTTACAATAGTGATACGAGGCGCACACATGGCAGGGATGTTTGGGTACGGTTCAAACGAGGATGTCTATCAAGTTCTTGTCATTGCATACTTACATGAGCAGTGCCTAGGTGTGGCAGGCTGTGATATAGCACAGGGCATCTGACTCTGTTGCACAATCAAAGTGTGATGACCTGTTGACACTTGTCATGTGTGATGGGGCACTATGTGGTACACATCACCTTAACACTTGTCCCATATGTATCAATATGCTCATGTTGTCATGCACATCAACACTGGGATGGCACAGTCATCACTATGGGCACCTGTCTCATGATGCCAGGAACCGGGGCACTTTCTCACTTGACAAATTGACGCTCAGCATGACCCTATGTGACAATGTCATGTGTGTGTCATGTTGAAGATTGAGCTAGCTGTTTGTGTTGTGTAAACTGCATCTGCTATTGGTGCATCTATCATGGGTCTGTGTTGTGATTGAAATGGTTGTACATGTACGCACACCATGCCACATGTGCATTTCCATGGATTTTGGGTCTGATGGCATCATACATCATTTATACCCAGGCATACACGTCTGCATCGTGACAATGGCTGTGGTGTTGCGTTCACAAATGCACACCTTATTAGTAATTTGTTTGATATGATGTGTTGGAGTGCCAGCAAGCTGGCATATGTGTCCTGGATGTATTGCACACGCCAGACCCCATAGTGACTTGATGTGTAGTAGCAGTGTTGCATGTGCTCTGTACAATGGTATGGTTTTTGGCTGACAGTTGTTCTCCATTCTGCCCAAATATGTCCTGCAGGGCACCGCCTCTACCAAGGCCTTTTCCTGACTTGGAGACCATGAGGGAACGTGATTGCATCCGACGTTACAGATTTACTTGAGAGTTGATTCTGGACTTGACGATCAGGCTAGAACCACATCTCCAACCGCGACACAGGTATCCGACTGCGCTGACACCCAAGCTATAGGTGATGGCAGCCCTACATTTCTTTGCCACAGGTACGTTTCAATTTACCATAGCTGATGTGGGGGGGATGTCCCAAACCATGTTCAGCCGTGTCCTAAGTGATGTTTTAGCTGCTATGTTGCAGCACATTGATGAATTCATAAAATTTCCAACTGCACAAGAGTTGACAGATGTCAAGGGTGACTTCTATGCCTTGGGAGGGATGCCACATTGATCCATTGATGGAACACATGTGGCTTTGGTGCCACCACAGGCTCAGGAGCAGGCCTTCCACAACAGGAAACATTACCACTCAATAAATGCCCTGGTGGTGTGTCTTGCTAACATGCTGATTTCCCATGTTTGTGCACGTTTTCCAGGATCGTGCCATGATGCATTCATCATGAGGCGTAGCAGGGTACCACAGATGATGCCGCAGCTGCACAACGAGCTGGCATGTCTTGTTGGTGGGTAAACTCTGTTTGTCCTGTATGTCTCATTTTTGTTTTTTGTCTGACGGCATCTCATTACACACTTATTTGCATGATGTTTATATGTGGGAGATGCAGGATATCCCAACATGCCGTGGCTCATGACACCCGTCCGCAATCCAACAACAGCTGCAGACCAGTGGTACAACAATGCACACGGGCAGACCAGGCGAGTGATAGAGCAGACGTTTGGACTCCTGAACAGCCGGTTCCGGCGCCTCGAAAAGACTGGTGGATCCCTCACATACACCCCGCAAAAGGTGTGTAACTTCTTCATCGTGTGCTGCATGCTGTTGAGAAGGCTGTGCCACTCATCCTGGATCCTGACGAGCTGGAACATCCACCCGTTGAGGATGACGGCCTTGGCCACGATGAAAGTGATGAGGAGGAGGAGGAGGATGATATCCGGAGTCCGCTCATACGGAACGTCTTCACTTAATGGTGAGTCACTGGGCATTATTGGGCAAGCTTGTAGCAGAGAGTGGCATGTGTTGCATACTATGTGTCCAACTGACTGTATGCAAAGTCACTTTATGTATGTTGTGATGTGTCACACAAGTGCTGATGTCATGCCACACACATATGCACAATGAGTGATCGTGGAATGTACATGTGTACTACATTGTTGGTGTATTTTACATGACCATGCCTGTAGGAAAATAAGTTTGAACGTAACCCCTTGTGTGCCTGTTATTCCCAGGTTGCTCTGCCTGTTATCTGTTCGTGTCATCTTAGTCCTCCTGCTATTCCCCATGATGATTGCAACGTGTGCCGAATCAGCGTTCCATGCACGGACATGTGGAAATGTCAGTTCTGGTAAGAAATCCAAACAGGCTGTATTGGGTTTGTATGGTTTTGGAATGTGTGGCAACTGTTTCTGTGCATGTTGTTGAAGCATACATACATGTCCCATTACCATGGATCAAATTGCATGTTGCGCAAATCCCATGACAGGACAGTCACCCTTCTTGACAGTCATCTGTTGTGGACTTTTGATTCTGGTGAATGCATCAATGTGTGTAAACCTTGACCCTGACACATTGCGGATAAAACCGGTTGACATTGTGTGGGACATCTCAACCACAGGCTCTGTGTGGAATTGCAGCCTCACTGTGTGCAGCAGGATGTGTCTGGGTCATCCCCTTTATCCTGTGGGCCAGTACAGTTTGCTTTCCAAACAACCATGTTGTGAAGGTGTGGGCCAGTGTATGTCCCACATGTTCTGTCAACTGTCCTGTGACTGTTCGTATGGATGCATTGCCCCTTGTGCCAGTATGTCATGTCACTGTCATGTCGCTACCTCAGGGCCGGTGGAGAACACTGCTTTGCAAGCCTTCTCTGTAAATTGATGTTAACTTTCAATTCCCATGATGCCAGGAATGTAGCACTGATGACATCACAACGTTGTGCTCTGGCAAATGTTAACACTTCCGTGACACCAATCGGGTGACGGTAATCCCAGGATTCTCTTGTGCCGTGCTGCATATCCTGGTCACGGTAGGGTTGGTTTATTTCCTTTGTTACTCATTACTCTCTTTTGAGTTTGTTCCAAACTGCTGGTCATGTTGGCATTGTAAGGCGCAGTTGGAAGGGCCAATGACTGGGTCTTGCGAGGCTTCCTTGTGTCTAGATAATTCCCTTCCTCGTTGGATGAGCTTCTTATGGCTCTTGCGGGTGATGTGTAATTTGCCTTCATGACCCTCACTGATTCCCAGGGCTAACTACGGATTGTGGGCTTTGTGTGAGTAGCACTGCAACACATTCTATTTTCTGTAATTTTGAGCCTCATTCATATACCGTGAATCACTTGATGACCGCATGGATCTCATTGCATTGAGGCAGGCCTGGTGAGCGTTACACCCCCTTCATTTAGGTGACAAACTCTGCTACCTTTTATGTGTCTGTGTCAATCATCAGATCTCGTATAATTTCCAAATATGTGATTCCAATTAGGATACAGTGGCTGTGGTCATACTTCACATGTGTAAATGTTACAGTATAGGTCCTGCGGTATTCTGTGACAAGAAGTGTGGAATTCTTATGCTTGTTTACCTTTGTTTCAGATCTCACTCCCTGCTGTTCCCATCCTCCCCTTCCCTCGCCTGATCAGCCTTTTGTGTCTGTCATTTATACTCTGACCAGGGGGCTATCGGGAGATGGACCCCTTTCAGCATCGCACAACTCTGAGGCTCAAAGGTACCAACAGTCCATTGCATGACTGTTATTTTCATCAGAGCAATGCCACTGGCCATGTACATTGGGCAAAGCAGCATGGCCTCATAGCAAATTTGATCTTTTTGTGTAGTAAATGTGATCCCCACAGTACATTGTGCCTCATTACTGTCACCGCAGATCTTTTGCCAGTCTGCATGCGTCATCTATGTTATTATTTACAAAGTTTTTACATATGTGGTTATGTGTACTGTGGCAACATGCATGCTGTTTGTAATGGCTAATGGTCCATATTGTGCATGACGTACATGGTTGTGTATGTATTGTTTAGCTTGCTAACCACAACGGGAAGGCAACACCTGCTGACGCTGTGTGTCCTGTGGCCCGCTTGCCCTTTTGGTGCCTGATCCTGTGTCCGTCATATTTTGTGATTGTTCAACAATCGTCTTGCAGTGACCAATGAGTAACCAGACACTCCTTCCTTTCCATACACATATTACATGGTGCCTTGCAATAATCCTTTTCTTTGTGTGCTAGTTTTGCATGGTGTCTCAACCCTTCCGCCGTCATGTGTTCAGTCATTCCTGCTGCTGCCTCACCAGTGACACCGCAACACCGAGTGCCCTGATTCTGCAACACACACGCCTCCAAGAAGTTCCTCCTTCCATTCATTCTTACGGCAGTCCGCAACTTGTCAATGCCACTGTTGCACCACGTCTGTGCCAAAGGCAGGACCATCAGCGCATGCAACGTGCACAGTCAAAGAACCTCTGGTCTTTCCATGACGCAGGTAACACAACAGACTCATGCTCCTGCCACCCTCCACATAGTGTATGCCATACATTCATCAACCTGGGATTAGGCAACCCCTAAGCACACACATGACAGCTTCGCAGGCTGCGTGTGCAACTCATACTGCCAACAACACGCTGCACCACATAACAGTGAATGTACGTACAACCAGGTCATGTGCCTCGTACTGCACACACGCTAATTCCACCAACACCCCATTGTACTCTGTTAACTCATCAACACAACACCACCACACATCGCCTTCATTACTGTGACCTGGTTGTACACAACCTCAGCACACTACTTCTACATTGCCATCATAGACGGATAGTTGATCACCCGCAGGGACCAGACCAAGAATCCTGGAGTATGATTTGCCAAACTTTATGAGGTACACCCTCTGAGTCACATACAACACCAAGGACACACTCAGCATTGTTAAACATCTGCCCTTCAGCTTTCACACCAACACCCTGACCACCCTCAGTGCAACTATCACCTACAGATCTCTAAGCCTACACCCACAAATCTGCTAAGTCATCTACAATTATATTAATAGTCATTAATTGGGCGCACATTTAACCCAACGGGGTGTTCTAGCGCTGTAATGCGCCAATAAGGAGTCAGCATAATCAAGCAGGCAAAAATAACAGGTTTGAAGGGCTTGGCAAGACTCACATTCTGACAGAATTATACCCAGTGGAAGAGGTGGCTTAGTCCAACATTGGGTGGTCCCTACCTGTAAGGTTTCACCTCTTGATCTTGGTTTATCAAACCAAGGACCAATGAGCAAGTGCTTGTCATTGGAACGTACAGATTGTGATTGACAATAGGGATTGTGGCTCCTCCTAAGGTAGACCGGCCCACTGCCTTGTCCGGGCATGAAGGCGAGTGGCATCGCATTGAAATCTATTTGTGTAGCCATGGTCAGCCAACGGACTAATCGACGAATCCGGGAGATATGTTGTCAAACTGAGACTACACATGTCATGCGGTCAGCCGCATTTATGTGCGTCTGCAGTATACGTAGCAAGCCTATTGTGAGACACACGGATGGGCATTTTGCATAGTGAAAACGGGAGGTGATCAGTGCGTGCACCACCATTTTCTGGGGTACATTGTGCAGATAGCTAATAGATGTCTATAGGATTTACATTTTCCAAAACAAGCAGCACACGCCTCTTGTACCTGAGTGGGAAGGGATAGCTGATTGTCCCATCTGACTCGCAGATCACTGACCAAGTCCTTGTGTGCCAGAGCAATGGACAATTACTGTGGCCACCAAAGATTGTAAGAAAGGGCAGAAGGTTGTTTTAAGGGTATAGGACCTAGGTGTTATCTGAATTAAGTTTCAAGACAATGTGGTCCATCCAGACCACATATTTGAGAATTTTGGAGTGGGTCAACATTTGCTACTCAGACAGGATTTTAGGTGATTAGAAGCTGAAGATCATCAGCATATGATATGATTTTGACTTCAGACATGGCAAACGATTCAGCCAGCAGGGTTAAGTAAATATTACAATTCTGCAAGCTCAGAGCAGAGCCCTGCGACACGCCCCACTTCAGGGGTTAGACTGGGGAGAAGAATGGGTAGGTCCGGACCTGCTGTGTGCAGACAGATAGTTCGGACAATATCCAGTTCAGCACTGAGGCACCCACACCTGCAGTTTAGAAGGATGGGACGGTCGACGGTGTCAAATGCTGTAGACATGTCTAACAGTACCAACGGCACATTGAAACCTTAGTCGACCTGCCAGCGTATAGAGTCTGCCATTTCAATGAGGGCCAACTGCGTACTATAGCCAGGATGTATGCTGGATTGCGAGTCGTGAAGGAGGTTATTATCGTCAAAGGGCATCAGTTGCTGCCAGGAACATGTAAATTAATTCTTGGCTGGAACTGATAGAGTTCGGTGTATGATTGGAAGGATCTTCAGGATCTGCGTTGCCTTTACTTAAGATGGCAGGAGTAATGGGTTTCTCCACGCATCCGGATTGGAGCCCAATCTGAGGTACAGGTTACAAATGGTGATTGGGAATCTTAGCAAAGATGTTGTATTGCTTGGCGGCTAAGGGGCCAGTAGCGGAACTCGATTGACACATCTGCTAATCGAGCAGAGTGGCTTCCCCATTAATTGTGTCAAAATCTGAGACCACTGAGCTTGGAATTGACATTACTGATTGCTCCTCAGACATTGGAGTACTACATCAGCACGTAGGGCCACACATACACAGACTACATGGGTCAGAGGTAGAGCAAGTCCTGGCTGGAGGAAAAGCACACCACCATCCAGCATTGGTACATCAACGTTTGCATCCAGTTCTCCAAGTCAACACCATCACTACCTCATGCTACAAGTCCCTACACATGCTGGAAATGATCTTCAGATAGATCCACTCCTAGTCAAGACAGACAGCCACCCTGGTCCACGACACCAGCCGGCTCTACTACGGCAACAACCTCTACACAGGAACAAGACCAGACTCCAGCAGTGCTTGTGCACATCCAGGGTGCATGCGCACACCTCATCCTCAACATCCCCTGACACAGCCACATGACTGTCCTCCTGAGATACGTACAATAGTCCCACAGTCAACTGCAGGAACACCTTCATATTCCTCTGCCACACTCAGTAGGCACTCCACAACCCAAGCCAAAAAAAGAAAGAAATATGGACATCTGCCATCCAACACCCCGTTGCCCAAAGTCCGTCCAGCCACCCTTGCCCTGGGCACCATTCATCACATCCACAGTACAACTGCATGTGGGTGATAGTTCTCCCACCTCAACAAACAGACATGGTACTCCCTCCGTGGACACCTACACATTACACATGACCTCTACACATTCATGGGACTCTTCCGTAACGGTCTGTCATAGCAGTATGGCAAGCCACTCCCCCTCCTCAGCAGATAGTAACCATCACGGGTGAGTATTGCCCTCCATGTATGTAGTTGATGATACATTGTGACCTGTGTGTGTCCTCAACCGGAATCAGTCTAGTGTATGGATGGCTTTAGTTTGTTCCACACTCTGGCATACTTTGACATATCCCTACACGTATGTTGTTGACTCTGGGTAAAATAATTTCAACATCAATGCGTATAGTGTTTGTTATATTTATTTATCCATCTTGTGTGAAATGTGATTAGGTGGTAGGTGCTGTACAAAAATGTTGGGAATTCAAAGTTCAGAGGGAGATGTGATGCCTTGCAGTTTGGGTCAACAGAGTCAAGATCACATTGCTTGGCATCATTGGTCACACTACGACCAGCAAATCCATGTGGGAGAGTCTGAAAGTCAATAAGGTGATGCTGTTACACACTAAGGCAAGATGCCAGACCAGGTGACCTGGGAGATGCGCATGGCCCGCTGCCTCTCACTGTCTCTTCCGTGGACGACCCACCTTCCTTGGGGGACCCTCATATGCAGGCCTTGACGATGCCTGGGACGCTCTGTCGGACAATTCCACCTCTTCCTCCCTCCCTGTGCCTGTTGGCAGTCTTTGCCTTGATGTTTCTGGCCTAGTGACACAGGGAGGGTGCTGCATGTTGTCAGCGATCCGACGGAGTGAGTGGCTTATGTCCCTCTGCACCGCCAAGAGCTCAGCCAGTCTTGCCTCCATCCGTCCTTGGTGACGTCGTTGACTGGCGTGTTGCTCGGCCTGCTGCCTTGTAAAGTCAATGAGGGCCCCCACTCCCTGGCTGAACTCCCTGGTGTCCCACCAGTATACCTCAATGAGGTTTCTCAGCTCAGATATACCGGGCCCTGTAGCTTGCTGGTCAGGTTCTCGCCTCCGCCTTGTGCCACTCCCACCACCCCTGCCCACACGAGCCTGGCCTGCTGTTGTGGGCACATCGGGTCGGCGGGACCCCTGAAGGTTGACAGTGGTGGTGTTGTCTGCCACCTCCTGGGTGCCCGGCGAACCTTGTCCCTCATTGTCAGACTGGCTCAGTTGTGGATCATGGGCAGGGCTCCGAGCTGTCTTCTGGGATGTGGCAGGAATGGGTGTGGTGGTTAACACAGTTGGACCTGATCCAGCTGCTGCACGGGTTTGGGATCCAGAGGTGCCAGGTTGGTCGGGGTCATCCGTGGAGTGGTGAGAGGCATCGCTGTTGGTGTAATCAGGATCCTGTGGAGCCTGGGACTGTGATCCATCTCCTCCCTTGTTGGGGGTAGATACCGCACGTTGCCCTGTGGGTGTGAGAAACAGAAGATGTTAATGCCATGTCATGCAACATCAAATTTTCATATACATTGTCGTCACTGTTCCACCTGCTTTGATTTTTTCAGAATGTTTACTTGTGGATCTTTATTTTGTGGGGTCAGATTGATCTGTGCTCAGGAGTCATTGACATGTGAGGGTCTATTTACAATGACCGGCACAGCCAGCCATATCAGCAGGTATTTGGCAGTCATCGTGCACCACAGCTATGCCAGCATGGATGCAACACATTAACACTGGATGACCACGGTTGGAAAACAGAACAGCTGCGTCACGCATCTGTGCCATGGAATTGGCACATTGCTGTAGTTGCGTCGCTGGCACAACGCAGATCAGGCAATGCTTTGTGTGGATCTATCTGCACAATGCTGTGTCAATCCTTACATCTGATTCATGCATGCACAGGGTTTTGAGGCAGCATGTGCATAGAAGTGACTGAGTGAAATCTTTAAGATTACACTCAGCCACTTTTAGGAGGTGTTGCTGCTCCGGGACGGACAACCACTGCACACCACACCACGACCAGTACACCTACTTCTGGCGCTGGGCTTTAGAACATGGCACATCTCCCAGATGCATCACCTTGTCATTACCCAGCCACAAATGTTTTGCGTCCGCTGCATCACTAAGGTGATATTAGTGCAAGGGACTTGTGAATCAGCAGCGTGCATTTTTTTGCTTGGATGCTTCATCAGATCTGTATTTGTTGTGTTACATGACGATTGTGACAGTGGGGCACTCCATTGCCTGTCTCAGGTGGCTATGTTTCTCTAAGGGGTGTGAGTGACAGGCTGTGCTGGTAGTTTGAGTTTGGTTTGCAACTAGGCGTCCCTCGTGGTGTGACTGTTCCCCCATGGAGCATGCTGCCATGACAGTGATTGTGAGTTCCTGTGCAAGATATCTGACCTTGTTGTCCTGGTGTTAGTGTTTGCACTGGTCACAGGAGGGCCTTGTGCTACCTACACCAGGGCCCAGTGTCAGCTATGTTGTCAGTACTTTCACACTCCCTGTACATTGAGCATGGTGCATGAGTGTGTACCTGGGCCATATGGGATGAGTGCAATTGGCCGTGAACGTACACAGTATTGTTGATAGGGATGGCCACATTTTTAGCTATTCACTATCCCCCTTGCACCCTCCTACCCTCCCACTTACACCCTTCTCACCCTCCCCCTTGCAGCCTTCTGGTCATCCCCCTTGCACCCTTCAGGCCTACCCCTTGCACTCGCTCCCATACTGTTGGCCACTGCTGGGAGTCATATCCACCCACCCCCATACTGTTGGCCACTGCTGGGAGCTATATCCACCCACCCCCATACTGTTGGGCACTGCTGGTAGCCATACCCACCCACCCACCCCATACTGTTAGCCACTGCTGGGAGTCATATCCACCAATCACCATACTGTTGGCCACTGCTGGGAGTCATATCCACCCACCCCATACTGCTGGGCACTGCTGGTAGCCATACCCACCCACCCCCACACAGTTGGCCACTTCTGGGAGTAATATCCACCAACCACCATACTGTTGGCCACTGCTGGTAGTCATACCCACCCATCCCCATACTGTTGGGAGTCATATCCACCCACCCCCATACTGTTGGGCACTGCTGGTAGCCATACCCACCCACCCCATACTGTTGGCAGCTGCTGGTAGCCATACCCACCACCCCCATACTGTTGGCCACTGCTGGGAGTGATATCCGCCAACCCCCATACTGTTGGCCACTGCTGGGAGTCATATCCACCCACCCCCATACTGTTGGCCACTGCTGGTAGCCATACCCACCCACCCCCATACTGTTGGCCACTGCTGGGAGTCATATCCACCCACCCCCATACTGTTGGGCACTGCTGGTAGCCATACCCACCCACCCCCATACTGTTGGCCACTGCTGAGTGTGATACCCACCCACCCCCATACTGTTGGGCACTGCTGGTAGCCATACCCACCCACCCCCTATTGTTGGCCACTGCTGGGCGTCATACCCACCCACCCCCATTCTGTTGGCCACTGCTGGTAGTCATACCCACCCACCCCCATACTGTTGGCAACTGCTGGGAGTCATATCCACCCACCCCCATACTGTTGGGCACTGCTGGTAGCCATACCCAACACCCCCATACTGTTGACCACCGCTGGGAGTCATATCCACCCACCCCCATACTGTTGGCCGATGCTGGGAGTCATATTCACTCACCCCTCATATGTGTGCCCACTGCTGGGAGTCCCCCCATGTTACATGAGTTGTTTGTATACTCACCAGGCTCCACGACTCCTTCAATTCCATGTACTCCCACCGGTGGTAGAAGGGCCATGACCTTTTCCTTCCAGGGCTGGTACTGTACTGGTCTGCGGGGACCACCACCTCCAGTGTACTGACTCTGGGGGGCGTATTCCTCATCCATCTTGCGCTTCACCATCCTCCGCAGATCGTACCACCTGGCCTGGCAAACCGACCTGGTGCGCCTGATGGGTGCAACAGCATTGACCCTATAGACTATCCTCTCCCACAGTGTGTTTTGTCAGCTATCCTGGTCTGTCTGACCAATGCGCCAAACAGCTGTGGCTCAACTCTGATGACCTCATCTACAAGGATCTCCATCTCCTGGTTTGTGAAGTTTGGATTCTTCTGTGCAGACATGTGGGGTGAATGTGATTGGGGGTGACAGCGTGTATGGATGGGGGTGTGTGGGTCTGAATGTGAAGGGGGTGTGTGGGTCTGAATTTGATTGTGGTATGTGTGAAGGTGGATGTGTGCAGTTGTTGGTGTGTTGTCAGTCTGTTTGTAAATGTGTATGTTGCAAAGGATGCTGGTTTGTGCGTGTGAGCCCTTTTTATTGGTCCATTTGTGGGTGTGGCTTAGTTTGAATTTTTGGTGGGTGTGTTATAAGGGGTAGGTCTGAGTTGGGCCCTCTGTTTGCCAGTTTGTATCTGGCCAGGACATTCATTTGCAATGGTTTGTACTTATGAGACATGCTTTGTGGTGTTGTGTGACTCGTTTGCACCCTCCTTGTGCTGTTTTAGGGTTATACGTGTGCTTGGTTGAGGGGGTTAATTTCGTCATTCATTGTGCAACTCTCTCATACGCAACGTTTTTGCGGGGTACGCGTGCGCTTGGTTGAGGGGGGGGTTTGTTTCGTCAATTATTGTGTAGCTCTCTCATACACAACGTTTTTGCGGGATACGCATGCGCTTGGTTGAGGGGGGGTCGTTTCGTCAATTATTATGTAGTTCTCATACGTGACGTTTTTGCGGGGTACGCGTGTGCTTGGTTGAGGGAGGGTTAGTTTTGTCAATGATTGTATAGCTCTCTCATACGCGACGTTTTTACGGGGTACGCCTCGCTTCGTTCAGGGGGTTCTAATCGTATAAAATAAAAAAATTTAAAAAAAGGTGGAAGGCGCACCCATTAAGAAATTACACAAATGCTTTTAGTCCGAGAGTTTTTTCTTCTTTATTCAGGTAATTTTACCCAATACACATACACAGCCAACGCGTTTCGTTACTTGTTGTAACTTCGTCAGGGCTGAAAACAAACATGACAAGATACAAATTACATTCAGAACTTCACAGACATTTATATGCAAAAAAAACGTGAAAGACAAAACAAAATGGAAGACATGACAGGCGTATATTTAAAACACGTTACAATCACAAAACATAAAATCACAATTCAAGCTCACAAGAACCAAATTTTAGCCAACAAAAAATAAATAAAGGCATAACAGGGGGAGGAGCCAAGCTCGCGAGCGTAATGGTCGCCTTTTAGCTCGGCTCCCGCAGCCCTCCGGCCTGATCATGTATCCTGTATAATATCCTGTCCGGAGATGACACATTATCGGACAATCGGAAACGGATCACCTCGCTGGTACTCACCATTTGGCCCGGAGGTCTCGACGTGCAGCGGCTCCGAAGTTGTGCCCTCCGCAAGACCGGGGCCTCCGTGGAACCTAGACCGGGACCTAGCCTGTGGGGTCCGACGACTGTCGGCCCCGGTCGGGAGAGTGAACCAACGATGAGAGCCGTTGTGCGAAAATCCCGGCGATCCTGATCCGGGCCTGCCCTGGTGACCGCGCGGCTGATGTGGGTGAGATGCACCGGGGACTGATTCTGTGAAGGGGTCCTCCCCCCGCCGCCGCTTTGACCGGCGGCCCTGGACCTCTGCGCCCGGACTCTGCTTGTTGGGGGCGCCGGTGCTGGTGTAGGCGGAGACCCGCATTGGGCGGACATCCTTTCGGCACCAAGGCTGCCATTGCTGGGAACCCCCTGGAGCTCTGTGAAGTCCTACATTTTGTAACTGTTTTTTGGGGGTCGCGGAGGGCGGCGACTGGGCTGACTTCTCGAAATGGCGGCCGACCCTCTGAAACATGAATCGCCTTGTGGCGGCGGGCTTGGGTTGCCTAATTGCGCGGGGGTCCGGTCTAGTGAGCGTGAGCTTACGGTCAGAGATATCCTGGAAGCTCTGAGAGCCCTGCGCGCATCCCTGACCCCCGATGTCCCTGTGAGTCCGCCACGATCTGCCGCCATTTTGAGCAGCCGTTTCTTTTTGCCGCCCTCTTGTTTCAGTGACTCCATTGCCTCGCCCCCCTCTGTGGCCGCAAGTGTTGCTGCCGCTGATCGAAGATCATTTTGTGTGCCGATGACTTTGGAGCTCCCTGTTTTTCGAGGTTCTGACCCCGGGGACTTGGACATTGTGCCGCGGCCCTGTTCGGCTCGGATGCCTAGAAATATTGGTGGACTGCCGCCTGCACCTGCTCCGATGGCTTCGCCTTTGTTTACTACGGAGACCCCCTCGCCTTCCCAAGCGGCGAAACTGAACTCCTGTTCTTCATCACCCGTGCTGCGATTGCGGATGCATTTACACTCTCTGCTCGGACTTTTGCTCACTTGCGGACTGATTTACCCCCCATGTCTACATGGTAGTCAACATTTTTTTCGATTGTGTGCTGGGTTTGTATTGAATATCTCAATTCTACACTGTCATGTGGCGGGTGGGATTTGTGGTTCGGAAGGGATGGGGGTGATATGCACGACTCCTGGTTGATTATTGGTATACGACAGTGGCGCAGTTGTTTGTACCCATAGAGCGGTGGGTAGTCCCCTCCTCTGTAAGTTTTATGGCGCTTGATGGGGTGTCGTCCTGGTCTGTTTTTGTTGCGATTGTCTGGTTGGGCGGAGGGCGGCGGCCGACCATATTGATTTCTGTTCTTATGCTCCTCCCTCCTGTTTTCTTTATTTTTGTTTCTGTTTCTTTTTGTCTCGTTCTTCTCTTTCTTTCTTGCTATATTTCGGGTTCTGGTTTAAGGCGACAGGCACGCTGTCTGAAGGGTAGGCCATAGCCTTCTACAGGGGTGCAGGGTGGGATGGGTGGGTTGGGTTCTATTTGTTGTTTGTTTTATGGTTCTATGGCCCTTTTGTATCTCTTTATAGTAATGTCGCGTCTGTCCCTGCCTCCCGTGGTGTGTTCGGGGTGAGGTGTATGGCGTCGTTAACCCTCCTTTTATGGTTCGGTTGCATTTCTTCTCGATTGCTGTACCCACACTGGTGCTGATACTCCTGTTTTCTCCTGTACTCCCGCCACGGGACGCCTGTGTCGGCGTGTCTTCTTTCTTTCGTTTTTGTATTTCATTTCTTTTTTTTCATTGTTCCGTCTTGTTCTCCTCCCCTCCCCCTCTTCCCCCCCCCCCCCTTCCCCCTCCTTTCCTCGCCCCCGTCCCCCTCCCTCCATTTTCCTAGAGGTCACTATGACGGGTTAGTTTCGATGTAATGTTTCTCCGGTCCCTCTGTTCTGGCTTGGCTGTGGTTTGGGTGGTGGGCATGTAACGATGATACTGTTCAAGTGTCGATTATGTCTAAATTATCCCGATCTTCCTGTGTGAATTGTGTTGCCTCTCCTGTATTGTGGCCCCATACCCCCTTATTGTCGCGGAGGCTGGTTCTGGGACTTCGGACGTCTCTACATTGAAAGTGAGCCGGTCATATGCCTTATCCCCATATTATAAAATTAACCTTTTTTGCTCCTGTGTCTTGGCCCTCTGGTTCCTAGGTATATTTCCCCTTTTTACGATTGTATTGCCTCTGCTTCTTGCTGCTTGACTCTGTAATGTTTGCCTTGGAACTTCTGATTGTTTTACGTATTGAGGCCGGCCGATTTGGTTGTAGGCCTAGACTTGTATATCCTTTTGACGCTAATAAAGGTTTAAAAAAAATAAATAAATAAATAAATAAAGGCATAACACATTATGCCTATTTCACCCAATTAAACATAAATATCATTACAAAACTTTTATTTATATACAATTCTATATTATAAGCCATGCATAACACGAACATCTAAGGGTATGAAGATAAAAATACTGATGACACAGGAGGAAAAGATAGAAAGGAAAAAATGGCCTATAAATTAAAGGCCCGAGGAGAACAGTTAATGATGCCTTGCAGCCAAATCTTAATAACACTAACCAGAACTGTGTGGGCGTCCACTACATCCCAATATCTGATGCAGGCCCAATCATAGAGAGAAAGGGGGGTAAGGTGGGAGAGGAGAAATAAGAGGGTGTTGTCTTGACCAATTTCTAACAATATAGATGACCACTCACCATGTGCTCTACTGTTATGGTACAAAACTGAGCCGGTTGTGGTTGACAAACGGACGTGATAATAGAAAGCGCAATTGCACAGATTTGGGAAATGCTGTAAAAAGAAAAACAAAAAAAAGAGAAAATAAAAATATTGCAGCAACCATATTTGTAAATTAGGTCCCACCATCAAGCATATTGAATCCAGAAAAAAGATAACAAATTGTGTTCAAGTCTTGGTGACGGGTTATCTCAGCACGAACAAAGCGAGTTGGCCAGATGCTGTGTCAACCCATCAAAACATGGAAAACCATAATACAGGCCACTCACCCTGTGCTCGCTTGCAGAAGTTAAGCGAGAGAACTGACATCTAAGCGACACAGTAACGTGAGAAAACTTCACAGGTCCACAAATTATAGGAGACACTACAATAAAAATGCCAAAAATAAATAGCGCATGTTAGAATCCACGACCTAAGCATATATGCTAGGCTAATCTAAGAGCTACAACAAACAATATAAAACAGGATCAGCAACTCATTATCTTAAATCGATCCTGACACAAATATAGTTGTTTATAGGAGACCACTTACCAAATGCTCTACTTCATATTAATAAGTCAGAGAGCTGACAATGAAGGGCGTGATCTTGGAAGGAGAAAACCCCGTCCACTATCAAGAATGAAGGGAGCACTGAAATTAAAAAATCAAAAATGCAAAAAGAGAAAAATTAAGGCCGATACAATACATGGCAGGCTGTGCTCTTGGCTGTGACTGCAATATAAACCATGTAATATTAAGTAAATATTCAATCAGTGAGCGGGCCATATTCTAATATTGTAATTGCATCTATTATCTAGAACGCAAAGAAGGCCAGCTAGATAGGCGTACCATCTCCAAAGACTGTTTTGACGTGCAGAATACAAATGCACAAGTTAATAGATGTCTAGAACATAAAAGGCCTCAATAAATAGGTCATAACAATAGCAATAGCGTGATGCTTTACCTGAAACAGAAGCACTCTCCTGAGTCAAATAATGAAAAGTGACCTCTGCGAGATATGTATCACCTCCTATTTTGAAAAGAGATGCTTAATGACAGTCAACAAAAACGCCAAAACAGAATGTCACAATAGAAAATATAAAATAAAAAATAAACAGCCCCCAAAGTCTTACCTGGCCCCTCCGATATTTCGCCAAGATAATTAATTGCGAGGTGAAGTCGTTGATTATTTATGTATTGCCTCCTATATATAAAAGAGGATGCTGCAGGGGAAAGAGAAGCCCCATAAATGTGGCATCCGAATTGCATATGCCATGATAATAACATTACTACCCAAGCTTGATCTGTAATTATAATAGAAGCAGGCAACATGCATAGCTGATACCAAATATTACGCAGTAAGAAGATAACACAACTGCAAATTAGTGGTACTATGAACGTTTTAAACAATCACCTCTGCCCGAGATTACTTCAGTCTTAGTGAACTCCCGACAGTGTCGAAACATATACCAATTATTACTCAGTTGAAAGAAAACAGTTGCAAGTTAGTGGTGTAATGATAGTCTTAAATAAACCCCTCTGCCCGAGATTGCTTACGTCTCAGTGAACCCCCGATAGTGTCGAAAAATATATCCTATCCCTCACTTTAAACTAGCACTGACCTTGGTCTGCGTCTAAATCCAAACAGCAGCCACGCGGACCTTTAAAGGTCTGTTAGAGACATAAGAATACATATAGATGTCAAGAAAGCAACTCGATATATCGGAAAGTTCATATACCGGGAAAACGGGCAGCTGCACATTTACAAGAACAAACACTGGATTAAAGTGTGCATAAAAGTGCACAACATACAATACCAAATTGCCATACGCGCTATTTAAAAATAATGCAAAAGCCCCCAATCCGAGGTAATTGCATATAGTATGCCACTCGCAGGGGGGAGCATATAAGCCTTGAATATAAGGCATAAAAACACGAGGTGCCATAAAAGAAATTATTGCGGCAATATATAGTACAAACATCCTTTTCTTGTATACAGTGGCAAATGGCCGTGGTTCCCAAGGTTATCCTTATAGCGGTAGTTGAATTTAAAAACACTAAGAATTACGAAAAGTTACAAACAGGATGACCCCACACTCTAAATTAAAAATTACTCGAGCGTAAGCAGCGATGTGCGCATAGAACTTACCCTGGTCAATAATAGCGACCTCCTGGCATGGTAACACGGGTTGGTGGATCCAAACAAAGAACCAAATGTAACACACCCGTATTTAAAGGCTATTTTTCTCCCGCGTCAATGTGCAACTCCGTAGGCGGAAGTGACAGGCCAAAATGTGACGGTAAACACAAATGAAGGACAAAACATTTCAACAAACGAGCTCCTCTTACTATCGGAGACCCGTCGGCCATATTAACCTGGCTACAAAGAATTAGCAAACAAACAACATGTTGAGAATTCTCCATACATTATGCCATAGAAATACCATTTGGCAGAGGGTTGCATGTCTAAAACCCATCTATAAAACAGTCCTTTCCTGAAAGTACAGTACGTAGTGAAGAAAGTACTAAAAACATCCAGTATACATAAAGAAGCGCATATTGGAAAGGCGCATTCTAAGCGGTAGCAACAATTGTGCCAGACAATCAACTACGAACTCCTATTGCCGCCCTAGGACGTGACAGTACAATACGACGAGAAAACCCTCATTGGGTATATTTTGATAAACATGCTTGACGCAGAGACATCCACTCCCTTTAAGAAATGTTGTCACAACAGGATCATAGCTACTTGACACCCGGACTGCATAGGACTATAGAGAAAGGGGTAGAGAAACAGTTAGAAAGACACAGCATCAGTTAGATTAAACGAGACCATTATTACAACCCTCTACAAAGTGTTGAGTCTGAAGCAGACACAAATATATTGATGCAAATAACAATCATTGATATTTGACAGAAATCTGTACATAAAGGGATATGTTAATCAGACAGTTAAAAAAAAAAAATCAACACTAAGGTACCCCAATCCATGTACTCTCATAGGAAGTAATGAAGCTCCTTATCAGTATTGTGTACTTTTGAAGTGGCCTGTAAGCGGCAAATCCATTTTGCCTCTTTCTGACGCACAAGTAGTTCCCGATTTCCACCCCGTTCCCCACATGGGATATGTTCAATGCCATGGAACCATAGTTCCCTATTGTTAGGATGGAGTTCATTTTAGTGGGAACAGAGGGGATGGCGGCTGTCATTATTAATGATTGCCCTGCGGTGTTCCTGAAGGCGCACCTTCAGAGGGCGTATTGTGCTGCCAACATAAATAATACCACATTGGCATCCAATGATATAAACTGCATGTGTAGTGTTGCAATTTATAAACTGCTGGATGTCGTATCTCCTTTGGGTGTTATAACAGAAATCGGTGGTTTTATTAAGACCAATTGGGCACATATTACACGTGCCACAGACAAAAAAGCCTTTTGGTTTAGCCGGTAGCCACATGGGTTCATTTGATCTGTCATGTATATAGCTTGGACACAATGTTTCACGAAGGGTCCTACCTCTACAAAATGTCATAGTAGGGGTAGTATTGATGCTGCTCTTTAAACCTGGTACCTCCAATAGGAGACCCCAGTTCTTTTTCATAACGCCTCTTACTTTGTCACTATTAGTATTATACTGAGTGACCAGGCTCACAGGTCTATGGGCAGGGCCACTGGAAGCTTTATGTGGTTTCTCTCTAAGTGTCTCATTCCTAGTAAGGCGTCTAGCTTTTGTAACAGCCTTGGACACAATTATTGGAGAATATCCTCTCTTCAGAAACCTCTGTTCACAGTCCATGAGGTTTTGATGGTATGACTCATCTTGGCTGCAGTTTCTGCGGATACTGGTCGTTTCCCCATAGGGGATATTATTGATCACTGATCGAGAATGGGCACTACTGGCATGGAGTACACTGTTGCACGCCGTTTCCTTTCTGAACAGTGTGCTTTCAATGACATCATTATGGACATAAAACTGAATGTCTAAGAAATTAATCCTATCTCTATTATGTTCCATCATGAACCTAACATTGTACTCATTAGAGTTTAAATATGCGAAGTATTGTTCAAGTTGTTCACTGGTTCCTGACCATAAACATATTATGTCATCGATGTATCTCCCCCAGTACACAATATAATCGGTCCAGGGGGAGGCGCGACGACTCCAGGCATGCTCTCTCTCAAACCAGCCCATGAATAGGCAGGCGTAAGAGGGAGCAAACCTGGAACCCATCGCTGTGCCAAGGGTCTGTTTGTACCAGCACTTGTTGTGCAAAAAAAAGTTGTTATCCAAGATTAATGAGATCATTTCAATGATCATTTCATTTGCGTCAAACAAGCTGATACTCTCCTTATCCAAAAAAGAGCGTACTGCTCTTATTCCAAAATCCTTGACGATACATGTGTATAACCCTACAACATCAAAGGTTACGAACATAAGTTCTTCACACCACTGAAAGTCTTTTAGTTTAACCAAGATGTCTTTGCTATCTTTAATGAACGAGGGGAGGTTCACCACGAATTTTTGGAGTTTCGTGTCCACATATTGGGAGATCTTTTCAGTGGGGGAGCCAACATCAGAAACAATCGGACGGCCTGACGGAAAAGTGCCCCCCTTGTGTACCTTAGGAAGTACATAAATACAAGGGTAGGTGGGATAAAGAACCCGCAGGTAATAAAATTCTTCTTCTGATAATAAACCGATCTCCCTCCATTCACTCAATTTGAGGTTAATCAAAGACTGTACGTTCGGCATTGGATTAGACCTCAATTTTTGATAACATCTGTTGTCACTCAATTGGCGATCTATTTCCTGCATATAATCAGTGTGATTCATGACCACAACATTACCGCCTTTGTCCGCCTCCCTAATGACAATGGTGGTATCTTCTTTTAACCTGGCTAATGCCTTTCTTTCCTTGGCGGTAATGTTGTGGCCACGAAATTGATCATGATCCCTCGCTGTATCCAATTTGTACAGATCTTTAGTCACTTGTTCATAAAAAATGTCAATGTTTTTATGATAGTTAATCATCGGTAAGAACTTAGATCTTGGTTTTAAGCCACTTTCAGTGCCTGGCACCTGTTCAATGTCCAATTCATTAAGCAATGCTGGCATATTAGGAGTGATATCATCTTCAAAACTGACTAGTAGTTGCATATGTTTCATTTCCTCAATACTCAATGGATTTCTACCTTCCGTGCTGTTAGTATTATTAAGCTTTTCGGGATGTTGGGAAAAGAAGTCACGTAGTTTCAGGGTCCGAACAAATTTAAACATGTCAATATGTACAGATGTATCATCCCCACTTTGGGTAGGACAAAAATTCAACCCTTTAGACAATAACGAAATTTCATCAGCATCAAGTGTTTTATTAGATAGATTAATGATTTTCAAGTCATGTTTGGTATTCACATTATCGCTTGAGATTAGATCAACTGTTTGAGCAACCATCACTTGTTCACTTTGCTGACTGTACCTTGGCCCTTGCCTGTAGCGCCCCTTGCTCCTCCGGCCCCCCCTGCGGGTTTTGTTTGGTCCCTCTTTAGTTGGAGTCTGCTGCTTATCCTTAACTTCCCTAGCTCCTTCTGGAAAGAAGAAGCTCCTTCCGCTAAAGGGGTCTCTGGTGTTGTATTAGAAACTACACTGCTCAATGAGGATGTGGAAACACTTCCCAAGGAAGATGTTTCATCATTACTTTCCTTCTCCTCTCTTGGTCTCTTTTTGTCATCGTTAGTCTGTAGGTTATCGAATTTTTTGGCAAAAGTGTAGGTTCTAATCGTATTTGATTGTGTGGCTCGCTCATACGCGATGTTTTCCATTCAAATCATAGTTTATACGCGACGTTGTTTTCCCGTACGAATCGCGTTCTCGGTCCCCGGTCCGGATCGTACTTGGCGGGTCGTACAGCATGTTTACAAATCATACGGTTCAAATCCCGAGTCAGTATCATACGGAACTTCGCTTGTTTTTCGTACGGTTTGTAAACATTCAAACGTATTTTTTGACAACGGATCGTACTACAGGATTCGGACGGATTTGTACGATTCGTACGGAAACGGCTACGAATACGAATCGTCAGACGGTTTTCTTTCCTGAATCGGAATCGACACCCACATGTTCCACATACGAAGCTAGAGAAAAGCCCATCACAATAGGTGTGCTTTTCTCAACAGCAAAGGCTGTTGCAAGTGCCTGTTCACATGGAAAGTGTTCTTTCATTATTGGCTCTAATAGTGCACTATAGTGGGCGATTGGTTTATAGCCCAAAAGATATTTTTGTGTTTGTACTACTGTCATGGTTGTACCATTACTATGGAAGAACATGTAGAATTCCTTACTGTAATCTGGTATTGCAAGCACAGGAGAAACACTTATCTTTTCCTTTAGTTTCTCGAACATTGCTGTCATTTCCTCTGTCCAGTATATTTTTTCATTCCCTGCATTAATGGTGCTATCAGTGAGCTGTAATCAAACCCCGACTGTCTGACATAATTACAGAAGCCTAAGAATTGTTGCATATCTTTCACTGTTTTAGGCTCTGTCTTTTTCCTGATACATTCTCCTCTTTCTGGTGTAACTCTACATCCTGAGGGAGATATTATTTGGTGCAAGTAATGCAATTCAGGGACTGCGTATTGTACTTTCTCTTTTTCAACTATGTACCCTCTTTGTGCTAAGACGATTAGCAAATTGGTGGTATATTTTCTGCACTGCTCTTCTGACCTGCTACTTATCAGTATATCTTCACATATTGCAGCAGCACACTGTCACACTGGAAGTTTGAAAGAAATCACTGACAGAATATCGAAGTTCAGAATATCGACCTACAGAAATATGGACGCAAGAATATCGAAGGCAAGAATATCGACATCCTATCTACAACATTGTAAGTAAGTACAGAAATATTGAAAATAAAATATCGATGTTAAAAATATCGTTATTAAAAATATCGCATTTTTTGTTAAAAAAATATGTAAAATAAAGTAATACTTTTAAATAAAATAAACATAGTTAAAAATATTTAATAATGTTTAAAATTAATAAGTAATACATAAATAATAATAAAACATTTATTTAACATAGACATAAACTATATAATATATATACTCACTTAACAATCAGTTTGAATAATTATTGTAATAACGTATAAATTATTTAAAAAATACGATAAATTATGAATCCATCTACACACATAAAACAATAACATAAATAAAAACTAAATAATTATGTTTAATACATTTAAAAAAATGTACTTTTAATGCTTTTAAAATTAATTATATACTACATTATCTAAAACAATACAAAAATATTAAATAGCTAAAGAAATAAAACTACAATTCAAACTCCCAAAAAAACTACAGTAATGAAAATGTTGGATAGCGTAGGGTTTAAAATTACTATTCCCACTCCAGAAAGTGCAACAGTAAGGAAAGTGTTGGATTTCGTAGGGGTAAAAATTACTATTCCAACTCCAGAGAGTGCAACAGTGGGGAAAGCGTTGGATAGCGTAGGGGTAAAAATTACTATTCCAACTCCAGATAGTGAAACAGTAGGGAAAGCGCTGGATAGCGTAGGGGTAAAAATTACTATTCCCACTCCAGAGAGTGCAACAGTAGGGAAAATGTTGGACAGCGTAGGGGTAAAAATTACTATTCCAACTCCAGAGAGTGGAACAGTAGGGAACGTGTTGGATAGCGTAGACGTTAAATATAGCATACTTATGAATAATTTTTGCATTTAAAATAATTAATAATTTAATTTTTAAATAACTCTAAATTATTTACAAATACCCATTAATATTTTTTTAAAGTTATTACAATTGAATAATTAATTAACAATACATTAATAATAAATACAGATAAATATTAATTAATAAATATCAATTACCAAATAATAAATATTAAACAATAAAATATTTTTCATAACAATGACATATTAATTATTATAATGAACAATAAAATGACTTTTTATACCAAAAATTAATATTTACTATCCATTAATTACCAATTAATAATTACTTTTTAATATACAAATTACAAATATCAATAAATAATATGTAATCATATTTAATTGCCAATTAATGATTAAGCAACAATAAATTAATTTTCATAACCAAAAAATTCTAATATAAAATATTTACTAATTAATAATTTATGTCAAATAAATTAATTATCAATACCCAACAATAAAATTAATAATTACTTAATTAGATTTCAATTACTTCCAGCACTATTCCCCTTTAAACGCACAACACAATCCAATAATAAAACAATACACTTAACAATCAATTAATCAATAAATAAAAGTTAATTGCCAATGAATAAAAATTAATTACCAATTAAGAAAATTAATTACTAATTAAAAACATGAATTACCAATTACTTTTTTTTATTACAAATAAATAATGAATTAAAAATTAAATAATTATCAATACCAATAAATAAAAATAAATCATTACTTAATTACAATTAAATTACTTCCCACCCAATTCCCCTATACACCCACAACCCACTACAGAACTTAAACGCAAACATTAATTAAAATTAATTTATAATTCCTAAAAATTAATAACTAATTTACTATAATTAAATTACTTTCCACCCTACTGCCCTACAAAGCCACAACCCGCTCCTGTACTAATACACAAAATTGACTTAAAAAAACATTATTAACATATAAAAATAGTACACATATAATTTAAAACCAGTAGAATACTTAACAAAAAACATATAACACATACATATTAAATACATAATAAAATACATACAATAATACAAATATTGATATTAGTAACATCGATATTAGTAACATCGATATATTTGATATCGATATTACTAACTTTGATATAAAAAAATTCTATATTACTTACCTTAGGGTTGATATTCTGTCCAACGATATTCTTGACCTCGATATTCTTTACCTTCGATATTACAAAGTCGATATTTCTGTAGGTCGATATTTAGGATTCGATATTTAGACTGTGCACCGTTTGAAAGGTCATTTTTGACTACCATGTTAAATATACTAGGTGACTCACAGTACTCTTGTAGCAAACGTGTGCACAAATACTGGGTTCCTCTATAGGTAAATGCTGTCAGCTACTGTCTTTCAAGGTGTAGGGGGACACTATAGGAAGCATTTTTCAAATCAATCACTGAAAAATGTGTCGCATCAGGTGGGATATTTGTCAATAATATTGTCGGATCCGGGACCACTGCGAACTCGG
The DNA here is from genome assembly GCF_964261635.1 of Lissotriton helveticus. Lineage (NCBI taxonomy): Eukaryota > Metazoa > Chordata > Amphibia > Caudata > Salamandridae > Lissotriton > Lissotriton helveticus. The sequence continues at coordinate 1,065,650,507 of NC_136065.1, read as the reverse complement.
GTACCACTATATTATTAAGTGGGTGAAAATCTTGTATCATCCTCCAAGTACCCCCTTTGATTTTTTTACATGGTATATAGGAGTATTACAGGGTGAAACTCCTAGACACACCTCATACTCCCTGCTCCACCAATGCTGTAATAGTAGGTGCTAGCCCTTCATCTGCTTTATTTTACAAAGGATAATGCTTAATTCTAGGTAAAAGTGCTCCTGCCTTTATGGTAATTTTTACTGGTGTTGCTGTCTGTATCAAACCTACATTGTATGGTCCTGTTGTCCACAACTTTGGTGGTACTTTTGCAAAATCTTGGTCTTTCATAGAGTTGGGACTTTGCGTGGGTGTTGATGTTCCTATCTGTAGTTCTACCCAAATCATAACTGTATTTTCAAACACCACAGTGGAAGTTGCTGGTTTACTGTCTCCAAACAGTTGTTCACCAAGTAGGTCTTGTAATCTTAGTCCGGGGTTCATGAATATTACACATGTCCATGTTGTTTGGTACTTATCAATGGTCAATAGTATACCATGTGTTGGAGTTATTTCAATTCAATCTATGGTTATCAAGAGTGGTGTGGCATGCAAATATTGTGATTGGGTGTTCCTTGGCACCTGAACAGGAATTATTTTGGTATTTGTATTAATCTTCCCTTCAGTTGGGATGCATTAACTATTATAGCATATACTTCCCTTACAAACATTCGTTCATCAGTGGGCGTTGCTCTGTATTGTTTATTGATCTCTGCTCTCAGAAGTAATATCATTGCTCTTTTTACTGAAACTCCGGGAGTTGTGCAGACCATTGTACCATCTGAGCCAAAAAGTATTGGCATATTTAATTTGGACATCACATTCCTTCCTAAGAGATTAGCTGGAGATGATGGTGAGTGTAACAGCAGTTTTCCTTCTACTAAAGCTCCTCCTGATTGCATCTCAACTGTTTCTGTAAATAGAACCCTATTTACTGCCCCTGAGACTCCTTGTGTGCCCATAACTCTATTCGATAATGGTATTTTTCTTCTTTGATGTATGATTGTGTTACCCATGTACCTACTAGAAAGGTTTTAGTATAAAGGGTTGTGGCAACTATCTAAGTGGGTTCCTAATCCAATCGGTGCATTACCGATAAAACTGGACATATTGGAATGCTCTGTGGTCCCCTTCATTGTATGTATTGTTGCTGTTGCACATTGTCTCCCATATTTCCATAGAATTAATTTGTTCCTGTCATCACTACTATTTCTCCTTGTCTTTGCTGTTTTAAGGGGTTACTCTAATGCTGCTGGATTGATTTGCGGACCCTAATTCTGAACCTTGGAAGTTATTTTTCAGGGTTGTGTATTTGTTGTCCCTGCCCCTGTATCTGCATTGCTTGTGTCTGCATGTCTGCTTTCTTGTATCTGCACTCTCTTGCCGCGTAGCCCATTTTATGACAGTAGAAGCATTCTTTAGATTTCAGTTGCCCAAATTTTATCTAAGGCTTCTCTTCCCCTTCCACCACTTGAATGGTTCCCTCTGTGATATTGCTGCTGTTTTTGCGATGCTACATGTTGGGGTGTCGCTGCAGCCAATACTGGCCATTCTGTTGATATCTTTTTAAAATTATGTTGTACTAGTCTGGGAGCTGCCCTTTCATCCTCTATTTGTTTTTGTTTCTCCTTTTCTACCTACTTTTTGTAAAAGTGTATAATAGCACCAGGATTTCCACCCAGGGCTTTGTTTCCAACCCCACTATATTCTCTAAATTAGCCTCTTTTTATTATGTTATAAAAGAATGTTGCTTCCTTCATTCTCCCATGCTTATCCTGTCTCTTGACTCGTCCTCTCTGTCATTCTGTTTACATAATCGGTTACATTTTCATCTGGTCTCCTTGTCTCTGCCATCATACCTCCTATATCTGGTATATTGGGATCATGTTTCCTCAGTGCTTCCCATATTTCTGTTTTGGAAATGTTGTCAGTTTCACTGTCAATTAACCCACTCAATAGACTTTTATTATCTCCTATAGCTAAGGTCATGTTATGTTATGTTATGTTATAATTTTGTAAAGCGCAACAGCTGCCCCAACTAAGTGGTGCCCCCGCGCTAAGCAACAAGAAAATAGCACGCACAAAAAGCACTGGAGGCCTACAAAGAAGGGAAAAGAAATGTTTTAATAGCTTTCCTGAAGTGAAGATAGTTGGTGATCCCTCGAGGGTGGGCCGGCCGAGAATTCCACAGAATGGCGTCTCTATTACGAAAAGAACAGCCGCCGGCACGGACCCATCTCACCCGAGGGATCACTACCAAACATTGTCCCATGGATCGAAGTGATCGCATGGGAATATAAGGTAAAAGAAGATCAGTCAAAATTTGCAGGGTAACCTGTTTCAAAAGCTATGCACAGAGCCTTAAACTCAATTCGCCTGGCCACAGGCAGCCAGTGGAGGCGATAGATAGCACTAGTCACTGGACAAGTTCTACGCAGGCCCAGGATAGCTCTCGCGGACGCGTTCTGGGCTCTCTGTAATCTCTGAATTTCAGAATTATTAGCTCCCAAATACAGCGAGCAAACATAATCGAGCCAGGACAGGATCAAGGCCTGAATAATAATCTGCCTGGTCGGGGCATCGAAAAAGTACAGAATAGGTTTGAGCCCATGCAGCAGACTGAAGCAGGTTCCCGCCACCTTTTTAGTCTGAATCTGGAAATTGAGTGAAGTGTCCATCCAGACCCCCTTGTTCTTCACTACAGGCTTAGGAATGGCAGCCGTACCTAGGCTCACCACAGCTCGCTCCAACAATCATTGTTCCCTCCCACCAACAGCACCTCCGACTTGTTGGTACGCAGTTGGAGACAGTTGGTGGTTATCCACTCGGCAACTACCGAGAGGTCGCCCTGAAATTTCCTGGCGTCCTGCTCGGGGTCACTCAAGAGAGCCACCACCAACTGAGAAGCATCGGCATAAGAGACCATGGTCAGCCCTCTGCTCCTGGCTACAGCAGCCAGAGGTTGGACATAAAGATTAAAGAGCAGAGGGCTCAGGGATGAGCCTTGTGGAACCCCCTGGACTAAAGAAAAGATACCAGAAGCAAAAGGGGGGGGCAACACCTGAAACGTCCGGTTAGAGAGGAAAGAGGACAGGCACTTAAGTGCTGAGCCAGTGACCACAGCCTCTAACAGACGGTTCAGCAAGATGGCATGTGACACCGTGTCAAACGCGGCACTGAGATTCAAAAGGATCAGTGCCGACATCTGCCCCTCATCCAAGGTCTTCCACAGATGTTCAGTCACGGCTAAAAGTGCCGACTTGGTGCCATGGCCGGGCCGAAAACCATTTTGAGAGTGTTGAAGCCTGTGATTTACAGTAAGATATTCTGTGAGGAGGGAATTGATGTAAGCCTCTGTGATCTTCGCAGTCCAAGGTAACAAGGAAATAGGCTGAAAACCTTTGGGTTTTTTGGGGTCTAAAGAAGGTTTCTTAAGCAGCGGTATTACCCTGGCCTGTTTCCACACCCTTGGCACAATTGCTGTACTCAGCGACCCATTGATCACTAGTTCCAGTGGGTGTATGATGGTAGGTAAAAAAAATTGGAATTGGTCAGGCTTCAAGGGATCGACAGGAGAGCCTGACTTCACTTTGGAACAAAGTGTCCAATCCAATCCAAAAAATACTTTATTCAGCATAAAATACAATACCATAAAAGTCCAATTTATAAAAACAATCAAATATCACAATATCAAAGACCGAGCCCAAAAATACATATGCAAGCCGTTCACTAATAGAGCCCCTTCTCCTCTATCAATCTTACGCACGTCATTAATAAATATCCTGGTTACAAAAGGATCAACGCAAATTAATAAAGTGGTAACACATGTAACAAGCATTTACAATGCAATGGTTTCGCCTTTGGAAAAGTTAGAGCTATTGGCATTGTAAATGACAAAATTTGTATTTATGTGTTGGTTTTAAAAACAGATAAATAAATGGCATTGTCATTTACATTGCCATTAACTAAATCTCTCGCAAATGTGAGACCTATTGCATTTGCACCCACACATACACACAGAGCCACACACACACACACACACACACACACACACACACACAAAGGCACACACACGGAAAACACCCAGGGCGAAGAAAGGAAGATGCAAGCACACGGGAGAGAAGGCGGAGAACAGAGGGCAAGGAACAGCAAGAAATAAATAGGGAGAGGGAGAACAGGTGGGGGGCAGTCGGGCATCGCGAAGAGTCGGCAATAGAGAAGAGTGGAGATGCAGGTAAAAGTGAGTGCAGTCACAAACATGGGCAGGGCAGTATGGGGAAAGCAAACAGGGACAGGGGGAACAGGCAGAAACTGTGAAGTAGGGGGAGGAACGAGAGGCTGCAACCGGTGCCATGCATATAAAGATCAATAAATAGACAGCACGCGTGTGCAAAGTCTCTTTAACTGAGTAAACTCGTATCTATAGCTCCTAGAGCAACCTGGGTGTGCGCTGCGCTGTACAAAGGTGTACATACACCGCTCTGCAGGGCTGGGACCAGGAACATAACGCATACCCATGCAGCCCACGAGGGAAGGCGGGGGAGGCAACCTTCAGGGGTGCTCCAGTCGGTGGAAAGCATGTAAACATATGTGAGATATGGGGGCTCCTCGTCAATTTTACACATCGGATCACAGACTTTGCCCCCTTGATTCACAAAGGTAAACGTGCACGTTCCTGTAAGTGTAATACTTGTAGGCGTTCAGGAACTACATACGGAGTTTTACGACTCCTTATGCTTAGGTGTGCGGAGTTCTCTGCCACAGTTGCGGTGTCTCCGGGTGCGGAGATCGCTACGCGTGAGTGGGAGTCGTACTGGCCAGCAAGTAGTTGGCAAATAACTAAAAGTAGTAAGCTTGCAGGAAAGTGTCCCAGGTGTCTTAGAAAGCAGCAAAAACTTGTAACTAAAGTAAACGAGAGGGATAAACCGGGATGAAGGTGTTTTTTTTGGGGGGGGGTGTAATAAGTAAAGGAACCGCCTGAAGGAAGAATGAAACACAGCTGGGCTCCCGGGGTCTGATGACACAGTGCTAGTGTACAGTGTCGCTGTTACACCAGAATAAATACCATAAAACATGCCTGCAAAGGTCAGTCCGAGGCCCCCCCCCCTTTTAAACCAGGGATTGTTCTTTTAGTTAATTCCCAAATCCAACCACTCTTCCGTTGCAGACACGGCTCTCTTCAGAGTCTGCCTTTGTTTTATTGTGTTTGTATATGCTTTTCGTCGTTACATCGTGGCGCTTACTGTACCACAAGGGACGTGCTCAACACAAAGCGTCTTTGCAGCTTAAGGTCAGTGCTGCTATGTCTGCGCGAGTGTGGGGATTTATCAGCGAGAGTATAAGGGGGAAGGGCACCACTGTAAGTGTGGGGAGGGCAGTGGGGCGTGTTTTGAACAGGATTGGTTGGGGGGGAGGGTTTACTATCCTGTTCAGGACGTAAGGAGAAATGGCAGGATGACAATGTCTTTCATGTTTGGTCCGACTGCAAAAACAATGACTACAGTATTCAAGAAACAAGAGTTCTAAAATCCCGTGTCCCATTTGCTGCACTGTGTGGTCTTGGGTAATTTTTCTTCCAATAAGTCAGTTCCCATTCTGAAAACGGAGAGTAGGTTCAGAAATGGGATACGGGTTGGTAAGAAAAACGATATAAACAACTCGACACTTATAGCGCTTCGAGCATACTGTGCATCCAGACATAGGTTCTCTTGCACCGTTTCCATATCTCAACCGACTCCTGCATCACTTTTCCCAGCTAACTAAGCCTGCCCCTCAAAGCAGCAGAGCATAGGACTGCTGTTTAAAGCGTGCATGAGACGCTTGCTTATAGACCCGGATTGTCTCGTGGCTGCTCGTGCCCTTTAATGAAGTGCAGCCTCCCAGTGGATTAGTGCAGCTTTTCGCGAGTACAGCTGAAAGCTCAAGAACGCCCAGCATCCTGGGAGGCGCGCCCAGCATCCCGGGAGGGGCGCCCCCCACTTCCCCCCCACCCTCGCAACTTTAGGGCACTTCTTTATGTACAGAGAGCTCGGTCGTGGGCAGCATTCCTCGCATTAAAGCGTCGTATCTAGAAACGCCCTCCGCTCAGGGAGCACGTCCTGCCATCAGTACGGCTTTCCAGAGCCTGCGCGACGTTGGTCCTCACAGATAATTCTACTTTCGATGCAGGCAGGCCTCATGCGATCACTCTCTATCCTTGAACACAAGCAACGAGGGGGGGGAGGGTGAGGAGCTCGCAAAGGCGGAAACGCCACGGAGACGACAATCACGCAGCCCACTCCTGCAAAAGACACTCCAAAAATGACCAAACATGACGACCCAAAAAAAAAAAAATAATAAACACGCCCACCGCCGCATGACGTGGGCAAAAGCCTAAAATTCTCGGGAACGCCCACGAATCTGCTCCGGCATTGACGAACAGATCTCTGTTCCAATGGCTAGCCTCCATTTATGGAGCTAGCCAATGGAACAGAGGGGCGGGACAACACACACATACTGTAGACATAAGATTTCGCCTGCGCGAAAAGCTGCGCAGTGCGCAGCTTTAGACAGGCGAAACCTAAAAAGGCTTATGGCCTTCCTCTTTATCTAATCCGTTTCTTACCTGCCTTTCATTCCACTGGGCTCGTGCCGGTACACTCTTCTGAGTAGCTGTGCGTGCTATAAATCCCCCATATACAAACATGGGACACGGCTGGTAACACAGCGAAAATATATCATCTTTTGTATTGGTACACTGATTTCTGAATGAGCAAATAAAAGTATGATACTTGACTCCTGGAGTGCTGATTTCTGCCTCACGGAGTGGAGCTTATTACTAAAAGGAAGTGTTTGAAGGCAGGAGGCCACTTCTTTAAGCTGTGAACAGGCTGTGCTGTGCTCTGATTGCTTTGTGGCAAGCTTTCTGACTGTGTACTGTTTCGACATTTAAAAACATGTATATGAAAATCAATAGCTGCAATAAAATAATTAAAATGGAATATATTATAAATACCTGCCATTCAACTGACAATCAAAAGGATTACTAACCAGTGATGGAACGCTGTCTTACTTTCAGCATGTTTAAGAGAGATGTAGTTTTAAGAATGCTTGTCAAAGAGGTTACGAAAGCTATAAAAAAAAAAGGGCCCAGCCTGTACCTGTATTATCATAGATTGAGGGGGTGGGTGAGAACTGAACAAGCATCTTTTTGCCAATAGAACATTGTTTGTGGGCACACAGCTGCCACATTAGTTTGGCAGAGAGGGGCACATACAGGCCTCATGCTATCGCTGTGCCAAACTACAAATGCTGCACAACCCAGTATGGGAGAGGGGCACCTGGGCTCCAGGAAGATGTAGTCAACATTGATTAGCTCGCCTGAATACAAACCTTGTGAATACTGTTACAATCAAGATACAATGAAGATGGATCCTTTATTTAGGTTACATTGATGTAGGTTTATTAGCTTAGTTGTAGGTTACAGCTAAAGCCCCGCCAGGAGCAGCATCCTGCTGCTCAGCCCTTCTCACTCCAAATGTCCACTTATTCCAAGCACAAACACTCAACATTCTAACCACACAATGACATCACTCACTGGCTGCGCAGAGGGAATCATGAGGACTGTGGGGAGAATGCAAAAGATAGCAAGAGAAGATAACAAATGCCTTTGGATAAAACTTCAGCAAACGTTCCAGTGAGTACCCCTGCCCGCTACATGACAATTTTGGCCCAGAGCAGCCCTTTACAGGACATGGGTGGGTCTCTAATGTTTGGTACCTCAAACAACCTACTGTGAGCACCACTTGTCCCAGACTTTACCTTTGAAAAACTTTTGGAGCAGTGACTGGTCACCTTGAAATGTGCCCTGTATTTACAACTGGCACTGACTAATGAAAGTATGCTAGCCAAACTTTGACTCTGTGCCAGTTCTCTGGCACATTAAACCACCTTTTGGCTGTGAGCTTCTTGGATCACTTAATCTATGACCTGTCCCCTCCGGCATCCAAGGACAATAAAATTGTAGCATAGAAAGCAGACATAGCATATTTAATACTTCAACATTTGCCTGAAACCTTTAATGTCATTGATTGTGTGCGGCAAGCAACATCAAGAGACCAAGCCTCCCCCATCTCAGAACATTAACCACAGATTCCCAAGCTGTCCACACTTTTAAACCTTACTTTGTACGCACTGTAAACTTGTTACAACTATTTTCCTGTCCCCAAAAGGTGCTAAAACCATCTGGTGTGTGTTGTTTAATTTGTTAAGTGCCCTGCATTGCCTGGCTTTAAATACAATTCTATTATTTTGAAAAGATATAGCTGTGGGTGACCATCAGCTAGCCAGGGTGACTCCTGGCTAGCGTCCTTCCTTCAAGGCAGGTCACAAGCCGTCCATCTTTCAGGCTTCTCCGCTCCCCCCGCCCAGTCGTGTGCGGGGTGCCCCAAAGCTCTTCTCTTTCCCCCCTTCTCTTCAATCTCTATATCTATCCTCTTATTCTTTCTCTCCGCGAGCAGGGGGTCTCCGTTTACAACTACGCGGATGACCTCCAGCTCGTCTTTGATCTCTCCACCTTTTCGGATTCCCCTCTTTTTCTTAGCTCCACTTTAGTCTTTATCTCGGAATGGATGAGCACTAACCATCTCAAGCTCAACCCGGATAAGACGGAGCTTGTCCTCACGGGTGGTCCCTCCAATCCTTGGTCCCCGACTCACTGGCCCCTTTCCTTTGGCTCCCCCCCCTTACTGGTCTCCTCTGTTCGCACCTTGGGCATCAAGGTCAGTAATGACCTTACCATGCATGCCCAAGTTAGTTCCGTCGTTTCCTCCTGCTTCCTATCCCTCCGTCTTATCCGGAAAATATCCCGGTTTTTCTCCACGGACGCCCTCAAATCCATAGTCATGGCCCTTATCACCTCCCGCCTTGACTATGGGAACGGCCTCTACGTGGGCATACCTGCCTTCGAAATTCGACGGTTACAGGCCATTCAAAATCAGGCAGCCCGTCTTATTTTCCACCTTCCCAAATCCTCCCACATCACGCCTGTACTCAAGTCCCTTCATTGGCTCCCTGTGCACTTTAGATCTTTTTTTAAATTGGCCTGCTTAGCTTTCCGGGCATATACCCACTCCGCCCCCCTTTTTATTGCTTCCTTAATCACTCCCTACACTCCGGCTCGCACTCTCCGTTCTTCATCTCTCTCTCTTCTCCAAGTCCCCCGCTTCCGTAAATCCAGAACAGGGGGCACCCGTTTCTCGGTTCTTGCCCCCCAGTTCTGGAATAGTCTTCCGCTCTCTATTCGTTCTATTCCCACCTACCCCTCTTTTCGCAAAGCCCTGAAAACGTTTCTTTTTGCCCAGGCCTTCCCTTGTTAGCCCTCTCGGATGCTCTGTAGAGTCAGGTACTAGTTCTCAGCACCAGGAAGCCGCTTGGCCACAGTGCGCTTTAGCAAGTCCCTTTTTTTTCATTTCATTTCATTTCATTGTGCGTTCTGTTTCATGCTATGTCATAATCCTACACTCTGAATCATTTCTGGAGTACATTTGAGTTGTCATTTGGTTTTTCAGTTGGAGCCCAACAATAAAGCTTCAGTAGTAACAATATACAAAACTGTTTGTGCACAGTAACTGATAACAGCCAGAGTACGCAAAGAAGAGTCCTCAGAGCCCGTTCAATGGAATGTTGGTCTAAGCTAAGTTGAAAGTTTGGAACAATGACATTATCTATGAGCACCATCAGAAGAAAGTTGAAATCCGGACTGCCAATTAATCTATTTCCATCACTACTATCAACCTTGTCTATTACTACATCTTCACTATTTTCACTGCTACTACTACCCAATTAGCCTATTTTTTACATGTGAAATATCCTTAACCCAACACCATGCTATTAACTCACTACAGATTTTACCTCAATACTTGACCGTAATCTTTAACCTAGCTATTAACTCTACCCTAATTTTGCTGTAACTTTGCCATAACCCCCACCTTAACCCCATCACTAGCCCCAAACTGAAACGAGTTTATGGGAGCCTAGTGCAATGGCACGAGGAAATGATAAGTGGCGAAGTGAAAAGAAGGTAATGGTATAGCAAGGTAAAGTCTACGAAATAAGGGCAGGACATCCCAGTTTCAAACAAGGGCAGTTACAACATTATTCTGCCAGCTCAGAAAACAATGTGTCATTTCCAGTCCCTGTTCCAGTGGCCTGCTACTGTGCCCTAACCTCCTGAAACTGCCTTGGAAGAGCTTTTTCCAGCAGCATTGTCATTTGTGTGTGTTATGTACACTCCACATAGAAAGATTTGACGGTTAACATAGTGCACTAGGAATACCAGACCCCTGGAGGCATCCGGAACGTTTTTCTCTGGAGGAGAGAACCGGGGGTGATGCTGTTATACCGGAAGGCGAAAACACAACTGATGAGCAGTGCGTGAAAAAGAAGCTGAGCAGAAATCTTAATCACATCGATAAGCACAGTATGTGGCAGACTTACCGGGGAAGCTCCCTCGCAACCTGGACGCCTGGTCAAGTCCAATACGACAGCACTACCTGAAATAGAAAGAGAAGAAAGACCAACCATAACAAAACAATAAAGATAGAAAAGGGACCAGACGAGCGCGTGCGCAGCAGAAACCGGAACAACGTTCCCAACGCATGCGTCATATGGTTTTTTAACATCTAGGCATCGCTCACATCATGATTATTGGCGATTTTAACTACTGGCCATCTGATAGTAAGTCCAGTGGGTCGCTCACTACTTATCCTACCAGCGTGTAGCCCCAGTGCGTTGTGGTCCTTGCAGTCAGCATCAGCGGGTGCGCCTCTGCCCAGGTATCGAGGAAAAATCAGTCGCGTTGGCCATCCCTGGACACCGGTGTTTCGAGGTTGTTGCCTCTCGTCAGCAGGGAGTAGGAATGTGTGAAGGGGTGCTGCGTAGGCTGCCAAAATTATTTCCGGGTCTGGTACCGCTCGTGGCACGTAGGAGCGTAACCCGGGCCCGTCAGCCCCACCGGCTCAAGGGAGCCTGAATGTAAAAGTAAGTCCAGTGGGTCGCTCACTACTTATCCTACCAGCGTGTAGCCCCAGTGCGTTGTGGTCCTTGCAGTCAGCATCAGCGGGTGCGCCTCTGCCCAGGTATCGAGGAAAAATCAGTCGCGTTGGCCATCCCTGGACACCGGTGTTTCGAGGTTGTTGCCTCTCGTCAGCAGGGAGTAGGAATGTGTGAAGGGGTGCTGCGTAGGCTGCCAAAATTATTTCCGGGTCTGGTACCGCTCGTGGCACGTAGGAGCGTAACCCGGGCCCGTCAGCCCCACCGGCTCAAGGGAGCCTGAATGTAAAAGTAAGTCCAGTGGGTCGCTCACTACTTATCCTACCAGCGTGTAGCCCCAGTGCGTTGTGGTCCTTGCAGTCAGCATCAGCGGGTGCGCCTCTGCCCAGGTATCGAGGAAAAATCAGTCGCGTTGGCCATCCCTGGACACCGGTGTTTCGAGGTTGTTGCCTCTCGTCAGCAGGGAGTAGGAATGTGTGAAGGGGTGCTGCGTAGGCTGCCAAAATTATTTCCGGGTCTGGTACCGCTCGTGGCACGTAGGAGCGTAACCCGGGCCCGTCAGCCCCACCGGCTCAAGGGAGCCTGAATGTAAAAGTAAGTCCAGTGGGTCGCTCACTACTTATCCTACCAGCGTGTAGCCCCAGTGCGTTGTGGTCCTTGCAGTCAGCATCAGCGGGTGCGCCTCTGCCCAGGTATCGAGGAAAAATCAGTCGCGTTGGCCATCCCTGGACACCGGTGTTTCGAGGTTGTTGCCTCTCGTCAGCAGGGAGTAGGAATGTGTGAAGGGGTGCTGCGTAGGCTGCCAAAATTATTTCCGGGTCTGGTACCGCTCGTGGCACGTAGGAGCGTAACCCGGGCCCGTCAGCCCCACCGGCTCAAGGGAGCCTGAATGTAAAAGTAAGTCCAGTGGGTCGCTCACTACTTATCCTACCAGCGTGTAGCCCCAGTGCGTTGTGGTCCTTGCAGTCAGCATCAGCGGGTGCGCCTCTGCCCAGGTATCGAGGAAAAATCAGTCGCGTTGGCCATCCCTGGACACCGGTGTTTCGAGGTTGTTGCCTCTCGTCAGCAGGGAGTAGGAATGTGTGAAGGGGTGCTGCGTAGGCTGCCAAAATTATTTCCGGGTCTGGTACCGCTCGTGGCACGTAGGAGCGTAACCCGGGCCCGTCAGCCCCACCGGCTCAAGGGAGCCTGAATGTAAAAGTAAGTCCAGTGGGTCGCTCACTACTTATCCTACCAGCGTGTAGCCCCAGTGCGTTGTGGTCCTTGCAGTCAGCATCAGCGGGTGCGCCTCTGCCCAGGTATCGAGGAAAAATCAGTCGCGTTGGCCATCCCTGGACACCGGTGTTTCGAGGTTGTTGCCTCTCGTCAGCAGGGAGTAGGAATGTGTGAAGGGGTGCTGCGTAGGCTGCCAAAATTATTTCCGGGTCTGGTACCGCTCGTGGCACGTAGGAGCGTAACCCGGGCCCGTCAGCCCCACCGGCTCAAGGGAGCTTACTGGCCATCTGATGCCCGCGAAAGCCTGCCCTCTACGGAGTTTACTGAGCTTCTAACCAGTATGAACTTTTTCCAGCACGTTCATACTCCCACTCATCACAAGGGTCACATCTTGGACCAAATTTGGACGTCTAACCTTGACCTTTCCCCTCCCTCCGTCCTTCCCTGTTCCTGGTCCGATCATTGTTCCATCTCCTTTCATCTTTATCTTCATACTGTTTGCCTTCCCCCCCGGTCAAGAATCTTGTGGCTCGCAACTGGAAAAGAGCAAATCTGGCTGACTTTCACGCTGCACTTGCCTCTTCTCCACCTACCCCTTCGACCTTGATAGCCGATCAGGCGGCTCATCTCGAAGAATGGCTTCTTTGTGCATGTGACAAAGTTGCCCCTCTTAAAACAATTAAAGCTAAGCGTCCTCACGAGGCCCAGCGATGGTTCTCTGACCAACTTAAAGCGGATAAACTGGCTCTCCGTCAAGCTGAGCGCCGCTGGAGACGCAATTACGATTCCCAGCTTAGAATCATTTTTGTAGACTCTCTTAATTCTTACAAAAATTCGATTCTGGCAGCAAAAACCGCCTATTTCTCTCATAAGATAATGGCTTCTGAGAATAAAACTAAAGACATCTTTGCCATTGTCAATGACCTCTCCCTCCCTGATAGGGTTACACCCCAACCCCAACCAACCCAATTCTTATGCGATTCCCTTAACGCTTACTTTTCTGAAAAAATTGCTCTCATCAAAAAGAATATCCCTCCTCCTTCATCCCCTTCACCCCTTCCTCTTCCCCCTATGAACACCAGCCGGCTGACAGAGTTTCCGCCAATTTCACTACAAGAATTCTCTTCTTTGCTCCACAAAGTCAGCTCAGGCTCTCCCAATGACGTATGTCCCCCACAGATTCTGAGAGAGGCCTTTTTGGCCTGCCCTGGTCCCCCACTAGCCTTGCTCAATAACTCCTTAGCCACTGGAGAAGTACCCCGCTCCTTTAAACAGGCAGCGGTTCTGCCTATCTTGAAAAAGACTAATGCAGATCCTACTGTTTTAAGTAATTACAGACCCATCTCCCTTCTTCCCTATCTAGGAAAGATCCTGGAGACGTATGTCACCCGCTGCCTTAGTACATTCATCGAGAGCTCCTCCTTCCTGAATGCCCAACAAGCTGGTTTCAGACCCCTCCACTCCACCGAGGCGGTCATAGTAGCCGTCATGGATTCCCTCAGGAAAGGTGCCGACAAAAACATCTCTCAGGCCCTTGTCCTGTTGGACCTGTCGGCAGCATTTGACACGGTCGATCATGTGATTCTGATCAACCGTGTCAACAACGCTGGCATTCAGGGGGTAGCCCTCGATTGGCTTAGATCTTTCCTAGACAACCGCTCTCAGGCAGTTCATTTATCCACTTTTGCTGCACCTCTTTTATCTCTAACCTGCGGGGTCCCTCAGGGCTCTGCGCTGTCACCTTTATTATTTAATTTGTATCTGCAACCCCTATTAGCTTCCCTCCGAAATACCCCGGTTACAATCTTTAATTATGCAGATGATCTTCAGTTAATCTTCCCCATCGACTCCCTTCCCTCCTCCTGTCTTAATTTTCAGTCCACCATGTTGGCCATTGCAGAATGGATGTATCATAGTCAATTGAAATTGAACCCTACAAAAACAGAGCTAGTATTGGTGGGTGGCTCCACTAATCCGTGGAACTCCGCCTTTTGGCCTCCATCTCTTGGGACGGCACCCACTCCTGTGAGCACAGTGAAGAGTCTGGGGGTGGTCATCTCTGAAGATCTGTCAATGAGACCACAAATTAACTCTGTCACCTCATCCTGTTTTTTTCACCTCAGGCGGATTCGCAAGATCAGTAGGTTTCTTTCCAGAGAGGCCCTGATTCTTGTCATCATCGCTCTCATCACCTCCAGACTCGATTATGCTAACATTCTGTATGCAGGGATTCCGGCCTACCACCTTCACCGGTTGCAACTAGTGCAGAATCAGGCCGCTCGCCTGATTTTTCGTCAGCCTAAACATCAGCACGTTACTCCCCTTCTCCGCAATCTTCACTGGCTCCCCGTCCCCAAACGCTGTATTTTTAAACTTGGATGTACCGTCTTCAAGGCCCTCTCCGACTCAGCCCCTGCCTTCATCTCATCTTGCTTGACATGATACATCCCCCACAGAGCTCTCCGTTCCACCTCTCTCAATTACCTTGAGGTACCCAAATACAGACGGAAAAAGCACGGAGGACTGAGCTTCTCTTATTTGGCCTCCTCCACTTGGAATACTCTCCCAATGGCTCTTCGTCTCTGCCCCAGCTATGCCTGCTTTCGCACATTGCTAAAAACTCTGTTATTCCAGTCAGCTTTCGATTAACCCTTCCTTCCTGGTAACCGTTTATGTCAAGAGCGCCATGAAACCGTTGGTGAACGTGCGCGGTACAAATATTTTTAACGTAACGTAACGTTCCGGACACCCGCGTAGTTTAGGGGAATTCTCCAGAGAAGTCGCGTTAGCTTAGCTCTAATCATTGAACAAAGCTGGTCCTCACGAAGTCCGAGTAATAGTAATAGGTTGACCAGAAGTCCAGGAGCTACCATGACAGTATCGTTTTTTTACCAGCAGTTCTGGCAAGTTTAGTACATGGATGTGCAGACATTGTGGAATAGCGCGATGGTGCTTGTGTTGGTGTTTGCATTAGGTCTCCTAATTCTTCCACTTCTTTCTCTGTGTCCCAATCTTCTTTTACTGAGGCAGCATCTGTTTGCTCCTCATACTGTAGCAAATTATTTGATGCATCATTTAATCTGCCATACCCTCCTTCATTTATTCTAAATAAAAGGTGCCCTGTTCTCCACCCTCCAATTTTAGGTCCATCCCCCACTTTTCTGTGAGCTAATCCTGTTCCATGTGTCTGTACCCCTTTTGGGCTTTGGTAAATAGTTGTAGGATTTTGTACATCTGGTGGTTTTTCATATCCTGCTGCTGGGGGCAGGAGATGTGGGTATATTCCTACATATGCAGGTGGTGTGGGGGTGTTGTGGGCCCTGCCTCTGTGTCTTTATTCTTATCTTCAGGGGGGGGGGATTAATTGGCAGATCCTTGTGATTTTCAGAGCTGTTTTTAAATTTAGACCATAAGCTAAGAATGAACTCTCTTTTATTTACTTTGTTTCTTTTATATTTAGCCTTGATAAATGATAATGTGTGCACAATGAGTTCTCTGTCAAATGAACTATATTTTGGCAATGACTGTGAATTTTTTGTGGTTCCCCTGTGGCATTCTTGGTTATACTTGTTTATTCTTTTCTTGTCACTTGAAGTGTCTTTAGCATGTGTTCTAGGGGAGACCCATAACCTCTGAATGTACATTTGCTAAGTATAATTGCAGGAATCATTCATTTTCCTATTCATCTTGCATGCCTGTGATATGTGTCGCATTATACCTGCAGTGTGTCTAAGCTTTTTATCTAGTATTTGGTAGCTGCCTATCCTTCTATCCTTTTGGACTATTTTAGTTCTTTTTTAGAGCACCCTTTATTTATGTATTTCAATATACTTGCTTATCCATTCTAAACTACATGATATGAACCATATCTGCAGAGTGGGATCATGAGTTTCCGGCCCTCAATCAACTAACTCTTTTAGATTTAGGTTGTCTTCGGATCTTCCAGACCTGGTCTGGGGTTGACTCTCTAACCTTATAATGAGGTTTTGGTCTACACCTTTAGACCTATTTTTTCTCCCAGATCTGCTTTCCTCACCAGCCTGCAGTGTGGAGCTCACTTATGCATAAACTAGATGCCTTGAGCATGTTTATCATGACCGTTTTTCTTTTTACTTTATCACAACCTTACTTCAATTGTTATACTTCAAGAAGTCAGCATTGGCCTTACCTTATGACAGCCACCACCTCAGGGGGAGAACTACCCATGAGAAGAGACAGACTTTTGATCAAACAGGCGTCTTCTTAGAGAAATGCTCAGTCCTATCCCCAATGGGAAGTCTCCTGTCCGTAGGTTGCCGTCGGTGATGACATCTGTGATCTCTCCTGGCTGGCTCGACAGAATGTTGGTAAATGTTGGTTAGACCTTAATTGAAGTAGAAAAACAAGCAAGAATAAATGATAAAGTATAAAGGTTTTATTTTACAGCGGCTGGGAGAGTGAGGAACCCAGGGAAGAATGCCACCCAACTCTCAAATTGGCTACAGCAGGTAGCCCTTTATATAGTGTATTTCTGCTGAATCATACATGCTAATCATGTGACCAACAATGGACATATATGGCATATTTGAGCAACATTACACAACCAGAGCCAAGCCTCTAACCCTCCTACGTTCATTGGTGCAATCACTCCCACCCTCCTGACTATGTGCTATTTGTGCCAACTGACTACGTGTCCTATTTCTAAAACCTCAGCACAAGCAGAACACGTGATTTGACTCCATGTTATTTGATTTGTGCAATCTAACTATGTGTATTATTTCTAAAACTTCAGCTTATGCAGAATGTGTGATTGGGCTTTTGTTTCAACATATTTTGATCATCCCTTGCCTTATCTTTCCCTACTAAATTGACGTCAAAGCTGATTGGTTTACTTGCATTACTCCCCTGTACCACTTCCTCACACAATCACTCTCCGGGGGAACTGTCAATACTGGTTTGTTTGATGTACTAGAGACTTCTTGATTTGTTTATTATATTGATTTCTAGCTACCGTCAGTATGCACAGTGTGTATCAAAGGTTGCAGCTATTCTCTCCCTGAGTTCATCCACTATAACCCATTAACTTGAAGCATTGGTCACATACTGCTGTCTAATCACACATATTTCTGTGCGGCTGCATGTGAGGTTTTTCAGGCGCACTTTCTTGGAGTCCCACGCCTCACTGTTTATATTAACACTTTCTATATTAACATTCCCCCTTTAGTTGAGTCTTCAACTATCTCAGATGTTGTCCTATCTTTACTCATCTTGGTCCTAGGGCTTGCAATTTGTCTGATTACATACATTCCCTTTCTCATTTTTACTGTAATGTATTATTAGTTGTAAGATACAACACATAACAGGCAGCACCACATTTGTTGGAGAAACAAGACGCAGCCTCTCCACTAGACTCAGAACGAAGAAGAGAATGAAACCAAATACACCTTTATTGAAAAATTATATATAAACATTACATATAAATGCACCAGAAAAATGAAGATATTAAATTGCTGATCATTGGGAAAGTGATTACATATCCGTTGTTTGAATTTTTGGGGCAAGATGGTGTCTGCTGCGCGGACTTGTGTGTGAGGAGTTCTCTTTCCTGGGACTAGGCTCACCTGTTTATGCTGCTGAACGATTCAGGCTTTTGGCTGCTTTGCTCCGTGGCAGGATTCTCGGTTGCTGGTGGAGAAGTGTGGAAGTGCGCGGTAACAGCGGGAAAAGCGTTTTAAAGACCTGGGGTACGCTGACCGTTGACCGCTGACCGCAGGGACACCACAGGGACGCCGGATTGAGAACCGCGAGTCTAACGCGGAGTGACGCTTTGGCGGTTGAATGAACGCCGGCTTTGCTACCACACCTGGGGCTACTGCAGCCGCAGCTGTATCTTAACATTGCAGGATTCTCTGGCTGCCGGTGAAGAAGTGCAGAGATCTGCGGTAGTAGTAGGAAAAGCGGTCGACCGCTGGAGACGCTGTACTGACCACTGCGAGCCTAGTGTGGAGGTGCGCGGTAGCAGCGTGAAAAGTGCTAACCGAAGGGACGCCGGATTGAGCACTGCGAGCCGAATGCGGGGAGTGACGCCTCGGCGGTTGTATGAATGCCGGCTACGTTAGCACACCAGAGGCCATCGTAGCAGGGAGCAACTTGAAGGTAACATTTGGTGTTGGGAACGACGCTGGCAGGAAGAGAGTATCTAAAAAAGCTTACTTGTGGGATGTAATAACGCTTCTAAAGACGGCATTTACTCTGCAGGATTAATCTGTGCCTGGCTGCTGCAATTGAAGGAAAAAAAAAAACACTGAAGCTGTAGATCACTATTTTCGAAGTGCCGGGACTGAAGTGGTATATACCTGTCTGCATGCGTTTTGGTGAGCTAGAAAATCCTCCAACTTTGGCAGTATAGCGTAAACTCCGTACTGATCTTCAGGCTGCGAGTTGTTAGTGGTGTAGCGACCTCTGGATAGTTCATACGGGTGGAGGAGGACTACTATTGTGTTCTGGTCGCTGTTGATGTAACAATACTACCACTACTACGACTAGTTGTGTTCTGCTATGCCACCCAAGGCGGCTCGTGGCGGGAAAACCAGACCTGCTGGTGGAGGGGCAGTTGGCACGCGCGCTGCGCTTGCTGCAAAATCTAAAGAAATGCAGGGCGTTCAAGACTCTGGGAATGTGGGGCAGAGTAAAGACACAACTTTAGGTAATCCTAAGATACCACAAATGTTCCAGTTGGCTGCTGGAACGAAAAAAACTAGCACCACTCTTTTCAATCCTAACTTTGAAGATGGTGCAACTGGAAACGGAGAAAGTGCGGAGCGATGCCATCCATCTCAAATATCTCTAGATGTACCCACGCCACTTTCTGGGACACTCCATACTACGGCAGAAACCGGTGTAGGGGTTAAAGATTCGGGCATACTGGAGGATGGAGAGGGTGCCGTTAGCGAAGAAGAAGACCATGAGCCGCTAAACAGTAAGGATGGGGAATTTTATTCGCTTTCGGAACAGTCCGAAGGGTCAGATATGGAAGAAGAACTCTCGCTTCCAGATGACGGTGGTGGAGATAATACCCCTACTATGCTGGATGGTAGT
Organism: Lissotriton helveticus; assembly: GCF_964261635.1. Lineage (NCBI taxonomy): Eukaryota > Metazoa > Chordata > Amphibia > Caudata > Salamandridae > Lissotriton > Lissotriton helveticus. The sequence continues at coordinate 1,065,631,156 of NC_136065.1, read as the reverse complement.
CAAAATAAAAATACTCTTTCCGCGGGCACTTCAGCTCAGGCTTCCACTATCCGGAAGAATGATAGAGGAGGCAGTGTAGGTTCAGCTACCACTGAAATGACCGACTGGGATCTTTCCGTAGGCACACAGCTATTAGAGAGATTAGATCTATCAGGTCAAGCTAGTGGGGGTGCAGATCTAGAGGCATCTAGCCAAGGGTCCGGTCAAGTATTGTTGGAGGAAATGTATAGATCTATTAATGATCATAGGTTGGAGGCCCGAGCTGCACATTTGAAAACCCACACTGCATGTAAGAAGTTACAAAATACTGTTCGACGCCCGGCCAAAACATGCAATGACTTTACTGACACAATGGTGGAAGCGGAGGCGCGGATATCATCCTTAGAAGACCAGATGGTGTCTCAAAAGGCTGACGTTGCTGAAATAAAGGCACACAAAGATGATGTGCACGACAAGATTGCCAAATTGAAAAATCATCTTTGTCGTAATAATTTACGCTTACTTGGGGTCCCAGAAGGTCTCAAGGGACAGGATGTATGTAAATTTGTGGCAGAGTTATTGAGGAAGCGCTTCCTGAAGTAACAGAATGGAACTGGGTTCGCGAGTATCAGCGGGCCCACAGATTTCCTTTTCGGCAGCGACCGGTAAGAAGTGGGCAAGTAGAACCCTAGCAACCGCGGGCCATTTTGATTTCTTTGAACAAAAGTTTTTGGCAAGGCAGGCACTGTATGATATGGCTAGACCTGACAGGAAGAGAACTGGAAAAGGAATACAGTTTTTTGTCCGGCCTGATTTTTGTCACTCTACAGTCGAGAAACGATGGAAGTTACGGCAGCTATTTGTTCCTTTTCAAACAAAGGGACTCCAAGTATTCTTACTACAAGCAGGACATTAAAAACAAGGGCCAGATCTGATGTTTCACATCTGAGGCAGCTGCGAAAGAGTATCTATATACTTTGGCTTGATGGACTGGTATACTAATCTGGACATTTTTGATCTAACGCTGATTTTTCCCTTTCCCTTTTTGATTTTATATTTGTTTCCTTTCTTTTTTTTAATTATTATAAGGTATGGGGAAGGAAAAAATAAAAATAAAAAATAAGTGGGAAAATAGGTTTTTTGTGGATTTAGTAAGCCGAGTATCCAGGGAGTCACTCACCGAACATCACAAGGGCGGTCTGCCCTATTGCCTTAGTTAAGGGTGGGGTCATCTTAGGGGAATGGCGGGGGTTGGTGTGCTGGTGTGTGGGTGGGCTAGGGGGCACAGGGGATCAGGGGGAGAGGTTGGGATATGGGTAAGGGGGAAAAAGATAAAATGTCAGTTCATAGCATTTGTTTTAAGAATTGTGGAATAGACTTAGTTTCTTGGCTAGCTGCTAACGACCAGCAATTTACAAGCTTCGATGGCGGCTAGGAGTTTACGAATCTGCTCCTTTAATGTTTGTGGTCTCAACAATGTTTTGAAAAGGAAACGTGTGATTAATGAGCTGCGTTTAATTAATCCCGATGTTCTCTGTTTGCAGGAAACTCATATTCCATGGTCTAATTATAAAATCTTATCCGTGATGGGATTTACTTTGCGAGCTGTATCAAGACAATCTACTATGAATAGAGGTGTGGCCATAATGGGAAGTCGGGCTGTAGTCGGTACGGGCAGGATGCGGGTTGATAACCTTGGGCGGTGGACAATCACTGAATGTATAGTAGGGGGTACCAAGGTTACAATATGCACAGTGTATGGATCTAATCTAGATGAGGCAGAAATTCTGGAGTTTCTAAACGTTAAACTAGCACAGTGGGTAACCCCTTAGATACTACTTGGGGATTTTATTACTATAAGGTTAGGGGAAGGAAAAAATAAAAATAAAAAATAAGTGGGAAAATAGGTTTTTTGTGGATTTAGTGAGCCGAGTATCCAGGGAGCCACTCACCGAACATCACAAGGGGGGTCAGCCCTATTGCCTTAGTTAAGGGGGGGTCACCTTAGGGGAATGGTGGGGGTTGGTGTGCTGGTGTGTGGGTGGGCTAGGGGGCACAGGGGGTCAGGGGGAGAGGTGGGGATATGGGTAAGGGGGAAAAAGATAAAATGTCAGTTCATAGCATTTGTTTTAAGAATTGTGGAATAGACTTAGATTCTTGGCTAGCTGCTAACGACCAGCAATTTACAAGGTTCGATGGCGACTAGGAGTTTACGAATCTGCTCCTTTAATGTTTGTGGTCTCAACAATGTTTTGAAAAGGAAACGTGTGATTAATGAGCTGCGTTTAATTAATCCCGATGTTCTCTGTTTGCAGGAAACTCATATTCCATGGTCTAATTATAAAATCTTATCCATGATGGGATTTACTTTGCTAGCTGTATCTAGACAATCTACTATGAATAGAGGTGTGGCCATAATGGGAAGTCGGGCTGTAGTCGGTACGGGCAGGATGCGGGTTGATAACCTTGGGCGGTGGGCAATCACTTAATGTATAGTAGGGGGTACCAAGGTTACAATATGCACAGTGTACGGATCTAATCTAGATGAGGCAGAAATTCTGGAGTTTCTAAACGTTAAACTAGCACAGTGGGTAACCCCTTTGATACAACTTGGGGATTTTAATATACATGGAGACATCCACACATGGGATCCTCTTTTTAAGAACTATAAAGGCCGCAAGTTGAAGGTATATAGGGCTTTAAGCCAGTTAATATCACAACATGGACTCGTCGACGGCTGGTCAACGTTAAAACCTAGGAATTCGGGGTATACCTTTTTTTATTCTCCCCACTCTAAATTTGTGAGATTAGATTATATTTTTTACCCCGATTTTTAACTGTCGGTGCAAAGATGCAAGTTATGCCTCGCATTACTTCTGATCATAGCCCGGTAGTTATAGATTTGACTTGCTTTAAGTTGGTACGTGAAGTATGAGCATTCACCTTTAGTAAAAAGCTAGTCAGTGACGAGGAATATATAACTCATATCAAGTTATGGGCTAAACTGTTTTTAGAATATAATAGAGGCACTGCTACTCAACCAATGGTCTGGGACTCTTTTAAAGCTGGTCTTAGGGGGGAAACATGTAGCTATGGCTGGGCTAAACAAAAGCAACAGAAAGCTTTGATTACTGGTTTGATTGAGGAACTCAGAGTAGCAGAGTGTGAGCTTATTGCTACAATTCGATCTAATACCGACTCTCAAATTGCACAAACCAAGGTCGCTAGTAGTAAAGCCAGGATTAACGGGATATGGAGCCAGGATATAGCTGCTCAATATAAGATTCATAAAACGGAGAGATATGAATATGGGGAGACAACGGGCAGATGCTTGGCTAAAAGAATGCGGGGTAGGCAGGCGGCTCAACGTATTGAGATATTGGAGAATGACAGAGGGAATACAGTTGAAACTATGGAGGATATTATGGAGGTTTTTTGTAAGTATTATCAAGAATTATATACTCAAGATCCTGTTGCCGAGGGCCTAATAGAGTCATACCTCCAGGATTATGACTTTTGTAAACTTGGGTCCTCTGAGAGGAAAACGTTGGAGGCTCCGATCTCCATGCAAGAATTACAGTTAGCAGTAGAAGATTTAGCGTTGGGGAAAGCATCTGGCCCGGATAAACTCCCTTTGGAGGTTTATCATTTACTATTTGGTACTATTAAGGAGGACATGCTTGTTACTTTTATAATAGCTCAAGGTGGAAATCCTCCGGTGTCTTGGGATGACGCCAATATAGTAGTCTTTAAAAAAAAGGACAAACCCCCCGCTCCCCCTGGGTCATATAGGCCCATATCATTAATCAATGCTGATGCCAAAATATATTCTAAAATATTGGCGACTCGGCTTGTGCAAGTTCTCCCGTTGCTTGTATCTCGGCATCAGCATGGGTTTCTCCCAGGTAGAAGCATGGTTAATCACTTGCACAGGGTTATATCGTTAATAGACTATGCAACCGCGCTTCAAAAGAACATTGGTATTATTTTTTTAGATGCTGAAAAAGCATTCAACCGTGTTACATGGGCTTCTTTATGGGCTACAATGCACAAGATGGGGTTTGGACCTGAGTTTCTGCAGGCATTACAAACCATGTACAAGGGCCCTCGAGCTAAAATATGCACCATGGGGCATGAATCATCTTTTGTATATATCACCAGGGGAACAAGGCAGGGATGTCCATGTTCTCCTCTGCTTTTTTCTATTTATATAGAGCCATTATTACAGCTATTGGAGTCTACTAACTCTACACAATCAATGTTAGTTGGTAAGTATGAAGTACACGTTCTTGCTTACGCTGATGACATTGCGGTTGTGACATCGGACCCTGCGCCCGCATTAAGCGAGGTTGAAGGCTTGACGCAAGTGTTTGGACAGGTTGTTGGGTACAAATTAAATATCTCTAAAACCAAAGTTGTTTGCACGGTAGGGCTGTGCCCAGGGGAGCCACGAGTAACACCAGAGGCTAAGTACCTGGGGATTAAAATTAGGATGTTCATTCAGGAAATAATTGGACTGATATATTAGGATCTGTTAAAAGACAGCTAGAAAAGGTAGAATGTCTACATCTGACAATGGTTGGGTGCCGTAACGTGTTAAAGATGTGCATACTCCCTAAAGTGCTTTATTATTTCCAGACAGTTCCCTTGGTGTTGTCAAGGATACAATTAATGCAGCTCCAATCAATTACGGACAGGTTTATTTGGGGGTGGAAGAAAGCCCCCCGGGCTTCAAAATATATGACGGTACCATTGGCGTGCGGTGGGTGGGGGGTTCCAAACTTTATTCTATATTATTTAGTCTGCCTTATACAAAATTCAAAGTATATGGTAATTGGTGGGGAGACACAGCAGTTTTAATCGCCTAATATTTACCAGATGTTATTAGGGAACCAGGCGTGTGAAGCTTTGCTTAAATTCTTTGAGCCGAGTTATTTTAAATGCACTAGATTTAAAACTATGACCGCAGCCTATAAGGGGTGGAAACCGCTTTGTAAAATCTTGGCTATAAAACCGATTAATTATTATACACCCCTTGACTCTATGGAAATGTTCCCGGGGATATTTTGAGATACGAAGATGAAAGCATGGAGAGATAAAGGGGTTTGTCGTTTAGGCGATATGTATATGGATGGGGCATTGGTGTTGTTTACGGATTTAATGGAAATATATGCAATAACCAAGAACGATTTTTTAAAATATTTATAGCTACGTGACTTCTTATATAAACATTGCAGGTCACAGGGTATTCTTTGTAATGAATTTATCGAAGCTTTGTTAAAAGGGGCAAAGATAGGGATTTTATATGAAATATTACTCTCAAAGCAACAAGACGATATTGCTATTCAAGATACAAAGTGGCAGACTCGATTAGGCAACTCTGGTTTATTATTGCAAGCATCAATTGATATGGCTGGTGAAGTAATCTTGTCCGCGAATTATAAAACTCTTTTTAACCTATATCATACGCCAGCTAAAATGATGAAGTGGGGCGATAACTATGATGGAAAATGTTTTAGGTGTCAAATGGAGGAAGCAGATATTGTTCATATATTTTTTGATTGCAATGCACTAACTCAGTTTTTCTTATGCATTGAGCAATTCTTGTTAGAAACAACTAAGGTGCCATGCGCTATAAGTTGGGAAATGCTGCTCTTTGGGGTGGGTAAAGATGGAGAAAGTATACAGAATTGCTATGCTTACCACTATTTTATTTTTATGGCAATGGCGGTGGCTAGACTATGTATCGCCATGATGTGGTTGAAACCAGAGGCCCCGGCATATGAAATGTGGCGGGCTAAGTTATATAATGTGTTCTATTTTGAATTTTGTACCGTCTTAAATCTTTGAAGAAGAAACAATCAGGGTTAAAAATATTGCAACCCATGCTTCAACATTTGGAGATTTCGCTGTAAAAATAAAAATGCTACAATGCTACAATTTTATATCTATTTCTCTGTTTTGAATGTCATTTGCTCCTAAGCTTGTGTCTCTTTTTTCTTTTTTCTTTTGTATGCTATGAACTGAACAATAAAAAGATAAAAAAAAAAAGAAAAAGTGATTACAAGAAATTGCAGTGCTCAGACATATATCAGTAAGATGCATGAGGTTTTTTGGATCTTTAACTTAGAAATTAAAGTCTGAACAATGAAATACTGGGTAAGAACTAGGCCTGGGTGGAGTTCGCTGAGTGACCCAAAAACTATGCAGCGAGCCGTGGAGTGTGTTGAGTCATGGAGTGCGCTTACGCTGATTTTTAGCACCCGGTGTTTGTCCCGTGCTGGTAAATTAGTGTGAACGGCACCATGTGCAGTGCAAGATGAAGCTGGTTCTTTCTGCTGCTTGCGTAGATGTTCTAGTCAAGCGGCAGCTTCCCCAACGCAAACGGAATGTATCTCAACGCGAGCTGTGATGGCCCGCGTTGAGAAATCATGCCAGGAGGTCATCTGGAGTAAGTTTTCCTCGCTAGCCAACTTAACTTTGGTGAGCGCAAACTCCGCTCCACATTTTTCAGAAGTCTGCACGATACAGAGTGCGGAGTGGGAAAAACTCCACAAACTCCACAAGCGGAGCAAAATTTCATGCTCAGGCCTAGGGAGAACATGATTCTCTACATTCAGTGATGCTAGATAGGAGAAAAGGCCAGCATTAAACAGATCTCAGGCTGTAATACAAATCTCCCAAGGACGAAGCAGTGCCAATGAGTCTTACCCCTTCGGTCAGCTCAATTTCAAGATGGCTCCCACAGAAACATAGGGTAATTAGAAGCTTTTCTATTAAGTTGAATCTTTTAGCTCAACATCTCCTCATGCCAGGGGCCCATACGAGTGGGGGGTCACCATCAACATGTTAGAGCAGTGTACCTGAACAGTTGTTCTGGGCACTCGAGTTATAGATATTTGATTTCACCCCTAAGGGCCTGATTCTGATGCGGGTTGGAAAGCTTCCCGACTAAATCGGTTTGGAAATGGTTTACGACCCATTCGGATCGAGAGAGTCCGACCTACGGAGTACGATGCATCCGGATGCTTCCAGATATGATTTGGTTGGACTCCCATTGACTTCAATGGGAGCATATGTTCCTAACCACATCATAATTGGGCCATGGGTCGGGAAGACACATACCCGATCCAATTTGGAAGGAGCAAATGCTATTAGGAGGCCTTCCTAACCGCATCAGGATCAGGTCCTAGGTGGGACTGCTTTCCTAACCCCATCAGAATCAGGCCCTAAGTATCTACCGTCCAGACCAGCTATGATATACCAGGTGCGTATGGCAGATACTAGCATATTATATGCCCCCACATGGGGTTTAATCTTCAAGGATGATTGACTCATAAATGACAATCTTCTTTTTTCAACACCCATATCCTACAGTCATGAAAGTAGAGCATTGCTATAGCTACTGGGAACACCTTAGATATAGACATCTAATGCCACTTCAAGATGTCTGATGTGTGAACTAGTAGTTAGGCACAAGGTGCACTTTGATTATACAAGTACATGACACCCACCCTTGGGGGGATCTAAACCAAGAAGACGCTTGGTGTTGTTGGAGCATAGAAAAACACGCTGGCCAGTTTCTACAAAATGGATTCAGGGATCATAAGGCAAAAAAAGGCATGTGAGCTGAGGAAGCATCTGGCTGTCTTAGAGCCATCTAATTTCAGCTGAGTGATAGATGAACGAGTGAGGAAGCAGCACCGCCTGAAGCTTTAATAGAAAGGCAGGTTTGGCACTTAAGGAACCGATGGAATGTGTGGTGTGTATGTCCCACAAGTTCTGGTGTAGATATGTAGACACCGTGGACCACATCAGGTACTTGTAGAAGGTGTTTATTAAGCAGAAGTCATAGTCAAGATTACAGCCCCATCAGGAGCAGCCTACTGGCCGCTCAGCCCATCCTTAACTGTAGCTCTGAAGCATCCAACATTCCACCCACACTAGGATTCTAATAAGAATACACACACACTGGGCTGAGCAGCTGGATACAAGTACATACTTATAATATGAGAATACTACATTATCCTCTCCCTTTAATAATTAAAAGCAAAAGAACAGAAGAGTAAGTAAAGGGAAACTATACACAAGAAAAATATAAACTTCGAAGAAATCTGTGACCCAGGGATGAATATGAAAAAACATCACGAGAGGGAAAACAGAAATCTAAATTATTAAAGAAGGAAGAAAGCGAAAAGAAATAAATAAACTGACACCATCTTCCTCCTTCAATAATTAATAATTGAAAATAGAAAGCAATACTTGAAAAGCTGACGACTTTTAGTAAACATAAGGGGACAACAAGACCCCAAACAGATTCATAATGAGAGAAACAAAATCATGGAAACTACTACTAGCATTAGAAGAATGTGGCAGAAAGTAACTAAATACGCCACACTTCTAGTAAGGAAACACTGTTGGACTAAGACCAACGTGTAAATCGTTTGTGACTAAAACCCAAAAGTCATGACAAACAAAACCTCCTCACTAAAAACAAAAAAAAAAACAGGACAGGGATTACGAACTTCATGAGGTAATGGGACTATAACCCACACCAAAGAGAATAGCGTATAATTAGGGAAAATGGGACTCTGAACCCACACCCATCCCAAGACAAGACAGGGATAACCCAATAATAGGAAGAAGTAATGGGATTGAAACCCATATCAAAAATGCGTAAACAAGGGAATATGGGACTTAGAACCCACACCCATCTCAAAACAGGGATGAATAAAATACAAGTAGAGGTAATGGGACTCAAACCCACACCAAAATGAAATGCAAGAACAGGGGAAAATGGGACTTGAGACCTACTCCCATCGCAAAAGGAACAAGGGGTGAAGGGACTAAAACCCATCCCCATCCCTAAACAGGGATAAATACCTTGAAAGTGGGGTGACAAGACTAAGAATCCACCCCCAAACTTTCAAAAAAAGGAAATCTGTTCCTTAAAGGAAATGGGACTAAGTACCCACCCCTATGTTAACCACAACTTTTAAGTTAACATTTTTGTAGAAAAACAAAAGCAGTGGAAAATATTTAAACACGAATTAAATAAAACATTTCATATTACGTCAAATAATGTAGGAAAACATTCTCAAAAGCCTTTTTACTTAGATAGAGTTGAAAATGACAAAAATAACAGAGGTGTGCCTGTCATCGGAAAGAGGTAAACAGGCAGGTTTCCTTAAAAACATAACACTATTTCCTTTAAATTAATGGTGTGCCTGTCACCAAGTTAAGTTGCAAACAGGCAAGATTCGTTAAAATAAAACGTCATTTCTTTAAATTCAAAGGTGTGCCTGTCACCGTGTAAAGATGCAGGCAAATACGATGTGCGAGCGGGACGATTAAATCTCTGATGAAAATAAAAATAGTCATGTATGAGGAAAATCAGAATATCAGAGAAACACCTTGACCTCACATTGAATGTCAGCACGAATATTAGCGATGTTTGAAAATGCAGTCTTTATGAAATAAATTTGAAAGGCAAACTAAACTTTTACCTCAAGTTGACAGTCATCACATTAGACATAGAGGCTGAAGATCAATTCTGAAAATGGAGGCACGTTACTTGCGTCAAGCCGGATGGCTCTAGGTTCGTTGCTGCTTGTCAGCGTCAACATGTAGCTGATTTATCCAGTAAGACAGAGAAGACATCACAAGAAACGATCCTTGCTTCCATCCGACGCTTCATGAAACAGTGAGTAGCGCGTGCAAGATCTATTTAAATCCAAACGATGCGATGGCGTTGTTTGAAAACATTTTTTTTTTTTTTTGAAGAAATAGAAAAAAAATTGTTCTCAAAGTCACCAATTGACACACTACCACCACCTCCTTACATGAAAAAAAACATGAGCTGATGTTAAATTCGGCTCCTTTAGGAAAATATCACATTACGAGTGATTTGGCAGGAATTACTTTAAATCGTCATAGTCATAGTCGTACAAGTATCCTCCATGCCAAACATCAGAAATTAACTTCACTCGTTTCAAATACTTGTCAATTTGAATTTCCTTGTATGACATTGGAGAAAGAGAAAGTTACTGAATTGACATGAGTGTTTCTCACACAAAAAAAAACGGAAGGCTGAAGTAAACAGCTCTGACGATATTTGTCCATGAGACTATAAACTGCCTCTCAGTGAAGGACAATTTGGCTCCTCTCCGGTGGGCAAAGTAAAGATGCACAAAGTCAATTTCATTCTTTTCTTTAAAAAATTTAGGCAGATATCATTTTTAAACTTGGCTTTGTTTGAGGGTTGAACATCTTTTTCGTTTTCACATGCAGCATGTTAATAAATATTTTTTTTTAAAGAAAATATACAGACACAGCTCACCTGCATTTGGGCTGTCCGTTGTGATGGACTCTGATGGGGCAGGCAGGTAGCAGTTGGTCTGGTTACTTGAAAATAATCTTTTATCTTGAGGTGTGTGCTTTTTAATCAGCTTGATCATCATTTCTTTTCATTTAGTTGTGTTTTAAGTTGCTGTTTTATCTTTCAAGAAGGTAAATCGTTGCTTGACATTTATAAATAGCTTACTTGTTAGACTTCAGGTGCACTTCATCCTTTAAAGTTGTAGGTTCGTTGATTCCTCGTCGCCAAAATGTAGTGAGTATGTCCCACAGGTTCTGGTGTAGATATGTAGACACCATAGACCATATCAGGTACTTGTAGAAGGTGTTTATTAAGCAGAAGTCATAGTCAAGATTACAGCCCCAGGAGGAGCTTGGCGGGCATCCGTGATGGCCACGTGAGCACAGCGCTCTCCGGACCCCCGCCACTCCCGGCATGATATCCTGAACATATCCGGATTCTTCACGAGGATTTGTGTAGAGGACGCTGGGCTGATCTTCCTGGGAATTTTGGAATTTGATTTGGACCCGGGGCGCCGAAGATACGACGACTCGAACTTTCGGGGTCCGCCCTTGAGGTGCGCCCGGGACTGGGTGCGGCACTGTGGCCGTCTTGGAGTTGAACAACAGCGGCAGGGGGATTGGACTTGTGGGTCCCCCTCTTAAGTTTCGGTTTCGATTCTGCCTCAGACTGAGACATCTGGCAGGGGAGTCTGGCCTTTGCTGGGTCCGACGCACGAGACGGCTGTCGGGCCTTTGGCCAGCTTATTCTCCTTCCAGGCTAGTTCACTCCTAGTGGTACCCTCGCCGCTGCTTTTTGGTCCCGACGCCCTACTTTCCTGTGGTCATTTCCATCGGGTCGAGTGGGTCTCCTGGTGACGCGGTTTCCGACATGGCGGGCAGAGGGGACCGAGAGACACGAAAGACCAAGACGCCCCTGCGTGGGGGCCCGGTCCAGTCTAATGTTATGGACCGTTACACCCATTTGAGGGGGTCCCCTGGAGCCGCCCTGCCTGGCCCGAGTGTGGTTGACCACACTGTGGACGCGTCAACGGAGCCGTCCTTGCAGGACATCATGGGTGCCATTTCTGGCATGAAGGAAACAATAGGCCAACAGTATGAAGCTTTGGCCCACAAAATCGACACCGTGGCCATTGATGTGAACTTGATTCGGGCCGACCTATCTAAAACCAATGAGAAGGTGAAGTCATTGGATCTCAAATCATCCAGCCTCACGGCAGACGTCTCGGAGATACAGACGGAGATTGGCAATCTCCGTAGGGTGAATGATTTCATGACCCGGCGCTTGGAGGACTTTGAGAACAGGGCACGTCGCTGTAATGTGCGTGTGGTTGGCGTTCCGGAGAATCCAGACCCGCACTCTGTTGATCTCCTGGTCGAGGACCTGATCCAGAACTACCTCTCTCCGTCTGGGTTGAGTAAATTCTTCGCAGTGGAACGTGCCCATCGTGTTCCGGGAGGCCAGGGTAAGCCGGGCGCCCCGCCGAGGCCTATTGTTGCGAAACTCTTCCACTATAGGGATCGGGACGCTATCCTGCAGGCATTGCGCGTGAAGGGCCCGGTGGCCTTTGAGAATGCCACGGTGAACTTTTACCCGGACTTTTCTCAACAGGTGCAGAAACAGCGTATGGGCTTCCGTGGAGTCAAGAAGCGCCTCCGGGACATGGGATTGAGCTATGCTATGCTTTTTCCGACCAGGCTGCGAGTTGAGTACAATGACCGAACCTTTTTCTTTGATCGGCCTGATTCTGTGAATGACTGGCTGGACTCTCTGCCGGACCGGCCTCCTGCGACTGAGCCCGCCGACCACCCGGGTGGTGCTGAGGGTGGTGTAGAGAGCTGAACTACTTGTCTATGCCCGGGTCTTCGTGTAGAGTAACTTCTTCTGGGATTTTATGCCTAAGTGCCTCTACTGTCTGTGTGTTCTCTACGTTATTTGTCTTGATCGGGGTGGCGGGTGGGCCAGGGCCTTTCCTCCTCCGGGGTCTTTTTGTAGCATGGGGGTTCTTGGGCGACAGGCACACTGCATGTTGGGGTGGCTTTTTAGCTTCTTGCAGGGGTGCAGGGTGGGGGGTGTTTTCTTGATTGTTGGGGGGTGGGTGGATGGGAAGTTTGATGTTTGTGTTTTGTTTTATCAAGGCGATTCTATCCTGCTAATGATGTTTTTGATGTCATGCTCATTGGGGGGGGGTTTCGGCGTCGCTGTGTGGGATGGGGGGTAGCGGGTTGAGGTTTATTTTGTGGAATGTCAATGGTCTGGGGGATCGCATTAAGCGGGGTGTGGTGTTGCGATGTCTACGACGTTTGTCTCCGGATATTGTTTTTCTACAGGAGACTCATTTGGTGGGCAATACATGTCGTGCAATGAATAGGTGGGGCTATCGCCTCGCCGCGCATTCGGGGTTTACCACGGGTTCCAGGGGGGTGGGTATCCTTGTTCGGGCTTCCCTCCCCCTGGCTATTGATGATGTGATCCTTGATGATCGGGGGCGTTACGCCGTCCTCGTGGGACGCTATGAGGGTCGGACCCTTTCCTTGTTTGCCGTTTATGTGCCCCCCGGTCTACAGACCTCTACCTTTTCCGATTTGGGTCGGGTGTTGTTGAACCTCCCTGATAGTATTCTTTTCATAGCTGGGGACTTTAATTCTGTGTTCTCCGGTCTAAGCGATCGTCACCCCCCTAGGGACACTCCTTCGGCCCAACAGTGGCTGGGTGGGTTTCTGGATACGTTTGGCTTGGTGGATTGCTGGAGGCTTATGCATCCTACTCAGCTTCAATACACTTTCCATTCTGGGGCCATGGGAGTTTGTCTAGACTGGATTATTTCCTGATGCCTGCGGCGCAGTCGCCGGCGGTTCGCGAGATTAGACACCTCCCCCGGGGCATCTCTGATCATTCACCGCTCTGGCTTTGTTTTGAGGTGGGGGTGGGGGCGGCGGGCCGGGTGGCTCCTATTAACCCATGGTACCTCACCTCCCCCGAGACCCGTGATCTCTTGATTAAGTCTTTGGACGACTATTTTCTAGACAACGTGGGGTCCGTCTCCTCTGCGATATCCCTGTGGGAGGCCTTTAAGACAGTGATTCGCGGGCAGGCTCTTTCCCTTATTGCTGAATCTAAAAGGGCGAGGAATCGAGAGGTGGTGGACCTTGAGAGGGAGATCGCTGAGATAGAGGCTGACCTGGAGTCGGATGTTACACCTGGTAAACTCCACGCCCTTGGTCTGAAACAATTTGCTTATAGGTCTTTGGTTACAGATGCGGCTAAACTGATGTTTCGGGAGCAACAGGGTCGTTTGTATGATGTGGGGGACAAAGCGGGTAAATTGCTGGCATGGTTGGATAAGAAGGAGAGGGCGAGTCGTGTGGTGCCTGTGATTCAGACTTCGAATGGTGTGAGAGTGACCGACCCGGTTGGAATAGTTGAATGTTTTGCGGACTATTTTCGTGTGGTTTATTCCCCTGTGTCTGAACGGGATGTTGATGACTCTCGCCTTTTGTTGCGTGATATAGCTCTGCCCAGTGTTTCCGATTTAGACCGAGTCTCTTTGGAGTCCCCTTTCACTACGGACGAGATAGCGACGGCCATTCGCTCACTCCGTTCGGGCAAAGCTTTGGGCCCGAATGGATTGCCAATTGAATTGTACAAGCTACGCCCTGATAAGGTGGCGCCCTATCTTCGCACCATGTTTTTGGAATCCCGGGAGCGGGGTATTCTCCCATATGATCAGCGTCTGGCTACGATTGTTGTTATTCCCAAAGAAGGTAAACCTCGGGACCTTTGTTCGTCTTATAGGCCCATTTCCCTGTTGAATGTTGAACCCAAGGTTCTAGCTAAGCTTCTGGCTACCCGCCTCTTGACGGTCATTGGTGGCTTGGTTCATCCGGATCAATCCGGATTTATCCCGCATCGCAACACGGCTCTTAACCTACGTCGTCTCCACGGAGCTGTTGCGAGGGCGGGGCTTCTGACGGAGCCGGCCATTTTGGCTTCGCTAGACGCCTCGATGGCCTTTGATACGGTAGAGTGGCCCTATCTTTGGGCAGCTCTTGAGAAATTTGGTTTCGGACCTGAGTTTATTGGTTGGGTGAAATTGTTATACGCCGAACCCTTGGCACAGGTGGTGGTGAACGGTCGGGTTTCTGTCCCCTTCTGCCTGGGTAGAGGGACCCGTCAGGGATGCCCCTTGTCTCCGTTGCTTTTCGCGCTTGCCCTGGAACCGTTAGCTGCGTGGCTTCGATGGGAACCTTCACTCAAAGGGATCCGTTGGTCCCCGGATTTTGAAGACCGCGTCTCGCTTTACGCAGATGACATTCTTCTGGATCTTACTTCCCCGCGTAAATCTTTAAATGTCTTATTTGACGTTCTTACTTCGTTTGGTGCTAACTCAGGTCTGGTGATTAATTGGGCTAAGTCCTGTGTGTATGTTCTCTCGGGTGTTTTGCCCCCATTACCGGACAGATTTCCTATCCAGGTTGTCCAGTCTGGCTTCAAGTATTTGGGGATCTTTATTACGCTGGACTCTTCACTTCGGTTCGAGCGTAATCTCCTCCCCCCGCTTCTTAGACTGCGACTGGATGTGGCCCGCTGGTGTAAACTACCCCTGTCTCCTCTGGGCAGGGCTGCCCTTTTTAAAATGATGTCTTTGCCACGATTCCTATACGCACTTCAAAATTCTTTTGACGACGTTCCCGCTACCTATTTCCGAGAGATCGAGAGTCTTCAAAGGCAACTGATCTGGGACGGGCGTCCACGTATCGCCCTCGCGAAACTTACTATCCCTTGGTACGACGGGGGCATGGCGCTCCCCGATATCAAGAGATATTATTGGGCTACCCAGCTGTCTGCCATTAACCACGCAATGTATTCCCCGGGTCGAGATCCGGCCTTTGAGATGGATAGACTCCAGCTGCCGGGAGGGGATTTTAATAGAGCGCTTTATTCCAGATCGGCTGGGCGCCATCTTACGGGCCCGTCCAGGATAGCAGTCAATGTGTGGCGCGCCGCGAATGTGAGTTTGGGATGGGAGAACCGACTGACAATGGCGACTCCGCTTTATGCTTCCGAACGTTTGGGATGTCTCTGGTCTACTAAGGGCTTTGACCGCTGGGATATGATTGGGATATGTAAAGTGGGTGATGTCTGTGTGAAGGGTAGAGTGAAGTCTTTCCAGGCCCTTAAGGCCGAATATGACTTGAGTGATAGAGAGTTTTTTCGATATCTGCAGGTCCGGCATGCTCTGGCCTCAGTACTGACTCCTGATGTGACCCTACCCGAGTCCTCCCCCCTTGAGGATCGCATACTGGATGGACACCTGCCCGATAGCACTATCTCCCTGATTTATAAGAAACTGATTAATAATCGCGCTGATTTACTGCTCCGACTTCGGGAGGTTTGGGTCGGTGACGGGTTGGACTTGGATGACGAGGATTGGCAGTCGGCACTCTCTTCTCCGAAAGAGGTCGCCATCCCCGCCCGTCTTCGTTTGGTTCAACTTAAGATCCTCCACCGGGTGTATGTAACTGGTCCGCGTCTGGTAGTAATGGGTTTTTCCCCGGATGGCTTATGCAAACGTGGTTGTGGGATGAGTGCTACATTTCTGCATATTCTTTGGGAGTGCCCGGTGGTAGCGGCCTACTGGATTGATGTGCTTGCGGTGATGACTGTTGTGACTGGCATTACCCTCCGGCCTGAGGCCCGACGATGCCTGTTGAATGTGTGGGAACCCACCGACTATTCTGTGGCCCAGGCCAGATGGGCGACCTTGGGATACATGGTCGCGAAGCGAGACATTGCGCAGCTCTGGGGCGCGTCCAGACCTCCCGACGTCTCGGTGTGGGAGGATAACATGGACTGGTCCATGTTCCGAGAGAAGACCGTCTATGTAGCTAGGGGCAGACCCAGGGCGTGGACGAAGATTTGGGGTCAGTGGAACGAATATCGTGGAGACATTTGTACCCCTCCCTTGGTTGACACTCCCGATGTTACCCTATCTCCCTAGGCTGGTGTTCCCGAAATTTTTCATGCTGTTCTAGGATTTTCCTGTCCTCCCCGCTGTCCCCCCCCCCCCAGCTTTGTCGAGTCCCACTGATTGTGCTTTCGTCTTCCTGATTAGTAGCTTTCCCCTCCGCCTTCTGGGCTGACCTTGATTAATGTGCATTCGCCTTGTTTAGAGTTTGTAGTTTTTTTATGTTTATTACAGAAAATTGTTATGTCCTGTCCTATGTTTTGAGCAATACTTGGTATCTGATTTGTGCCTGGCCTCGGAAGTAATCGTTTGCTTCTTATGTTGTGCGTTGCTATTAGCGGCCAGCCCGTGTGGTTGTAGGCCCATCTCTGTGATTTTTCTTTGATTGCTCAATAAAAGTTTTTAACCAAAAAAGAAAAAAAAAAAAAAAAAAGATTACAGCCCCATCAGGAGCAGCCTACTGGCCGCTCAGCCCATCCTTAACTGTAGCTCTGATGCATCCAACATTCCACCCACACTAGGATTCTAATAAGAATACACACACACTGGGCTGAGCAGGTGGATACAAGTACATACTTATAATATGAGAATACTATAGAATGGAGTGCAGGCATTTTTCAACTGAGAGCTGTCTGCTTGAGTACTGAGTAGGAAGAGGGGGCCCTTGGATTATCAGTAAACCACTGCCTATGTGAGTTTCCAGAAATCTGGGGCGACGTATATGGGTTACTGTCTGCACAATGAGCTATTGTTGAGTAATGTTGGAGCCATACACTTGTAGTTTTTCTTTTACATAGCATGCATTTTTAAATCACTTTGTTGTTGTATTATTTACCAGCATTTTGATGACTCTTGTCTGGGACCGTCGAGGCTCATTTCAAGGGAGACTCTGTCCAAAAAAAGATATGTTGCAGAAATATAAGTCCTGATCACACTGGGATAGACTCACCAGGTATAACATATGCCATTTAGTAAAGCTATCCCGGTAAGAATAGGACCTATCCCGTTAATATGCTGGAACATATTTTTTTTCCAAACAAGTCTCCTTGGTTTTCAATTCATCTCAGAGCAAGTTGTTATTTTCATGTCAAGACGGTATCTGGAGTAACGACTGTGCCCATGGTAGGCAAACGTAAAACTAATACTAGGGGGAAAAGGATGGCATAGGGTTTACCTAGTCACTAGAAGAAATAAATGCACAAGTGGTGGCTACCGATGTCCTGATGGGACATAAGGAAGAACTTTTTTCACTAAATTGTTTATAGGCAGAGAAAGTTCACACTTGGATATTGGCATGTTGACAGATGGCGGTTGGCTAGTTCACTTTATAGTGGTTGGTAAATGGCAGTATGATTTTATGTGTGATCCAAAAGAGATTTTGTTGACATTTTTCAGGTCATGCGAACCAATGTGGGGTCTTGAATTGTGACAAAATTAAAGAAGGCTTTGATTGCCGAAACATACATTAAATAGAATCTATCAGAGCCATGATAATGTGAATAAATCAAGTTGACAGCATTTCACTTGGGACTTCTTTGATGTGATCTTTAGGACACACAAATGTTACAATACTAAAAGTTATTATGAGTAACGGAGAGATGAACTGAAATTGTATAGTCAAAATGTACTGAAATTTTGCACATGCTCAAGACCTGTGATACTGAAGTGCCGAAATGTTGTTTTATTGTGCGAAAGGATGCATGGATAGTAATGTAGACTTATGGGAGATTTGGTATGATTGGGGTTGAATGGAGTGTTTTTTAAATTCATCATTGTGGTTTCTAATGTTGACCTGTATTGAAAGTATTGAGGATGTACATTTAGATTGAAGTAAGTTACATGCGGAGTACTATTTGATGCACTTGTATAACACTGAAGAGATATAATAATAAAATGTTAAATAAATGATAAAACAACTATTCCCCTATCAACCCACAAACCACTACAAAACTTAAAAATGCAAAATGTAATTAAGATACAATTAATAACTACTAAACATTTAACACATTTATTAAAAAACAAAACAAATTCTTATATAAAAAAATAGATCACATACTTTTTAAAATACATACTACAATACATAGTAATAATGAAAACCTCAATATTTTAAATAACTATATTTTTGCAAACGATATTAATAACTTCGATATGTCCCAAAATGATATTTCTTACCTGCAAGTCGATATTCTTGACGACAATATTCTTCCTGGCGATATTTCTGTATCACGGTATTTAAAACTCAATATTTGTGTATGTCAACATTTTAAACTCGATAGTCTGTCTGTGCACTCTGCTGACATTTCGAGATTGCAGATCGCCTGAATTACAGCTCAGCTCAGTTGATTTCTGTCACATCCACGGGGGATGTCCCTCTCTACATCAAGATGGACAGCCTGATGACACTTACCCACAGGTATTGGAGAGTTAGATTACCTGGGGCCGTATTACACATGACTGAGCAAGCGCTCGTTGACGCTGTGCATCAGAGTATGCCCCCAATGGCATTATAGAAGATTGGTTTGTAATGCACTGTGATGTTGGCACAGACTTTGAGCTCTGTGTTTATGTGCGTTTACGTCTGTGCGCATGTTGTATTAGCGCACAGACACAAATGCACATAAACACAAACATACTCCAGCGCACAGCGACAACTAGCGTCGGTGCAGTCATGTGTAATACGGCTCCTGGTAGGTATTCTTGGCAGATCATCCACCCCATTCAAACCTAGGTTGGGAGCGTTAGGTAGGATCACACTTCATTATGCTTTATTATACTACATATATTCTAGCATATATTCACTTTTTTAGCACATTGGTGGAATTATTCATTCTCTCCATTGTTTTATTATTGCTGATTATAGTTACAGGCTTCCATCTATTAGTAATTACAGCACACATATTTTACTCAAGAATCTCATTTCTTCAATAAATATTGAAACTGCAGATTGTGTATTCCTAGCGTATTTCCTTTGGGTATACATGAGCGTGTGAACGAAAAGGGTTTTAGATCTGTTACCATGATTTCTTGGGGAGTCAGGGTTGTCGTGTTCTGAGGTTGCACACATATTTGTTACCCTGTAAGGTGATGCCCTGTAAGGTGAGGGTGCAAATGTTACACTGTGAGCTAGCAGGATTATAGCCTATATGACAACATCTCTACAAAATCAGACTCGCAACATCCCAATGTTTATGTTCTCCAACAAATGCACAGTTTTTACTGAGAAGGTATAAAGCCGCACAACACTATAGAGTTGTGTGCCACAAGTTGAGTATCTATATTGGCATTCCACATTTCAAAATCACAGATTGTAGTCATTATTATATTTTGAAGCTTCTGTTCTCCTGAAGTTGTAGGTGTTTTTTTGTGTGATTTACAAGTAAGTGTATATCTCACTGCAGACATAAAACTGTTTACTCTTCCCTTCCAAAATAACAGTTCTTGGATATCCAAAATGACATTTTGCAT
This sequence comes from Lissotriton helveticus, assembly GCF_964261635.1. Lineage (NCBI taxonomy): Eukaryota > Metazoa > Chordata > Amphibia > Caudata > Salamandridae > Lissotriton > Lissotriton helveticus. The sequence continues at coordinate 1,065,611,366 of NC_136065.1, read as the reverse complement.
AAAAGTTTTCTTTTGCTCTGTATTTCCGCTGACAATGCTTTCCACATCTATGTGATTGGAAACACAGTCCTTGCTGCTTTAGGCCTTTTTGCTCATTTTCTTTTGGAATGCTACATGTAATATATACCTCTATGAAATTACAGACTCATCTGTATCTGTTCCAAATGTAGGTTAATCTTTTACCCACAACAACATGTGAATATAAAGAGCACCTCTTGCTTGGTACTCTTTTCATAAAAAGGAATCAATAAGTTCTCCAATAGGTGGATTTTGTTTGTTGCAGATGAAGGATAGCATAGCTTGAAATCAGTGGTTAAAATACCTGAAAACATTTACAGGATTCAAAGAGCAAGGTTTTCCTGTGTGTCTTCAGTTCAATGCCTTTAATGTTAGACTTGACTTCTCTCAAAACCTCATGTAAATCATAACATGCATACTCTGCACAAGTCAGTGTTACAAACTAAGCTGGTGTACCTAAAGTTCGCAACTTACACTTCAGCTCGCTACGATGATACCAATACTCATTGGACCCATGTTGGCATCTTATCAAATTTATCACATTGTACTTGAGTTTGTTATCTTTTCCATATATTTTTTCAACAAAGTCTTCTGCAGACATTTTTGTACATTTACTCCTGCCTTGAGAATATGATTAACAGCATACGACAGTTCAGACAAATCACTTTCAAATAAGAGATAGATTACACATGGTATGCTTTGTCAAAATCTAGGTTACTCTGAATATAATCTTGTTGACCTCTATTCAGTTGAAGGTACTTGCAGAGGGCGAATCATCATAATGTCCTCCTACTCCAGTTGGAAATAGTTGAGGAAAACATTGCACTTCGAAATGTTTCACCCACACACTGATTGGTGTTCCTTTAGTTTGTTTCATCTGATACAGTTCAATAGCATCCCCCATAATCTCTTTCCAATGCAGTGGATGAATACTGTAGTATTCATATATTTCTTCAGATCTACTTCTACCCAGTTTTTGAAACTGTCCACTTTAAGGCAACATTTCTTCCTCCATGCAAGTTCCATGTGCGACAACATCTACATCTTTATAGTACACATTATTCTCTTTAAGATACAAAGTAGCTTTCTGCACCTTTTTTACATCCACTTGTTCCTGCCAGATTTTCTTTGTTTTATGTGGGAGCACCATTTACTAGAATAACAAGCAGTTCTTCCAAATCTCTCTATACCCACATTTTCAATATGGCATTTAAAATCTAAAGGTAAATAAACAACTTTACCTTCAGCCCTTTAAGAAGCTCAGTGGGTGGTAAGTTTCCACTCTTTAGTTCCATACAAACTATTGTTTGAAAAGAGCGTATAGATTGCATGAATATTCCTTCATAAACATTTAGATGCTGAGGTTCCTCTAGAATTTCAACCACCTCTAACCTATTGTGTATTGCTCTGGCAGGCATTTTGTTGTCCTCTAATTTGTCATAGCAATACTTGCAGATGATTTGGTATGTTGATAAATCAAAACGTTCTTCCAAAAATAAATACACTGCACATTCTAGTCACTTTTCTCTGTTTTCTTCTTCAGGATTCAAAGACACATCAACATTTTTAATTTGGCCTTTGTAGTGGGTGCGCTGACAATAAATACAAACATAGGGACTCATTACGATGGCAGACGGAGGTACATCTGCTGTGCTGGCAGTGGCGAAAAATGTCCTTTTCCGCACTCCATCGGCGGTCCTCGCGTCCACCATATTACAATGGGCAAACATAGCCCATTTCCCATCCGCTGCGGAGTTACGTGATCCGCCAGAATTTCCCTTACACAATGGTGGCAGAGGGAGTCAACAGAAAAAGACCGCTGTGCGGAATGACGTCCTGACCGCCGTACAAATCCAAATGCCCCAAACACCCCATCGCACCGCAGCGGAGAATCCAGCAACCCGGAGACGGCGGAAGCACTACAGCGGAAAGCGAAACTACAATCCCGGTTACCACCATGTGATCCTTACCATTATGGATCCAGCTCTTGAAGCCTTTTCGCTGCTGTACTCCATTCACTACCAGCAAATAAGACATTGGCGTAGTAAACACCGCAGGTACGGTAAAATAAGTCTCCGCATACAACCACAATACACAACTCCTGTGCTGAAATACGGTTCCTGTCCACATCAGACACCTTGGTGGGGACAGGAACATATCTTCAAGGGTACTCCCAAATGTCCTGCCTGAAGGAAATCCACACCTCCGCATCCGGGTCATCCATCAATCGCAAAATCATTGCTATATCCCGGGCGAATCACCGCAGCGGTGGGAAAACATGCAAACAGTGTATCAGGCATGGGCATCCTGGTCAAATTCTCAAGGCTCCACATTCACTCTACCCACAGTACGCTTCCCTCACCCATTTGCGCACATGCTGTGTACCCCTCCTGTGCCCTACCCATCCCTGCATAATTTACCAGCCAGATGTGGCAAGACCTCACACGGTAACTAGACATAATATCGAATTCAAAATATAGAAAAGCCATAATATCCAAGTCATTATATGGAATGGACAAAATATCGAATGGACAGAATATAGTGGTGTAAAATATCGAATTGAAGGTAAGTAATATAATATCGATTTTTAAAATATAGAAAGTCAAAATATCGAAGTGTATAATATAGGTATTAAAATATATCGAATTTATAATAATATCACATTTTTTAAAGTGTTTTGTATGTTAGTATATGTGTAAAAAGTGTAAAAAATTTTGTAATTTATTTTAAGGAATGAATTTTATGTTATTTAATTTTTGCTTAATTTAATTCTGTAGCGGGTTGTGGGTTGATAGGGGAATAGGGTGGGAAGTAATTTAATTATATTAAATTAAATATTAATTTTTAGAAATGACTAATTATTTTTTATTTAATTTTGCGTTTTAGTTCTGTAGCGGGTCGTGGGTTTATAGGGGAATAGGGTGGGAAGTAATTTAATTGTAATTAATTAAATATTTGTATTTATTTATTGGTATTCATTTTGAATTAATTGTTAATTAGTTTTTAATTGGTAATTCATTTTTATTAATTGATAATTATGTTTATTTTATTCATTTGTTTTCCGTAGCGGGTTGTGGGTTTATGGGGAACAGGGTGGGAAGTACTTTAATTGTAATTAAGTAAATAATTTTTATTTATTTAATGGTATTGATTTTTACTTTACTGTTAATTAATTGTTAATTGGTAATTCATTTTTATTAATTGGTAATTAATTTGTATTAATTCATTAATTGATAATTACGATAATTGTATTAATGTATTTTCTGTAGCGGATTGTGGGTTTATAGGGGAATAGGGTGGAAAGTAATTTAATTGTAATTAATTACATATTAAAAATAATTTTTGTGTATTGATAATTAATTTACTGTTAATTAATTATTAATTGGTATTAATTTTTATTATTAATTAGTTTTTGTTATTGAAAATTAGTTAGTTGTTAATTAATTATGAATAGGTAATTCATTGTAATAACTAATATTTATTTGTATTTTTAATTGTTTAATTATTACATAATATAAAATTGATACTTACTTTTAATACATTTTTTATTTATTGGTATTGATATTTAATTTATTTTTATTAATATATTAAATCATTACTTTTCCTACTGTTAAACTCACTAGAGTGGGAATAGTAATTTTTACCCCAGGCTATCCAACGCTTTCCCTACTTTTGCACTATCTGGAGTGGGAATAGTAATTTTTACCCCTACGCTATCCAACGCTTTCCCTACTGTTGCACTCTCTGGAGTGGGAGTAGTCATTTTTACCCCTACGCTATCCAACGCTTTCCCTACTATTGCACTCTCTGGAGTGGGAATAGTAATGTTTACCCCTATGCTATCCAACGCTTTCCCTACTGTTGCACTCTCTGGAGTGGGAATAGTAATTTTTACCCCTACGCTATCCAACGATTTCCCTACTGTTGCACTCTCTAGAGTGGGAATAGTAATTTTTACCCCTACGCTATCCAACGCTTTCCCTACTGTTGCACCCTCTGGAGTGGGAATAGTAATTTTTATCCTCCCGCTATCCAATGCTTTCCCTACTGTTGCACTCTCTGGAGTGGGAATAGTAATTTTTACCCTCCCGCTATCCAACGCTTTCCCTACTGTTGCACTCACTGGAGTGGGAATAGTAATTTTTACCCTCCGGCTATCCAGCGCTTTCCCTACTGTTGCACTCACTGGAGTGGGAATAGTAATTTTTACCCTCCCCCTATCCAACGCTTTCCCTACTGTTGCACTCACTGGAGTGGGAATAGTAATTTTTACCCCTACGCTATCCAACACTTTCCCTACTGTTGTACTCACTGGAGTGGAAATAGTAATTTTTACCCCTACGCTATCCAACGTTTTCCCTACTGTTGCACTCACTGGAGTGGTAATAGTAAATGTTACCCTCCCGTTATCCTACGGTAAAAATATTGTATCTTTTTTATTAATATTACGTTAATATATATATATATATGTTTTAAAAAATAAAATTGTATTTTTATTTAAAACTTAAATTAATTATTTAATAATTTTAGAGTAATTTAAGTATTTTTAAGTATGTTTTAGTTAATTTTATTTATTATTTAATTAATTTTACATTACTTTTAAGACATTTAAAAAAATTCGATATTTTGACTTACTATTTTTTTTAAACAATATTTTTGATTCGATATTTTTGTACTTACCTGTTTGTAGATAGGAATTCGATATTTTTGCATTCTATATTTTTTCATTGATATTTTGGTAATTCTATATTTTTGTATTCGATATTATGTCAGTGATCCCCTCACACATCAAAGGGCAAGGTAGATTGACTGGGAAGGTGGGGGTGAAGATGAACACCCTGCACAGAAGGTCAGGGGCTGGACATCCCTCCTCCTCACACCTACCTTACACTCATGTGAATCAAACTGAGTAAAATTAAGCAATAAAGACTCATATTGCACGTGAATAACCACTGAAATGTTCACACTGCCTGTCAAGTCCCTCTGAAAGACCCCACACTAAACTTCTGCCACATACACATACCATAGGTCAGCAGCAATGGATGACAATGCATGGGCTAGCCCAAAGTGAGGTGGACAGTGCTGGAAAGCCATGGAGCAAGCCACATAGCATGTGTATATCACATGCAAGAGGAGGAACATATCACACCACCACTAGGCCCTCTAATCAGACATGGGTGGATCAATGAGTGAATTTAAACCACAGTGACCTCTGTGCAACAACTCAGGAACACATCAATGCAAGCCATGCATAGGCACAGGAATGATAGGAAGTGTCAGAAGTCATACAGTGACCAGCCACACATCTGTCTCAATGTACTTGACCTGTGTCTACCACTAGCACACCACACATGGATCATTGTCACATTCCCTGACTGGCAAACACAGTAGGATCTTCATACATGCCTCTCATCAACCCATCTCACACCTACAACACTCAACACCTGTGAGAAACACACATGAATATGCAAATGATGTCCTGTGATTTTACCGACAACGATTCACACAGCCTGGGGTGCATCTACAAATGTCAGACTCGCACTCAGGGATGCCTGAACCAATGCTAACACAAAAACAATGCCAAACACAAATCTCACAAACAGCATCCACAGGAGTCCAACAAGCCCAACCATGTTCAGCCAATCAGTGGAAAGGCAATGTGACTCTAGATAGAACAGCAATGCACACCATTGTCACTCTGAACCAATGCACAGACACGATACCCGAACACAAACAAGAATTGCCTCCTCCAAAAGCAATCATGAACAATAACTGGGATCAAGGGGACAAATCAGCTAACACACATACACATCACACCAGTCATCAAGTGAACAAGGTGTCATAGTGTACCACAAGCATGCACATGAACAAACCTGACACGTGACAGGCCAAAAATAGGAGGACAAACCAATATTGTGCACTCAAAAGAAGTTCATTAACATGAATCCACATTGCTGCATGTCACATACAAACAAGAAATTCACATTACACAAGCAACACACATATGAATGTATCACAATGCAGAAACTACTCACACACAATGTCATGCAAAAAGAAGATCACACACACATTGCACCTGTCATTAGAAAGAGCCAACACAGGCCAAACACTGCATACATCCACAACAAAAACACAACAGGCGCACATAACAAACCATCACATACCAAACTCAGCTGGACATCAGGGGGATGCACACCAAGCAAGTACAAGGCAACATACACTGACAGCACTGCACGCTGTTTGTGCACAACTACAAAACCAGTAGCACACATATCTGAGTGCCCCACCATGAACTCACACAACAGAAATCATCAAAGCACACAGATAACACCACGCTCAGGAAGGGCAGCAGTACCCCAGCAAACACACATACAGCCTAGCCTTCACCCACAGATGCACAACTCAGGCAAACCCAGCGGCAAACAACATGACTAGAGGACTGTGCTGCTCAAACATATGCACTGCACTTGACCAACCATGACTGCAAACTACTGGAAGAATATAACATGAAATTAATTATGAAACTGCCCTGTGTGGCACATTGGTCCTGTACACAGATTATCCTCACACCGTATAGTGTCATACTATGAAGTGGTGGGGAGGCTCACACACTGGAAAGCCATGGAGTGGTCACATGTGACTGAAGTGGTGTGGACAGGTGAGGAGTGTACAGTCCACAAACACATAGAGGAGTAACTCACAATGTGTAGGCATCAGAAGCACCTAGAGGGGACAGTATGACCGCTCATACCACATACCATACTGGAGCAAAACATAGGTTAAGTGACAGCAATGTATGAGAAAACTCACAAATAATGTCAGTGTGGCTGAGCAGGTCAGCACAGTGAGCACAAATAGAAACAAGACCCTTGGCTCATCAACAATACACAACACAGACTTTGCAGTCACACACTCTGCATATTCACAACTGGCAGCAACAACAAGTAGGTGTCCCCCAGGAGTGCAGGGACACGCCGACACACTGCACAATGCTCAACCTACGACTCCAACATGTGCCCACAATCTCAAGCACATAGCAGATAATTTAACCAAACAGGAACTCATTACCTGGGTCACACTTGTATGTATTTGGCATTGCAGGGGCACACACACATGAACACTACTGAAAATGACAGACCATTCACACTGTATGACTACTCAAGTGCACACATTCATAATGTACCCATGTGACTATGAACACAGGAACACACACGATGGCTACACACCTACTTTGCACACATCAAGAAAGAGCACACAGAAATGCTGGACCTTGGCCACACCGCAAGTAATCCTTTGGACAGCATTCACCTTTGTACTGGTATTGCATCTTGGCATGCCGTGCACAATTTAGTAAACCTGTGCACTGAATGATTAGGAGAAGAGTAGACCATCAAATACAACCATCAATGCACCCTCAAGCCTCAGACTCAAGAAGAACAAAAGTGCTTGTTACCTCTGGAAACCTCTGAAAAGAGTCAAACAAGCCATTGGCAATGTTAAAGTGGCATACAGAGCATGTGTCACATGAACCAATACCCATACATAAATCATTTTATTTAGCAAGGACATTGACAAAGCAGATAACAGGAGTGACTGTCTTTATTACATAATACCCAGATAGGCATTAGAAGTACAAACAGTATGGCCATTGGCCAGTCCAAGTTCAAATATGTACATGTGTGCATGAGAAACTGCACAGGGAATGGGCATCCAAAGTGACAAACAGTAAGGCCATTGGCCAGTCCAAATTAAAAAAAGACACAAAGGTGCATGAGAAACTTCACAGGAAATGGGCATCCAAAGTGACAAACAATAAGGCCATTGGCCAGTCCAAATTGAAATTATGTACATGTGTGCATGAGAAACTGCACAGGGAGTGGGCATCCAAGTTGACAAACAGTAAGGCCATTGGCCAGTCCAAATTCAAATAAGGCACATGTGTGCGTGATACACTTCACAGGGAATGGGCATCCAAAGTGACAAACAGTAAGGCCATTGGCCAGTCCAAATTGAAAGTATGTACATGTATGCATGAGAAACTGCAGGAAATGGGCATCCAAAGTGACAAACAGTAAGGTCATTGGCCAGTCCAAATTCAAAGTATGCACATGTGTGCATGAGAAACTGCACAGGGAATGGGTAACGCCGTCCACTGCCATGGGATTCACCCCAGCTCCGGGGATACAAATGGACAGTCCAGCCACCACAGTGGGAAAGATGGTGTTGGAAGGGGGACTTTGCCTCAAATTTGGCTGTCAGTTGAACTGGGAGGTGGCTGATTGTCAGGGCCAGTTGGAGGACTGGACCTGGGAGAGAGAGGACCAGCTGAGGTAGAGGCATCAGTGGCTGTGGGAGCCTGAGGGCTGCTTGGACCGGGTGGCGTGGTAGCATGGGGAGGCGGAGACATGCTTCCACGAGACACAGGTTGTGGCGGTGAATGTTGAGTGCTGGGTCTCAACCTCTTGGGGATTCAATAGCCCACAATTGTCTTCGCTGGAGTGGGAAGTGAGGTGGGCACAACAGCCTCACTCTCCAACAAAAAGTGTATCCAGTGCAGGTGGCTCTCCCCGTGGGGATTTGCTGGATCTGGTGGCCTTGCCTTTTCCCCTCCATCCCCTGTTATCCAGGTGAACCTCCCCAGTTTGCTCTCCTGTCCCCGCTTCGCAGGGGTGTGAGTGGGAGTAGAGGTTGTGGGTGAATGTGCCTTAGAGAAGTGTTTGCGTTGAGTCGTTACAGGCACTAGGTTCACAGCAGATAGGGCAAACTGTTTGTCTGTCGGAGCAGGTGTGGGGATGGGAGTGCCCATGGATGGGGGTGATTTGGATACATGTGAAGTTGAGGCCTGCTTCTTGGCCTGATGCTCCTGAGTGTCCCGTGATGGGCTTTTGCCTTTGCGCTCCTGTGTGCCTGTTTTGTTTTTTGGGGATGGTGTCTGTGGTCTGGGCTGTATGGAGTGCTGCTGTTGTGTGCAGCGTGGGGAGGACTTGGTGCCTGAGAACTGTGGTGTGTGAGCACTCTCCTCAGGGTGTGCCACTGGCAGGGTGGTTGCTGAAGGGACTGGAGCTGGACTGGGAGCCTGTGACAGCTGAATGGTTGCTGTCACTGTGGAGGACAAAGACTGGACAGTTCTGCGTAGCCCACCCACGTCAGAATGAATGCCCTCCATGAAGGCAACTACCTGTGCCAACTTCTTGTCATGATCCTGGAAGGCATCCAGGAAAGCAGCTTGACCTACACACAACTGGCGCAAAAGGTCCACCACCTCCACACTTAGGGCAGCAGGGGAGACAGGGGGAGGGGCAGCGTTACCTGGGGGCAAGGAGACTCCACTTTTCCTAGGGCTGGGGGCACGCACAGCACTCATGGGAGCAACCGGGAGCCTGGGCACTGGACGATGTGTGGTGGAAGAAGAGGCAGATTTCTAACTGCCTGTGCCTGCCAACACGGAGGAGTCACTGTTGGAGTCTGATGATGTTGAGGTTGGTGTTTCTGAGCTTGATTCATCCAGGGAACTCCTGTCCCCCTCCGAGGCACTGGTCACATCAGTGACAGTGAGCTCATGTGTAGTAGTTGTGCCAGAAGCTTCCCCACTGGTGTCGGTCCCCTGTCCTTCCATGCCCTTGGTAGCTGCTGCAAGAGACATAGGTTCAGTATAGTGCCAAAATCACAACCCTCATATGCAAGCAAAGCACAAAATTAGAAAATTATACCCCATGGTGCCATCCACCATGTGCAGTCAGCATGTGCAACCTTTATGCAATCATCAGAAGATGCAGGGAAACATGCATAGTTGGCATCAATGCCCCATGTGACGTTTACACAGCCAAAAAGCTGGCACGTGCCTCCTTGTAACCTAACATACCATTTTCTGTAAGCATACCTATGGGCCTGTAGGTGATATACATATACATCTCCACATGTCTCCTCAATCACATATGGAGTCACTTTAATGGAACAACACAGATACTGACCTGTCCTTTTGCAATGGCCATAAGCTCCTGAGATCCACCATGTTGTGCTTTGAAGCAGAAATACAGTTGCACATTGGTGTCAGATGTGTAGGTTTCATAAATTTTATGTTGTGCACAGCACACATCTACAAAAGCACACGGAGACAATGCTCACTGCTGTTCACTGCCAGCTGATGTCTATGACACTCATACTGCAGCATATGTCAGAAGGCCACATCTCATCTTGCAATTTCAAGGGTCATTGTATTAAACACATGAGAAACTACATGTTGTGAAAATGCATGACAGCTGCACTCAACACGGTGGCTACTTACAAGGCATTGAATCACACTAGAATCTTCACAGAGCTCCGAACTGGCTCAGGTTTGGAATTCATGCAGTCACTCACACCCAATGTCACCCTTTGCAGAATACTCACTCCCAACTTGCTGCTGATGGGCCCTCAACCGTCCATCCAGCTCTGGCTGTGTAACTGATAAGATGCGGGCCAGTAGTGGTGTCCTGCTCCTGCGCGCCAACCTGTCAGTCCAAGGAAGCCCCCCCAGTGTCATCTCTGCCACGTTTTTGCTCAGCCGGCAGATGCCATCCCACCTTTTGTGACTGGGTGTGCCATCGGTTGGAGACACCCAGAGCCCGCAACTTGTGTGCAATGGTCCTCCATATGGCCTTACGCTGGTGGACCTTAAGCTGCAGGAATGGGAGACAAGAAGAGGAAGTTTCAGTGGCACTGTTTCATGTACCACTGTGTGTCAGTACAGGATCATGAAAAACCAGAGCACACCAAGACAATGGCAATGGTCACTTCTCATCAGTGAACACTAGACACTTACAATGAATCATGCCACCTGATTGGTAAATTCAATGCTTGTGTGACATTGAACTCACTGATGACTACACATGCCATGTCAGTGCACAGGATAACATGCATTGGCATGTACTTCTTCACATGTCACATATGATATTTGGTGCATGTACACAGATCTGTTGTGAAATGGACCCTCACATTTGTGAACATGTCAATGTGTGAGATGGCTAATCATCCCACAGTAATGATGGACGGAATACATGATGTGACTATTTTTCTCTGTAGATTACTGAAATCATTTTGATAGTTGATCTGCTTATACACACTGTGCTCATTGTGTTGAAAATGTGTGCTCCGTCCGACTTACGCAAGAAGGTGTGGCAGGTACAGCAGCTACGCAGATACCAGCAGTGTTGCTGTTTCAAACATGTTCTGTGTCAACAACTCTCAGGGCTGGTGACACAAGATGTCAGAATGTACCATTTTCCATTCACATAGTCAGAATATGTTTTGGGGCTACTCAGTATGTACATACTGAAGACATGTACAACTACTTGAGATCAAGGTATCTCTTCATGTGACTTTTGCTTTAAGCTGTTGTTTCAGTTCAGTAATTGTTGGCGCTGTGTCAATCAAGACGTAAGATGTTAGACACATCTCATAGGGGAATCTCATTTACATGTGTCCACTTCATTTTATGTAGGAGATGACCAAATGTACATCGTCCGTTCACATTGCTGGCAGACATGAAGGATGAGGACATCATACGGAAATTCTGTTTGGATTGACTTACCCTTCAAGACCTATGTGGTCAGTTGGAGCCCCATTTGAGGCCTTGCAGAACCTATCCGACTGCTTTGACACCAACAGTTAAGGTGATGGCGGCCCTGCATTTTTTTGCAACTGGTTGGCTCCAGTACAGGGTGGCCAGCTCAGGTGGGATGTCTCAACCAATGTTCAGCATGGTGCTACGTGATGTCCTGTCCACGATGATGATCTACAACGACAGCTACATCCATTTTCCCAGGAGACATGAATTGGCAGCTGTGAACGCTGATTTTTATTGGATTCCGGCCATTCGGTTTCTGCCACCAATCGCCTTAAGGAGTTTAGGTAGTGTAGCAGGTCCTAGCTACCCTGGCGGAGCTCCAGTAGTTCTCTGTCCGCTGTGTGTGAGTCGGCTCTTCGGTCGAACACCTTAACGAACTCCTCCCTAAAAGCTTCCCAATCATGCAGGAGAGCGTCGTCTCGGCTTAGGAAATGGACGGCCCACTGAGCGGCATCACCTGCCAAGTAGGAGATTAGGAATGCAACCCTGGCCTGGTTGGTGGGGAACGACTTGGGTTTGCATGAGAAGTGCAGTGCCACATGCGTCAGAAACACCTGCACCTTGTTGGACTCCCCGTTGAACCGTTCTGGCGTAGCCAACAGTATGGACACCGGCATTTCCACTACTACTGCCGCCGGGGAGACGGTGTGTGCAGCCCCTGCACCGAAAGGGTTCCTCTGACTCCTGTCCATCCTTGCCCTGAGATCAGCGGTTTCCTGCCTAGATGCGTCTAGTACGACCCTGACCGCAGCCAAGGCCGTCAGAACGACTTCCATCGTGGCCATGGCGTCGTCAACCTGACCAGGAAGACGGTTATTATAGGTCGGATATTATGTGAACCTCGTCGGTCCTCAGGATGGGAGTGACGACAATCAAAATGCCAGTAAGGGATACCTGCAAGGAAGTAACTGCAAACAATCCTGTATACCCTGTGCCAGGAGGGATCAATACTAAAGCCAATACTACCAAGCTTATGAGTGTGCTCCAGAATATTTATTTGTAGCACCAAAAGAAAGGGTTAACTCCACCCTCATTATCCCGAATAACAGAAAGAAAGAAAATGTCAACGATACACTTCACCAAGCAGCAGTTCCTGCGGAACCCCCTCGGCCGACAATGCCGAGCGATCATCCGGGACCAACCGTCCTCCGCATGAGCACCAGTCCTGGCTGCTCGCCAACGGAGGACACCGTGCTAAGTAGCGGCCGAATACGCCACTCGAGTTCCGCCTGCCGTGGTGGGGTATCAGCGAGGTGCGGTGGCACGGATCCAGTGGTTAACCTCACCACTTAGTAAGAGGTCCGCTGTTCTGCTAGCTAAGCCTGTTTGGATTCCCGTATTTCACAGGATCCGACTCGCTGGTCTTTTTGCCTCTTGGTGCTGGCAATCTCCAGAGCAGACTGATGGTGGGCGGCTGCTCCACCCAGAAGCCGGGAACGAGAACGCGATGAACTGAAGGAGACTAGAGTCAGCCAAGCGCTTCTCCCGGGGGTAAACAACAACGGACGGCGTCCGGCTCAATATCCAACGCCGATCTGAGCCGCGGCCGCCATTTATGGCAGGGCGGCCTGCGCATGCTCCGTGCACAGTCTGCTGGGACGTGTAGTTCCTCAGTGCGGCGGCGGTTTGAACCTTCACCGCGCTAGCCGCCGGGAAGCGGAGGTCATGGTCAGCGGCAATCACGGATTCTGCCGCTTCCGCCTCCGTACACAAGGGGGGGTGAAGGAGCGTTCCTGACAGTGCACCCCCCTCCCATCCAGGGCCCATTACCGGGCCTGCCTTCGTAGGGTGCTTCCTAGGAAAAGAAACCACCAATCGAGGAGCATGTACTGCTGATGCTGGTTCCCACGATTGCTCATCCGGGCCGTAACCCTTCCATGCCACCAGGTACCAAAGCTTGCCCCTGCGCCACTTTGAGTCGCGTATAACCTCCACTTCGTATTCCTTCTCCGCATCCACCTCCACTGGTGAAGGGGCCTTCCGCCAGAGCGTGGTTGAGGGCTTCAGCAGAGAGACATGGAACAACGGATGGATGCGCATATGCGATGGTAGGCTCAGCCGCACATTCACCAGGCTAACACATTGGGTAATGCAGTAAGGCCCTATATGCCGCGGGTGGAACACGCTGTGTTTGTGGAAGCGCAGGTTCTTGGTAGACACCCAAACGTAGTCCCCCACCCTGTACAGCGGCCCTGGCCTCTGATGTTTATCCCCTGAGGCCTTATATGCTGCCTTGGCGCTGTCCAGATTCTTTCGCAAGAGCAGCAGGGAGTCCTTGATGTGTGCCACTCTCCGAGATGCCTCGGGCAGACTGTTTTCCTTGACGGGATGCAGAAACGGGAGAAACCGCGGGTCTTGTCCGTAGTTGCTGTAGAAAGGGGTCGCCTTCGTCGAACTATGTGTGGCATTGTTGTACGCTTTCTCCGCAAGCCATAGGTGGTCAACCCACTCCTCCTTGCCCTGCTCAATGGAGCAGCGCAGGTATTGCATGAGGGACTGGTTGAGGCGCTCAGTTTGGCCATTCGTCTGAGGATGGTAGTTTGTGGACAGTGCGGTTTTGACGTGTAGAGAAGAACACCAGGATTTCCAGAACTGAGCTGTGAACTGTGAACCCCTGTCGGACACAATGACGCTTGACAGTCCGTGCAACCACACCACATGCATCAGTAACAGCTTGGCTAGCTGTCCTGCAAAAGACACTTGCCTACATGCCACGAAATGCCCCATCTTAGTAAGGTAGTCAACGACCACCAGGATCGCGGTACACCCTTGATCCACCGGTAGCCCTACGATGAAGTCCAAGGAGATGTTCTCCCAAGGCCTAGAGGGTGTGGGAAGGGGTTGCAGTAGTCCCTGTGGACGGCGATGATCGGATTTCATGGAGGCACATGTCCCGCATGCCGTGACCCATTCCTTGACATCAACTCTCAGGGAAGGCCACCAGAACTGTCTGTACAGATACTCGATCGTTTTCTCCGTCCCCAAATGTCCGGCACTGGGTGATTCATGGCACCAACGAAAAGCTTGTTTCCGCAGTCCCAAGGTAGGGACTAACAGACGTTGTCCGTTTATCGGGATCCCGTCTTTTACCTGCCACTCCCTGTGGCATTTCAGCCAGGATTTCCAAGCAAAGGATTGGGCACCCCGCTGGACCGCTCGCAGGAACGAATCGGGTTGTATCACCCCTAACACATTGGCCGGGTGAATGATGGGTCCGATCGTCGAGGGGGTTAGTGTTGACGCTTCTGTTTGGCGTGAAAGGGCGTCCGGCTACCGGTTCTCTGCTCCCGGCCTATATAAGTGATGTTGAAATGAAAGCTGGAGAAGAAGAGCATCCATCTCAGCTGGCGGGAAGAGAGGAGTCTTGCAGCGGTCATGAACTGGAGGTTCCGGTGGTCCGTGAATACTGTAACCACGTGCCTTGCCCCCATCAACAGATGTCTCCAGTCTGTGAACGCCTCCTTAATGGCCAGCAGCTCCTTCTCCGCGATGTGGTAGTTTCTTTCTGCATCGTTAAGCTTTCGTGACATGAAGGCCACCGGATATAGGACGCCTGTTGATGCATGCCTCTGTGACAGTATACAACGCCAAAGCCACCGCTGATGCGTCGGCCTCCACCAAGTACGGTTGTTCCGGGTTCGGGTGTGCCAGGATCGGAGCCGTTATGAAGGCATGCTTTAAAGCAAGGAACGCCGCCTGTGCTTCTGAGGTCCAAAGGAACGGCTGGGACTTACGCAGCAACTGCGTGATAGGAGCAACAAGTCCAGAGAATCCGTCTATAAACCTTTTATAAAAATTGGCAAAGCCAATGAAGCACTACACATCCCTGACGCTCTGAGGAGCAGGCCAGTCTTTCACCGCCTTGACCTTCCTCTCTGCCATTTCCTGCCTGTCCGGGCTCAGCATAACGCCTAGGAATTCCACTGATGTGACATGGAAGTCGCACTTGCTGAGTTTGTAGAACAATCGATTGCCTTGTAGGATTTTCATGACATTAGCCACATGTCCGTCGTGGGCTTCCACCGAATCCGAATAAATAAGGATATCGTCTATGTACACCACTACATAGACGTCCAGGATCTCCCGAAACACGTCGTTCAGAAAATACTGGAATGCCGCAGGGGCGTAACAGAGCCCGAACGGCATCACAAGATACTCAAAGAGGCCATACCTCGTCTTGAACGCCGTCTTCCATTCGTCCCCTCTCCTCATGCGAACCAGGTGGTAAGCACCCTTTAGGTCGAGCTTTGTGTATATCTTGTCCTTCTTCACCTGCTCCAATAACACATTAATGAGCGGCAAGGGGTAGTGGTTCTCGATGGTGATAGCGCTGAGGGCCCTGAAGTCCACACAGGCGCGCAGCTCTCCATTGGCCTTTGGTATGAAGAAAAGGTGGGACGCCGCCGGTGACTTGGAAGGCCTGATAAATCCTATATCCAGCAATATATCCAGATAGGAGCGCAAGTGGAGGTTCTCGGGTTCTGTTAGCGCGTATAAACGCCCGCTGGGTACACACGCTCCTGGGACCAGGTCGATTTGGCAGTCGTACTGCCTATGGGGAGGGAGTACTTCCGCTTGGATGTAATCAAAAACACCCCCATAGTCCTGATATGCATCAGGAAGGCTCACCGCCTTCTCAGCTGCCGTGGCTACTGCCTGCGACGGGGCTTGAGCCTGAATCACGCTAGTAGGCGATGCTCTGCAATGCCGAAGACAATAGGGCAAATCCATGTTTATCTCTCTTGATACCCAATTGATCGAGGGATTGTGCTTCTCAAGCCAGGGCAACCCTAGTATGACTCCGTTTCGAGGGGCCCGTATGATGCCGAAGTCGATCGCTTCCTGATGTCTTCCCCCGTACCCGACTTGCAGCTCTCCTGTGTGTTGGCCAATAGGTCCAGTGATCAGCTTGCGCCCGTCCACTGCGTACACGTCCTCCGGTAGGGCCTTAGGTAGTAGGCGGATGCCGATACGATGAGCCTCTTCTGCATCCATGAAAAGGCCCGTGGCTCCCGAATCGACTATGGCAGCCACCGAAACCCATGCGTCTTGGACTACAAGCCTAAGGGGGATAAACAGGTTCCGACGACCCGAGTGGTCCACCCACAGCCAGGGGCTTGTCTTTCTTCTTATGGTCACCCCATCGTTCCCCCATCCGATGATCCAGACGCAGGACCAGACCGATCAATCCCTCACAGGTGTCTGGCTGGGGGTCTATCTGCGCGATGACGTCCTTCAGGTCTTCGCTCAACCCCTGATGAAAAAGCGCTGCCCTCTTGGATTCCGGCCATTCGGTTTAAAGGAGTTTAGGTAGTGTAGCAGGTCCTCGCTACCCTGGCGGAGCTCCAGTAGTTCTCTGTCTGCTGTGTATGAGTCGGCTCTTCGGTTGAACACCTTAACGAACTCCTCCCTAAAGGCTTCCCAATCATGCAGGAGAGCGTCATCTCGGCTTACGAAAGGGACGGCCAACTGAGCGGCATCGTCTGCCAAGTAGGAGATTAGGAATGCGACTCTGGCCTGGTTGGTGGGGAACGACTTGGGTTTGCATGAGAAGTGCAGTGCCACTTGCGTCAGAAACACCTGCACCTTGTTTGACTCCCCGTTGAACCGTTCTGGCGTAGCCAACGGTATGGACACCGGCATTTCCACTACTACTGCTGCCGGGGAGACAGTGTGTGCAGCCCCTGCACCGAAAGGGTTCCTCTGACTCCCGTCCATCCTTGCTCTGAGATCAGCGGTTTCCTGCCTAGATGCGTCTAGTTCGACCCTGACTGCAGTCAAGGCTGCCAGGACGTCTTCCATCGTGGCCATGGCGTTGTCAACCCGACCAGGAAGACGGTTATTATAGGTCGGATATTATGTGAACCTCGTCGGTCCTCAGGATCGGAGTGACGACAATCAAAATGCCAGTAAGGGATACCTGCTAGGAAGTAACTGCAAACAATCCTGTATACCCTGTGCCAGGAGGGATCAATACTAAAGCCAATACTACCAAGCTTGTGCGTGTGCTCCAGAATATTTATTTGCAGCACCAAAAGAAAGGGTTAACTCCACCCTCATTATCCCGAATAACAGAAAGAAAGAAAATGTCAACGATACCCTTCACCAAGCAGCAGTTCTTGCGGAACCCCCTCGGCCGACAATGCCGAGTGATCATCCGGGACCAACCGTCCTCCACATGAGCACCAGTCCTGGCTGCTCGCCAACGGAGGACACCGTGCTAAGTAGCGGCCGAAAAGGCCGCTCGAGTTCCGCCTGCCGTGGTGGGGTATCAGCGAGGTGCGGCGGCACTGATCCAGTGGTTAACCTCACCACTTAGTAAGAGGTCCGCTGTTCTGCTAGCTAAGCCTGTTTGGATTCCCGTATTTCACAGGCTCCGACTCGCCGGTATTTTTGCCTCTTGGTGCTGGCAATCTCCAGAGCAGACTGATGGTGGGCGGCTGGTCCACCCAGAAGCCGGGAACCAGAACGCGATGAACTGAAGTAGACTAGCGTCAGCCAAGCGCTTGTCCCGGGGGTAAACAACAACGGACGGCGTCTGGCTCAATATCCGACGCCGATCTGAGCCGCGGCCGCCATTTATGGCAGGACGGCCTGCGCATGCTCCGCGCACAGTCTGCTGGGACGTGTAGTTCCTCAGTGCGGCGGCGGTCTGAACCTTCACCGCGCTAGCCGCCGGGAAGCGGAGGTCATGGTCAGCGGCAATCACGGACTCCGCCGCTTCCGCCTCCGTACACAAGGGGGGGGGGGGAGCGTTCCTGACAACCATGCAGGTTTTGTGTTCATGTGGGCCTTCATGCTCTGACACTATGGTACTTACACACAGCATTCAGTGCTGTGCATGATTGGGCCCTGAATTTCTTCAACATGTGACTTGGCGAATCAAAGTTTAATTTCAGTGACAGTTACGTACACTTAGCTGTCTGCACACTGGTTGTGATTTTTGGATCTATGCAAGTTGGATGACATGTGAGGGCTGGTGTGGTTATGTGGCTCAATACTTTTTGAAGTGAATGGCAGGGTGTATGCAGTTTCTACCTACCTGTTCTGTGACACAGTGGAGGGAAATTGCTGCCACATGGTTGTGGGGAGTGTTCAATACTGCTGAGCTGTGGGACAAGGGGGCCTGGTGGTAGTTGTAGTGCTGGCTTCCCACCCACAAACACCCCTCCGTGTTTTTTTGTTTTTTTTTGCAGAGTTTTATATAGCGCGAACTAGACCCGAACCGAATCAGGTATCAGAGCGCTTTACATATTTTCCAGTTACGTTACACGAGGACACACTTTCATTTTAGGCACGGGGAGATTAAGTGATTTGCCCAGAATCACAGGAGGTTTCTGTTAAGTGGAGCAGAGGAAGGGAATAGGTTACACATGGCTCTTGGATGGGGGAGTGTTCTATTCTGCTCAGGGGTGGGACAAGGGGGCCTGGTGGAAGTTGTTGTGCTGACCTCCCACCCACAAACACCCCTCCCTGTTAAGATGGCTACCTACATGTGAAGTAGAGCAGAGGAAAGGAAAAGGTTACACATGGCTCTTGGATGGGGGAGTATTCTATCCTGCACAGGGCTGGGACAAGGGGGCCTGGTGGGAGTTGTAGTGCTGGCTTCCCACCCCGAAACACCCCTCCCTGTTGAGAAGGCTACCTCCCTGTGATGTGGAGCAGAGCAAGGGAATAGTTTACACATGGCTCTCGGGTGGGGGGAGAGTTCCATCAAGCTAAGGGGTGAGGCAAGAGTTCTTGAGAAGGCTACCTACCTGTATGTTTGAGGAGAGCAAAGAAATGGTTGCCATGTGGTTGTGGGTGTGGGGAGTGCTCCATCTTGCTCAGCTATGGGACAAGGGGGCCTGGTGTGAGTTGTAGTGCTGGCTTCCCACCCTCAAACCCCCCTCCCTGTTAAGATGGCTACCTACCTGTTAGATGAAGGTGAGCAATATAATGGCTGCCACATGGTTGGGGTGAGTGCTCCATTCTGCTCTGTTGTGGGACAAGATGGCATGGTGGAAGTTGTAGTGCTGGCTTCTCACCCACAAACACCCCTCCTTGTTAAGATGGCTACCTGCCTGTAAGTTTGAGGAGCGCAATTCAATGACTGCCACATGGTTGTGGGTGTGGGGAGTGCTCCATCTTGCTGAGCTATGGGACAAGGGTGTCTGGTGGGAGTTATAGTGCTGGCTTCCCACCCACAAACACCCCTCCCTGTTAAGATGGCTACCTACCTGTTAGATGAAGGTGAGAAATAGAATGGCTGCCACATGGTTGGAGTGAGTGCTCCATCCTGCTCAGCTGTGGGACAAGGGGGCCTGGTGGGAGTTGTAGTGCTGGCTGCTTGTACACATGCCCCCAGTAGGTAACTAGTCATAATATAAAAATGTTAATATCCATATACTATAATATTGAGTTTAGTCTATCGCCAATACTAAAATATCAATGTTATATATATCGATGTTAGATATATCATTATTTTATTCTTTTTTTTAAATATCGAAGTATAAAATATCGATTCAAAAATATTGTAATAAAAAAATACAGTTTTTTAGTGTTGTGTAAAATGTGGGGAAACAAATATAGAATGTTTAAAATATCGTTATAGTATTATTTTATAATACAATATTGTTTTTTTTAATGTAATATAGTTGTTGAATATTGTAAAAAAAAAAATCTGTAATAGAAATTTTAGGAGCGGATGTTTAGGGGATAGGGGTGGGGAGTGATTTAAAATATTAAAAAATGCATTTTTTGAATTTTAAATATTTGATAATTTCAATTATGAAATGTTGTTTTAGGAACGGGATGTTGGGTTTGTAGGGGATGAGGGTGGGGAGTGTTTTAAAAAAAATTATAAGTAACATTTGGAAATGTCAAAAATAATGAATTAAAATAACTTTTTTTTTACTATTGGGATGTTTGGTTTTTAGGGGATAAGGGTGGGGAGAATTTTAAATTTGTAAAAGAAATTTTAAAATTCAATTGATATTTAAAACGTAATTTGAAATATTTAATTTATGAGTGCAAAATTGTGTTTATAGGGAAGAGGGCTGGGGAGTGTATCAAAATATATTGTAATATTTTATTAAATGTATATATATTTTTAAAAAATTACAGAAAATGTACAAATAATTAATTAATTTAAATTTGAATAATTAATGTGTGTAAAGTTTATGAATTTATGGAATTTTGATTATAAAATATTACATATTTTTTTTATTTTGAAGTAATATGAATGGTAAAGATATTGGTGAAAATAATTAATGTAACTATTTATTAACTATATTTAGGAAATATTTTTTAGTTTATTATTCGATTAAAATATTTAATTGTGTCTAATTTGCATAATGAAAAACAAAAAACGAAGTTGCTTTGTTTTATAATATTTATTTATTATATATTATTGGTAATATTTTATTTCAAGAAATTTTTAACAAAATTAAAATAAATAAAATTTGACAGTAATGGTTTTATCAATTATTAATTATGTATAACTAGCTTACCCGTCGCGCGTTGCTGCGATCTCCGAAGAAAGGAAATTCAATGAAACTCGTTATGATAACATTCAATTTACATTGTGTCATTTTTATTGAAACTTATTCATTTTAATATGGAAAACATTTCAAAGTGTCGTTTTAATTCCATTTATTTATTCGAGTGCTTGTGGATACACGATTTTTTGTTTTTCCGTCTGGTGCGTACATCAGTATTCGAAAGATTGTGAGGGCCCTGGGGGGCGGATATTTAAAAAAAATGTATTCCAGAAACCTTTGCGGGAGTGTACTCAACAACTTCCCAAAGTTTCCTGGCGATCGGATGAATGGTGTTTTAATTCTATTTATTTATTTGAGTGCTTGTGGATACACAATTTCTTTGTATTTCCGTCTTGTGCGTACACCAGTATTCGAAAGATTATGGGGGCCCTGGGGATCCGATATTTATAAAAATGTTATGCCAGAAACCTTTGCGGGAATGTACTCAACAACTTCTCAAAGTTTCCTGGCGATCGGATGAATGCTGTTTTAATTCTATTTATTTATTCGAGTGCTTGTGGATACACAATTTTTTGTACATCAGCATTCGAAAGATTATGAGGGCCGTGGGCCAGGGCCGATATTTAAAAAAAATCGGATGAATGGTGTAGTAATGCATAAAGGACAAACAGACAGACAGACAGACATACATTCGTTTTTATATATAGAGATATGCTATATTTAAATTTTTTAATGAGTAGTGTCCAGCACCTTCCATTATTTAATAGTAACTGGAGTGGTAATAGTAAATTATATACTTTTATTAATCAACATATTTTTTTATTTAATATTAACTGCAGTGGGCATAGTTAGTTATATATGTTTAGTGTCCAGCATCTTCCTTGACTTAATACTAACTGGAGTGGGAATAGTAAATTATATATCTTTAGTGTCAAGCACCTTCTTTGACTGAATACTAACTGGAGTGGGAATAGTAAATTATATCAGTTTAGTGTCCAGCACCTCACCTGACTTAATACTAACTGGAGTTGGAATAGTAAATTATATATCTTTAATGTCCAGCTCCTTCCCTAAGTATATCAATTGGAGTGGTAAGAGTAAATTGTTCATGTTTAGGGTCCAGCACCTTACCTAACTTAATACTAACTGGAGCGGGAATAGTAAATTATTTATCTTTAGTGTCAAGCACCTTCTTCGACCTAATACTAACTGGAGTGGGAATAGTAAATTATATAGGTTTACTGTCCAGCACTTTCCCTGACTTAATACTACCTAGAGTGGGAATAGTAAATTATATATCTTTAATGTCCAGCACCTTACCTGAGTATATATTAAATGGAGTGGGAATAGTAAATGTTATATGTTTAGTGTCCAGCACCTTCCCTGACTTAATACTAACTGGAGTGGGAATAGTAAATTATTTATATTTAGGGGCCCATTAGGATGGCGGGCGGACTTTCGTCTGCCTGCCACCCTTGCGGTGCTGGGACCAGCTGCCAGTTGTGCGGCGGTCCCTCACTGGCGAGTAGTATGCCACCCCCACCGTGGCGGAGGTATCCTCCATTCCCAGCATTGTGGCGAGCGGTGCGCACTGCGAGGTGCCTGCCACCATGTCCATGACAATGCAGGAGGATACCATAGGTACCCCCCATGTGCACCCCCATCCCCCAATACTTTGGGGGCCCGCAACGGGTCCCCATAAGCAAAATCCGCATGCCTTTCCGTGGCAGCATTGCCGCCACGGAAAGGCTGCTTCCCGCTCCCATGCTAAGCAGACACCACCACCAACTATAGCCCTTGTTTGCCCGGTCGACTGGTTGACCGGCGGAAAACCGCCGGGTGGTCTTTCCGTCCGCTGGGGTCCCCCCCGCCATACTAATATGGTGGGGGTAAACGGGTGGCGGGTGGGGTAGGATGTAGGGCGGATCACTACCGCCATGCGGGCGGTGGCGATCCGTCCTACATCCTAATGGACCCCTTAGTGTCCAGCACCTTCCCTGACTTAATACTAACGGGAGTGGGAATAGTAAATTATATATCTTTAATGTCCAGCACTTTCCCTGAGTATATATCAATTGGAGTGATAAGAGTAAATTGTATATGTTTAGTGTCCAGCACCTTTCCTGACTTAACACTAACTCGAGTGGGAATAGTAAAATATTTATCTTTAGTGTTAAGCACCTTCTTAGACTTAATACTAACTAGAGTTGGAATAGTAAATTGTTAGAACTGGCTATTTCTGGTAGGCTAAGGCTGACGCCAACGCCTGGCAGAAACCACCATTCTAGTCAGGGCAAGGGAGTCACACGCCAAGATAACGCCTGCTCACCCCCCTTGGTAGCTTGGCACGAGCAGTAAGGCTAAACTGGGAGGCAATGTGTAAAGCATTCGCGCAAGCACACAACAGCAACAACATCCTAGGCACACCACAAAAGGAACTCCACACAAGGTTATGTAAAAATAACTTCTGTATTGTCAAAATCACATCAGATAGAAATCACACATGTACATTGTGCCAACTGTCACAGGCAATATTCACAAGGGATTATTCACAAGACAGGGCCACATGGGCCACTGTCAGGATCAATACTTTTAGAAATAGAAATACTGTCAGAAATTAGAATAAAAGGATATAAAATCCCTGTAGCACAAATTAGCAAGTATAGCACACAACCAGTAACTACTGATACAGGTAGGTACACACTACGCAATACTAATAACCATAGGCCTAGATCACGCATGGACACATAACCTCTCTAGTATAACTATAATAGGCAAAACACAACCACCTAAGAATAAAATACACTTAGGGGTATAAGCAAGAACACATTACACATGATGCATAAAAACATTCAGAGGTGCAACACAGGAAAAACACATGATGCATAAAAACACATTCAGAGGTGCAAGGAAAGAGAACACATGCTGCATAGAACATTCAGAGGTGTAAGGAAAGAAAACACATGATGCATAGAACATTCAGAGGTGTAAGGACAAGGAAGACACATGATGCATAAAAACATTCAGAGGTGCCAGAACATATCTCAATAGCGCAAAAACACATCAGCATGCTAAACACTCCAATCACCAGCGGGCAGATCCTACCAGACTCTTGTAGCCAGGCTCACCAGCCAGCCTCAGCCAGTCACACGCCAGACACAAATTACACAAATATGCCAACTTCTAAAAGTGGCACTTCTACACTAGACACAATCATGCCGCATATACCATTGCGCAGCATTCAATCTCACGAGTTCGTACATACCAAACTCGACCCTGCACTCCCCACACATCAGGAACTACCATGGGCATACATATTCCCCATTGATTCCTATGGGAGGGCAGGTCACTCACCACACATACACAGAGAGCTCACGCACTTTACACTGTACCACAGTGAAAAAGTGCGCCAAGGCCTAAAATCACCAACACCAGGTTCCAAAAACAGGCTAGGAAAAAGCAAAAAGTTTCGGGGTGAACCTGCCAAAAAGGGCCAGGTCCAACACAACCCCCTTCCAGCCAAAACGCAGGGTAGACCAATCACTCACTGATGGGCTTCCCTGCTTTGGGTGACAAAACACGGACACGGGCCCGCACGGCAGGGACACCCTCCGGTTTTTCGCCACTCTGAACCCACATAGATTTCTCTCAACAAAAGCTCTCTGGTACAACTAGAATACCCCACTGGTACTCTCTAGTCATCCATGGCCAGGACCAGGACCAGGCTCTAGGCCATCCAAATGTCACAGGTCCTGACCAATCCACAGAGTGGGGGGCAGTAACCCCTGGCACACAATAGCCATTCTCCACTCTCCCTCTCAGTGTAGCTACAACTACCACTGATCCTTCAACCTAGGGACCACACCCTCAGGCTGACCAGAGGTCACGGGCAAGAATGCCCCACCCTACCTCTACTTCTGGGGTTTCCGCACCCTCACAGGGAAGCACCCACCAGAACACAACTCTCCTACCAGATCAGGACCTCACTCCATCACTGGTCTACCACCTGGAAACTATTTTACTTCTGAGGTACAAAGCACACAGCACAGTCCCTCTTCAAGCAGGTGGGGGTACACAGCACACAGCAAAGTCCCCTTTCCTCTACTCTAGTGGAAACAACAAACTGCGGGTGGGCCCCAGATCACACAGCAAGGGCAGCCCCCTCAGTCTCTTTAGCTGATCTACTTTGGTAGAGATTCCTCTTGACCTGGAAGCTTCCTAATCTCCCAACCTAGGATCTAAACCCTCAGGTTGCACCGGGGTCAGAAGTACACCGTCCCTCTGCACCCCCTTCCAGAGTTCTGCACCCTCCATTTAGGAGCGGTACTACCCAACACCAGGACCGCCAGAGTTCTGGTTACACACACTCCCCGTCCTCTAGACACAGGAAGATCCTCCTCAAATGACCTGTAAGTACAGCCTAGGCCCCTGACCTGGCGCTCCCTTTTGGAACCCTCCAGGCCCTGACACAGGGTTTCGGGCCAACGTGGGACACACCGTCCCACACTCACTCCGCCTCCACTGAGACAGGACGTGAGCCCCTACGCCCCTACCATCCTAATGGGACCTAGCTGGGCTACACATGAACCTCTTCACCTACACAGGATCATCAGATACACAAGCCACTACTTTTAGAATCACTCCCTAATGCCTCTGCAAGACATCTAGCACACTGCCAGAAATCCACCTTCTTGTCCAGTGCCTCTGCAGGACCTCCTGCACACCACCAGAGGTACAATTCCCGTGCAAGTTCCTTTAAAAAAACTCACACCAACTCCTCCAGTTCAACACATCACTCATCCACATACTCCCCCTCCAGACTGGTGAGACAGTTCCTCACTGCCTCTGACTCTCAACCTGTACCCCTCTTACTGAGCACCAGGCACCATACTCTGGGAACTGCGAATGGGATTTCACTCACTGGACACCTTTTAGCTGCCACCACTGGATCCTACCATACTGGGGAATCCAGACACACACACACACTACACTCAGGGGATAACCACCCTCCCGAGCAAGCCATTTCTCCTCCACACTCCCTCTCTTCCATCTACCCACACAGGGACAGGAACAGGGATTGGGCACTGGACCCAGCAAGGGATTCCTGATCTATGGGAACCTCCCCCTCTACCGGCGTCCCGCCCTGTCATTTTCTCTCATCTGCCACTAAACATAAAGCGCAGATACACCATCTGAAAATGACACTCTTGAGGAAAAACAAAATCACAAACAATAATCCCAAACATGTGACTATCTTAAAAAATGCAGAGTTTTGTAATGTAGCCAGCTGTCGCTGTGGTACTGCGCAAACACAAGTCCTAATCCGCACCGCTGACCAACAATGTTAGAACTGGCTATTTCTGGTAGGCTAAGGCTGACGCCAAAGCCTGGCAGAAACCACCATTCTAGTCAGGGCAAGGGAGTCACACGCCAAGATAACCCCAGCTCACCCCCTTGGTAGCTTGGCACGAGCAGTAAGGCTAAACTGGGAGGCAATGTGTAAAGCATTTGCGCAAGCACACACAGCAACAACATCCTAGGGACACCACAAAAGGAACTCCACACGAGGTTATGTAAAAATAACTTCTGTATTGTCAAAATCACATCAGATAGAAATCACACATGTACATTGTGCCAACTGGCACGGGCAATATTCACAAGGGATTATTCACAAGACAGGGCCACATGGGCCACTGTCAGGATCAATACTTTTAGAAATAGAAATACTGTCAGAAATTAGAATAAAAGGATATAAAATCCCAGTAGCACAAATTAGCAAGTATAGCACACAACCAGTAACTACTGGTACAGGTAGGTACACACTACGCAATACTAATAACCATAGGCCTAGATCACGCATGGACACATAACCTCTCTAGTATAACTATAATAGGCAAAACACAACCACCTAAGAATAAAATACACTTAGGGGTATAAGCAAGAACACATTACACATGTTGCATAAAAACATTCAGAGGTGCAACACAGGAAAAACACATGATTCATAAAAACACATTCAGAGGTGCAAGGAAAGAGAACACATGATGCATAGAACATTCAGAGGTGTAAGGAAAGAAAACACATGATGCATAGAACATTCAGAGGTGTAAGGACAAGGAAGACACATGATGCATAAAAACATTCAGAGGTGCCAGAACATATCTCAATTGCGCAAAAACACATGAAGCATAAAAACATTCAGAGGTGTAAGATCAAGGTGCGTAATCATATTAAATGCATTACATTTCCTAGCACCACATCACATTGCGCAAAAATCACATTAGGCAATTACCATCACATAGATAATCACATTGCGCCTAAATAAAATCACATACCAGCCCCCATCTAATAAAGGAACTAAAGAGCCCTGTGCCCAGAATGTCAGGGCACGCTGCCAATGCAGCGCCAGTCAGGGGTGCGCCACTGGCGCAAAACCTAAACGTTGCAGGTGCTCACTACTTGCTGGGCACCTGAGAACAATCACAAGACCTAAACGGTGCAGCTGCCCACTAATTGCTGGGCAGCTGGGAAATAAAAACTGCGACAAGGTCCTCACTGACCCTAGAACAGAACTACGCCAAAAGGTAGGAGCCACACAGGCTCTGAACTGCGCACGTTGGAGCCAAGCAGGCTCTGGACATCACACATGCCCCATTGTGCAGAACGTTGGAGCCACACAGGCTCTGAAACACTCGTGTCCCACAAGACCACGGACTCTGTGCAACGCTGGGGCGGCCCACTGCCATCCGGGACCGCCCTATCTCCCACCAACATCTTGGGCTTCGCACTGGCACAGCTCCTCATGGAGCCCTCGAGGCTCTGAAATTACCTCTTGAGCCCTTCGTGGGCTAAACATAGCCATATGCCCCCACGAGCCTCAGAGACTCGCCACTGCCATCCGGGGCCGCCCTGACTCAGTGCCTCCAAACCGGCACCAAAACAATCCATATTCTCCCTCGTGGAGCGGAAACGGAACTACCCACAGGAGCCTCTCGGGGCTCTAAACACGGTTCTGCCCCTCGTTGGAGTCCCTCTCTGGGGGACTCAAAATCTCCAACATGCCCCCGGAGCCTCGGGGCTCCAAACCAGAAGGCTCTCAAGACGTCGGAGCCTCTCTCGCCGGGCCGGCACGCTGAACCAGCCCAGTGCTCTTCCCGCCCTTTACACTTACCGGCTCTCCCGGTGCGGCGGCTGCTCCTCTCAGCGGCTGGGCTGCGGGGTTTCAGGCGAGCAGCGCGGAGGGCAGGCACCGGCATTGTGCCTCCCGCCCCCTCGCAGGACGACCGGCTGCACGTCTTCTCCCGGGGCTCCCTCCAGCACACGGGAGCCCCGACGACCAGGCCGCCATGTTCCTTTCCACTTCTCCCGGGCCTCCCGACCGCGGGCCAATCACAGCGCGGCCTTCCAGGGCGAGCCTCCTGCGGCTCTCCAACACGGCGCGGCCTTCCCGGGCACGCCTCCCGCGGCCCGCCCATCACAGCGCGGTGCCTCAGGGAAGCTTCTCTTCGGCGGCCATGAACACAAGCGGCTCGGGCCGCGGCGGTGAAACAAAGGGGGCAGAATGAGGGGTGGGCACCCTCGAGATTAAAATAAAATAGAGAAGCGAGGTGGGCACTCGCAAAATAATAAAATATAGGGGCAAAGTCGCAGGGTAGGCACCTGCCAAACCTCACGCAAAATGCGTGATGGCGACACGCTCGCCCTATAACAGAAAGCTCTCTCAAGCGCTATGGGACCAAATAAAGTGCTCTCAAGCACTAAGGGCAAATACAGCGAAGAAAAGTCCTCCAATCCCCCCAGGCAAAGCAGAGGGGTCCCAGCACAGGGTCCATCAGGTATCCAGGGCAAAGCAAAGTCCCCCTAACAGCCCAGGCAAGGCAGAGGGGTCCCCCAGAAGTCCTCCAGGCATCCAGGCAAGCAGCACCATGCCCCTGGCAGGATTCAAGTTAGAAACAAGAACATTTTGGAAGGGGACACAGCCCCTTTTTATACAGAGAAATCCTTTGTCTAGCAGGGTGCAGGCAGTGTGAGAACCAGCTAGAACTGGTTATAGGGAATTCCTTTCACTGACCAGGCTAGGGACATCAGACGCACCCCAGGGGGTGGAGCCAGCATTGTGTGGGGAAAACCCAGCCTCACTCAGGACCCTCAAACCAGACGGTCAATCCACAAGCAGGCCCAGGCTCACTCCTCCCCTCACATCAGCATGCTAAACACTCCAATCACCAGCGGGGCAGACCCTCCCACACTCTTGGAGCCAGGCTCACCAGCCAGCCTCAGCCAATCACACGCCAGACACAAATTACACAAATATGCCAACTTCTAAAAGTGGCACTTCTACACTAGACACAATCATGCCGCTTATACCATTGCGCAGCATTCAATCTCACGAGTTCGTACATACCAAACTCGGCCCTGCACTCCCCACACATCAGGAACTACCATGGGCATACATATTCCCCATTCATTCCTATGGGAGGGCAGGTCACTCACCACACATACACAGAGAGCTCATGCACTTTACACTGTACCACAGTGAAAAAGTGCGCCAAGGCCTAAAATCACCAACACCAGGTTCCAAAAACAGGCTAGGAAAAAGGAAAAAATTTCAGGGTGAACCTGCCAAAAAAGGGCCAGGTCCAACATAAATTATATAGGTTTACTGTCCAGCACCTTCCCTGACTTAATACTAACTGGAGTGGGAATAGTAAATTGTATATCTTTCATGTCCAGCACCTTCCCTGAGTATAACTGTATATCTTAACTGGAGTGGGAATAGTAAATTGTATATGTTTAGTGTCCATAACCTTCCCTGACATAATACTAACTGGAGTGGGAACAGTACATTATATATCTTTAGTGTCAAGCACCTTCTTTGACTTAACACTAACTGGAGTGGGAATAGTAAATTATATATCTTTAGTGTCCAGCACCTTCCCTGATTTAATTCTAATTGGAGTGGGAATAGTAAGTTATATATCTTTTGTGTCCAGCACCTTCTGTGACTTAATACTAATTGGAGTGGAAATAGTAAATTATATATCTTTTAACGTCCAGCACCTTCCCTGAGTATATATTAACTGGATTGGGAATAGTAAATTATATATGTTCAGTGTACAGCACCTTCCCTGACTTAATACTAACTGGAGTGGGAATAGTAAATTATATATCTTTAGTGTCAAGCACCTTGTTTGACTTAATAGTAACTGGAGTGGGAATAGTAAATGATATAGGTTTAGTGTCCAGTCCTTCCCTGACTTAATACTAACTGGATTTGAAATAGTAAATTATATATCTTTAATGTACAGATCCTTCCCTGAGTATATATTTACTGGAGTGGGAATAGTAAATTATATATGTTTAGTGTCCAGCACCTACTTTGACTTAATACTAACTGGAGTGGGACAGTAAATTATATATCTTTAGTGTCCAGCAGCTTCCCTGACTTAATACTAACTGGAGTGGAAACAGTAAATTATATATGTTTAGTGTCCAGAAACTTCCCTCATTTAATATTAAGGGGCCAATTCCGATTCTGGAAAATGCGCTCCGAATAGCTGTACGGAGCGTATTTCCTGTACGAATCATACACCTTCAAGTTCCCCGTACACACGAGCAAGTACGATCCAAACCCAAAGCAGATCCCCGTATGAATCGTACCAAACACGTATGACACAACAATACATGCGATTTGTATCCGGGTCCCGCAGTACGCTACGTCTGTACGTGAACAAGCAGCAGTCTCCGGACAAGCAAGTACGATTCATCTCTGCGACACTTCGTACGACCCTTTTTCTACGGGACCCGAAAACAGCCATAAAAGCAGAGTCCGGCTCAAACCGCACCCCGGTACCCGACATACACGCCATGAACCCCATCTTTCGTGTCATCCCAGTCCTGAACGCCTACGACCTGGTGCATAGAAATCGACGACGGTGCAGACGGTGAATACAGCGTCCCTCAACATCGCAATTGTATAATTCATATAGAAAACTGAAATTAATCAGACTATATGACAGTTCAAATATAAAAACATATGCAATTAATACATATAATAGCACAAATAACAACATTTAAGATAAAATAAAAAGACACTATTGAATACTAAAAAGTGTCCACAACCAAGTTGAAGATACAGTACTGTATTTGTGCTATTATATGTATTAATTGCATATGTTTTTATATTTGAACTGTCATATAGTCTGATTAATTTCAGTTTTCTATATGAATTTTATTATGTACATTAAAAACATGTTTGTTTTTTATAAATGATTACTTTTTTATCTGTTCCTTTTGCATTTGGGTCCATTTACTTGTTGTCTAATATTAGGACTGCCTAGGATTTTTTGCATATACTGGATTCTAGCGAGACCATACAGAGAGTAGACAGGAATATCGTACTGTATTCATGTTATGTTTTTTGTTGTTTCAGGTAATCCCTTTCATCAGCAGACCCCACCCTTACCTTTCCCTCGCTTGATTACCTTTATGCTCTGTTTGATTTATTAGTCAGAGTGTGGGGAAGTCAGGAGGTGGACCCCATTAAGCATCGCCCTAATCCCGAGGGGCCGGAGCCGACGTGACAGAATCACGTACCCACGAATTACTCCTCCTGATCAGGGTTATTCTTGGTGATGGCATCCTTGGACGACGTTTTACAGGCTTTGATTTTAGTGCAGCAGGAACTAGTTACGTCCGGGCATAAACCGCAGCGTTAAAGGAGAGGTTGGATAGGCAGGCGAGAAATCCTTTCGATGCCTCCACTTCTCCTCACCAGATACAGGTGATGGTACCTCCTCCAATTCCCTTGGCCAGCCCCGAGAGATATGCCGGGGATCCCCAAAAAATCCAGACCTTTTTGACGCAAATTACCCTTCATTTTTCTTGTTGACCAGCATCCTTCCCCTCCAACCTGTCTCGGGTGGCTTTTGCAATATCTTACCTGAGGGGGACGCGGCCAACTGGGCAGTTTCTTTAGTTAGGAATGACGATCCGTTACTCTCCGATTGGGCCGCTTTATGGAAAGAATTCGAGAGGGTATTTGATCGAAGGGCAACCACGCTCAGTGCCGATAGAGAGCAACTGGATTTACGTCAAGGTAGGAAGGATCTCATAACATATATGACGGCTTTCAATCGACTGGTTGTCGAAACCTCATGGCCAGAAGAGAAAAGAATGGCTCTCTACTATCAAGGATTGAGGGATGACATAAAGGACGTCTTGGCCCAGATAGATCCCTAACCCACCAACTGCACTGATCTGATCAACCTCACTCTACGTTTAGACCATAGAATGGCGTAGAGAGGGGGTGATCGGAGAAGAGGTGACAGAGGGTTGATGGGAGCTACTCCCGAAACCCACTCACTGCCTCCCACTAAAGAATCTGTCCATGAACCCATGGACGTGGGTGCTGTTCGACCCGCGTTGACTAAAGCAGAGAAAGAAAGCCGCAGGGCTCAGGGTCTCTGCATGTACTGCGGGAAGAAGGGTCACTATGTTCGAGATTGTACGGTCAAACCCAAGAGGAGAGGCCCTTTTGTTCTGGGTAAACAATTAGCCGTCACCACCCGAGTAAACCCGAAGAATGAAGAGGCCGATTTGGCGGGGGTCCCGGAGGTAGAGGTCCGAGATAAGGAATGGAAAGTGACGTCTCTCGCAGTCACTGAAACCAGAAAAACAGAATCTCACATAGTACTAACCATGGTTCTTAAGGTAGGGGGACAGACACTCACTGTTCTAACTATGATCGATTCAGGAGCCACAGGCAACTTTATTGATGATGGTTTGGTTCAAAGATTAGGCCTGATTAGGGTACCCAGTGAGACACCAGAGAAGGTGTTAGCGGTGGATGGCATGTCGCTGAAATCAGGGCCTATCACGGAACACACTGAGGTCTTATGTATGATTCTGCCAGGTGATCCTCTGAACCATGTGGAGGAAATCATGCTGAATATCATAGAGGCTCCTCAATATGAGGTGATACTGGGTATGCCTTGGCTATGGCAACACAATCCCACCTTGGATTGGAGGAAGAAAACTATTAGCTTCCAGTCATCTCATTGTATGGATGGGTGTTTAATAAGCGCCTTCTCTCAGGCTCTGGCTTTGTCCCAGGGATTCCAGATAGCTACGGCCGCGGAGAAGGACATGACTGTACCCAAAGAATATGAGGCTTATGCTGATGTTTTCAGTGAAGTGAAGGCTGAATCTGTACCACCACATCACGACTATGACTGTCGTATAGATTTGGTGGAAGGAGCATCTATTCCATCTTGCAGAGTGTATGCCCTGTCGGAACCCCGAAACTAAACACCTGCGTGAATACCTTGACCACTATTGTTCCATAGGTTTCATCCGTCCATCTCGATCCCCAGCGGCATCTCCTCTTTTTTTCACGGCGAAAGCTAATGGTGAATTGAGGACATGCATTGACTACCGGATGCTGAATAAAAATACCATTAAAAACCGGTATCCTCTTCCACTCATCCCGGTGTTGGTGGATCAGGTGAAAGAGGCCCAAATATACTCCAGTTTAGATCTCAGAGGGGCCTATCACCTGGTTCGCATCCGCGAAGAGGATGAGTGGAAGACGGCATTCAAAACGCGGTACGGGTTGTTTGAGTACCTGGTAATGCCGTTCGGGCTTTGCAATGCCCCGGTGGCATTCCAGTATTTCCTCAATGATGTTTTGAAGGAATACATCGATCTGTTTGTTATCGTCTACATCGACGATATTTTGGTGTATTCTTCTTCAAAAGAACAGCATGAAGGGCATGTACTACTGATACTTAAGAGATTACAGGAAAACAGGTTGTTCTGCAAACTCAGCAAATGTGAGTTTAATGTAGATGAGGTGGAATTCCTAGGCGTGATTTTGACTTCAAAAGGGTTTGGTATGGCTGGGAGAAAGATTGAAGCGGTACAGGATTGGCCAGTACCCAAGAACGTTAGGGAAGTCCAATGTTTTTTGGATTTCTCCAATTATTACCGGAGGTTCATTTCCCATTTTTCATTATTGGCCGCACCCATAACCAGACTATTGAGGAAAGGAATCCCGTTTACATGGACTGTCAAAGCCTCAGAGGCTTTTTCTCAAATGAAACAGGCCTTCTGTTCGGCACCCATCTTGCGACACCCACAGACAGACGTCCCGTTTGTGGTAGAAGCGTACGCTTCGGATGAAGCCATTGGAGCAGTATTGTCTCAGATGGATCGATTCACAGGTCAGCTGCATCCCGTGGCTTTCCTTTCTAAAAAGCTAAACTCCGCAGAAGTCAAATACACCGTGGCTGAAAAGGAACTGCTGGCCATAAAGCGTGCTTTCCAGGAGTGGAGACACTATCTGTGGGGGGCCCTTCACAACATCACTGTCTATTCGGACCATAGGAACCTTCAGTTCATGAAAACCGCCCGACACCTGTCCCAAAGGCAGATGCGAGGGATGCTATTCTTCGCAGAATATGACTTTCTAATCACCATTAGGCGAGGGGCTGATAACAGAAAAGCAGATTCCTTGTCCAGAAAGGGAGTAGATACCTTAACACGCCAGGAAACCACAAATGTGATAGTGAGTCCTGACAAGGTCATATGTGTTGTTACAGTGGAAGATTTCCTTGATCAGGTGAAAGGGCACAGAACATTGAAACAATGGCAACAATGGGCTAGACAAAACCAACACCGGTCTCTAAAACACGATATGTCTATGTATGATGACAAACTCTACCTACCTAGTCATGCTTTGAGGCTGAAAGCATTTAATTGGTGTCATAATGCGGTGGTGGCGGGACATCCTGGCTCTAGGAAAACCCTACATTTGATCAAACGCCAGTTCTGGTGGGAAGGAATGACCAAGGATGTGAGTGCTTGGGTGGGAGAATGCGAAATCTGTGCTCGAGCAAAGGGAGAACATAATAAGAGCAAAGGACTGTTGATGCCTCTTCCCACTCCCTCCCAACCTTGGCACACCATCAGTCTTGACTTCGTCCTTGGGTTACCACTGGATCAGGGATTCAATACCATATTGGGGGCGGTAGATAGCCTGACGAAAATGGGCCATTTCATACCCTGCAAAAACCTACCCACAGCGAGTCAAACAACCCAGCTACTCATGCAAAACGTAGTGAGAGCACATGGACTACCCAGGGTTATCATTTCGGACAGAGGTCCACAGTTCATTGCCCGGTCTGGAGGTCATGGTGTACGGCCTTGCAGATCGAAGCCGCTCTTTCTACCAGCTTCCACCCTCAGACTGATGGGCAGACAGAGCACCTTAATCAGACTCTGAAGACATACTTGAGGTGTTATTCCAAGGAGGCCTCCGATTCTTGGGTATCTTTGCTTTGGCTGGCCGAACTTTCATACAACAATGCTTGGCATAGCTCGATTAGGGAAACCCCTTTTCGGGCTAACACAGGTTTTCATGCTCGTACATTGCCGGTATCTCTACCTAGCGACGTGCAAAACCAGCCCACTGTCCAGTCCCAGGTGCGTTCCCTCTTGTCCATCCATAAGCGCATCCAGGCTACTCTTGTTCGGGCCAAAGGTACATACAAGCAGTGGGCGGACCGGCGACGACAAGCTGGTCTGGACTACCAGGTCGGGGATATGGTGTGGATCTCTACGAAGAACATTTGAATCCGGTGCCGCGGTATCTTTCATCCTCGATTCATTGGCCCTTATGCTGTTCTTCGGATGATCAATCCTGTGGCTTACAAATTGAAACTTCCAGCGTCTTAGAGGATCCATCCTGTGTTCCACTGTGGTTTGCTGAAGCCTGCCAGGAACGCCAATACTGGGCTCCGCCTCCTGTGATGAATGATGGTCAGCTCAAATACGAGGTACATCATATCCTGGATTCCAAAGTCCGTCGGGGCCGTCTTTGGTACCTTGTGTCCTGGAAGGGATATTCGGCGGTGGACGATTCCTGGGAACCTTGTGCGGCGGTTCACGCTCCGCGGGAGGTGCGTCTGTTTCATGCCCGCAATCCCGGGAAGCCTGGTGCTAGGAGGCGCTTGGGAGGAGGGCGTACTGTCAGGGTTTGACTCTGTCTAAGGCGCCTACAGAAACCGTGATGCCTTGGACTACGGTTTCCAGAAGGCCTTTTGGGAAGGAAGGTCTGAACGAAATAAAAGCACGTGACAACGCGACCACGTTGTATGTGATTCTGGATTGCCGGAGCCTTGCCTAACAGCCGCACTCTTAGGAAGTGGAGCCTCCCCCTTGATTCTTCGTTCCAGAGGAGAACGCGACCTTTTGTATTCCTTGAGCCCGCTCGCGGCTGCGGCGGGCTGCTTATATCGTTCCGCTCGGCTGAGCAATAAAGTTTCCTGGTCTTTCGCCCGCTCGCGGCGGGCATTGGTGTTTCTCCCGCTCGGCTGAGCAAAAACGTTTTCCTGGTCTTTCGGCCGTTCGCGGCTGCGGCAGGCATTGGTGTTTTTCTGGCTCGGCTGAGCATTAGAAACGCTTCCAGATCCTCCCGCTCGCGGCTGCGGCGGATAGTTTCCTGGATCTGGAACATTTATTGGCTAAGTTCACTCACGGCTGCAGAGGGCTTCTCCTGCTCTGGCCCACTCGTCAGGAAGGAGCATCGGGTCCCCTTTAGCCATCCAGGAGGTACCGTTTTGATGCACACACTTATTTTGTCTTGACTCTCTCCCCCATGGGAGTATGTGAACTATTCTTTATATTTTGTTTGGGATTGTGGAATTTGGGAGTTCTGGACATTTCTTTGGATTACTAAGTGGAAAAGAATTCTCATATTCGTTATCTACAGAACTGTGATCGGATCCTGCGTATGTCTACTAAACCTATGGATTAGGACTCTGTTTTTTGGTGCCAATTTTTGTTTTTGGGAAGCGTGGGAGATGACTGTGAGTATGATGGACATTGGGTTTGAATGCTGATTATCTCCAGTTGATTCCGTGGAGTTGTAGATGACTGAATTTTGTTTCTTTCAGGTGGTGTTGTTCCAATCAATAGGAGAGGTATCTTATAAGAGCAATTGGGAGCAACTTCTAGGGAGAAGCCTATACAGGTATAGTCAGGATTCTAGCGAGACCATACAGAGAGTAGACAGGAATATCGTACTGTATTCATGTTATGTTTTTTGTTGTTTCAGGTAATCCCTTTCCACCGCAGACCCCACCCTTACCTTTCCCTCGCTTGATTACCTTTATGCTCTGTTTGATTTATTAGTCAGAGTGTGGGGAAGTCAGGAGGTGGACCCCATTAAGCATCGCCCTGATCCTGAGGAGCGGGAGCAGACGTGACACTTGCGTATACCACCATTGCAATAGTGATACGAGCTGCACACACTACGTGAATGTGGGGGTACGTTGCGTCACACGCGCTCGCGTATGGCACCATTGCAATAGTGATACGAGCTGCACACACGCCATGAATTTTGGGGTACGGTGCGTCACACACGCTCGCGTATGGCACCATTGCAATAGTGTTATGAGCCGCACACACACCATGAATGTAGGGGTACGGTGCGTCACATATGAGGGGTGAGTGGATATGACTCCCAGCAGTGTCCAGACATATGAGGGGTGGGTGCAGAGGACTCCCAGCATAGGCCTACAGTATGGGGGTTGGTGGATATGACTCCCAGCATAGACCTACAGTATGGGGTGGGCGGATATGACTCCCAGCAGTGTACAGACATATGAGGGGTGGGTGGATATGACTCCCAGCATAGGCCTACAGTATGTGGGTGGGTGGGTATGACTCCCAGCATAGGCCTACAGTATGGGGGTGGGTGGATATGTCTCCCAGCAGAGGCCAGACATATGAGGGGTGGGTGGATATGACTCTCCGCAGTGTCTACACATATGAGGGGTGGGTGCAGAGGACTCCCAGCAGTGTCCAGACATATGAGGGGTGGGTGGATATGACTCCCAGCAGTGTCCAGACATATGAGGGGTGGGTGGATATGACCCTCAGAATAGGCCTACAGTATGGGGGTGGGTGGATATAACTCCCAGCATAGGCCTACAGTATGGGGGTGGGTGGATATGACTCCCAGCATAGGCCTACAATATGGGGTGGGTGGATATGACTCCCAGCAGAGACCAGACATATAAGGGGTGGGTGGATATGACTCCCAGCAGTGTCCACACATATGAGGGGTGGGTGCAGAGGACTCCCAGCAGTGTCCAGACATATGAAGGGTGGGTGGATATGACTCCCAGCAGTGTCCAGACATATGAGGGATGGGTAGATATAACTCCCAGCATAGGCCTACAGTATGGGGGTGGGTGAATATGACTCCCAGCAGTGTCCAGACATATGAGGGGTGGGTGCAGAGGACTCCAAGCATAGTCCTACAGTATGGGGGTGGGTGGATTTGACTCCCAGCATAGGCCTACATTATGGGGTTGGTGGATATGACTCCCAGCAGTGTACAGACATATGAGGGGTGGGTGCAGAGGACTCCCAGCATAGGCCTACAGTATGGGGGTGGGTGAAAATGACTCTCAGCAGTGTCCAGACATATGAGGGGTGGGTGCACAGGACTCCCAGCAGTGTCCAGACATATGAGGGGTGGGTGCACAGGACTCCCAGCAGTCTCCAGACATATGAGGGGTGGGTGGATATGACTCTCAGCATAGGCCTATAGTATTGGGGTGGGTGGATATGACTCCCAGCAGTGTCCATACATATGAGGGGTGGGTGCAGAGGACTCCCAGCATAGGCCTACAGTATGGGGGTGGGTGGATATGACTCCCCGCATAGGCCTACAGTATGGGGGTTGGTGGATATGACTCCCAGCAGTGTCCACACATATGAGGGGTGGGTGGATATGACTCCCAGCAGTGTCCAGACATATGAAGGTTGGGTGGATATGACTCCCAGCATAGGCCTACAGTATGGGGGTGGGTGGATATGACTCCCAGCATAGGCCTTCAGTATGGGGGTGGGTGGATATGACTCCCAGCAGTGTCCAGACATATGAGGGGTGGGTGGATATGACTCCCAGCAGTGTCCAGACATAAGTGGGGTGGGTGCACAGGACTCCCAGCAGTGCTCAGATTTAGGGGGGCATTATCATCATCATACCACAACTACATGGGTGTATGTTTACATCCCTAACCTGTGAGTGTCCTGATAGTGCCATAGCAACACATCACTTACAGCAGTGTCCCACTACACGGAGGATGGATTTCTGTCACACACTGTGTGACACACCACATGTGGGTGTGATGTCAGATCCCACATGCATACCCATCCATGGAGGTTGCAGGCAACCTACACACTCTACCATCATGACACAATAGTGTATAGTCATGTAACAGCCCACCAAATAAAGAGAGTGAAAGGGAACACACACTGTCATGTACATCCCTGGGCTGATATGAATGTCCAGGTGGTGGTCAGACCACCAACATGTACTCTCTCATGGAAGGAATAGGGTTGAAACCCCCTAGATACAATGCACAAAATTGTGAGTCATTTGCACAAATACCCTGCATAACAAATCCCAACATAGGGGTAGGCTGTGATTACACTTAAGCATGGGGGAAAAAGGGTGAATATGTCCATGAAGTAATTTCTACATACTCAAAACACAAGTACAGTGAGTAGCATGGATGGCACAGACTAATGAGCAGTAGTCATCTGTGAGCAGGCATGGCCATTGCTGAAGGGAACGTTCAACAAAATAGGAAATCTGCACACATGTCAGCACAACAATTGCGCAACTCTCTGTAGTGAAGATCTCACCCCTCATTGTGGAGAAGTGTGGCTCAGGGGTTAGAGGCAGCAGACCCGGAAGCTGAGATCGGTCCTGGACCAGGGTTCAATTCCCTGCCTCGGCGGGTCTTGGGCTAAAAATTCCACGGACTCGATAATTCTCGCCCCGGTGCCTCCTCGACTCACGGGTTCACACTCTGCGACTGTGGGCAATAGCTTGCTTAATCTCCACAACGGCCCCTCGCGGCGGGATGCCTGACTTTCACCTTGTGGATACCCTGCTATCTCACAGGGGAATACCAGGAAGGGTTCCCTAAGCAAGCGCCGGGAAACCCACTGCGGGTAGCTGTGCGCTATATAAGCTCAACTACATTTACATTTACATGTGTCACGGAGGAAGGAACACTCCTTGGGACAATGTATGTAGGCAAACTGAACACACACAACCAAAGATTAATTGCAGAGACATTGTGATGGCACATGGATACCATGGTCCACCTCATTACCATCATAAAATAGACATCTTTCACAACCTCAAAACATTACCATGACACCAACTCCTAGGCACACAGCACCTAAAGCAAGTACCTGAAATGCAATAGTTTAGAATGAAAATTAACATGCTTTAATCAGCTCCAAAGGAAAATGATTTTAAAAATGAGTCCCGGCTCAAACAAGGCCAATGGCCAGTCCACATTAAAGTCTGGTTGGGGGACGTTGGGGAGGTCGTCGACCCCAAACTTGCCTGCACATGATGGAGCTAAAGGGTTGTTGACCCGTGAGGAGCATAATCTGGGTCAGGGCCAGGCACCGCAGGGACAGGTAAGGGAAGGGTAGGTGTTGTGGGTGCAGGGGGGGAGGAATCCTCAGTGGCTTGTGCAGCGCCAAAGGTGGAAATAAACTCAGCGCTGCACACTGCTGCCAGTTCAGCCAGACTACCACCTGCACCCGAGGACACAATGGGAGTGGAGGTAGAGGGCTGTGAGTCTTGCGGACTTTGTCTGTGGCTGCGTGCCTGCTGTCTGACCCCATTCTCTGTGGGTGTGCCTGCATCCCCCTGAGATTGCGTGCCAGGAGATCTGCACTTAAACTTTGGTGGTGGTGTGATGGTTGTGTCAGTTGGTGTGCGTGATCTTGTTCGTCTGCGTGTGCTCTGGACAGGTATGGGAGAGTGGGGTGTGGATGGGTCCAAAGGAGGGGGAGGATGGACCGCTGCAGGAGGGAAACTGCTGCCGTCAGTGAGGAGTCCATGGACGATAGAATCCGACGTTGGTCAGACATCGTAGCTGACATGCCCTCCATGAATGACAACAACTGTGTCAGTATTGTAGTGTGGCCATGGAGGATAGTCAGCATTGATGTCTGACCAACCTGAATCTGCCAGAGTAGGTCCACAGACTCGGCACTGAGGGCAGCAGGAGACACAGGGGCAGGGACTACGGTGCCGGGGACGAAGGAGACATGGGGGGCAGCACGGACAGAAGGGACCCTAGCAACTGGGAGGGTAGAGATGGTTCTGGAGGAGGCGGGGACAGACACAGTGATGGTAGATGGTATTGCAGCGTATTCCCCCTACTCCTGGGAGTCAGAAGCCGAGCCGTCTGCATGGTAAGAAGTGTCGCCTTCCAAAGGTCCGGCCACCTGACTCCCCTCACCCTCCGTGCCACTGGCTCCCTCCGACTCCTCAGCTGTGGTGGCACTGTGGCTGGGTCCCTCCTCTTGGTCCGTGCTCATGTCTCCTCATGTGTCGGTTGATGATGCTCTGGGCAAGGAGAAGAAACAAAAATGCATCAGTCACCTGTACACATCTGACACATAAGTACAAAATCAGTTGGTCACACTGCAAATCTTGGTATGCATCATGAGTAACAGCCAGATAGCTCAGCACATATTTGAGACTAGTTCTGCCCAGTTGGTATAGACACAATGCTACTTGGACACAAGGATCCAAAGAACACACCAGGGCACAACTTGAATGAGAGTTACACTGAGAAGCTTCTGTTTGTTTACAGGAGACCAGATCTATACAATGAAGTGATGCCACCTCAGGTTCACAAAGAAATAAACAGTTGTGGTGCCCCTCAGGGCAAACTAACACACCTCACTCCCCAAGGTGACAGCACACTCAGAGCCCTTTAAGTACATTTGGGTGAAAACTAATGTCACACATTTTTGGCATCTTGGGACTCACCATACTTCACACATTCAACATGTATTGAATGTGTTAATTCGCCATCTTGTGAAGAGAGCACGTATGTGCCTGCATGAATGATCTCTCACAAGGAAATGCACACAAAAAACATAGACACATTTATTGAAACAGCTGGCACACTTTAAGATGAAACACTGTTAGAAACAAATGGCGTAGCACATTTGCCATATACATGGTCCAAAGGAGGTCTATATGGCTTGACACACATTAGTCTGTACAATTGATAACAAATGAGTCTCAAGCACTCAAGACCACTGTGGGGACATGTCTATGGAGATCAAGGCACGACATTAATCACTAACACTGGCCTCCTTCAAAAGCTGCCTGCATATTCCAAAACATTGCAAATGTTGTTTTGTGTGCACTACCTTGTGAGACAACTATAATGCAGGCACATAAGTGTAACCTACACAATTTGTCATATGAACATATTCAAAACATAAACAATTCTTAACACGTGTTGGGAGTGCGAAGGAACATTCATCAATGTGAGACAACTTTAAATGTGTCAGTCCTCACAGGAGCATCTATTACCTGATCATACAGTTGCTAGCACATAAGACCCACTGGCTGTCATGTGAAGTGGCCCACATGTCCCAAATCAGGACAATGCTCAATCTAATGGGCCTGCAATTGTGAAGAACACAATCATTGCTGCATCGTGGACACACCCTTATCCCCAGGTAAAATGTCAACACAGTAGTGTGCACAATAA
Organism: Lissotriton helveticus; assembly: GCF_964261635.1. Lineage (NCBI taxonomy): Eukaryota > Metazoa > Chordata > Amphibia > Caudata > Salamandridae > Lissotriton > Lissotriton helveticus. Next base: position 1,065,568,641 of record NC_136065.1, on the reverse strand, counting down.
GACAAAACAGCGTTGAACCAGACCTACATAAATGTGGCAAAAATGAATTAGGCACAATGATGTCTGGAATCAACTTAATTTGATAGAGAAGCACTCCTGTTCAACCTTTCTTCTTTGTTTATATTTTCTTAAATTCAATTACATTTTCCCCACCACATAAACAATTTTTTAGTCCTTGCGTGCTGTAGAGGTAGCACGTTTACCTTGGCCGTGCCTTCACTAAAACCTTCCTACCTCAAGCCCAAAGGGCTCGACCTCTACGCACTGTAAGTTTGGAAATTACCACTAATTTTCAAATTTGTAATCAAACGCTCTACCTAACTACTGGGTTTGAATATATCCCTCTTTTTTTTAAATTATTTAAATTCGACAAAAGAAAATGTTTTCTCATTGATATTCTCTTTTACTTTGCAAGAATATTTCAAAAACGTCACATATGTACATCAAATCATGAAATATCACAAAAACTTAAATCCAATTACATAAATGCATAATTAATACAGTAATCTTCTTCAAATGTCCGTTGCCGGCTCAATGCATTTCGGGCCGAAGGTTGGCCCTTCATCAGGAGCCTTCTGTATAACTGCCAGTTGCTGGTAGAAACAAATCTCATCAACTCCTAGCTGAGTACGAGTGTGGATAAGCCAAGATTTTTCACTCAAAATCCGTCTATTTCCACCTCGAGCAACCGGGTGAATCTGTTGATAAGTATCCAATATTCAAAGTTGCCGAAGAGCCAGAGTTAGTAATGGAGACGCGGAGGCAGTCAGAACATTTCAATTTTGGATACTTATCAACAGATTCACCCGGTTGCTCGAGGTGGAAATAGAAGGATTTCGAGTGAAAAATCTTGGCTTATCCCCACTTGTGCTCAGCTACGTTTTGATGAGATTTGTTTCTACAAGCAATTGGCAATTATACAGAAGGCTCCTGATGAAGGGCCAATCTTCGGCCCGAAATGCATTGAGCCAGCAACGGACATTTGAAGAAGATTACTGTATTAATGATTCATTTATGTAATTGGATTTAAGTTTTTGTGATATTTCATGATTTGATGTACATATGTGACGTTTTTGAAATATTCTTGCAAAGTAAAAGAGAATATCAATGAGAAGACATTTTCTTGTGTCGAATTTAAATAATTTCAATAAAGAGGGACATATTCAAACCCAGTAGTTAGGTAGAGCGTTTGATTACAAATTTGAAATGAGTGATAATTTCCAAAGCTACAGTGCATAGAGGTCGACCCCTTTGGGCTCGAGGTAGGAAGGTTACAATGATGTCTGGAAACAAATGACTTAGGCTGTCAAGCCCCAAATGAAAGCACTATCCACCATCACAGGGGAAGGGCATGGTGAAACATCGACCAGCCAATTCTCACACACAGGTCACAACTGCCAAGGCCAAATCAGGCAGGCCCATTAGACCTCTCCTGCACAACACCCTCATCCCTCAGTCAATGTGATAGATACAGCTCAAGAAGTGAGAACTCAGAATCGGGGTAACAAAAACTGTGCAGCACCATTTAAAAAGGTGACCCAAGCTCACCTTGTGGGGCTGCCAATACATATTATTTACAAACAACCAACAACATATTATTGTGAATAGGCATACAGGCACTGCCCAGTGTGAGTATGCACAAGCCAAATTTAGGATCCATGTCCAGTGGGAACATGTAGCAGACAGAGGATAAATACTAACTACGCCAGGGACCAATGCCACTGAGGCAGACCCATGCTGAACCCACATAGAATGGGCACAGTGTTGGATGACACACATGATTAGGAGGCCAGGGTGTCTCAGGGGACTGTGGTGGGCACACTGATCTGTGGTTCTGTAATGAGCTGACTGTTACATTAAGAACCGTCATGGCACAATGCATATCTCCCAAATAATGTACTTCATGTCTGACTACACAACATGGGTCATGCATGCTGCTAGTGTGTGCAGTTGAAACCTCACACTCCTATGTTGAGACTCATCATCAGTGCAAACAAATGTGAAGCTCTAACACAATGCACAGGTCATGGCCCAGGCAAGGTTCCAAAACATGTCACAGACCACCCTCCCACATGATGCGCTAATCAATGTGCAGTCTAAATTACTTGCACTCTAGATGAGCATGTGCATATTTGAATACACACTGACCAGGGGACACATGTGAAGGAGAGGAAGGGCTGAAAAAGATCACCAGCTGAATATGGGGAATTTAAAATACACTGTGCACATAACTTGTCTGACCAGATACCCCAACTGTGGTAGTGTTTCCATGCTTCTGAGCACCGCAAGAAGCAGGTGACACACAATACAACACACAGCCATGTACCTACCCCCTCCTTGCTGCTGTCTCTGCTGAAACTGCCTATTGAGGTCTGGGAAGACCACTACCAGGACCCGGAGCATGTGGGAGGTGATGTGACAGCTTCCACCATGCCGGCGTGGGGCCTCCATCTTCAGGTGGACCCGGGCGATACGCCCGGTCCAGCACCTGATGTCCTGCCACCTTTTCCTGAATGTTACGCAGCCGCCGGTGATGGCCCCCCGCAGACCTGACATCCCTGATGATCTCCAGCCATATCTCCCCCTTCTCGTAGGCAGATACCTGTCAGGAAAACATAGTGAAACAACATCACTACACCTGTTCCATGTCCCAGAGACACACACTTGCACACCATTGATGATGTGAACAGGGCATAGGATGCTGACAGGAATTGCATCATTGTCCATGTGAATTAGGCCTGTGGGCAAACCCCAATGCACTACATGGCATTGAAAGGCAACAGATGGCGTAACAGATGCAACACACACACTGATCATGGCACACACTGGAGAACACATGCAACTGCAGGGTGTGGGACAGCACGTGGCAAGCACTCACATATCTTACTCCACTTAACAACCCTCAACAGACCAGACAGACAGACCCTGGCACAGATCACTCGCCTGTCACTGACAACAGTGGATACAACCCTCACTTTGCACATGTGCCACTTGACAAAGAGATGTCACGGGTGTCGAGCTAACTTTGCAAGTCAGGCACACGCCACTGCTTACTAGTCACATCAGATGGCTATAGCTGCGGCAAACGCCATGCATCTGTGGTGCAACACTCCACATACACACTCACGCAGATGATAAGGAACATTCAACACTGCAATGTCCATGAGGTTAAACACATCATTTGTACAATATCACCACAGGTCCCCACAAGTCATACACGGCTGTGAGTACAGTCAGCTGTCACTCTGGGGAGAACACTGTTACACCTCAGGACATTTGGGGATAAAGACACCAAGGTCTTGCACGGCTGAATGTGTCATGCACTATGCAGTGAATGTCACAGTAAGCACAATGCAAGTGAGGACTGAACACACATGAACTACATCATGCTCTGCATGAGAGACACCACCATGTACACCCCCTTGGACACTCTCAAAACCACATTGCATGTCTGTCCCACCAATACACAATGCCTGTTGTGACACTCACAAGACAGGTGCACAGTCAAAGGTACTGCAGTCAGCACTCACCTGCTCCCCTGGTCTCCCATACAGCTTGCTGTACTGTGGTAGGAGGGCATCCAGCAGGGCATAGTATTCCTCATCAGTGAATGCTGGTGCCCTCTCCATCGTACGTGAAATAAGAGTCCAGGGAATTCAGAGACAGCAGCAGTGTGGTCCACTCCAATGTTGTGCAGGCAAGTGCTCTCTCACAGCCACATGCAGCCTTAAATCAGTGTTGCTGAGGGGCTTTCAGTCTCAGGATTACAGTGTGATAGGCCAGATTACTTTGCAACCTATGTTTCTTCCAATCCCTTTAAACATAAGGCCCTGACACACATTTGCATGGTTCAAAATGTGAGTTTCAGCTCCACAACAATTTTGCAACATTGTATATTTTTGACCAACTGACTTTTGCAGGACACCTGTAGCACACACTCAAATCTCAGTATCCATGACAACCAGCCTGCATTCAGGGCCTACTATTCGTCCCCTAGGTGTCCCATATGTTTTTTTTGAGATCCAAACACATGTACGGTACGTTTCACGTCACGTATGGCACCTTTTTAATAATGAGACGCTGAGCACACACGCACGTAATGTCGGGGTAAGGTTTGCTCGCGTATGGCACGATTACAATAGTGATACGATGCTCACATGTACGGAAAGTAGGGGTACGGTTTGCCTGCGTATGGCACGATTAGAATAGTGAGACGCTGCGCACACATGCATGTAATATCGGTGTACGGTTCGCTCGCGTATGGCACGATTGCATTAGTGATACGCTGCGCACATGCACGGAAAGTAGGGGTAGGGGTTCGCTCGCGTTTGGCACGATTAGAATAGTGAGATGCTGCGCACACACGCACGTAATGTCGGGGTATGGTTTGCTCGCGTATGGCACGATTACATGAGTGATACACTGTGCACACGCACGGAAAGTAGGGGTACAGTTCGCTCGCGTATGGCACGATTAGAATAGTGGGACGCTGCGCAGACAAGCACTTGTGAATGCAGGGGTACGGTGCGTTTCACACGGTGCATTTCACACGCATTTGTGAATGCAGGGGTACGGTGCGTTTCACACGCATTTGTGAATGCAGGGGTATGGTGCGTTTCACATGGTGCATTTCACACGCATTTGTGCATGCAGGGCTATGGTGCGTTTCACACGCTCACGCATGGCACCATTACAATAGTTATACGAGGCGCACACATGGTAGGGATGTAGGGGTACGGTTCAAACAATGATGTGTATCAAGTTCTTTTAATTTCATACTTACATGTGCAGGCCCGAGGTGTGGCAGGCAGTGATATAACCCCGGGCATCTGATCTTGTTGCACAATTGATGTGTGCTGACATGTTGACACATGTCATGTGTGATGTACCACTATGTGGTACACATAACCTTTACACTTCTCACATGTGTACCATTATGCAGATGTAGCCATGCACATCAACACTGGGATGGCCCAGTCATCACTATGGGCACCTGTCTCATGATGCCAGGGACGGGGCACTTTGACACTTGACATTTCACGCTCAGCATGACCCTATGTGGCTATGTCCGGTGTGTGTTATGTCAAACCTTGAGCTTGTTGTTTGTGTTACGTAAACTGCATCTGCTATTGGTGCATCTAATATGGGTCTGTGTTGAGATGGGGAATGGTTTCACATGTACGCTCACCATGCCACATGTGCATGTCTACGGCTTTTGGGTCTGATGGCATCAGGCATCAATTTTACAAAGGCACACATGTCAAGGGCTAGGTAGTTTTTTGTCACATGCACACCTTTATCGCTATGTTTTTTAGATGTATTTTTCCTATTCCATGTGACCTGTGCATGTGCCTTGCAGTCAGCTGTCTGGATGGGTTGACAACCTTCCACTGCAGGTTCTGTGAAGTGTGTCACTCAAGTGATATCTTGGGTTGTTCACTCAGACCACACCAGCAGCTTGTTTCAGGGCATGTCATGTTTATTGAGGCAAACAACAGGTGTATCCGGGTTTATGTAGAAGTGCCAGCAAGCTGCCATATCTGTCCGGAATGCATTGCATACGCCAGACTCCATAGTGACATGATGTCTAGTAGCAATTTTGCATGTGATATGTACCTTGCCATTGATGTTGTTTGACGGTTTTTCTCCATTCTTCCCAAATAATGCCCTGCTGGGCACCGCCTCTACCAAGGCCATTTCCAGACTTGGCCACCATGAGGGAACGTGACTGCATCCGACATTACAGATTCACTCGAGCATTGATTCAGGACTTGACGAACAAGCTGGCACCACATCTCCTACAGCAACACAGGTATCCTACTGCGCTGACACCCAAGCTAAAGGTAATGGCAGCCCTCCATTTGTTTCCAACAGGTACGTTCCAATTTACCATAGCTGATGTAGGTGGTATGTTACAAACAATGTTCAGCCGTGTCTTGTGTGATGTGTTAGCAGCCATGTTGGAGCATATTGATGAATCCATCAAATGTCCTACTCCTGAAGAGTTTAGAGATGTAAAGGGTGAATTATATGCCCTGGGTGGGATGCCACATGTAATTGAGTTCATTGATGGGACACATGTGGCTTTGGTGCCACCACAGGCTCAGGAACAGGCTTTCTGCATGAGGAAACATTATCACTCTATAAATGCCCTGGTGGTGTGTCTTGCTAACATGATGATTTCCCATGTTTGTGCACGTTATCCAGGATCGTGCCATGATGCATTCATCATGAGGCATAGCAGAGTGCCAAGATTGATGCTGCAGCTGCGCAACCATCGGGCATGTCTTGTTGGTGGGTATACACTCTGTGTGTCCTGTGTGTTTCAGTATCTTTTGCTCTGCCTGCATCTCATGAACCACTTATTTACATGATGTATATTTGCAGGTGACTCGGGATATCCCAACATGCCATGGCTGATGACACCTCTCCGGAACCCAAGAACAGCTGCAGATCAGCGGTACAATAATGCACACGGGCAGACCAGGTGAGTGATAGAGCGGATGTTTGGCCTCCTGAAGAGCCGATTCTAGTGCCTCGATCAGACCGGCGGATCACACCCATATGCCCCGGCCAAGGTCTGTAATATCTTCATTGTGTGCTGCATGCTGCACAATATGGCAGTTGAGAAGGCAGTGCCACTCATCCTGGATCCTGAGGAGCAGGAACATCCACCCGCTGAGGATCAAGGGCTTGGTCACGATGCAAGTAATGATGAGGAGGAGGAGGATATCCGGAGTCAGCTCATATGCAACTTCTTCTCATAATGGTGAGTCACTGCGAATGAGTGTGCAAGCTTGTAGCATTGAGTGGCATGTGTTGCAATGTGTGTGTCCAGCTGACTGTATGTGAAGTCACTTTGATGTGTGTTCTGATGTGTCACGCAAGTGCTAATATCATGCCACACTGAAATGCCCAATGACTTAGCTTTAATTTTATGTTTGTACCACATTGTTTGTGTTTTGTACCCGCCCATGTCTTTAGCAAAGATTTGTAACGGTGAGCCCTTGTGTGTCTGTCATTCCCAGGTTGCTGTGCCTGTTGTCTGTTTGTGTCATCTCAGTCCTCCTGCTATTCCTCATGATGATTGCAACGTGGGGCGAATCAGCGTTCCATGCACGGACATGTGTAAATGTCATTTCAGGTAAGAGAACGAAACAGGCTTTTTTGGGTTGGTATGGTTTGGAAATATGTGGGAAGTGTTTCTATGCATGTTGAAGAACCATCCATACATGTGTAATCACCATGGATCAAATTACATGTTGCACCACTCCCATGACAGGACAGTCACCCTTCTTGACAGTCATCTGTTGTGGAGTATTGACTCTGGTGAAGGCATCAATGTGTGTCAACCTTGACCCTGACACATTGCGGATTCCACGTGTTGGCATTGTGTGGGACATCACAACAACACGCTCCATGGTGAATTGCAGCCTCACTGTGTGCAGCAGGATTTTTTTGGCTCAACCACTTAATCTTGTGTGCCAGTACTTTAGATTTCCAACAACCATGTTGTGAAGGTGTATGTCCCACATGTTCTGTCACGTGTCCTGTGAGTCTGTTCGTATGGATGCATTACCCCTTGTGCCAGTATGTCATGTCACTGCCACGATGCTTCCTCAGGGCCAGTGGAGAACACTGCTTTGCAAGTCTTATCGGTCAGTTGATGTTAACTTTCTATTCCCATGATGCCAGGAACTTTGCACTGATGACGTCACAACGTTGTGCTGTAGCTAATGTGAATGCTTACGTTGCACCAGTCCGGTGACGTCAATTCCAGGATTCTCTTGTGGCGTGCTGCATATCCTGGTCATGGTAGGGTTGGTTTTGTGGCATTGCTCCTCATTACTCTCTGTTGATTGCCAGACCAGCAGCTTGTTATGTTAGGCATTTTCAAAGCCCAGTTGGACGAGACAATGACTGTATATTGTGGGGCTTTCTTGTGTTTACATAATTCCCTCCCTCATCTGATGAGGTTCTTAAGGCTCTTGCGAGTGTAGTATAATTTCCCTTCATGACCCTCACTGATTGCCAGGGGTAACTATGGATTGTTGCCTTTGTGTGAGTACCACGGCAGCGCAATAGTAATTTTTAATATTGGTGTATTATTCATACACTCTGAGTACCTTCGTTACTGCATGGCTCTAATTGCATTGAAGCCGCCTGCACAGCGTTATACACCATTTATATTTGCTGAAAAACTCTACTACCTTTTATGTTTCCATGTTGAAACATCAGATATAGTATAATTTTTATTACTGTGATGCCAAGTATGATACAGTGGCTGTTTTCCTTTACAGGTGTAACGGTTATAGTATAGGTCCTGACGTATTATGTGAATCAGTGGCAAGATGTGTTGAATGCTTATGCTTGTTTATCTTTGTTTCAGATCTCCCTCCCTGCTGTTCCCTTCCTTTCCTTCTCTCACCTGATCACCCTATTGAGTCAGTAATTTATACTCAGACCAAGGGGCTATCGGGAGGTGGACCACAATGATCATAGCACCTTTATGAGGATTCAAGGAAACACCAGTCCCAGCCAGTCCTGTACACATTGTCTCATCAGCATTACAGGTAAACTCCTTGCATGAGTGTTATTTTCTTCTGAGCAATGGGACTGGACATGGACATTGGCTAAAGCAGCATGGGCTCCACACAAACCTTATCCATTTGTAAAGCAAATGTGTCCCACACAGTACAATATGCATCATTACTGTCAATGCAGATCTCTTGCCAGTTTGCATGCGTCATCTATGGCATACTTGACAAAGATTGTGCATATGGGAGTATGTGTACTGTGGCAACATGCATGGTGTTCATCATAGGTAATGATCCATATTGTGCATGAAGTACATGGTTGTGTATGTATTGTTGCAGCTTGCTACACACAACGGACAGCTAACACCTGCTGACGCTGTGGGTCCTGTTCGCACCTTGGCCTTTTGGTGCCTGATCCTGTGCCCGTCATTTATGGTGATTGTTCTTCAATTTTAGGTCTGTGATCCATGAGTAACCAGACACTCCTTCCTTTCCATACACCGGTTACATTGCGCCTTTCTATCCTTCTTCTCTTTCTGTGCTAGTTTTTGCATGGTGTCTCACCCCTTCCACCATCATGTGTTCACTCATTCCTGCTGCAGCCTCCCCTGCAGCACCACACCACCGAGTGCCCTGACACACCTCCCAGATGCTCCTCCCTCCCTCCACCCATTGTTAATGCAGGCATCAGCTCGTCAGTGCCACTGTTGCGCCACATCCGTGCCAAAGGCAGGACCGTCTGCGCATGCAACATGCACAGTGCAAGAAGCTCTGGTCCTTCCATGACGCAGGTAACACAACAGACTCATTCTCCAGCCCCCCTCAAAACAGGGAACATAAGACATTCATCCACCTGCTATCAGGCAACCCCTAAGCGCAACCATTACAGCTTTGCTGGCTGTGTGTGCAACTCCTACTGCCAACAACGTGCTGCCCCGCATGACAGACCATGTCTGTACAACAAGGTCATGTGCCTGATACTGCACACCGGCTACATCCACCAGCACGCCATTGGACTCTGTCACCTCAGCCAACACAACAGCCCCACACAGCTCCTTCACTACAGTAACCTGGTTAAACGCATCCTCAGCACACTACATCAACATTGCCATCACAGATGGATACATGATCACCCACAGGGACCACACCAACACTCCAGGACGATGACTAGCAATTTCATCAGAAGTACCCCATCAGAGTCACATACTACACCAAGGACACACTCAGCATTGTCAAACATCTGCACTTCAGGTTTCACACCAACCCCCAAACCACCCTCAGTCTAACTATCATCTACAGATCTCCAGGCCGGCACCCAGAATTCTACTAAGCCATCTACAATTATTATAATAGTCATGTATTGAGCGCACATCTAAGCCAACGGGGTTGTGCCAGCGCTGTAGTGTGCCGAAAATGAGGCAGCATACGGAACAGCAACTAATCTAGCAGTTTAAATATACAGGTCTTAAGGGCTTAGCGAGAATCACAATCATACAGAATCAGATGCAGCGGAAGAGGTAGATTAGCCCAACATTGGGTGGTTCCTAGCTGAGAGGTTTCACCTCCTGATCTAAGTTTTGCTAAGCAAGGACTAATGAGCAAGTGCTTGTCATTGGAACGTAGAGATCGTGATTGACAAAAAGGACGCAGTCTACTTCTAAGATAGACCGGACCCCGGCCTTGTCCTGCCCAGAAGGCGAGTGTAAGCGCCTTGAATTCTATTTGTGTAGCCATGACAGCCAATGGAGTAGTCTTTGACATGGGGAGATATGTTGTCAAAGTGAGACTCAACATACCAGGCAGGCAGCAGCATTTTGCCGTCTGCAGTATACGGATCAAGCCTAATGTGAGACATACGTAGGAGGCTTTTGCGTAGTGTAAATGGGAGGTAATCAGTACGTGAAGCTCCGTTTTACGGGTTACAATGTGCAGATAGTGTATAATTCTCTTGATGAGTTTACTCTTGCGAATACAAGCGGCACCCACCTCTTGTACCTGTGTGGCAAGGGATAGCTGATTGTCCCATATTACTCCCAGATTCCTGAGCACATCCTTGTGTGCCGGGGCAATGGCCAGTTCCTCTGGCTACCACAGATTGGAAGAGAGGGGAGAAGGCTGGTTAAAGGAGGAGGAACTCTGTGTTAACTGTATTAAGTTCTCAGAAATTGTGGTACATCCAGGCCACAATAATCTAGAGAATATTTTCTAGTGTGTCAAAAGTTAGTGGCACACACAGCATTCTAGGTGAATAGCAGCTGAGGCTCATCAGCATATGAAATGATTTGGACTTCAGACATGGCAATCGATGCAGCCAGCGGGGTTAAGTAAATTTTACAAGACAGAGGGCTCAGAGCAGAGACCAGCAGCATGCCCCACTTCAGTGATTTGACTGGGGAGATGGATGGATAGGTCTGGACCTGCTGTGTGCAGTCAGATAGTAAGGACAATATACAGTTCACCATGAAGCCTCCCACGCCTATGGTCTTAAGGAGGTTCAGAAGAATGGGATGGGCAATAGTGTCAAATGCTGTAGACAAGTCTAACAGCACCAACAACGCCTTGGAACCTCCGTCAACCGCCCAGCGTATAGAGACTGCCATTTCAATGAGGTCCGACTCCGTACTATATCTGGGGTTGTAGCTGGATTAAGAGTCGTGAAGGGGGCTATTATCTTCAACAAAGGCCATCAGTTGCTGCAAGGAATTGTTCTCTTAAAGCTTGGCCGGAGCTGGTATGTGAGAGTTAGGTATATGATTGCAAGGAGATACAGGCTCTGCGTTGGCTTTCCTTAAGATGGGCAGGAGGATTAGAGCCCAATTTGAGGGAAAGGTTCCAGATGGAGCTTAAATGGTGATTGGGACTCTTAGCAAGGATGTTGTATAGCTTGGCGGGCAAGGGGTCAGTAGGGTAACGGGATTTACACATCTGCAATTAGAGCAGAGAGGCTTCACATGAAAATGTGTAAAATATACTGAGACCACAGAGATGGGAAACAGCTTTACAGATTGGTACTCAGACATTGGACAACTACATCAGCACGCAGGCCCTCACCTACACTGACAACATGGGTCAGGGATACAGCAACTCCTGGCTGGAGGACAACCATAGCACCATTCTGCATTTGTACATCAAAATTTGCATCCAGTGGACCAAAAAACAACACACTACACCACACTCTGTTACAGATCCACCAAGAACGATTGACCAAAGTCAACACAAACAACCTGTGAGGCACCCTCACACAGGACACTCCAACCAAAGACACCGCCACACCCTGCAACCGCACACACTGGATCAGCAACTGACCCAACACTCTTTCCACATTGGCGGAATTTCCTGTGAAGCACAACAACATTTAAGCCACCCGGGACAAGGCAGACCTCCTGGACTCATAGACGTCTAGCCAGACTCATGTGCAAACCTTGTAAAACAAACAACGATCAGCTAACTTTCTGCCCTGAAATCCACAACACACAGACATCACCATATCATCAGCATGGACAAGAGGACAACCTCCAGGTATGGCCTAGGCACCCACACACAACATGAATGACCTCATCAGCATTGTGAGAGAACTATCTGACCCCAGCTCTCCATCCAAGAGACATCCCACCCTTGCAAGGCCAAGGGGATCCCTTGCAACTTACTACCACTGCAAGCTCGTGGACGTACACGACAGCCTCGTCACATAGAGGCAGTCAGCGCTTTTTCCACAGGACATACCCCCCTCAGGTCCTGCACTCCCGTCAGCAGCAAAGACACCACCCGGCTCATGTACACCATCCACTCCGGCACTCCATCTGGACCCTTCCCACACAACATCTCAATCACAGCATACACCATCCTTCAGACCCACCTCCGGGACATCATGAATGTCTCCTTTGAGTATGCCACTTTCCATGGGAGCTGTAGGCATGCAGGAAACCAGGCCCTTCTTTTACGACGTACGGCTGTACCGCAGGATCGCCTGGAACGTCACCCTGCTTCCCTACCCGGCAAATGTCATCAAGAAGACAGTCAACAAGCAACTGACCATCTCATTGCAAGCAAACATCTCCAGGCAAACCGCACCAGACCATCTTCCACAGTAATCACCCCACTGCAACAGCCCTCATTGCCACCACCAACAACATCTTGGACGGTGCTCAACAATGGTGAGTACACCACCCTCACCCCATTGACCTCTCATCCAGCATTCTACACCATGTGGTACCACGGTGTCAGATCACACATGTCCAACACTGGGATCCCGAGGAAGGGCCAGGATGGAAGCCCCAAGTACCTCACCAGCAAGGCCCAGGAAGTCTGCCTCCCCCCTTCGGCACGCAGTACACTGGGGTCATCGGGCCCAGGCGTCATCTCGCAGTGTGACTATCTACATCATCTCCATGACACCCCTCGCCAACATCACATGCACACACATTCTCATCATCATGTCCTCTGCCATTGACACCCAGCTGCTCCTCAACCTCACCAAAGACCCAGCCACTCCCAGATCCAACATTCAAGAAGGCATGAGGTTCATTGACATATGAAGGTACCTCAGCCACATGAGGCTGGACTTGGACAAGACTGGGCTCATCATCTGAGGAGTGTCCCCTTACGACTGGGACAACTCCTTGTGTCACAGCAGCCTCGGCAGTGCACAAGCACACATTGGCCACACACGCAAGCAGGTGGTCATCGTACACTACTCGCTAACAATAACCATACAAATGAACACCATCTCTACCTCATGCTGCAAGTCCCTCCGCATGCAGCAAATGTTCATCAGATAGATCAAGTCCTAGTCAAGACAGATAGTCAGCCAGGTACACAACAACAGCCGGCTGTACTACAGCAACGCCCTCTACACAGGAACAACAGCCAGACTCCAGGAGGACTTGTGCACATGCAGGGTGCATCAGCACACCACATCCTCAACATCCCCTGCCACAGCCACATGACCGTCCACTTGAGATACCTACAATAGGCTCACTCTCAACAGCAGAATCACCTTCATATTCCTCAGCCACGCTCAGGGGGCACTCCACAACCCCAGCCCCGAAGACGAACATGGACGTCTCCCATCCAACACCCCATTGCACCAACTCCGTCCAGCCAACCTTGCTCTCTGCACCATTCTTCACATCCACAGTACAACTGCATGCAGAAGATAGTTATCCCACCTCACCAAACAGACCTGGTACTCCCTCCCTGGGCACCTCCACATGACCCATGACCTCTACACCTTCATTACACTCTTCCATAACTGTCTGTCTGAGCAGTATGGCCGTCGGCTCTCTTAAGCCCTGGATACACTTATCTGCATTGGATACGGATACACCTATCCTTGACTGCTTCCCTGCTTTAGAGCTTCAGGCCTCGCTTGACCTCTTGTCCAACTTGAAATCTGGCTCTCCACTTGACCCTTGCCCTGCCAAGTGTCTTGCGACCTTGGCGCCTGCTCTTAATTCTATCATTAATCCTATTATTAATTCATCTCTGAGCTCGGGAAAAGTCCCCTCATCTTGGAAGCAGGCCCTAGTCCTTCCCCTTATTAAAAAGCTGAATGCAGATGCCAAATTGCATGCCAACTATAGGCCTATTTCGTTGTTGCCCGCTTTGGCCAAAATAGCGGAAAAGCATGTACACACCACCTTAACCAACTTTCTAGAGGTCAATTCCTTACTACATCAGTCTCAGTCTGGGTTTAGATCTAACCTGAGTACAGAAACCGCTCTACTCGAGGTGACCGAGGCTGTGAAGGAAACTCTGGACAGGGGTGGGAAGGCCTTGCTCATCATGCTTGATTTGTCGGCGGCCTTCAACACCGTTCCCCACGACCTTCTCCTGACAAGACTCTGGGAGATCGGCCTGAGGGGAACGGTGTTCGAATGGTTTCAATCTTTCCTGGCCGACCGCAGACAAACGATCTGGGCCCCCCCTTTCTCCGCCCCTATGCCGCAGCTTGAGGTGGGGGTCCCGCAGGGCTCCATACTCAGCCCCTCCCTTTTTAACATCTTTATGACACCTTTGGCGGCACGGGTGGAGGAGCTAGGGGCTCAGATCGTGTCCTATGCGGACGATACACAGCTCCTATTCACTTGTGACAGGGGCTGTGATTTCGACGGAGCGGCCATCCGGAAGTGTCTGGAGTTTGTGTTTGATTGGTTCGGGAAAAGTGGCCTCAAAAGCAACTCAGACAAATCCGAGATATTGTTTTTTGGTTGTTCTGCCGACCCGAGTTGGAAGCACTGGTGGCCTTCGGCCATGTTCCCCCCTGCCAGCGATTCTGTTACAGCTAAGAATCTGGGCATGTTGGTCGATAACACCCTCTCCTTCAAGGCCCAAGTAGCTGGCCTGACGGGGAAGTGCTTTGCCATCTTAAGGATGTTGAGAAAGTTTCTGCCGTACCTATCTCTGGAGCACAAGAAGATTACGGTGCAGGCTCTGATAGGCTCACGCCTAGACTATGCCAACATCCTTTATCTGGGTCTTCCTGAATATCTGCTGACCTGCCTGCAGATAGTCCAAAATTTGGCAGCCAGGGCAATCTTTGGTCTTACCAGAAGAGCCAGGGCTAGCAACCTCCTTGTGACTCTGCATTGGCTGCCGATTCGGAAGCGCATCTTCTTCAAGACCTTAACCACAGCTTTTAAGGCGCTTCACAATTTCAGCGCTGGCTATTTGCAGAGAAGGGTCAACTTCTATCTTCCGTCTAGACCCTTGAGGTCGGCTGCCCAGGCCAATGCCATCGTGCCAGCAGTGAGACGTGTTCGTTGTGGAGGTCGCTCCTTTAGTCACCTTGCCCCCCGTCTTTGGAACACTCTGCCCCTGACGTTGCGAACGTGCTCCAATTTGTCCGCTTTCAGAAAGGGACTTAAAACGTATCTCTTTGCCCTGTAAGTTGTTTTGCGGATTTTTAGTGCCGTTTGGCTGTCTTGTTAGTTGCTGGTGTTTGTGTGATGATCTATAGCGCCGGGACGCTCTCTTGAGCAGCTGAGCGCTTTACAAAACCCCCAGTAACATAACATAACATAACATAACAGTATGGCAGACCCCCACCCCCTTAGCAGATTGAAACCATCACATGTGAGTATAGCGCTCCATGTATGTATTTGATGATACAATGTGACCTATGTGTGTCCTCGACCGGACTCAGATCCCAGTGTATGGATGGGTTGAGTTTGTTCCACACTGTGGCATACTATGGCATATCCCCACACGTATGTTGTAGAATGATGGAAAATGTCTGCAACATCAATTTCAGTAGTGTTTTTTTTTTATTTATCGTTCTTGTACGGGAAACGTGAGTTAGTGATGGGTGCTGTACAAAAAGGGGGGGAATCCAAAGTTCACAAAGGGAGATGTGATGCCTTGCAGTTTGAGTCACCAGAGTCCAGACCACAGTGTTTGCTATCATTGGTCAGACTGCAACCAGCAGTCCATGTGAGAGAGTAGGACAGTCAATGAGGTGATGCTGTTGCACACAGACTCCAGGTGCCAGACCAGGTGTCCTGGGAGATGTGCATGGCCCGCTGCCTCTCAGTGTGTCTTCCATGGACGACCCACCTTCTATGGGGGACCCTCATGTGCAGGCCTTGACGATGCACGGGACGCTCTGTCGGACAATTCCTCCTCCTCCCTCCCTGTGCCTGGTGGCCGTCTTTGTCTTGAAGTGTCTTGCCTGGTGACACAGGGAGGGTGCTTCATGTTGTGAGCAATCTGACGGAGTGAATGGCTAATGTCCCTTTGCACCGCCAGGAGCTCAGCCAGTTTTGCCTCCATCCGTCCTTGGTGTTGTTGTTGACTGGTGTGTTGCTCGGCCTGCAGGTTTTTTTATCTCTGTGAGGGCCCCCACTACCTGGCTGAACTCTCTGGTGTCCCGCCGGTATGCCACATGATGTTGCGGAGCTCAGACATACCGGGACCTGCAGCTGTCTGGTCAGGTTCTCGCCTCCGCCTGCTGCCACTCCCACCACCCCTGCCCACACGAGCCTGGCCTGCCATTGTGGGCACATTGGCTTGACGGGACCCCTGAGTGATGGCAGTGGTGGTGTTGTTTGCCCCCTTCTGTGTGCCTGTCGAACCTTGTCCCTCATTGTCAGACTGGCTCAGTTCTAGAGTGTGGCCAGGGCTCCGAGCTGTCTGCTAGAATGTGGCAGGAATGGTGGTGGCGGTTGGCGCAGGTGTGCCTGATCCAGATGCTGCACAGGTTGGGGCCCCAGAGGTGCCAGGTCAGTCTGGGTCATCCATGGAGTGGTGAAGGCGTCGCTGTCAGTGGGATGAGGGTCCTGTGGAGCCTGGTACTGTGAATCGTCTTCCCCATCATTGGGGTTTGATTCCGCACGTTGCCCTGTGGGTGTGAGAGACAGACAATTTTAATGCAATCCATTTCTCATACACATTGTAGTTGGTACTGTTCCACCTGGTAGTTGTCCATGCTTTGGATTGTCCTCAATATTCACTTGTGGATGGGTATGTTGTGGTGTCCGATTGATATGTGCTCCTGAGTCATTTACATGGGGGGGCATATTAACTATAACTGGCACAGCCCTGCATATCAGCAGGGATTCACCAGTCTTTGTGCACCCCACCTATGCCAGCACAGATGCAACGCATTCACATTGTGGAGCACCATTGTGGGAAAAATGGGTCAGCAGCGTCACACATCTGTGCTGTATAAGTAGGCGCATTGCTGGAGTAGCATCACCAGTGCAAGACAGCTCCAGCAATGGTCTGTGGGGCCCTATCTGCACAATGTTGCTTCATTCCTTATGCCTGCATCAGCCATGCACAGGGTTTTGACGCAGCATCTGCTTATAAGTGACAGAGTGCAATCTTGTAGATTTCACATAGCCACTTTTGGGAGGCATGCCTGCGCCATTACACCCACTCCCCGCCTGCGCCAGTACACCTTCTTGTGGCTCAGGGCTTTAGAATGTGACACATCTCCCAGATGCATCACCTTGTAAATTACCAGCACCTTGGCGCCTCTTTTGTGCCGCAGCTGTGTCACAGAGGTGACGCAACAGCGGCATGTAAGAAGCACAAGTGGCTTGTGAATGTGCACCATGCATTTGTTGCTTGGATGCTTCATCAGATCTGAATTGGTTTAGTTGTGTTACATGACCATTGTGACAGTGGGCAACTCCATTGCCTGTCCCAGGTGGGTGTGTTTATGTAAGGGGTGTGTGTGACAGCCTGTGGTGGTCTGAGTTGGCACTGGGCCTCCCTCGTGGTGTGGCTATCCCCCCATGGTGCATGCTTCCATGACAGTGGCTGTGAGTTCCTGCCCAAGATATCTGACCTTGGTGTCCTGGTGTTTTTGTTTGCATTGGTCACAGGAGGGCCTTGTGCTGCCTACACCAGGGCCCAGTGTCAGCTAACTTGTCTGTACATTCACACTCCATGTGCATTGAGCATGGTGCATGGTTGTGTACCTGCGCCATATGGGATGAGTACAATTGAACATGTTTACCAAAGAGAGGACTGGGCTGTTCCTGGGGTGCAAGTGCAGGTCAGGGGATGTGGATATGTAAGGGTGGTTAAATGGTAACCATCCAGTAGGTATCCATCTCGTTGGATATATTGGCCTCACACACCCTTGCAGTTGTCATGCTTCATCATGGGCAATGCTCCTCGTTGGGTGAGCGGTGCAATACCCAACGGGCTACACCTCAAAGAGGGGCTCTTTGGTGGAGATCTTTTTATCCAACTGCCCGTGGGTGAAGTGTGGTTGAGGGGCCAGAACGGGAGTAGACGGGAAGTGAATATAAAATAACGCAGGAGTACCAGAAGGAACTTTATTCGGGTGGTCCCGTGCGCTAACTAAAAACAATAGTTAGTCTGGGAGTTCTGGAAAGTGATGTATTCCGTACTCAAGACTATACTAGACGGTGAAAGTAGAGGTCGACATGTTTCTAGCTTCGGGTATGTTCACCCGCGATTCATCAGGACCTATAAGCTCGTTGTCTATTGTATTACTGATCTGTCTAAGTATCAGTTTTTACAACAACAGTTTGGAAAGGAAGTACCTGCTTATACATTGTTCCATGCCTAAAGGTCATAAATTAAATGTAACAGCAGTGCCTGGCGGGATGGACATCGGTGAGTCAAGCCTCTGTAGCTAAGGTTAATGCTCCCGTGTCTGCGCTGAGTCGCCTACCCCTCGCCGCCAGGACCGGATAGCCGCATATCAGCAGGGATTCACCAGTCTTTGTGCACCACACCTATGCCAGCACAGATGCAACGCATTCACATTGTGGAGCACCATGGTGGGAAAAATGGGTCAGCAGCGTCACACATCTGTGCTGTATAAGTAGGCGCATTGCTGGAGTAGCATCACCAGTGCAAGACAGCTCCAGCAATGGCCTGTGGGGCCCTATCTGCACAATGTTGCTTCATTCCTTACGCCTGCAGGCCTTGACGATACACGGGACGCTCTGTCGGACAATTCTTCCTCCTCCCTCCCTGTGCCTGGTGGCCGTCTTTGTCTTGAAGTGTCTTGCCTGGTGACACAGGGAGGGTGCTGCATGTTGTGAGCAATCTGACGAAGTGAATGGCTAATGTCCCTTTGCACCGCCAGGAGCTCAGCCAGTCTTGCCTCCATCCGTCCCTGGTGTTGTTGTTGACTGGTGTGTTGCTCGGCCTGCAGGTTTTTTATCTCTGTGAGGGCCCCCACTACCTGGCTGAACTCTCTGGTGTCCCGCCGGTATGCCACATGATGTTGCGGAGCTCAGACATACCGGGACCTGCAGCTGTCTGGTCAGGTTCTCGCCTCCGCCTGCTGCCATTCCCACCACCCCTGCCCACACGAGCCTGGCCTGCCATTGTGGGCACATCGGCTCGACAGGACCCCTGAGTGATGGCAGTGGTGGTGTTGTTTGCCACCTCCTGGGTGCCTGTCGAACCTTGTCCATCATTGTCAGACTGGCTCAGTTCTAGAGTGTGGCCAGGGCTCTGAGCTGTCTGCTAGGATGTGGCAGGAATGGTGGTGGCGGTTGGCGCAGGTATGCCTGATCCAGATGCTGCACAGGTTGGGGCCCCAGAGGTGCCAGGTCAGTCTGGGTCATCCATGGAGTGGTGAAGGAGTCGCTGTCGGTGGGATGAGGGTCCTGCGGAGCCTGGTACTGTGAATCGTCTTCCCCATCGTTGGGGTTCGATTCCGCACGTTGCCCTGTGGGTGTGAGAGACAGACAATTTTAATGCAATATAATGCAACATCCATTTCTCATACACATTGTAGTTGGCACTGTTCCACCTGGTAGTTGTCCATGCTTTGGATTGTCCTCAATGTTCACTTGTGGATGGGTATGTTGTGGTGTCCGATTGATATGTGCTCCTGAGTCATTTACATGGGGGCATATTAACTATAACTGGCACAGCCCTGCATATCAGCAGGGATTCACCAGTCTTTGTGCACCACACCTATGCCAGCACAGATGCAACGCATTCACATTGTGGAGCACCATTGTGGGAAAAATGGGTCAGCAGCGTCACACATCTGTGCTGTATAAGTAGGCGCATTGCTGGAGTAGCATCACCAGTGCAAGACAGCTCCAGCAATGGTCTGTGGGTCCCTATCTGCACAATGTTGCTTCATTCCTTACGCCTGCATCAGCCATGCACAGGGTTTTGACGCAGCATCTGCTTATAAGTGACAGAGTGCAATCTTGTAGATTTCACATAGCCACTTTTGGGAGGCATGCCTGCGCCATTACGCCCACTCCCCCCCTGCGCCAGTACACCTTCTTGTGGCTCAGGGCTTTAGAACGTGACACATCTCCCAGATGCGTCACCTTGTAAATTACCAGCACCTTGGCGCCTCTTTTGTGCCGCAGCTGTGTTACAGAGGTGACGCAACGGCGGCGTGTAAGAAGCGCAAGTGGCTTGTGAATGTGCACCATGCATTTGTTGCTTGGATGCTTCATCAGATCTGAATTGGTTTAGTTGTGTTACATGACCATTGTGACAGTGGGGAACTCCATTGCCTGTCCCAGGTGGGTGTGTTTGTGTAAGGGGTGTTTGTGACAGCCTGTGGTGGTCTGAGTTGGCACTGGGCCTCCCTCTAGGTGTGGCTATCCCCCCATGGTGCATGCTTCCATGACAGTGGCTGTGAGTTCCTGCCCAAGATATCTGACCTTGGTGTCCTGGTGTTTTTGTTTGTACTGGTCACAGGAGGGCCTTGTGCTGCCTACACCAGGGCCCAGTGTCAGCTAACTTGTCTGTACATTCACACTCCATGTATGAGAAAATAACACACCCAGGCAAAACAACTGTACTGGCGAAGTTCAAGTAACAAAAAATTAGTGAAAGATAATAAGGCACAAAATTAGCATTTGAGAATTTAGTTTAATAAGATTGATAATAGATGTCATGAGGATAATCAATGACATAAAGACAACTAAAAAATAACATTAAAAATTCTTTCATGAGGAAAGCCATCTTCCCTTCATATCATTGGGAATATTTGTATACATAATAATTTGCACATATCGAATTCCTCATGAAAGAATTTTTATTGTTATTTTTTAGAAAAAAAATAACATTTAAAAAAATAACAATAACAACCATAGAACATTCCTTCTAAGAGTTTTATCTCCTGCTGGATTTCTTGCATGCCTTTTGAAGCCCTCCAAGTACCACGCATCAGGCTTAGACTAACACATTTTAGTGTGGTGGTCATCATCACCGCACTGAAATGCAAAGTCACAAATTTATAAATCCTCCTCCGATGTCAAGCCCAGTACCAGCTGGTAATTAGCACCACTTACAGAAAGCTGGCACCGCGCGGTCAGCCCTGCTTGCGCTAACTTGGGGGTTGGCTCAGCTAGATTTGGGCTGGCTTTAGAGGCTACAGTGTAACAACTTCACCCATTGTAGGCTGGAGCAGCATTCAGCTTCACTGACCTCATGTGACAACGCGAGCGAATCAGTGTCTGCTTGATTTACCCTGCGCTCAATTTCCGATAGACTGAGACCGATTACGCACCTAGCTATAGGCGCCCTGCCGCCTGCTGTACGAGCGTGTGGCACGACAGTCATTTTACATTTGGCAGTGGGAACCGAGCATTGTTGTGCTGACCCGCGCGGCCCTAATATGCCTATGGCCGCCCGCTACCCGACCCAGACTGCGGCCACCATGGAAGTGGTGCTACTTCATGTTTAGCAGACAGCCTGCACGAGTTGTTGCGTCCTGGACTGTGGCATCTGCCCGCAGCCCGGCCTGCACAGGGGAAGTCATCGTGGGGGTTGCTGGCATCTTCAAAAGTCACAGGTGAGACCCCAGGGAGCAACTAGCCTTAAGTCCGAATTGTTGATAGTAAACCCTGCCCACCCATACGCGTACCAGACATGGTTTTGAAGCAGCCTAAGGATGTCGGCCGTAATTCAGGTTGTGCACACCGAGGACCGTGCTAAAGCTATCCCAGCACTGTGGTATTTAAATAAACAAAGCTCACGTATGAATGCTATTTCCTGTACAGCCTACCATGCCAGTCACTTGCAGGCCCTTGGTAGACTGTTGGAAACTGAGAAAGTGTGGCGCAGCCCAGGATAGCTATATGAAATAATTTAATTAAATATCTTACCTGCTCATTTCCCCAGATCCCTGCAGCCTCTCAGACAGGTTAATTTTCCTGAATTTTGATCAGTTGTTGACTGAACAACCGTTTACCACATTTCCCGTTTCAATCGTGTGACACAGTTACAGTGTACTGGCACCAGGGTCACCATCATGGCCCGGGTGACAGCGAGCGGAGACTTAGAGCTACCAGTGCAGTTTACGTTAGGACTCGGACTCAGTGTAGCTCCTGGAACACACAGGCAGAAGCCCCTCTCTGTTAACACAGACCAAAGGCTGCATGTAATACCCATAATAGGGCACCGTACAATCTGAGGCCAGTCCTGAAATGCCAGGCAGAACGAGGCCATGCCCGGCCTCTCTCCTGCAATAATCAGCAAAGCAACACCAATGACCCCTAGCCCAATCTCAACCTGGCCCGAGTCTTGCTTGGCACAGGTGAGCTGAACACTGTGGATGTGAATGTGGTTAAGATAGACAGCGAAAGAGTAGGTTGGTTCTGGTGGATATGAATGGAGTTAGTTCTAATGGCTGTGTGGTGTTTGAATGCACTGGGTGGAGCAGGTTGGTTCATATTGGGAATGGGATTCTAGTGTACCGGGTAGAGCAAGGCTGATTTTGCTCTCAGAAAAGTGTCACTCATAGTCATTGAAATGCACTCATAATTGCACTGAAATTTTGAAAATGTCAAACATAGCAATCTGAAACCTTGGCAGCTATGTATGGTCCCTTTTCTGTTCGTGTGAACTTTCCCGGTTTTTGGCTTTTGAATTCTGGTCACCCTATCTATCATTAAAAGGCACGCAGCAAGTCTATCAGCACAACGTGTGCTTTCACAATCCCTAATACATTTTGGGATTGTGAAAGCACACGTTGTGCTGCTAGGCTTGTTGCCTGCCTTTTGTTAATAGAGCGCGGCAGATTGCATGCCTTTTTGAAAGTTTTCGTGTCAATTGGAGTGCCCGACATGCTTACACTCTTGGCTGCATTTAACATGAAAACTTTCAACAAGGCACACAAACTGCTGCGCTCTGTGCGGGCGGTGGGGATCCGCCCGACATTGTAATAGACCCCTAAGTATTCTGTCTAGCCCCTTCGATGCTCATGACGAGCTCAGCTCGTCATGATGCACGCTGCTCGTGTGCTCATGACGAGCTGAGCTCGTCATGACCACACCCATTAACACTGACCTCCAGCACAGGGGGAGAATAGCCCAAGCACCCAAGGTGCTAAATGTTTTTTTACATATATTATATTTTTGAACATACATATTTTTAACATTGTTATATTTTAGGATACAGGTATTTATCTTTTGTAACAGTAAACATTTTTTGATATTTTTGTTTAGAACATTTTTGTAACATTGATTAATTTTGCAATATAATTTTACAGTTTATTTTTGCATGTTTAACAGTTAATAATTAAATACATATTTTGTTAAAATGAAATAATATAACATAATACAGATGTATTGAAAAATATTAACATTTTAAGTGGTTAACAATTTTTGTACATGTAATATATATTTTTAATTATTATTATTAATATATGAAATAATAATATTAATAATTACATTGTTACATATTATATAAACATGTTTTTGAAGAGGTACATTTTTATTTAACATTTGAAATATTTGTTTTTTTAAAAATCTTAAATAATACAAATAAATAAGTAATTATAATAATAATTAATACAAGTTATATTAATTATTATTATTATTTTATAATGTAGATAAATGTTACATTATTTTAACATATAAGTACAATATTCAAATATTTTTAGAAAACATATAAGTAATTTATTTATTACTGTATTACATGTTTTTAAATTAATTTCCGTCTTTTTTATTATTTAACCAGCCATATTTTTTTTACAGGTACTATTTTGTAACCGCTTACCGCTGTTTTGGGTTATTTCGGAGGGGACAAGCTTGCGGTTAGAAGCTGCGTCGCATCGAGGAAGGTAAATATAATTTTCTTTAATTAAACTATGGGTCCCATTACGACAAAGTCCGCCCGCCACCGCATCGGAAAACGGGGCTGACAGCCAGAGGTGCGGCGGTCCCACAAGGCCAATTAGGATGCGTCAGCCACACTGACGAGCCCATTCCTGCCATTAACATTGCGGCAGGCGGTGCTGTAAACAGCACCCGCCGCAATGTTAAGGGAGCATGTGGTGCATTGCAATGCACAACGTGAGAGGCACCGAGCGGTGCCTGCCACCTTGTGCATGGCAATGAAGGGGGGTACCATAGGTACCCCCAGTGTAGCCACCCTTCCCACCTCCATGGGGGCCCCCAACGGGCCCCCCAATGTCATTCACTGCATGCCTTTCCATGGCGGAGTCTCTGCCATTGAAAGGCATGCACACCACATGCATCAGAATATGGATGGCGGTGCCTGCAAGTCACAGCCACCATATTGTGTGCCTTTTTTGCCCGGCCGGCAATCCAGCCAGCGGGAAAGCGGCGGACGGACTTTCCTTCTGCCTTGGTACCCACCACCATGCTAATGTTGCAGCGGGTAAATTGGCTGTTGATCACTGGTGGATCACCACCACCGCGGGCGGATCGCCACCACCCGACCGGCAGTGGCAATCTACCCGCGATCATAATGGGGCCCTAGGTTTTACTTGAATTTGCTTTGGTGGTTATGTTTTTGGTGTGTTTTATGTGTTAGTTATATTGTCTCGAGATATCGATAGTTACTGTTTGAGGCCTAGTGTAGGGAGGTTAGAATATATACGGAAATGTGTACCCGTGGTGTTAAAAGTGTTTGTAAATGTATTTAATTATAGTGTATGTATATGTTTGTGTTGGTGGGTATGTTACTTTTTCGAAGTCACATTTTGGAGAAGATAGCGTTTTTTTAATTAAGAAGTGTGTATTAGTATTGTAAACTAATATTTATTTAACACTTTCTTAATTTTTAGGGTTTTCCTGGAGCGTTCCTTTTTCTAAAATATATTTTTATTTTTTTTATGGTTTAATCGAGTTGGATTTATCAACACTGGATTCTTTTTAAACAGTTGAATTTTTGCATTTTTTGGGGGGTTAATTTTTGCATTAATTTGGATTGAGAGATACCTGGATGGATTAACGATATTTGGAATATCTTTTCTTCAGCTATACAAACCGTAAGTAATTTAATTATTTAATGTGGGAGGGAAATGTTGAGAAACATATTTTAAATATGTGTTATATTTTGTAAAATTTAATTGAAATGTCAATATATATTTATATTATTAAATTAAATATATATGACAAATTATATTTTGCAAAATTTTGAAATATTATATGTATTTATACAGTTTGTGTTTTGCAGCAAAATATTTTTCATTACTGTACATTAATATTTCAAAGTATGGTTTTAGCTATTAGTGATAGGTATTCCAGGGCTCTAGTGCTTGGGTATAGTGTTACCTGACTTTTTAGTAATTCAAACATTTGTTTTGTTTGTTTGGTGAATTTTTGAGCCTATTTCTGTGTTGCTGATAGCTTTGTTCTTTTTGGAGAGCTGGGAGTAGTTTATGTAGGGTAGGTGTCCTCTGCCTGTTGTTGCTTGGAAGGCATTATGCCATCCTTCAACAGCATTGTTGGTTTTGGCTTGTTTGTTTAGTGTGCTGAGGTACACATTCCACCATGGAATGTGGAATTTAGGTAGTCTTCTGCACCCTGATCTATGGAGTGTTCCCAACCAGGTATCTTCGAAGTAATCTAAAAGTGGGCTTAGTTTTTCTTCATTTCATTTGTAGTAGGAGCTTTCTATTAGGAGGTTATAGTGTTCTGCTACCTCAGTTACTGGGATATAAGCCAGTGCTATATGTTTTTTTTTACCTGGTATGCAAAAGTACTGTCAGTTGCATATTCAACACTAAGGGGCCGATTCCGATGTCAGACGGACCTGTGTCCATCCAACATCGGTCAGGAACCGTGACCGACCGACCTACTGTTGTCGGTTACAGCCCTGCAAGTATGATGCGACAGAACCCTGTTCGTTCGCACTTGTATGTCACACAAGTGGAATGCATGCCCCCATTGTGAAATGGAGGGGTGCAGTTCATCCCTGGACCCTGTGGCCGGCATCCCAAGGTGCCTGCCACTGGATGCAGGGATCAACAGAGGGGCACCATTCGGCGGCCTCCCTTGGGAGCCCTACTGGGAGCCCCCAAAGACAGTTTACGACTGCCTTTCCATGCAGGAAACACCGGCACGAAAAGGCAGTGGAAAACTGCCATCGTACTCCCTCTGCCGTAAAGAGGCGGCCGGGGGAGTACTGAAGGATTTTGGGATGGTGGAAGGGCTCTCCAAGCCAACCAGAAATCCAAGTCTGATTCCTTTCTGACCAAGCCCATCTGAATGGCTCGGTCAGAAATCAATCCGGCTGGCACGTTCCGATGCGGGCGGAAGGGCTTCAGGCGCCGTTCGGTGCCCTTCTGTCCGAAATCGGATTCGGGCCCTAAGGTTTGAATTTTGCAGGTGTCTCAATAGACATTGGTTAAAATGGTAGTAGCAGCACTGGACTGCAGTATGTGAGTAGCATTTAAGTATAGAATTAATCATGGCTTGTTCAAAATCAATAAATAATTATTTTCTAAGGAAAATAATTATGTGTTTCATGTTTTATTTTGTTTAGGATTTCAAGGTAGGTACAATATTGTTTATTGGGGAGTAGGTTATAGATAAAGGGAATATTAGTATTTTGATCCACAACATTTGTTCGAATGATATTTGCTACATTTCCAAAACACTTTTAAACCAGTTTGTTTTTCTTGTGTATATACATAACCCATGTAACATAATAACATCTTCCATTTTTGAGACATAATAAAATGTGCATCTTCAGTCGCAGTGGTCTTTTTAGTGCTAAGGAAAATATATATAAAAATTAATAAAAATAATACAGTATAGTTTTTTTAATTAATAAACATACATTGCTTTGGATATACTTACTATGTTGATGTAAATAAAAATGCTGCTGCCATTTTTTCAAGCTTGTATTTTCGATTTGTTAAAGATGTTTCTGTTGGTAGTAAAAAATATAATTTTAATATTTTTGCCGTATTGTGTTGTAGGTGGTGGGGAAATTGTGAAAAGTGGGTCTTTGAGTGGGTATTTCAGGGAGTGGTTTAATAAAAAAATATCATATACTTACTTTCTATGTAACTTTATTGTTGCAGCTGCTGTAGTATTTTTTGGCTGCTTTAAAAGATATCTGTAGAGGAGATATGCATTTAAGAGAGAGATATTAGTGAATTATGTTTTTTATATATTTTTGGGTGAAGACTAGAAGTAGTGTTATATTTTAAATGCAGTTTTACTTACTTGGGGTCCATTACGATGGCGGGCGGATATTTTCTGCCCGCCACCGTAACGGTACACGGGACCGACCGCTAGAGTTGTGACGGTCCCTCCATGGCAAACAGGATGCCACCGCCACGGTGGCATCCCGCATATATTGCATTGTGGCGGGCGGTGCTGTAAGCCGCACCCGCCACAATGCAAAATAAGCATGTTGTGCATTGGCATGCACAACGTGACAGGCACGGCGCCGTGCCTGCCATCTTGCGTATGCCAATGTTTTGAACCCCCCAAGTGCAGACCCCCACCCCCACCTCCTTGGAGGCACACAACGGGCCCCCAAAGTGAACTCTGCATGCATTTCCATGGCATGGAAAGGCCCAGAAAATGGCACATCCTAATATGGATGGCGGTGCCATCATATTGAAGGCCTTTTCCGCCCATCCGAGAATCCGACCAGCGGAAAAGCGGCAGACGGTCTTTCCGTCCACCGCGGTGACCCTCGCCATGCTAATATGGCGGGGAGTCAAGATGGGTCATTAGGCGGGCGAATCGTCACCACCGGACCGGCGATGGCGATCCGCCCGCTAGGCTAATGGGCCCCTTAGTGCAGTTCCAAAGCTTTTTTTCTGTAATGAAAATCTGCGTTCTGGAAGCAGCCTGGCAGAGTTTCCCCTTCTTTTTTCTTGCAGGTTTGAAGTGTAAATTAAATATAAATGTTTTGTTGTTTATATAGTGTTGATTTAATTGATAGTTTTATGTTATTGGTGTATTTTATTAGTGTGAGGTTTTCATTCATTGTTGGTATTTTGTTTTTTTTGTTTTGGCAGTTAATTTCCCTATGTGGCAAATGCTAATTAAAAAGTTGTTAGTGCAATTTATTTTTTTACTGATTTCGTTAGTTAAGTGTGTTTTACATTGCTTTTAATGTTAAATGCTCTATGTATTTTATTTAATAATATGTTACGTATTATTTATTAGTGTGTTTTGCTAATATTTTATGCTTTTATATGTTTATATATTATAAAAAGATCGCATTATATTTATAATGTGTGTAGTGAATGTTTATAGTGTAATAATACATTTTGGTGTAAAGGTTTGTTCATTTTAGTAATTTTTAAATAGTTGATATTTGTATAAAAATGATAATTATATTTAATTTCGATATTTAGGACATTTTGTATATTTTTAAAGAAATGTTGATATTTATTTTTACAATATTTGTGTGTTCAAAAATGATTAAAACTAAGGGGCCCATTAGGATGGCGGGCGGATCGCCCCCGCCGGGCTGGCGGTAGTCACTGCCGGCCCGGCTGTGGCTGGGGGGGTCAGCGGCTAACGGAAAGACCGTCCGGCGCTTTTCTGACGGTTGACTTGTCGACCGGCGGAAACAGTGCCTGCATATGGCGGCGGAGTCTCAAAGACACGCCATCCATATTACAATGCTGGCGGTCGTATGCCTTTAACACCGCCGTGGAAAGGCATACGGTCTTTTATTTGGAGGCACATGGGGGGTACCTATGGTACCCCCCTCATTGCCATGCACCACGTGGCAGGTACCACATGGTGCCTGCCATAAAGTGCATGGCAATGCTGTGCACAGTCCGTTTCCATTCCAGTGGGCAGATCCACCTGCAAAGGAAAAGGCAGAGGATGCGCCCGCCTGTGCCGCTTCGGCGGGCAGTCCCGCGCTCCGTCACGGTGGCGGGCGGACTATGTCCACCCTCCATCGTAATCAGCCCCTATATTTTTCATTCACGATAATATGGTGTTGATATTTGTGTATTTTTTAAAATAAGTATTGTTCGTCGATAATAGTGTTATCGATATTCTAGTGATGATATTTTGGTTTGTCGATATTATGTCAGTGATCCCCCCTGGCAATATTGCTAGCTACCTTTGGGGTGATTTAGAGGGAGTAAATGTTAGATCTGTGGGACATGTGTTGTGAAGAGTGTGTTGTACATAAGTGCATTTGGCCCTAGGAAGTGTAGCTTTGTAGTTGTGCAAGACAGTACATTGCAGTGTAATAGGAGACATTTTTTGTAACTTACCAGCCTCTACTACCCTGGGTATTCCTGGAAGACTCTCTGTATGCAGTATGGCAAGCACCTTCGCCTCCCATTCGGTGAATGTTAGTGGTGGAATGGTATGGCCACCGCCAACTCATGGCTCTTGTTGACACGCTCTTTCACCCTGGTCTTGATGTCATGCCACCTCCTCCTGATCTCCATCTGGGTATGCAGGGAGGTCCCTACTGCATTGACTTTGTTGACTATCCTTCCCCACATTTAATTTTTTGTGGCTACTGGTGTCTGTTGGACCATGTTTCCAAACAAATGTGGTTCTACCCTGATTACAAATATATAGTTGTTCGCTCACAGCCTGTAATCTCACAATGAGTCTTAACAATTTAGTGTGCACTGTGGGTGTGTACTCCGGTCATGTACACTAAAATTATATGGTAGTTGCGTACCTGACAATCGGGGGCATCCCCACCAGCACAACCTGGTCACTTTGGGATTGTAAATGTTCTTTATTTTCAATTGAATGTCGATGCTTTGAATTTTGTAATCACTTCCTCATATTTATTTACTTCATATGAACTTTTTCATTTTGTGTATTTTCATGCGTTTTCATACACGTGTATTAGTTTCTGAATGATCATTAAATTCTCCCCATGTTCCAATGCATTTCGGGTCATAAACCGTTCGTCAGGGAACAACAAGCTGTAAAATGATATGGAAGTGTGTATCAATACATGAGGGTACGCTGCATGAAACTAATTCTCTAAAGTCTCAATGTCCTAAAAAATGCGTGTCCAGTGTGTTAGGATTCTAAATTGTGTAAACATAAATCAGGTTAGTTATAACGTGTTGCTAGAAAGATTTGTGGTCATTCAGCTCACTGTCAGACTGAACGTAAGTAAACATTGCCATGTGGTTAACAATGTGCATATTCTTGGTGATTCCCATGTATTCTGCCGTTACGTCGCTTCAACTCGGTGAACACTCGGTGCAGCTTCAACAACTGCCTTAAGGTTAAGGACAACAACGTGCATAAAAATAGTGAGTCATGCATTCTCTAGAGTCAACTCGGTGAACACTCCATGCAGTTAAAACAGTGAGGGCTGTCACCGTGATGTCTATCAAGTGTAATAATATTAAACGTGCAAAACAAAAGCTCAGTGGTAGCGGTTTACTTACAGGAGTGATCGCGGCTCGGCGTGCTCCGGTATAATGATCCTTCGATGTGTGTTCCCGTCCAGTTTGGTGTTGATAAAGTGTCATTCAAATGAATAGGCAACAGTGACGACAGACTAAGCCATAGTCTACCTGGCTGCCATCTTAGAAAGAGGTGTTAGTCAGTCTAATCCACTACTCGTTTGTAAATGCCTAGTAAAATATAATGAATTCCGCAAGTTGACTTGTGATAGTAAACAATTAAATGGGATTCGATCACCCTCAGGAAAATTCATTTAAAGAATTATAACCTGAAAAATATGTGCACCAAACTGTCAAACGAGTCAAAAAGTTTACGAATAGTTGCAATCGGCGAGATTGCTAAGGACTAACTGCTAAAGTCAATTCACTACTAAACATAATATAAAAGGATGTATTGCCACGTATCAAACTAGAAAAATGTTAACAAAAAAAGAAGAAACACCGATTCTAGTGACCCACGTCTTCCCATACTCTATCATGAAGTCCAATTGCGTGGATCTCCCATTGACTGCTCCATTCAAAAATCTCAAATCTTGACTTTATAAGTAGCAAAAGTACTCTATCCTGTCATTCATCCCATGAGCTATTGTGGATTTCAAGTTCTTGTTCCGTATGTTGGATTTAGGTTTTTTCAGTCTTGTTTTTATTTTACGCTCCGTCTTGCCACCATATCCTTGGCCGCAAGGACATTTTAATAGATAAACCACATTTGTGGTGTTGCATGTTGTGGTTACTCCTAGTTTCATGGTGTTGCCTTTCCTTGGGTGTGTTATAGTATGTCCTTTTATAACATTGTTGCAGTTATTGCAGTTGTGACATGGTACCGTGTCTTTGTATGGAATTTTCTCATCATTGTGAGGTTTTTTCAATATTTCTCCGATGTTTCCACTTCTTTGGTATGCAAAGATAGGTAATTTCATTAAATATATTGTTGAAATCGTATTCTTGCCCTAAGATGAGCCAATGTTATTTGATGATTCGTCTATATGTTTTACTCATGGTCGAATATTTAGAAACCACTACTGTGCGAGTGTTTTCTTTTTTATCCTTTTTTTGAAGAAGTTCATTGCGTGTTTTCTGCTCACTGCGGTACTTGGCCTGTTCCACTACTGTCTTTGGATATCCTCTGCTAGTGAACCTACGTTCCATTTCATTTATTAATTGGATTGCAATACTAAGTTGTGATACGATCTTTTATACTCTCAACATTTGAGAGTGCGGTAAATGTTGTTTTAAACTGTTTTGATAAAAACTGTGATAATGTAAAATGTTATTCCGATCTGTGGCTTTTCGGTATATATCTGTTGTAAATCCTATTTCTGTCCTAGTGATTTGCACGTCCACGAATGTTATAGTTTGTTCTTGTATTTCAGATGTAAACTGAATCCTTTCATCTACTTGATCTAATTCCTGTATTGCCTCTGTAAGTTCGGTTCTGGGACCACTCCATAATAGGCAAATGTTGTCAATGTATCTTAAAATCATTTTCTCTTGTGTGCTCCAAGGTTGTTTGCTGAGGATATGTTCTTCTTCGT
This sequence comes from Lissotriton helveticus, assembly GCF_964261635.1. Taxonomy (NCBI): domain Eukaryota; kingdom Metazoa; phylum Chordata; class Amphibia; order Caudata; family Salamandridae; genus Lissotriton; species Lissotriton helveticus. The sequence continues at coordinate 1,065,536,476 of NC_136065.1, read as the reverse complement.
ATCTCTCCATGAATAAATTGGCAAACGCAGGCGCTGCAGAATTCTCCATGGATGTACCTGACTGTTGGAGAAAAAATTGGTCCTTCCATTTAAAGTAACTTTGGAATAAAGTAAAGTACAGAAGTTCCATCAAGAAAAGTTGCATGTCGATATCCAAGTCTGTTTGTAATAGTGTGTTTTCTATGGCCTCTATGCCCAATTGGTGAGGTATTGATGTGTATAAGGATCGTACGTCCATGGTGCATAACAGTTTCTTTCCATCTTTTTCTAGTGTAACTTGTTGTAATTTATTCAGAAAATGTGTTGTATCTTTGACATAAGTTTTCATTTTCATCACACTTGGTTGGAGGTAATTATCCAAACATTGCCCAATTGGTTGGTGTATATTTCCCCTTGTGGAGACAATTGGAAAAAAAGGAGGGTTTCGGAGATCCTTATGTATTTTGGGCACCATGTATATTATTGGACTCTTCGTTTTGTCTTGTAACAAAAATGTTTTTGTTCTCTCATTAATGACACTATTTTCATAACCCTTTGTGATGATGGTGTTTAATAGATCTGTAAAACTGTCCGTTGGATTCGTTGGCAATTTCATGTAGATTGTTTGATCTGACACATGTTTATCAACTTCGTTTTTATAGTGTGTGGTATTTAAAATCACAATAGCTCCTCGTTTATCTGCCTTCTGACTTGTGATCTTGGGATTGTTCCCTATGTTCTTGAGTATTCCTGTTTCTTTTTGTGTAAGGTTACTTTTGCATGATTGTTTGGAGAAGTTCAGTTTGGATAAATACATTTTTACTAAGTTTTTAAATGTGTCTAAAGTCTTATGACTGATAGGTGGCATGTAAGTACTTCGTGGTGTAAGTCCTTGTAGTTAATCATCTTGTGCAGTGCTTGATCTTGTACCACATTTTCAAAAAAATGTCTCAGCCGTAGTTTTCTCACTAGCTTGAATAAACTCACTTCGAACTCCAGATTTGTGGTGTGTGTAGTCGGTAAAAAGGACATACCCTTCTATAATGTTTTGATTTGAATTTGATAAAGCGGTTAATCCGAAATGTTGGACAACAAATTCATTTCTCGTGTATGAAAACACATGAAAATACACAAAATGAAAAAGTTCATTTGAAGTAAATAAATATGAAGAAGTGAATCCAAAATTCAAAGCATCAACATTAATTTGAAAATAAAGAACATTTACAATCCCAAAGGGACCAGGTTGTGCCGGTGGGGACGCCCCCGATTGTTGGGTACCCAACTACCATCTACTCTGATTGCCTCATCTACCATCACTGACAACTCAGTGTCAGTGAATTTGGGCATCTTCTTCTGTGCCATGGTGTGTGATGTGCAAATGTGAGAAAAGTGTTGTGAAGGTGGTGATGTGTTTGGTGTGTGTCCTTGTGATGGTGTGATGTGTGCTGATTGGCCTCTCCTTTGTGCTGTGGGGCTGGGACCTTCAGTTGTGGAGTTGTGCAAAGGATTTGGGGCAGGGATGGGGCAGGTTTTATACTCAGCTATGTGGATGGGTCAAAATGGAGTATTGATGTCAGGTGTGTTGTGTTGGTTCACCTGGGATTTGTATTTTTTACTTGCCATGGGGTTGTGTCACTGCAGTGTGTTAGGTGTTTTTTTAGGCTGAGACAGATTAATGGCCACACTTGGTAGCCTTGTTGTGTGTTTGCTTTCAACCGCCATTAATATTTCGGAGCAACCACGGCGGTCGGAATACAACAGCCCTTCCGCCGGCTCTTCCATTCATCAATTGTTGTGATCACGGCGGTCGGAAACAACTGTTCATTCCACTGTCACCCTAATCGTATCGTAATTTCAAGTGTGGTCAATCCGCTGGTCATGCAGCAGTTTTGGATCTTTCTGCAGCAAATCCGAACGCCTAGGATGGATTTTAACCTGCTCCTGACGGTCCCGGCAGAGATTCGTGGAATCTGCTGCGGTTGGATTTTTCTAGCGGTTCATCCTCATCTGACCGCTGGTTTTTCCACTGTGCCTTCGGGCGGTTAATTTCCACTACCACTGTGGTCAGACTGCTTTTCTGACCACCATCCTAATTGACCCCATAGTTTAGTTTCTCTATAGAAACTGCATTGAACTTTGCTATTTCTTGTCTAAAATGATCAGAACTAATATCTGTGTTTTGTTCCTCTGTACCTGAACATACCAACTCCTCATTTTGACCAGACTGTGCTTCAGGACCAACATGAATGAATATCTTCACAAACATTTTCAATCTCTGATTCTGTACCATACAAAAATGCTTTGATCTTTTCTCCTAAATACAATGCAGGACTTTTTACAAAGTGAAGTCTTGTAACTAAATTTTGCATTTTTGAATGATTAACAGCCAACACTGGAAAATGATGAAAAGTACTTTTGCACACTTTCCTGGATAGACACACCAAAGAGTGTCCATGTAAATTAGTGTATTTCCTCACTTTGCATGGATTTAATGGTTGCAACATTGCAATTTTCCGCTTCACACTTTTACATGAAAAATCAAGTAGAAAAGTTCTTAATGTTTCAGTTGATTTCTGACAAATACAGCAAATACTACTGCAGTCTCATTTATACACAGAGGCATGTCTACACCTTTCTTGTACCTCTACAGCTAGCTCTTCTACTACATTTCTAGGAACCATCCTCTCTTATGCTACGAGAGTACCATCTTTTACCTCATAGCATCGGCCATTTGTTTCAACTACATGCACTAATTCATTCTGTTTGTAAGTAACCTTCTTAATTAAAGATAGCCTCTTACTCTCCTTCATTTTTCATACCAAATTCTGTATTACACAACTTCTAAACATTCTTAATTATACATTTTTTTAAAAATTATTTCTGCCTCCTTGTCAGAGTTTGTGTTTGTTTTAACATTTTATATGTTCAATTTGACTTCTCGTTTGTGAGTTGATTATAAATCTCACTTTTTTATTCAAAACTTTTTCAACATTTTACATTTCTCCATACACTGCTTTAACAAAATACTTATTTCTCTTACCAGAAGCTCTTTTTTCAGCACGTTCTCCTCACCATGCGTATGCTCTCATTTTGAAGCAGATAGTACTTTCTTCCGTTTTTTTCTCTTTTTTTGGCATTGTAAAGCCTCCTCTTTAAACACAAGTAGATATCTGAAAAGCAAATATAGAATACATTTAACTTTAGATTACATACTATTAGATTACATAGTATAAGCAAGTGAGTACCTACATAAATGGTTATGTCAGTGTTTAAGAGGCTGTGTAAGTTTCTGACTATGTGTGTATAAAAGGTTTAGCTAGGTCTGTTGACTTAAAGTACTAACATGTCTACAGTAGGGGCCTGTGTTTGATCTCATGGCCACAGGTTCAAATTCTGGTGCGTCCACCCTGCCTTTGATTCGTCTAAGGTTGATAAAATCAATACCATTGAGTTGGGTAACAATAAACATCTCTTATTCAGCACCAAGGTACCCTTCTTGGTGAACATGCGATTTACAAATACACGTTATGTTATTTGAGTGCTTGTATAGGTGAGTGGTTGAGTACATATGTGAGTGAGTGTATCAGTGCCTCTGTGGGTATGTAACTGGACGTATAAGTAGCTGTGTGGGTGTATGACTGGGTATGTTAGTGACTCTATGGGTGACTAAATGGGTATAGAAGTGGCTGTATGGATTGGCAACTGGCTGTTAGTGGGGGTTTGATGGTGTAACTATATGTGGAAGTGGCTCTATTAGTGATGGACACATATTTACTGTGTGGGTGTGTGAATGTCTGTGTAAGTGCCCCTGTCACTGTCTGACTGGGTGGGTGAGTGGCTGTATAGCTTTATAAATAGGTATGTGACTGGCTGTATGGGTGGGTGACTGGGTGTAGGGGTATGTAAGTGCATGTGTAACTGATTGTCTAAGTTCTGGATACATAAATCACTGTATTGGTGTGAGAGAGGGTGTGGCAGTGCCTGTGTGGATGTGTGAATTACTATGTAAGTGGATGTATAAGTGAGTGAATGGGTGTGTGAATATTTTTCTGGGTAAATGACTGAGTGTGTCGGTCACTGTATGGCTATATTAGTGGTGGGTACATAGTGCTTTTGTGGAAGTGTAACTGGCTGTGTAAGTGGGTGCAAATTACATACTCTTGAATTACATACTATAACCAAGCAGCCACATCCAATTCCCTTAAAAATATATTTTTATTCATTTTAAACTTAATACCAATAACCCCCCTGAGCAGACATTTCCCCTAGACAAAATTCCATTTACCCAATTACAAGAAGCAAGATTTACACAAAGAAATACATAAAGAAAAAATAATATTTACATATGTACAAGTGGGTACCACATTAAATCATCACAAAATGTCCGCAGTACATAGAGGAGACCATACTCTCATTGTTCTTTCCCTTGCCTTCTTGCTTTTACGAGACTAAATAGCTAAATAGCTCTTTCCATGTGATAGGTTTAAATTAACCCCGCGTACCATTGCTGAAAGACCAGGGGGGAGGATCCAGCCAGGCTGTGGTTAAGCAAATCTGATAGACAGCCATAGCAACAAACATAAAAGGCTGAATAAAAGGCTGAATATTAGAGACAGAGATTTCATTGTCCACCCCTAACAATATCCATTGAGAGTTTAGGGATATATTAATACCTAATTTCCTTGCCAAAAATACATTTATCTCAGCTTTCAAATTCATTAGCATGGGTCAAGTATCCAACATATGGACTAGATTCACAGCTATCTCTTTGCACTTAGGACAGCTTATTCCATTAATCCCCCCCCCCATTTAGCTTGAATAAGGATATTTCAGAAGACTGCGATTTAAGGTTCTAATAGTGCGGACCAGACTCTCGCGAATATCAGAGCGCCTTACAAGTCAAGCAGAGGGTAGTAAACAACAACAAACAATGTGGGTAGGTTATACATAGTTCCAAATCGAGAGAAGACAGTGCTAAGCTAGCGCCAGCAAAAATAAACAGAGGGACGAATATGAGTGCAAGAAACAGCAAAAAATACATTGCAGTGAATAGATATAGAGTTCACGTGAATTTAGCCATGAGGATAGCTTTCACTTCTCTTTTGAAGGAGGCAGTTGAAGGGTTCATTCTTGTTTCGCTGGGAAGAGCGTTCCATATCCTTGGAGCCATACCAGAAAAGGACCGGTTATACGTTTTTTTCTAGGCAAATTGTTGAGGTTGAAGGAGAAGAGTCTTGGCGCTCCTGGAAGCTCTGTTGCCCGCTGAGAGCACCAGTTTCTGAGCTAGGTATTGTGGGGCGTTATGGTAGAGGGCCTTGTGCGTCATACAAGCGATTTTTAGATGAATTCTGGCTTCAAACGGTAGCCAGTTGAGGGCTCTCAGGTATGGGGATATGTGAGCGTTTCTCTTAGAACCTGTGATGAGTCTCGAAGCTGAGTTGATTGTGGCTCTTAGAGGGGCTGTCGAGGACCTTGGGAGGCCACATAAGGTTACTGCTCTATATTCCACGCGGGGGATAACTAGGGCTTAAACTGCTTGTTTGAAATCGTCGGAGGGCAGATAGGGTTTCAGTTTTCGCAGGGTCTTTAGGTGGAAGTTGGCTCCTTTTGTTGAAGTGCTGATGTGTCTCTGCATATTTAGGTTACTGTCCTGCGTAATCCCAAGAGATTTCGCTGAGTCCACTATGAGTGGTTGTCCATTAACAGCTGTTAGGTGCTTCATCCAGTCTAGGATAGTGTGAGTTTTGTTAGGGGGAGCAATTAAATGGAATTCCGTTTTGAGGGAGTTAAGTTTCAGATGGTTTTCGGCCAGCCAAGTTTGGATTTTTTGAAGTGTGGTGTTGAGAGATTTGATGTCCTCTAGTGAGCGGATCTTGATGTATATTTGGGTGTCGTCAGCATACATGTGGAAGTGAATCTTGGAGAAGCTGAGAAGATCAGTAAGAGGTTCCATGAAAAGGTTGAACAGGGTGGGAGAGAGGGAGGAGCCTTGTGGAACTCCCAGTGTGACGGGCGAGGGGATGGACAGGGCTTGATTGACCTTGAATCTTTGGGATCTGTTTTGGAGGAAAGAGGCGAACCAGTTAAAAACATTTCCCGACATAACCATTCTGTGTTGCAGGACAGCCAGCAGGTTGTCGTGTTTGACGGTGTCAAAGGCTGATGACAGGTCGAGTAGGATTAGCAAACAGGCTTCATTTTGGTCTAGGATTTTTAGAGCGTCATCTAATACATGTGTCATGGCTGATTCTGTGCTGTGACCTGCTCTGAAGCCAGACTGAAATTGGTTCAGCAGGTTTAATCGATCAATGTGATTGTTCGGTTGTATGTTAACGCATTTTTCCAGGAGTTTGGCTAACATAGGGATGTTAGAGATCGGACGATAGTTATTAGGGTCTGAGGGGTCCGCTGTAGTTTTCTTTAGGATAGGCGAGACCTGCCCCGTCTTCTGGATGTCTGGAATGGATCCTTGGAGCAGGGATGTATTGATGATCTTTGTCCAGAGGGGTAGTAAGAGAAGAATGAAGTATTATATGTAGTTTGCCGGGAGCGGGTCGATGAAGTGATTGGAGGGTTTCAGTGCGTTTAGCGTCTTTAATATGGTGTCTTCACTGTAAGTGTTGAAGTAGGACCAGGATGCATTGTTTTTTAGTTTAAATAAGGGGGGTCATTATCTGGGACACCAGTTAGGGGCAGTGGTGCCCTCTCTTTCAAGTCTGATATGGATATTAGGTCCTTGAGTAGATCTGATTTAATTGATTCAGTCTTAGAGGCAAAGAAGGAAGCAAATACATCACAGTTGGGAATAGAGAGAGGATTGGCAATACTTTAGGTAGGCTCTTGGTTTGTGCTTTGATAAAATCGAATAGTTTTAAGGGGCGGTTCTTGGCTAGGCCTAGTTGGGACCTGAAGAAATCGGATTTAGATTTTCTGATTTTTCTGAAATAAGCGTTTCTGGATGTTCTTAGACGTTTGAGGAGGTCAGTTGAGGGTGTAGCTCTCCAGCGTCGTTCAATTACTCTAAGAGAGCGTCTGTCTTCATTTAGTCTCCCGTTGTACCATGGTTTGGAGTCTTTTGAGGAGGTTCTTTTCAGTTGCAACAGGGCAATATTGTCTAAGAGGTTGTTCATGGAGTAAAAGTAGTGATTTGTCAGCTCCTGTACATCAGCTAGGTCTTCCGGGTGACTGATCGGGTTAGAGTTAGCTAAGGCTGTAAGGTCAGATCCAAAGTTTTTCAGATTTCTCTTCCAGATCTTAGTTCTCAGGGGTTATGTTGGGAGTCGTTTAAAGGTTTCCAAGATTTGGAATGTAATGACATGATGGTCAGACCAGTCGCAAGGGAGTATCGAGTCAAGCTGAACAGAGTCTGCTTTGGAGATTATTAGGTTGAGAGTTGCACCCTTGTGGTGTGTCAGGCTGTTACAAATTTGGATGAGATTGAGGTCCGTGGGGAAAGCTTTTAGGCTGTTTACCCCTGAGTAGTTCTGGTCGTCCCAGTGAAGGTTGAAGTCCCCTAGAAAAATTAGCTTAACATGTTGGTTGTCATTTGAAGCTAGAATGTCCATGAAGTGTTCTATGAAAGCTAGGTTATCTCCCAGGGGATGGTAGAAGACGTGTGAAGAGTATATTTGTGAGTTATTGATAGCGATGTTAAAGCATAGGTAGTCACACGATGATATAGCAGGGGCGTTAGAGTTGGTCACTGTAAGGCTGATCTGGTGTATGCAGGCAATCCCACCGCCTGGCCTGTCGGTTCTGTCTAGTCTTGTTATGTCGGAGTAAGGGGGAAGCAAGATGTCCATGATGGAAGTAGATGTTTCATTTAGCCAGGTTATTGTTAGGATCATAATGTCTGGTTTGTTGGTGATGAGTAGGTCAGCTAGATGAGCTGCGTGTCTAGAGGCGGACCTGCAGTTAAGGAGGATACAGTTAAGCCCTGGTAGGGTGGATACTATGGTGGGTTCGGCTGTGTTGGGGATTCTAGTGAGGTTATTTTCAACAATGCCTCTAGAGTTGAGTCTGGTGGCTCTATGAGTGTTGATAGGAATGGGTTGTATTCGGGAGTCTGTAGGCGGGCTAACTGGACTGACTGGAAGTCCCCGGCTTTGAAGAGGGTAAGGCAGCTCGTAAGAGTGAACAGGAGGACCCCTAGATCTGAGTCAGACAGAGGGTTTAGCCCCCTGATAGGGCGGGAAAAGGCATTAGGGTGAACTATGGTTCTTGGGGATAGGGGACTGATTGTATTCCTGTTTACTGCAAGTTGACTTGGTTTGTTGTAAGATGAGGTTGTGAAGGGTTTGGATGTCCAATTTGACTTGTTGAAGGGCTGATAGTATCAGGTCAAGTCTGGAGTCAGGCGTGATAGTTTCATTATTGGATGGATGGATAGAGGGAGTAGGCTGTGTGGTGGTTACAATAGATACAGAATTGACCAGGGCAGTGGGGGTAGGGGTGGTGCTGATGGGCCGATGGGAGGGGCTGTGAGTAAAGGCGAGGGGGAGGTTGAGATATGGAGAGCAGGGTGAGTGGTTTGGGGGGTGTCCATGTTGGGATCCAATGGGGAATTGGAGGGGCTGATAAGCTGAGGGGAGGTGCTGGGGGTAATGGTAGGGCGGGATGGAGGGGGCGAAAGCGCAGGGTGAGTAGGAAAGGTGGGTTCCAATGGGGAATAGGGAGGGCTGTTCAGCTGAAGGGGTGGTGGGGGTAAAGGTGAGGGGGGATGGAGGGGGCGAAAGTGCTGGGTGAGGAGGAAGGATGAGTGAGTTTGGGCTGTTACTGCGTGAGGTGGTTGTAAGGTGGTGTGTGTTGTGGGGTGGGTTGTCAATGAGGTGTGAAGGTAAAGACGGGTGGGATTGGGTCTGGGAAATCTGACTGATTTTGGGAGTTGGATGGGAGTTGAGGATATCCGCGTGAGTGGATGGGGAGGAGGGGCGTGTTAGAGTGACTCTCTCTTTAATGATCGGAAAAATGTGATAATTCAAGTTGAGGTTGTGGTTGTTGGATTGGATTAGGATGATACCATTATGATAGATATTTACGGTGGCAGCTGCATTGAAGAATAGGGAGGGGAGGATAGATAGGGCAAAACCATGCGCTGTTTTCTTCAGGTTCGAGACCTTAAAGAGAGTGAGGAAGGCTTTTTTCCATTGAGCTCTTCTTTTAGTTTAAAATATGATGTCGTTCTTAATGAGCCCATTGTTCATTGAAAAGTAAGGGTCAGAGATAGGGGTTTCCGGATGTGATTTTAATAAGCTGTTTTTGAAGCCTTTGGCTGCTTTTTTTGAGAGGTGCGGGGGTATATGATGGAGTAGGTGCCTGTACCGGTGCGCTCCATTGTGTAGGTGTCACTGAATTGGCGAAGGATGGACCGATGTGAGCAGTCTAAGCAGGATGTGCCTTTAAAGGTGAACGATAGATAGGGTTATGAGAGGAGAAGACCTTTGGGGGGAGGGGTGACAAGGAGGAGAGGGAGGCAGCCCTAAAGTGGGTGAGTGAGTCAAGGTTGGGGGAGAAGCTTCCATAGGTGAGGTGAAAGTGATCGTGTAGTGACAGAGGAGGACAGTCCAAGAAGGCTATATTGTTCACTGAGTAGAGAGGGGCTAGATTGTAGTCCTTTTTCTATTTCAGGAAAAGAGTCTGAGGGTGGCAGTCCCATTTCTATGCATATTGGTTGCAGCTATTCTGGGTGCTCAGTGGAGGAGGCAATGAAGTCTTTTTTCTATTACTGTTGAGCAGTGACTCATGGGAGGAAGTCCTTTTTCTACTTTGAGTCAGTTTCTGCCATTTTGATGTCTAGGGATATCTAAAGAGGGAGAACTGATCCAGTGATCTCCCGCCCCCACTCTGATCCGTTCAAAGGTCTTCTTATGGCCCCAAACCTTATTGCAGACCTTGCTTTTAGTATGTGCGCCCCCACCCTGAAACCGACATCCACCTCCGATGCCAGGAGGAGGATGCCAACCGGACTCAGTCACGAGGGGAGAGCGGGAGGGGTAGCTCTGAAAGCACCGTCGCGCTGCCTAGAATCGGGGCGGGAGGGAGGGGGGACGAGGCCCGTTACCTTGATGCAGCGTAACGGGCCTGTGGCGAGACACTCTAAAAGATGGGAGGATATGATCCAAGCAGACCGAGAAGATTTATCTAGGTCATTGATGAATGCTCAGAGGCTTTTAATTTTGGCTAGCTTTCAGGCCCAGCTTTATAAAACGTCTTTTAATTTATATATAGCCACATCTAATTACTAACACTTTTATTCATACTGACTTAATAAAATAAGTATATTTTCAGTAAAGCAATTTCTCTTCCTCCTTTGCTGATCACTATATTTTTAGTTAATGTTCTCATCTAACCTCCCTTCTGTTTTTCCTTTTACTGTAGTGTCTCGAAGCTACATATTTTGTTTTCACATTATATACACTCAAACGTTCTTGTTTAATTGTATAAACAAATTAACATACTTGTAAAATCTCTTTGCTGTTGTTGAAGTTTTATTTTGAAATTTTTAATTTCTGTTTTCCACTGAATACCTAAAGTCAGAAATCTCTTAATTCTCTTCCACTCTCAGTATGGAAGTACTAATGATGGCTACCCTTCCCACTGAAACACCCCTAGTTAACATATCACAAAGTTCTTTTCATCTTTTATTTTTGTTATACCACTCCTAAATGGTCGCTATCTTTTAACCCTTTCCATGTTTCCTGTAAAGAAGCCTAAGCGGTGCTCAGTAGAAACCTCTGTGTAAATCCACGATGGATCCGCAGATCCACACGGAGCCCTTGAAAAGCATTCAACAATCTACTCTTAATGCTTTCCCTTTATGTTTAATTTTTTTAATAGTCTCAATTAGAAGACATACACTCCTTACTGAGCAATTTCTGTATACCAGTCAGCTTTCAAGTGTGAACCTGCAGTCTCCTTTCTTCCCTTCCCACACAAAGGAGCCTATTACGCCCACCACCACATCGGAGCACGGGACTGACCGCTGATGTTGCAGCTGTCCCGCACTTCAAATTAGGATGCGCCCGCCACACTGGCAGGCGCATCCCTCATTTTTAGGTCTCGCCTATTCTATCCCGTAGGGGTTGAATAGGCGAGATTATAGTAAGCGGTCCGAAAAGCCTACCTAGCTGAAAATTGCGTACAGTTCATGTGAGCCATGCGCGTGCACATCATCACCAGCCACATCCCACATCCCACACCATGCCTTGGCCTCAGACTCCAAAGGAAGCCGCTCGCACACCACCATTTGTCTGAGCCTCGGCATCAGACTTCAAAGGAATCCACTCCTAAGCCGCTCCCACGCCCCCCCATCCTCCTTCAACCTCACTCCTGGGCCCAGACCTCCTCCACCACCCCAGTCACTCCATTGCACCCTCTGCCCCTCTCCCTAGATAGCTCCCCCCTCAGTCTTACCACCCGCGCCCATGCCCCGTTCTTCAATCACCGCTGCAGTCATAGGCATCTGCCTCGCGCTCTCTCCATTTCCGGAAACCCTTCCCTCCAGCTCCGCTTTTCTACATTCTTGCCACTCTACCACCCGGGCCGGACATCTATCGCCATCCTCTCCTCCTCTCCCCCAACCCTCAATCCACTCCCCATGGCACTCTCTGGCCCCTTCTCTAACCACAGGCTACGAGGCCTTTACAAATGGGCTGCACAAATGCACAAAACGTAACATAGCGTGACATAACGTAATGTAGCAGAACATACCATATCATAGCGTAACGTGGTGCACCGCAACATAGCATACCAAACACAGCATAGCGTGACGACACAGCACACCACAACACAACACAACAAAGCACAGCATAGCGCAGCGTAACATAAAACCTAACTTTTAGAACGTCTGAGTTGTCCGTCCTTCAATTCCTACTTATTCTCCTTCAACTTCAGCCCTTTCTCACCCACCTATGCTGCCCGTTGCCAGTCGGTGCTTCTTTCAAAGCCCCCCTGACCCCCCAGCTGATTATGGGGTTTGGAATCTGCGATGTATGAAAACCTCAGTTGTCTCTTCTTCACGCACCTCCTTGTGGCCCCGGGGACGAGGGGTCCTAGACGCTGAGATATTAGACACAATTTTGCTACCTCTTGTGTCTGAGGCGCTGCCTCAGCACAGGTGCCATTCTGACAACAGGGTACCTCTTCCAGCAGGTGTGGGGGTTGCGAGTCTACCCCCCCTCTTGGCCACGTGCTTTTTAAACTAATGCAGCCCTCACAGAGAGCTCCGCGTCATGCAGGCTGAGATTGCTGTGCCTTGCTGCGCACCCAGCAAACGTGAATCTCTGGTTTCTCCTCACCTTCACTTCAACCCCCCTCCCCCCTCCTTGGTGCCCCTTTGTTGTACGCTGGCTCCCTCGCCCGAGCACCCTTTTCTCTTTCTATGCCCTTTTAATATTCTGCTTGCATTATTTCCCATTTTTCAATTCATTGCCATTCCCTTCTTTTCTTTTTCCCTCTCTAACCGTGTCTCCGCTTTCTCTTCCGATGCCCTTCCTCTTTCACTCCATCTGGTGCTCAGCATTCTGTTCTTTCTCTCCTGTCTCTTTTCATTCTGCTTTCTCTTCCTTTCACCGTTATCGTCCATCTCTTTCTCTTCTCACCTTTATCTTCATATTACTTTCCCTCACACTCGTCCCATTCTTTACATTCTATTGACTCTACCTTATATTAAAGTTAATCCCCACTTTCCCGTGTCTTAGCCCCTCTCATCCCTTTCACTCTTCTCTCGCCAGTTTCACCTATTCTTTTCTTTTATCCATCTCTTCCCTTCTCTTTCGACTTTCTTTACCTCTCTTTTGACTTTTCCCTTTTTGTGAATTTCTCTATTCTTTTCATATCATCATTTCCTGTCCTGTCTTCGTCTCCCTTCATTGTATCCCTAAATCATTATCCTGCACTTTTTTCCACTTTCACATTTCTCTATCAGATTTGAGTGAATGTAACTACTTCTTTCCTTTTCGACATCCGTCTTTTCAGACTTCTTCATTCTTTTCCATTCACTTTTCCTTTAGTCTCTTTCCTATTTTGTAATTTATTCCTCTCTCTCTTCCTCTGTCTCCCCCTTCACATCTCTAACTTCGCTGTACTTTCTGACATTCTCTTGCAGCACCTTTCCTCCTTGTCTCATGTTGAGACCTTTTCGCCTCGCTTCCCTTTTCAGCTCCTACTTTTCCCCCTATCTCTTCCTTCTGCTCTCGGTGTCTTGTCTTCTGTGCTACATTCTCGGGTTACCCCTCTGTGACTCACTTCTCTTCCCTTACCTTATATTTTCGTATTTTATCTGCCCTTCTCATTTTCTTATTTCTCTTGACTTCAAATCTACCCTTCCTGTCATTTATCATTTTGTTCCGCTTTCTTTCTCTTTAGGTCTTGCTGAGATAACGCGCACGCGTTCTCAGCGAGTTGTAAAAGGGCATTCAAAAAAGCTACCAAGCAGGCGGATTGCCTACAGTGCATATGTGAAGGCGCATGCACATCGAACGGCAGCCTGTGAGCCTCTCTCCACACTCACACTTCACAGGAATTCTCACACTTTAAAGGAATTCGCTCCCCCGTCCCCCTCCGCGCAATGCCAAGAGCTTGTTGTTTACACACAACACCCCAGCTGCTTTTGATCCGGAATAAACGTAAAATCTGTAGTGTGAGCAAACAGGCCACTGATCTGTTTACCCTTTGTTGCAAGCACATACTTTAAGACGTTTTCAATGTATGGTAATGTGAAGATATATTCTCGCATTTATTTGGTGAATTAAGGAAGTGTAATGAATAAGTCATCTTAGATAAAGGACTTCCTTAACTCTCTCTACACCTTTCTCTCTACACCCTCCTCTCTCTACACCCCACTCTCTCTGAACCCCCTCTCACTACACCCCCTCTCTCTACACCCCTCTCTCGCTACACTCCTCTCTCTCTACAACCCCCTCTATACACCCCCCTCTCTACACCCTTTCTCTCTACACCCCTTCTCTACACCCCTCTACCTACACCCCTCTCTCTCTACACCTCTCTCTATCGACACCCCTCTCTCTCTACACCCCCCTCTCTACACCTCCTCTCTCTACACCACCCTCTCTACACCCCCTCTCTACAACCCCCTCTCTACACCACTCTCTCTACACCCCTCTCTCTACACCCCTCTCTCTACACCCCCTCACTCTCTACCCCACTCTCTCTACACCCCTCTCTCTCTACATCCCTCTCTCTCTACACCCCCTCGCTCTCTACCCACTCTCTCTACATCCCTCTCTCTACACCCTTCTCTCTACACCACTTTCTCTACACCCCTCTCTCTACACCCCCTCTCTCAACACCCCTCTCTCTCTACACCCCTCTCTCTCTATACCCCCTTCGCTCTCTACCCCACTCTCTCTACACCCCCCTCTCTACACCCCTCTCTCTACACCCCTCTCTCTACACCCCTCTCTCTACACCACCCTCACTCTCTACCCCACTCTCTCTACACCCCTCTCTCTCTACATCCCTCTCTCTCTACACCCCCTCGCTCTCTACCCCACTCTCTCTACATCCCTCTCTCTACACCCTTCTCTCTACACCCCTTTCTCTACACCCCTCTCTCTACACCCCCTCTCTCAACACCCCTCTCTCTCTACGCCCCTCTCTCTCTGCACCCCCTTCGCTCTCTACCCCACTCTCACTACACCCCTCTCTCTCTACACCCCCCTCGCTCTCTACACCCCCCTCACTCTCTACCCCACTCGCTCTCTACACCCCTCTCTCTAGACCCCTCTCTCTACACCCCTCTCTCCACACCTCCTCTCTCTACACCCCCTCTCTCTACACACCACTATCTACACCCCCAGCACGAAGCAAGAGCTTATGTAGGAACTTCAGAAATGCTCCGAAAAAGCGGATCACACACAGTGGATGTGCGACGGGCACGCGGTCACCGTTTGGCAGCCTGCGGCCACTGACAACATGAAAGCGCGTTGATCTATATCACTCCCCTCTCCCACTCCCTCCCCCCACTTGCTCCTGCTGAGCCTCACAAAGTGGTTGCATCTCAGCCACAGACTTCCTGGCTCGCACGCCGATACTTTGTTGCAATATTCCTTTGCATTTAGCCTTTCTGCTTGAGCTGGCTGTTTTTTGTCACCGTCCTTATCGTAAGTGGATCAAACAGCGCCACAAGTAGAGGTTACAGCAGTTTTTGATAGAGAGGTTCATTTTGAGCATGGGCGTAAAATCCGTTTCGGGGGTGAATTTGCGGATTTTTGGCAATTTCGCGATGCGCGAATCGCGCGAATTTGCCCAAAAATCTGCAAATTCGCAAGCTACGAATTAGTTTGCTTGGTCGCGCTTGAAAAATACAATATCGCGCGCGTGGCGTTGATTTACCGTGATTCTGAGTCCGCCGAGTTGTTTTTCTCCCGGTTTGCGTGTGCTGCGCCATTTTCGATCTTGCTGCGTGATCGCGCGAGAGTTTTTCGAACGCCATCGCGGCTTGCCATCTTGCACAGCGAGAGTTTGACAACGCGAGTACGTCATAAAGGCCTGCGATCACGCATTGCGGGAGTAAACAATGGCGAACAGGTAGATGCGGCGCGCAGCTGACTTCCGGCGGGAGATTTGAACAGCTTGCGTTCCCGAAATTGCAAAAATTGCAATTCTGCACCAGAAATCCACCGCAGGCAGCATAAACCTTCTGAAAATGTTGATTTTGATTAGAATAACTCCTCAGATTGACATTTGGCAGCACTTTTTGGTGCAAGGAGTCCATTTTTTTTGGGGGGGGTGGGAGGAAGGAAGTGCCCCAGAGTCTCCAACTTCCTGTTCCTGTCCAGCAGGCTCCTCCCAGTGCTTTGTCCATGTCCTGGTCACTTTTGATTTGGATCTGGAGCTGGAAGGATTACTTTTTGTGGCTGCTGCTGGACATTTGTATTTGAGGACTTTTGGGACTTTGGAGTTTGGATCACTTTTGGATTTGAGATTTTACCTATAAGTTGGTGTTGTTTGTTTGGGGCATTGCAGTTGCTGCAACTACAGTTTTCAAACTTTTTCACAACTGTAAAAAAACTATATTGTGGCCTGTGGGTAGCCACAGTATCCAGTAGGCCCAGTGTTAGTCATGGGTGCATGATACAACTGTTTCTGTGATTTTGTTTAACTTAATTCTCATTTATGTCATGGAATTTTAGCTGTTATATGTTGATTTATTTTTTTTAAATGTTGGGGTGCCTGTAAAGCCTCTCTAGCCAGTAGGCCCAGGTGCAGTGAGTGGTGCATGGACCTAGTCTTTCTGTGGTGGTGTCTTGAATTGAAACATCCTTGAGGGCATGGATGGCATTGGATTGTGGTGATTTTTGTGTGTTTTTCGACTTTTTGGGGTGTTGTTGGGGCCTGGCCATGTGGGTGGGGGCCATTTAGAGGCCTGATCCAGGCAGGGCCATGTGGTAGGCGTCAAGGGGCCGTTTTGAAGCCAGGCAGTGTGCTCAGGCCTGCACCCAGTTTGCTTTGCTTTCATCCATTTTATGCCCAGGGGTACTGAGTGGTGCATGGACCAAGTCTTTCTCTGGGGTGTCTTGATTTTAAACACCATTGAGGGCATGGATGGCATTGACAATTTTATTGACAATTTGACAATTTTATTAATAAACTGCATGATTACTTAAAATCTTTACAGTATAAGATAAAAAGAAAGAAAGACACATAGAAGTGAATCTCACTTTGAGTTAAAATACTAACATGTCGGTCCTGATTAGCTGTCCAAAACAGAGTTCTTTTAAAAATAGTGAAGTATAGGTTGCACCAATGTTTCCCAGCTGATAAAAGGAGGCCCGTGAAAGTTCAGTAGAGTCAATTCATGCACCAAGGGCAGTAGACGATGGATGGGTTCCTCGTAGATCTTTAAACCAGCCCAGGTTGGATGACTGGGGCCGAGGGCTTCCAGTTACTTTGCAGGCAATGCCGTTATGTGGGAGTCGAGTGCCATTTTTACCTGATGTATAAACTTCCCAACTCTGGCTATCAGACAGGTCGTGGAGACTGAGAGGCACCAGTTCGAAGCCTCTCTACAAGTTCTATAGTCCGTGTTCCGTAAAATCGGAAGCAGCAAGCGATGGCGGTCATTGGCCAGCTTTGTGCAACAGCACAACAAGTGTAGCCAGGATTCTCTACGGTAGTTGCATAGACGACAGGCTATGGTACCATCCGTACGGGCGCATTGGGGGTTGAAGTCCGTGATCCTGAGGGCCAAAAGGCGAAAGTATAACATTTTCTTTCTCGCGTGAGTAGATACTGGGTCTTGCAGGTAAGGTTGGGGTTTACCTGGAATATATGATTTGTCCAGGGCCTGAGTTAGTGGATTTTGCCGAAGAGATGCAAGATCAAGTCCAAAGGAAATGATCCGGACTTGGCGCTTAACGGCTTGGGCCCAGGCTGAGAATGGAATTTCGTGCAGAGGCAAACTCCTTCTTTCGATTTTCAGTGCTGCAATGGCGTGTCCTACCTTTGAGTGCCAGGGAGAGCCCACCTCCTCAAAGATTGATTTTAGGGAGTGCTTTAGGGAATGTTCTGGCGCTTTCAATACTCTAATATAGAGTTTTAAAAGGTCCCCCAGTAATGCCAGCTCAGGTCGCTTGAGGCCTATTTCAAGCCTTAATCTGTTGTTCCCTGCGTATCTAGGGGCCTGTAGCACCATCTTATAGGCTTTCGCCTGGGCCGCGTTGACCACTTTGTCGAATGCACCTGGGTAGGCTATGTGCCCATATGCAATGGCAGGGATCAGTTTTGCCCTAAGCACTGTCAGCATTGGTTCTGCTGAGGGACTATCCAAGCGATGGCTTAGGCGTCTTAGCGACAGAATGGTTTTGTCAATTTTGGGTTTGAGCTCCTTCAGATGTTTAACTGCAGAGGCACTCTCAGAGACCCAGGTGCCCAGATAGTTATAGGATGGGGCAGTGACGATACGGTGCTCTCCCAGCGACCATGAGGCTTCTTTTTTGTGGGGGTATTTGCCAAAAATGACGATTTTGGTCTTGCCCATGTTGATCCGTAAGTCATTTGACTTGTTGTATAAGGCCAAACTGCTTAAGGCTCTTTGGAGCCCCACCCTGGTGCGGTCCAAGATCACCGTGTCGTCTGCATACTGGAGTGTTCCAAAGACGAGCTTCCCCAGTTTTGGAGGTGCTAAGTTGGCATCTTTCAGAGCTGACCCCATGTCCGCAGTATACAAGTTGAAGAGCATGGGGGCCAAGACGCACCCCTGCTTCAGGCCCGCGTTGGTGTCAATTCTTGCAGTTGTTATTGTGGGGCTTAGCTTCACCTTAACCCAGGTGCCCTCATACAGCGCTTTTATAGCTTTTAGCAGAGCCTGTGGTAGCCCCCAGGAATCAAGTATTGCCCAGAGCCGGCCCCTGTTCACTCGGTCAAAGGCTGTGGAGTAGTCTATGAAACAGCAGAACAGGGGCGGCTTGTTCCTCTTATTGGCCTTCTTTGCGAGGTAGGAAAGGGCTAAGATGTTGTCGAGAGTGGAGCTATGAGCCCTGAAGCCGGTCTGTGTGGGCGGAAGAATGTCGTTCTTGGCCACCCAGTCCTCCAAGTCCCTGAGAAGAAGGAGGGCATATAACTTTGCTTCTATGTCGAGGAGGGCTATGACCCTGTAATTGGCCGGGTTCGTGTGGTCCCCCTTTTTATGGATAGGGAATAGAATGGAACCTTTCCAGGAGGATGGCAAAATTGCAGTGGCAAAAGAATGGTTAAATAAAGGGGTGAGTCTAGATGCAAAAAAGGCTGAGGCAGTTTTCAGAACCTGGGCCGGAATCCCATTTGGGCCTGGAGCGCCATCAGTTCTAATGGCCTTGAGGCACTTTAGTACCTCCATCTCTGTGAACGATCCGGTGGAGGTCGAGTTTACACCTACTGTCGAGGCACTTTCGGGTTCGATGATTTCCGCCGCCACCTTGGACCACACAAGGCTTCCTGCAGTGGGCTGGTTTGTCTCGCAGGTGTACAGTCCCTTAGTATACTGTTCCCCCACTTTCCCTGCAACGATGTTTTCCTTTTGCGCTCCTCTGGGGGTCAGACTGTAAATGAAACACCAAAGCTTGCTGTTGTCATTTCCTTTAATTAAGGAGAACACGGTCAACCAGTTCTGTTCGGTCTGCAGTTTTTTGTGGGCCCAGACTTTCTTTTTATAGTCAGTTCGCAGAGCAGCTATGGAGTATCTCCCTGACAAATGAGTGCCTTTCTTTTGTGCCCTGATTGCCTTATTAAGAGCACGCTTACTCTGTGACAGGCTCCACAAATTTGCACGGCGAGGCTCAGAGTGAAAGTGGCGACTTCTTGAATGGTGGTTATTGCCTAGACAATCCAATAAGTCGGAGGTCAGAGTTTCCCAGTGGTAGATGACGTTCTTAGTTTGAACTGGGTTAAGTTCGTCCTCCCTTCTAGCTACATAATCTAGCAGGCTATGACTAAGATTGGTTGACCATTTTATTCTTTCAAGCACTTTGTGATGTTCCTCCCCCGTAGTGGTTCCAATAACTACTTGTAATTCTGCTTGTACACGCGCCAGATTGAATGAGGCGCGGAGGGGCCTATGATCGCTTTCCTCTCTGTCATCCACTGTAAAGTTGCAAAGATTGTGGGCAAGCCCTTCGGTGATAAAGATGTAGTCTATAGTAGAGACATTTCTAAAGGTCGGGATGGTGGTCCATTCGGGTTAGGTCCTTTTTTGTATTCTGTGGGTGGAGTGCAGCTTAAAATTTGCGAGAAATTCAGTCAGTAGGGCTGACTTCTTGCTTGATGGTGTCCCAGAGATTAAACCTAGGCCTCTGTGATTAAAATCACCCGCGATTATTACGTCTTGGTCCTTCCAATTTATTAAAAGATCTTCCAAAATTGAAATAAGTGATTCCATGGCCTGGGAGGATTGATACTTAGTTGGGTTGAAATAACAATTAATTAGTAGAAGGGGGCGAGTTTTTGACCCGATGACAACCCACTGATTAGGATGGCTTGAAGATCAGGAGACCCCAGGTTTAGTTCAGTTGTGTTAATTTTGCACGCATGACTTACGTATATGGAGAGACCCCCTGACGGGCGACCAAAGATTGTCCTTTTGGTCGCTGGTTTGAAATGTTCGTAAAAGCCACCGATAGCGGTCGTTGCCCTTGCACAGGTTTCCTGAATACACAGTATGTCCCCCTGTGCGAGGTATTCAGGTGTGGTTATGTCCCTGAAGATGTTGCTCAGCCCAGCAATATTCCATGAGATGATGGATAACTCGCGGACTAGCCCCCTGAGTGGATTTGGACGGGCGTTATTTACATGGCTGTTTATTATTTATTTATTTATTTTTCACATTTTTTGAGCGCACTGTTACCCGGAGGTGTCCTGGCGCTGTGTGACTATGGGAGCATGTGTTACATTTATTGCCTTTAGGGAGGTCAGTTTGTAAAAAGCCAGGTCTTTAGAGCTCTTCTGAACGATAGAAGGTCTTGTGTCTGTCTTAGGCTGGGCGGTAGAGCGTTCCATGCCTTGGCCGCTCCCAAGGAAAAGCTCCTACCCCCCCCAGCGAGCTTTCCTAACTCTGGGGACTACCACCAGCCATTGCTCAGCCGATCTAAGAGCTCTTACTGGTTTATACCAGTGGAAGAGCGAGGTCAGGCAATGAGGGCCCAAGCCATTGAGAGCCTTGAAGACAGTGCACAGCGATTTGAATATTATTCTTTTGCGGACTGGGAGCCAGTGAAGCATCACCAGGTCCCGAGCCGCCGAAACACGTTTAGGTGTTCCTGTGATCAGACGGGCCGCTGCGTTTTGCAAAATTTGCAATTTATTAAGAATACTCTGTTGTGCGTTTAAGAGTAGACTATTGCAGTAGTCTAGGCGTGATAGCACTAGACTAGTAACCACTGTTTTTTTATGCTCTTCTGCAAGAACCGGTAGAACTTTCCGTATAGATTTCAGCATAAAATGGATGGATGAGGAAAGGGCATTTATGTGGGGCCTGAAGGATAGAGAGTCATCCATCATGACTCCCAGATTTTTAACTTTCGTGGCCGGTGTTGGAGGCGTCCCCATTTCCTCTGGCCACCAGCGAGGGGCCCAGAAATTATCTCTAGCTCCAAAAAGCAAGACTTCAGTTTTCGCTGAATTTAATTTTAGGCAGTTGCCAGCCATCCAGGAACTGACTTCCCACATACATCCTCTGAATCTGTCTGCTGTGTTATCTGTTTCCCCCGGAAGTAGAGACACCACTATCTGGGTGTCGTCCGCATACGAGGTTAATTGGAAGCCAAAGGATCTGATCACTGGTGCCAAGGTGGAAACATAAACATTAAAAAGGGTGGGGCTCAGGGAGGACCCCTGAGGGACGTCACATGGAAGAACAAAGGGGTCGGACTCAAAGGTGCCTAATGCGACCTTTTGCGTCCGTCCGGCTAGGAAGGCATGTAAGATTTTAAGGGCCTTACCTTGTATCCCACAGGCCCTCAGCCGGTCCACCAAGATTTTATGGTGGACCGTATCGAAGGCCGCAGACAAGTCTAGTAAGATCAGGGCCGCTCTGCCACCTGTATCCAGTATGGATCTTATGTTCTCTACCGATTTGATTAGTCCGATTCGGTGCTATGACCTGCCCTAAAACCGTGCTGTGAGGGGTCTAAGTACTGACCCGCTCTCAGGAAAGTGCTCAACTGAGAGTTTAGAATACCCTCCACAATTTTTGCTGGAAAAGGAAGTCTGGCAATAGGTTGAAAGTTGTTCAAATCGGTAATGTCCAGGTTCGGTTTTTTGAGTAACGGGAGAATGGAGGCTTGTTTCCATCGAGATGGAAATTCTCCTTTGTCCAGCATGTCGTTGAAAAGAGGGGTGAGACCTGCGGCCATAGCCATGGGGGCTAATTTGGCCACCATGGCAGGGCAAGGGTCTGAAGGAGATCCGGATTTTATCTTTAAAAGTCTGTTCGTGACCTCCTCTTCATTGATCGAGACAAAATTAGGGAACGTCAAATTAAAGCCGTCGCTTTCCTCCAAAGCAACAGGGGATCCTGTTATCACTTGCTTGTCTAACGGCAAGAATATCTCTCTTACCTTGTTCTGGAAGAACTTGGCCAGGTCTTCGCAGAGTTCCTTGCTAGGGGGAATCTCTACTGGCTTGGGGGCCATCAAGGACGAGACTGTCTGGAAGAGCTCCTTAGGGGAGTTGCTGGCTTCCTCAATACGCATAGGTTAGGGACACTGTCTCCATGTGGCCTCCCGGAGATCTGATGACTGGTAGTGCCGCTGCACGCTCCGTTGCCTGTCGATTTGCTGGATTTTGATTTTTAGCGGGGTTTTTGCCCGCTCTGATTTCGCCCCTGTATCTGGGCGGGTGTGCCTAATGCCTTTCAGCTGGGATGACGGTACGTATGTGTCCTGTTGCGGTAACAGGACGTGTGGATATTTCAGTGACCTTGGTGCAACGACATCAATGCCCCATTCAGCGAACAGTGTTGCTTCCTTAAGGACGGCATGCTGGGCTTGCTGGCTCGCAAGTCCGATTATGGTGGAATCGTCGTGGGTGTCTGTCTCCAATCTCTTGAATATCACCCACTCAATATTTTCTGAGGTGATTTGGGCCAGCGAGGCAGTATGGCCAAAGAGGCGGACAATATTAGACCTGTTCAAGATGTCAAATGAGCCTTTTGCTGTGTACCTTGGGGTTAACTGTAGCTCATAGATGGATTGTTTGTTTTTTTGTGTGATGGGGCACAAACTCACCCCTTCTCCCTGGAGCATTAGCCTCTGGTTACTGAAATTTGAAGGGTTTTTGTGAGTGGATTCTGGCTGCTGCCCGTTGAGCCCCATGCTTGATTGGCCTTCCACACTCGGAAATCCTTGCCACTCCCCCTGGTCTGATGTCAAATTTAGGTAGTTTTTGAGTGTGACTCCTGATTGCTGATTCCCTTGCCCCTCAGTTGATAGACCTACCACTCTTGACTGTACTGGCTGTGCACCCTGTTGCAGTTTGGGATTTGTTACAGACTCATGTTGCAAAACCCAGCCGGAAGGGCTGGGGGCACTTGATGGTGCGGCGGCGGCCACCTGTGAAGGCCGTAGTTGGAGATCCTCATTGGTTTGACCCTCCAAGTGAGGGGTTTGTTGACTTAGGGCCTCGCCGCGAATAAGAGGTGCGTCACATGTCTTGCACATTTTAGACACCTGCTTGGGTACGAAAATCGGGAAGAGTGGTTTGGGGATGCGTTTATTTTCAGTGTTGCCCAGGGTTGATACCACCGAGAGTGTATTTCTGTTTCTAGCTTTGGACTTCTTAAGTTGTTTTTTGAGTCTTTTTTTGGCTCTCCTTGATAACGGAGCTTTGGCGCTTGCTATTGCTCCTTCTACCCTCTCCACCTGAGAGGAAGTAACAGACAGGTCATCACTTACGGTCTCGAGATCCAAGACCTCAGGGTCGCCATTCCCTTTATTAGCCAAACTAAAGTTGATGCGGGGCCCTACTAGGGGAGCCTTTGTGGCACTGTTGCCCGTTGTGCTAAAGGATGCAATTTCGGCGTGCTCTGTCGTCTGTGGTGGTAGCTTTTGTGCGGCTTGTTCTTGCGTAGTTATACCACCCTGACCCTTGGCTAATGCAAGCATCTCTTTTAAGACTTCCGGTAGACTTGCCCATTTATCAATTAAGGCGTCACAGGAATTGGTGCTGGCGACATGAGCTTGTTGGGCGTTAAGTTGGACTTTCAGCTTTGCCAGCTTATCGGCTTGGCACACCAAATGCTGGGCTATCGACTGCAAAAGATCGATTTGGAGTTCCATCTTTGCGGACTGCCATAGCAGTGCCCTAGCCATTGTGTCCTGGACTTCTCTTATTGCTGACAAATTAAGGTCTTTAAATGTGGGTTCATCGGTTGGATCGGTTAAGTCTTGGTGATGAGTTAAGCTCAGCGGACTCCAACCCTCCGTTTGTACTGTTCTTGGGGCCTTAGCTCTTCCTAAATTAATAGGTGTAGTTTCAAGTGTACGTTCAATAGTCTGTTCCAGTTTTAATAAGAACGAAGTTGTTGGAACCTCCGTACCCTGGGGGATTTGCAACTGTGTTTCCCTAGATGTCACTGTTGCATTCAGACCCTTGCCTGTGCTCTTTGGGGAGGGGGATGCGACAGCCTCGCTTATCCTCCCAGTATCTAAGTCCACGATAGCCCCCGGAGTTGGCCTTTCATGAATGTCGGCAGTGATCCTAATCGGGCTCTTTGTCCTGGCCTCGGGCTGAGAGCAAGCTTCAGGGCTCCCGGGTGACTCGAGGTTAGCAGACTCGCAGGAGTTAGGGTCCCCTCGGGCCAGGTGAATATTTGGGACCCCCGGTATGCCACTGCTCTCGGGATCTTGTGACGTTGCTTCGAAAGGTGAGGGGCAGTTTGAGGCCTGAAAGAATTGAGTGATGAGGCCTTGGGGGAGGGGATTGCCAGTGCCAGTGACCAGGTCCTGGGATTTTTGGGTACTTATGCTTCTGGTTACCCTTCTTTGTGCTAGACTCTCAGGGTTCACATCCACCACCTCCTCCGTGCAGGATTTAGTCTTCCTCAGCGTCATCTCTTTTTGCACTGTTTGCTGGGGCTAGGCTTGTTTGTGCCTACTCGTGCTGAGGGGGAGGGGATACCAGTACTAGTGCTGATGTGGGCCCCTGTGTTGAGCTGCGTTTTTTTTGTTTTGCGGGCGCGGAGGGGTGGGGGGGAAGGGGTTAGCAAGCGGTGCGCACGAGGGGGGCTGCAGGCTGGAGACCTGGTCTACCAGCCCCTCAGGCCACACCCTCTGGCTCTTACTTAGCGGCGACCTCTAACGGCTGCCGCGCTTGCCTCCACCTCTTACCTCTTGTCTCCCACGTCATAGGAAGCACTTTACACTTCACGCCTGGTGCTCAGGGTGCTCCGGTTGCTATTCGGTAGGGACGGGAGCGGGAGCGGGGGTGTCCGCGTCTCGCTGCAAAAGGCGGCGTTTCAAGTGGTTACGGCTTTCTGCACAATGCTCAATGCTCGATGCTCCCTCCAGGAATCAAGTTTTTAAGGGGCTCCCACACCAAGCTAAGCGGTGAAACGTAAAACTTGCTTTCCTCAGCTCCTCTGCTCTGTTGCTGCTACAGCCCGTCACTTCCGGAGTAAGTATGGTAGTAGGTAGTGGGCAATAAGTTCAGGTCGCAACTATGGTTTTCACCAAACACAGTAAGCTGCCACCACCACTCCACTTGCTGAACACATGACAATGGAGCCTCGGGTGGTCGGCCTCCTCACCTCCTCCACGGTATGGCTCAGCTCTGCTCAGTCACGGAGATTCCAGTCACAGGGCCGGGTCAAGCACAACACAACGCTGCACAGGTGAAAGTGGGCAGCGGGATCCGGGCGGGGAGGGGTGTGCAGCTTCCGTAGCTTTCCGTACCTTTTTTTCTGCGGAAAACGGCTTTTCTCGGCTTTCTCGGCTACCACGGCGATCAAGGACTCCCACGGGGGGGGGGCCCAGTAGCCGGAGCTGATGGCCGGTAGCCGGTAGCCGGTAGCAGCAGCAGTACGGCCCGTTTGGCCTTTCGGGACGGCGTTCTGGCGTCTCTGGCGTTTCAGGCTAACAGCTCTCTGGCACACTCTAGTGGCGAAAACACAGCAGGACTACACTATGGGGAAACCAACACACCTTGCAACATATGAGCCAACTAAGAACATGGATGGCATTGGATTGGGGTGATTTGTGTGTGTTTTTTTACTTTTTGGGGTGTTGTTGGGGCCTGGCCATGTGGGTGGGGGCCATTTTCAGGCCTGTTCCAGGCAGGGCCTGGCCATGTGGTGGCGGTCAAGGGGCCATTTTAAAGCCAGGCAGTGTGCTCAGGCCTGCACCCAGTTTGCTTTGCTTTCATCCATTATGCCCAGGGGTACTCAGTGGTGCATGGACCAAGTCTTTCTGTGGGGTGTCTTGAATTTAAACATCCTTGAGGGCATGGATGGCATTGGATTGGGGTGATTTTTGTGTGCTTTTCGACTTTTTGGGGTGTTGTTGGGGCCTGACCATGTGGGTGGGGGCCATTTTGAGGCCTGGTCCAGGCAGGGCCTGGCCATGTGGTGGGGGTCAAGGGGCCATTTTGAAGCCAGGCAGTGTGCTCAGGCCTGCACCCAGTTTGCCTTGCTTTCAACCATTATGCCCAGGGGTACTCAATGGTGCATGGACCTAGTCTTTCTGTGGGGTGTCTTGATTTTAAACATCATTGAGGGCAAGGATGGCATTGGATTGGGGTGATTTGTGTGTGTTTTTCGACTTTTTGGGGTGTTTAAATGATGTTCCTCTGGCTTCCATTGCTTTTAGGTGCACAAGAGAACCACCAGTGCCAGGAAGAAGTCCTGCAGCGGTGTGTGCAGCACAGCGTCACGTGACGTCACGTGTGGCCACAGACAAGATAACTCTACAACTCGTGCAACTGCGGCCTGCTGTTCTGACATCTGAAGAAGATGGCCCCAAAGAAAGGTGGCTGTAGCGCCTCAGCGAAAAAGGTTGCCAGTGCCCATGGCCAGTAAGAAGGAGCAGAAGAAGCAAGTGGCACCACCTACCAAGGAGACTGGTGTGCCCACCGACAACTTTTTTGGGGAAAAAAAACTACGCCTGCAGCAGCAGCGGTGTCCGCCGGGGACCAAGCTGGAAGCAGCACCTCCGCTTCATTGGGCTCAGTGCCACCACGCCAAGGTAGGTCCAAGACCATGAGTGCTGCTGCGGCAGCCACTTTGGTTGTTCAATCACCATCGACCAGTGATGTTGGCTCATCACAAGAAAGTACTATCCAATCAACGCCGGGTGTAACTCAGCTGACGAGTGTTCAACAACCACAGTCGCAACGACAACTATAGGTGCGACTAGTACAAGCGCAAGTTCATTGGCAAGGAGAGGCGCAAGTAGAGCCGCAAGTAGAGCTGCAAGGAGAGGCGCACGTAGAGGCGCAAGGAGAGGCGCATGGACAGGTGCATGGAGAGGTGCAACTAGAGGTTCACGGAGCGGCACAACTGCCTACAACGTTTGTTCCTCCAGAAGTAGGGGCATATCAGGAAATTGATATTGAAGCGGAAGTATCATCCGAGGAAGCCACTCCTCCTGATGTTGATCCATTGTCTTCCAGATCCCCAGCAAGAAAAAGGTCAAGGAGGGCTACTACTACTACAAGTTCTTTTTCAAGCCCCCTTCATTCTGATGACCTTGATCCTGATTGGAATCCACAAATGCAGTCTGAGAATGAGGCACGCCATGAGCCGACAAAGGTAGCTAAGCCTAAAAGGAAGGTTCCCGCAAGGCTTCGACTTATGGGTGATGACGACGAACAAGAAGTGGTGTCTTCTGCTGCTGATGAACAGTCTGACGATGACCCAGTCATCACAGACGTCACTCCAGCCCCAGCGGGCATGCAGCAGACAGACATTTTCACCCTATCCAGAATGGCTGCTGAGCGGATTGTGGATGTGGGCGGTGTGGCACTGGTACCACCACCAACGCAGTTAACTAGAACACCAACACGACCTACAGCTTCCATATTTTTTTGTCAGAAGGGCCGACAGATCCTCCATCCAGCTCGACCTCAAGTAGTGGTGCTATAAGTGAACAACAGAAACAAATTGAGCCACGCCCATCCTCCACTTCATCTGGCATTGAAAGTCAAAGTAGCATCTCCACCACCAGCAGACATTTCCAGTCCCCAGTTTGGGAGTTCTTTACTGTTAGCAAAAACATGGTCATTTGTTCGATTTGTAAAGTATCAGTTAGTCGGGGTAAGCTTGGTGCCAACTATGGTACCGGAGGCCAGAGAGTAACCCTGGGCGTCCGAATCGGCTACGCCCACGGAGTAGGCGTAGTGTTGCCTCCTACGCATGTTGCGTAGACAGCGTAGCCGGCAACACTCGCCCACTCCGTGTGCGTAGCCGAGTCGGCCGCCACCCGCCTCCCTCCCGCCCTCCCCTACATACATTATTTAAGCAAAATACCCTTAATAAAGCAATTTTAAAGCATTTACCATGTCCGGGGCTCGTCCGGGGCTCCCTCTTGGAATAGCGTCCCTTCATAGATACCAATGCGCATGCGCGGGCGGCCGCGCATGCGCATTTCTTGGGGGAAATGCGCATGCGCGGCCGCCCGCGCATGCGCATTGGTATCCATGACGACGCGATTCCAAGAGGGAGCCCCGGACGAGCCCCGGACACGGTAAATGCTTTAAAATTGCTTTATTAAGGGTATTTTGCTTAAATAATGTATGTAGAGGAGAGCGGGAGGGAGGTGCGTAGTGGGGCTACGCGGAGTGCGGGAGTGGGCGTAGCTTCTCGCCCATTCCACGTAGCTCCGCGGAGCCCCACTACGCCCACTACGCCCGGGCTTACCAGAGAGGTCATCTCAAATAACACCACCCTATCCAGTGGTATAAGCACCTAAGTAAGATCAAGGAAGCCAAGACAAAAACAAATCCAAATGTATCCCTTGATATTGCATCTGATGATGACGAGAGGCTGATCGTGCAGGGGGGAAGTGAAGAAGCGACAGACATTTTTTCTGGTACACCCAGTACCCCTGGCAGCAGCACTGCAGTGGTATCGCCCACAGCCTCTACCCCTGCAACATGTATGAGTCTGGTAGAGACACCAATGTGAAAAACTACATCACTGGGCCTAACTGGTTTGAAAAAGTCATCATCATCATCACGTAAAATGGTCCAGCCACCATTAGCGGGTTGTTCTGGTCGAAGGCGCCATTTGAACGCAACCACCCAACGGTACGTCTGAATAACGCAAAACTGGCTAAAATGCTAGCGCTGGACCTTCTCCCTTTTTCTTTCGTGGAAGGGGTGGGGTTTCTAGAACTTGTGGCAACAGTCTGCCCTAAATGGAAGGTTCCTAGCCGGTCCTATTTTGCCAGGGTTGCTGTTCCAGCACTACATCAAGATGTGCTGGAGGTGATTGGCGCAGCTATTCTGAAGAGTGCTGTTCACACTATCCACATGACAACAGACATGTGGACCAGTTGACAAGCCCTTGATTACATGTGCATCACTGCACACTGGGTCTCTTTTGCAGGGGTCACACAACAGTTAAAACAAGCAGGTCTTGACACGGAGAAAGTTTTTCAAGCTACTCGTAAATATGCAACAGTAGGCATGTTTGCCATGGAGAAATCTCACACTGCAGCTAACCTTTTGGAGGAGATTAACAGGAAGGTCAAGGAATGGCTGCATCCAAGAAATCGCATAGTTGGTTATGTTTCCACGGATAATGGCAGTAATATAGTTAGGGCCGTGACTGATGGTGGATATTTCAGAGTGCTGTGTTTGGCGCACTATATTAACATCGTGGTGCAAGAATTCTTGAAAAAAGAAGACACAGTCATCAAATTACTGACCATCTGCTGAAGAATCTGCACACATTTCAGCCATTCTTTTAAGGCCCGGAAGCAGCTGAGTAGCATTCAACATGAACGTAAACTGCCAGTCAAAGGACTAATCCAGGAGGTAGCAAAACGTTGGAACTCAACCTTTTACATGCTTGAGCGTCTGTCTGAGCAGTGGGGGTAATAAATGAGTATATCTATAAACTGGGTTCTACTCAGAAAGAAATGAGGCTAGAGTTGGAGGAATGGAAGCTAATTGCAAGCCTGACAGACATGCTTCGTCCTTTTGAGGTCTTCACCCGTGAAGTCAGCAGGGAGGACTGTCCTTTGGGCAAAGCTATCCCATTGTTGGTCATGCTAGAGCACCAACTGAAGGAGGTGTCTTCAACGTTCAGAGATCATGGTGAAAAGCGAGAAGCATATGATTTGGCGGAGAAGTTATTAAGGCGACTACTTCACAATGAAAGGCTTCAAAACATTCATACAGAACAACATTACATTTGTGCCACTATTCTGGATCCACGGTACAAAAAGGCAGTGGCCAGCAAAGCATTCATTCCTTTTGATGAAGCAGATGTTTCAAAGTACAAACATTGGCTCGCTGTGTCAGCCACTCGGTTCGAAAAAGAGCGGCAGAAATTGCAAGGAGAGAGCACAAGTACAACTGAATCAGCAGGCCATCCGGCGTCACGTTCTACTTCTGAATCCGTGGCCGAAGTGAGTCACTTCCCCTCACAGCTGTTAACGACACCAGCAACCGTGTCATCATCCTCCTCACCTGCACCAGGCCCAATATTGTCGGAAGCGGATTGGCTAACTCAGCATGGGTTTGCTCTGTCCACTGCTGCAAAGGCCACAGATTGTACGCAAAGTGGACAACCCTGGAGAACCTTGAGTCGGTGGTGCAGGCCTATCTGGATGACCGAACAGAGGTCTTTGTTAATGAGAACCCATTGGTGTATTGGTATAGGAACAGGGATGAATGGCGACTGATCACCAACCTGGCTCTAAATTATTTGTCTTGCCCACTCGCAAGTGTGTCTTCTGAACGTGTTTTCAGTGCTGCTGGTGCCATTGTAACTTCAAAAAGGACCCGCATCTAGACCAAAAATGTGGAGAGGTTAACAATAATCAAGATGAATCAGCACTTCATACCACCCAGTTACAAAATACGTGAATGCACGCAGGAAGAAGAGGACACCAACTTAGGTGACGCCGACGGAAGTTCTTCTCTGTCACCTGACCTACTCCTGTCTCAATTCATAGACTTTGAGGACGAGCTCTACTTCCCTGACACCGAGGCCTGAAAATTACTTCCTTTTTTTCGTCCTTATTCACTTTTATTCCTGTGTGTCTTTCTTTGTTTTGCAACTTTTACCACAACAAAACTCTAATCACCTAATCACAACAAGTCCATCATCAGCACTGTCTTCATCTTATTTTCCTCATTGATTTGAAGGTGCTGCAGTCTGCATTCCTGATGTTCACAAGTTCACAACTCAATCATGCTCCTCTATCCTCCTCCTCCAGACTCCCCCTATCCATTTCCCTGAAGGCAGATGGATGGATTATGGAGAAAAAATAAACTTTGTCTTCGTAGACGAGTCCCCTCAAGTGGGACTGAAATAACTGACTGACTACATGCTTGCTGATTGTTGACAGACTTACTTCTGAAATTGACAGGAGAGGCTGCCCTGGCCTGTGGGCCCTCACTTTCTGAAGAAGATGCGGACAAAAAGTAGAAGAGGTAATGAATAATGAGAAGATGGCATGCAGTGGACAGCAATGGTTGTCTGTCTCTGTTGAAACCAATTGCTGTTTGTTTTTTGTGTTTTTTGTGAACAGCGCAATTTGCCATGTTTTGAATATACCAGTATTGCAGGTTTTTGGGGGTTTCTTTGGGGGTGCTCTAAATTTGCGGTGCTGGGTCGGGGGGTCTTGGAGCACTGATGGGAAGGTCTAATTTTGATTGCATTTGTTTTTAAGGAAATCCATGGTGGAAAAGGGGAGTTATGGCCTAGCTGCAGAGGACGTTTGGACAGAATTGAAAGAAGGCCGAAAATATTCTAAGTATGAGATTTTCCATTTTTGCCTGTTTGGGGGGTTCTGCTTTTTTGCGGGTGGGTTGGCGGGTCTTGTGGCATTGCTGGGAAGGTCTAATATCGGAATCAAGTGGTTTTGACAAAATCCATGGTGAAAAAGTGTTTCCGTTTTTGCTCACTTGCCTATTTTTGGGGGGCTATTTGGGGGGGTTCCTGGTGTTTGGCGAGAGTTGGGGGGTCTTGGAGCAACGCTGGGTATGGATAGTTTTGATTGCAAGTGGTTTGAAGAAAATCCATGGTGGCAAAGAGGAGTTAGGGCCTAGCTGCAGAGCGCGCATGGAGTGATTTTGGAACTGGGCCAAAATATTTCTAAGTGCCCGTTTTAGTATTTTTGCTTTTTGCCTATTTGGGGGTGTTAAGCTTGTTTTCGCCTGGGTTGACGGATCTGGGGGCATTGCTGGGAGGGTCTAATACCGGATAAAAGTGTTTTGGAGACAATCCATGGTGAAAAAGTTTTTCACTTTTCAGAGTTTTTGCTCACTTTCGTGTTTTTGGGGGCCTGCTTGGGGGGTTCCTGGTGTTTGGGGGGGTTGGGGGGTCTTTGATCAACGCTGGGTATGGATAGATTTGATTGCAAGTGGTTTGAAGCAAATCCATGGTGGCAAAGGGGAGTTAGGGCCTAGCTGCAGAAAGCGCATGGAGTGATTTTGGAACTGGGCCAAAATATTTCTAAGTGCCCGTTTTTGTATTTTTGCTTTTTGCCTGTTTGGGGGTCTTCTACTTGTTTGCGGGTCTTGGGGCATTGCTGGGAAGGTCTAATATCGGAATCAAGTGGTTTGGACAAAATCCATGGTGAAAAAGTTTTTCCGTTTTTGCTCACTTGCCTCTGTTTGGGGGGGTTCCTGGTGTTTGGGGTGGGTTTTGGGGTCTGGGAGCACTGCTGGCACAGTCTAATTTTGATTGCATTTGTTTTTCAGAAAATCCATGGTGGAAAAGGGGAGTTTGGGCCTACTTGCAGAGCGCGCATGGAGTGATTTCGAAATGAGCCTACATTTTTCTCTGTGTGAGTTTTTCCGGTTTTGCTTTTTGGCTGTTTGGGGGTGTTAAACTTGTTTTCGCCTGGGTTGAGGGGTCTGGGGGCATTGCTGGGAAGGTCTAATAAGGGATAAAAGTGGTTTGGAGAAAATCGGAGGTGAAAAAGTTTTTGCGTTTTTGATCACTTGCCTGTCTTTGGGGTGCTGTTTGGGGGGCTTCTAGGGTTTTGGGGTGGGTTTTGGGTTCTGGGAGCACTGCTGGCAGAGTCTAATGTTGATTGCATTTGTTTTTCAGGAAATCCATGGTGGAAAAGGGGTTAGGGCCTAGCTGTAGAGCGCATTTGGACTGAATTCCAGGTAGGCCAGAAATTAGTTTTTCCGGTTTTGCTTTTTGGCTGTTTGGGGGTGTGAAACTTGTTTTCGCCCGGGTTGGCGGGTCTGGGGGCATTGCTGGGAAGGTCTAATACCGGATAAAAGTGGTTTGGAGAAAATCCATGGTGAAAAGCATTTGGCACTATTTTTAACTTAGGGCTCGTTAGGGTTAGCAGCAGTATTGCATGCGTTTGGGGGTGTTCTAGATTTTTGCAACTGGGTTCTGGGGTCCTAGAGGGATTCGTGGGAATGTGTAATTTTGGTTGCAAGTTGTTTGAAGAAAATCCATGGTGGGGAAGGGGGGATTTGGCCTAGTGGAAGAAAGCGTTTGGAACTATTCTTAACTTAGGGCTTGTTAGGGTTAG
Source organism: Lissotriton helveticus (assembly GCF_964261635.1). NCBI lineage: Eukaryota > Metazoa > Chordata > Amphibia > Caudata > Salamandridae > Lissotriton > Lissotriton helveticus. Next base: position 1,065,503,339 of record NC_136065.1, on the reverse strand, counting down.
CAGTATTGTATTGCATGTGTTTGGGGGTGTTCTAGATTTTAATGACTGGGTGGGGTCTTGGAACACTTGTGGGAATGTCTAATTTTGATTGCAAGTGGTTTGAAGAAAATCCATAGTGGGAAAGGGGGGTTTTGGGCATACTTTCTGAGTGCGTTTTGGCACGATTTGAAATTAGGCCTCTGCGAGGTAGCAGCAGTATTCTGCACGTTTTTGGGAGGGTAATGTGGGGTGTTCTAGATTTTGGGGATTGTCATCTCTGAAACTGAAAGTGTAATTTTTGCACTACACAGCGTACCTTATATATTTTTTTCTCCGAGGTGTATTTATCACTTACTGTTGTGTTTTTCCATCAACAATTACAGGCAGGCTTTACCCTGTGCCATCGATGTACTACTCAGGCTTACAATTAGCGATCCACAATTCCGCATCAGGCAGGCAGTGGACAGTGTGTCTGGTCACCAAGATTGATCGACGGAGCATCCGATGGAATGAAGGAGTACCGCGAATAAGAGGAATGGCTGGTTGCATCAACTTCACAAATTCAACGGGACAACTACAAAAAACAGTAACAGTATCCAAAATTCTCCTTATCTTTTAAATGATATTCTTGTGAACTTGAACTTACTTCTATGAGTGTGACTGTGCGTTTGTTTGTTTTCTGCTTCAAATTCATCCCTCCAGCTATTTGAAACGTCTTTGCTATGTTTAACACTAATTTAATGTTCTAAGTGTTTATTCTCTCGGAGGGCAGAGAGGCAAGTGAAATTGCGTAATGACTGCAGCCCTGTACTGTCAACTTGTTTCTTCGTAGTTACTAGTAAGTTGCAGTAAGTAGTAGTACTACTTTTCAGTAACCTAACCGTCCATTTAGTAAACAACTTCTGGCATGCAGTAGTGCACTTCCTTTATGTCCCTTAAAATGTTTATCAATATCTTCAAATCCAAAGATTTGTTTCTCTTCATTTGTTGTTTGACTGTCCGTGCTGTGTTTTTCCTCCCTACCAAACTTTCCCAAAAACCCCCATTCCCATCCAATTTTCAAACCCTAACCCTCTTCCCCCGGGCTGTGTGGTATTTCATTGAGGTGTGACTGACAACAACAATAAATTCCACACACTTGCTGGGGAGGATAAGGTCAAAGCAACCAAAATCATTAGTACAATCAGAAGTTCAGGTGCGCCATCATGGATTGATAAGAACATCCTCCTCCTACACGACGTGAACAATCAAATGCTTAATGCTTACCTTACGTTGGCACTGCTTAGGCTACAATTTAGGGCACTGTTCTGTACCATACTATCTATTGTACTGTTTCTAATGCTACGCTCAGGCCACTCAATGTTTCATTTCCTTTTTTTTTGTATGGTGATACTGCCAGTGTGTACCACTACTGCTACCAGCACAACAATGATATTGCATCCGTCGAGGATTCAAGTCAACAACCAACCTTAATCACCATTTGCAATGCAGCCAGCCCTGGGGCTACCCCGATTCTCAAACACAAATCACAGGTAAGATAAGCATATTGGAGAGGTAGTAGAATAATGGGCTAGGAGGACTAAGTTGGGAGGAGAGCAGAGACTGACAGTACTACTAGTAAAGTACAGTAGTAGGGCTACTAAATTTACTAACTCGGTTACTTGCATTTTGGTACATTTCAGGACTAGATGTTTCATTCATGCTGGTAAGTTTGAAGAAAACAAACGTCCAGTAACTGCCGCCAAACCCCACACAAAATAATATATGAACGCGTATACTGTGTTTTAGTAAGAAAAAAAATATTAAGAAATATATATTCATGTTGTTGTCAGCACAACAATAAAAAAATTACCCAAACTAACCCACCTCCCTAACCCAACCAATGTCCAAAAGTCCAAAGTCCCCTTCCCCAAACACCCAATTCCCACCCCCAACAGTCTTTAAAAAAGGGTAAAGGGACAGTCACTTCCTCCGGTGGCGTAGTTTGGAAAGCTGTTGCTGCACGTCCCGTAGCTCTTTGCGGAGGTCCCGGAGCTGGTGCTGATGTTTTTCGCCCAACCGCTCCAAGTAGTCCACTCTTGTACGTAGCCGGCGCACACAAACCATCCAGGATCTGTGGGGGGGGGGTGCTGATTTTGTTGCTGCTGACGGAGGCGGTGGTAGGCTGTCGGGCCACGGCTCCGTTTGGCTGGAGGCTTCTGGCTGGTGGACCCGGGGGCAGTGGAGGAGAATGTAGAGGTTGATGTCTCCTCATGCTCCCGAGCCCACAACCGCCGATACTCGGCACAAATGGCCTCCAGCTTACGGGCCCTGGCCCGGACAGCCATCTCCTTGCGGGTGAGCTTTTTTGGAGTAGCATCTATGAAGAAAGAAAGAAAAATACTGTAGCCAATAGTCTTTAACATAAAGTCAAAATAATCCAACGGAAAGTTGACACTCAGTAACATCAGCAAGTAGCAAACACAGTATAACATTTTGGCATGTATCTTTCCACCGTCTTTGTAAGCCTGTGACATTACTGGGAGTTTCAGGAATTCCACTAGCAGCACTATGGGTGGACTCACTACTACATACATAGTCAGAGAGTACTGAAAAAAGGCCTTTTTAACTTTTTTCTCTTGTTTTGCAAAATAACTTACTGGTACGTGAACTTGTGGTAGACGCCATAATGGCAGCTCACTCAGCTTTGACCCAAGAAATACAGACACAGGCCATGATGATGCAAACGCGCAGTACTTTAAGCAGTACATGCAGCTGGGTATAGGAATGTCTTACTTTTCTATAGGGGTGGCACTGGCACTGACCATACTTCATCCACTAGGCGTCTGCTCTACTACATCATACACCTCTGCTATCGATGAGGAGGATAAAGAAGATAACATCCAGGCTTCCAAAGTACGTCTATGATTCTTCTTAATGTCTCAAATGTACCAAAATTTCTTTTTGTCAACAACCAACTAACACCCTTTTTATTATATTTTGGAAACCGCCGTCTTCTTATGTTGAATTGCATTCAACAAAACCATTCTTTACAGTCATAAATATTAAGACTCGCTCGTCCTTCGTTTCACCCTTCTTGAACTTTTCGTTCTTCACATCCCTAAACTACATCTGATATGACTTGGCTTCACAATAAAAATTTGCCAGCTGAGTTGAAGTGAAATAGAGTGGGCCATTGGTCACCCGAGAAGTACCGCCGCTAATGCTATTACAAGTCAAGGTTGACTGTCTTCTCCGTAGTTCTAAATCAGTAACTGTTCTTAACAGTACAGTGTACTTATACTAGTGTACTGTGTACTACTGTACAGTACATCATACACTCCTTTGCGAGCCTACTCAAAAAAATTTCAATAAGTAAGGATTATAATAACTTACCACCGTCCGCCGCCGCTGAGTCTTCCCCCCAGCTCCTCCTGTTGGCGCCGCCGCATCCACAGTGGACCCCTCCGCACTGCTGGCCCCGGCACTGGTGTTCATCTGTGCCGCATCAGATGTTGTGACGTCTAGGAAAAACATGTCATATTTTCAGATGCCATACACAACCCCCTATTTTGTCTCGTAATGGAAGAAAATGTTACATAACACATTTTTTATTACTGGGATTGAAAAAAAGTAACGGTTTTGGGGAGGGTGTTAACCTTTTATATGCTTATTCCATTAAATACTACACTTCTTCTTATGACAACTGATAAATGCTTGCTTAACGTGCACCATTTTTCTCATTACAGAAAGAAGATTCCATTGCCCTTCTGCCAGACGATCCACCAACTACTAGTAAGTCATCACCAGCAGTACTTTAAGTACTTTAAAGAAGGTGGGGGCTCTATTAATTTCATGTGTCTGTTAACTATTATTAAGTTTGAGTCATACTAATTTCATTCATGGGAATGTTGTTTAAACTTTAACGTCATCTTCATCCATCACCATTGCTCGCTCAGAATACTATGCTATTAAAAATAAAGAAATAATGTTTTCATTTCTTAATTGAAAATAAAACTTTAAAACTAACAAACACTGTGTGGTTTTTGTTCACGAGTGAGTGAGCGGAAAGGTTTGAACTACTGCACTTGGCAGTCATGTTTCAGTGACTCAGATAGGCCGGGACTCGGCGGTAGTCTTCTTCTGTTCTTCTGGGTCGTAAAATCATTGGTCAGACACACTAGATAGTCGGTCAGGGGATTGGGGGTTCAACTTCTGTTCGGACTGAGGTATGTTGAAAGTCGAACTGCACCTATCATCAACAATGTCCTATTTATCTTTTCCATACTTCTTTGTGTGCAGAATAGTTCCTGAAACACTAGCGGTATGGGATGTGCTCCTCTCAAATCAAAAAGGCAACTGCTACCTTTTACTTGGTGTAAACAATGATATTTTGTTGTTGGAAATTGTCAAAGCACTTACATTAAGAAAACTGGAATAGACAGCAAGGGCAACCCAGAGGACTGCACTCAGTGCCTAGAGCTATTGCTGTATCAGAGTTTTGTTTCACACCGTTTGCCGAATGGGCAAGCTTAGCTACCTACACAGACCGACTCATAATCGTAAATAGTAGTAGCACAGAGAGTGATGGTAGAGGCAGGATAAGAATGTAGAAAGTAGTCTACATTAGTAGAAGATCAAAGACTATTTTGTAAAACATAAAATTATTAGGAAACAGTTTGTAATGAATAGGAGCTGTAAAAGTTAGGAAAGTATAAGTATTAATATAACAATAGAACAACTTACTGGGGCCAGCAGAAGAGCGTGCAAGGGACTGATCCTGTCCACCTTCTGCCACCTTCAGTCTCAGTCGCCGCCGCGCCTTGCCCCTGGGAGTTGCTGGTGATCATGAAATAAAGAAACACAACATGGATGATTGTTTTTTGGGAAATATTTGATTTCTTTGAACACAATATAAAATTATGTCGGGGAAACAAATTAACAACAATTGCATCTGATCTGGTCAACTAGGAGGATAGTAGTACAGTATTGCAGGATTCGCAGACCGTTTAATAGGAAAGTTATTTAATTCACTAACTACATCAACAACAAAAAGGTTCTACTACGACTGTCATCACTCAGCAGCACGAGACGTCGCATGACAGACACAGTCCGTCATCATGATTGCAGACCACTAACAAATGTCCTATAAAAAGTAATAAATAATATACTCAACGTATCAATCCACCACTATCTCTTCAAAGTGGCAGCAGCAGGAGTACAAAGAAGGACTAGACTTGAGTCTACTGTCTCTAGCATTATGCAGTAATGCTCTCAAATGACTAAAAAGTAAGCATAGTAGCAACGCCAATAACCAGGCGAGCACCTGCAATGACAGAAGGTATTTAAACATTAATTTACCTGCAATGTAATCGAATCAGCAGCATTCGTACTCTTCAGGAAAAAAATAGATTAGCAATATAACAGAGCAGAAGAAAAAAAAGTAGTTATTAAATAGCTACTTACCAAAGCCAGGGATCTCCAATCCTAGCAGGTCGAGCATGTCATGCTCCCGGTCCAGGATGTCAGTCCACCGGTGCGTCTCTTGCTGGTAGGTGCGCGGACCCTAGACTCCTTACACATGCCCCGGCACACTTTCTCCTACAGCTGGCGAGGCTCTCGGAGGCCGTAACCGGAAGCAATCCTCCCACCTTCTGCCACGGTCTTAGGGAGGTGGACTTGAACAAAAACCATCAAGGCGGCCACCTCCACCGCAGAGAAGATCTCCCTGGCCTGGACTTCCTCCCCTCCTGAAACGCCTGCAAGGGAGCCGGGTACGGGGTGCTGGGCCCTTCCCCTTGCCCTTGTACTCTCCCTTAGCCATGGTCCTGGGCACAAGAAGAAGGAAAGAAGAATAGGTGTGAAAAAAATAAGAGAGAGAGCGAAAGAAATAAAGTAGGTAATAAAGTAACAAAAAGTTTTAAAAAAACACAAAATATAGATGTAGTAAATTGTAGAGGTAGATAATAAGCAAAAAAAGCAAAAAAAGTTCAGAAAAACATAGGATTACAAAGATGTAAGATGGATAGAAAGGTAGCATGCCCAAAAACCATAGCAATGAATGAAAAACAAGATGGCCGTGCCCATAGAGGACCGCGTGGGTAAGTTTGCGGGATATTTCCCCCGCGCGCACGCAAAAACGCCCGCGAACCCGTAAACGCACCACGCGCACAACAAGCATGCAGCTAGCACCCGGAACCGGAAATATGCAACGCGCACAAGATGGCCGTGCCCAAGTATGACCGCATGGGTAACTTCGCGGTCGTTGCGCTGCAAGCGGCCCGCGAAGACGCAAAAAACACCGCGAACAACCCCGCGAACACGCAAAAAAAAACAATCAGCAAATTTGCACAAATATGCGGATTGCGAGTTTGATTTCGCGCCCCGCGAATCTCGCAAAATTGCAGAAAAAACGAATTTTGCAAAACTGAAAGCACTTAGCAGGTGTAAAAGTTCAAGCTAATTTGTAACCATTCCCTGTAGTGCTTCCTTAGGGGCCCCTCCAGAGTTCAGTTGCCTACTTGCAACTATTCTCTGACCCTGCTCTGACCCTCAAAGCAGGGTCAGAGAATAGTTACAAGTATGGCACAATGCTCCTGTAAAAAAAAAAATAAACTGCAACAGGAAGCACTTACAGCTAAGGCAGCAGATGCCAGACTTGAAGCGCCAATTTAGTGACACATTAACCAGCCCCAAATTAATTCATCTCAGTTGAGGCTGGGCAGGTGTGCTTTCCCCCCATAATCTACAGTGGTGAACCAGAGGGTGCTGTGTTGAACCAGATGGTGGCAGTGCTGAACCAGAGGGTGGCAGGGGTGAACCAGAAGGTGTCAGTGGTGAACCAGAGGGTGCTGTGATGAACCAGAGGGTGGCAGGGGTGACCCAGAGGGTGACAGGGGTGAACCAGAGGGTGACAGTGGTGAACCAGAGGGTGCTGTGATGAACCAGAGGGTGGCAGTGGTGAACCAGAGGGTGACAGTGATGAACCGGAGGGTGGCCGTGATGAACCACAGGGTCGCAAACAGGCTGGACACATAGAAACAACATGGTCGCGACCGTTGCGACCACACATGTAAGTTCGCATTCCCGAACTTGTAAAAAACCCTCGCGAACTGGCAAAAATCCTCACGAACACGCAAAAAAAATCCGCAAATTTGCACGAATTCGCGGATTTTGCGGATTGCGAGTTTGCTTTCGCAAATTTCGCCCATACTTAGTTAATTTAATATTTGGAAATATGTTCCATGCACCACTGAAACAGTACTCACTCCAAATATGCAAATCTCTACATTTAATCGTTTGTATTGTCTACATAAAAGTTGCTAACAGGGCAGTTCATTCTTTTCTGCTTTTCCCTGTTTCTGCCACACACTCCTCTCCTTTGTGTCTCCTTTCTGGCCTCTTTCCGACTTAACTTTTCATCCTTTCTCCTTTAATCCCATTTCCACCTTCTCACAACCCCTTCGAGCACTGTTATCTTAACATTTGTGTTTCTCTCTGTCTTATGATGTCTGCCCTGCCACCATTTACTTCGGACCCTCACATACCCCCATCCTCACAGCCTCTCACCCTCACACACCATTACTCACCCTCACACCCTCACCCTCACACACCCTCACACATCCTCATTCACACTCACACCCAAACCCTCCCTCACAACCCTCTCACCCTCACTCACCCTCACACCCTCACCCTCTTATGATATCTGTCCTGCCACCATTTACTTCGGACCCTCATATACCGTCACCCTCACACCCTCTCACCCTCTCACTCACCCTCACACCCTCACCCTTACACACCCTCACACACCCTCATGCACCCTCACCCTCCATCACCCTCACAACCCTCTTACCCTCACTCACCCTCACACCCTCACCCTCACACCCCCTCACTGTCACACCCCCTCACCCTCACACCCCCTCACCCTCACACCCCCTCACACCCCCTCACCCTCACACACCCTCACACCCCCTCACATCCCCTAACCCTCCCACACACCCTCACCCTCACAAACCCTCACACCCCCTAACCCTCACACCCCCTCACCCTCACCCTCACACCCCTTACCCTCACACACCCTCTTACCCTCACTCACCCTCTCACCCACCCTCACCCTCACACACCCTCTCACCCTCACACCCTCTCTTCCTCACATACCCTCTCACCCTCACCCTCACACACCCTCTCACCCACCCTAACCCTCACACCCCCTCACCCTCACATCCCCTCACCCCCACACACCCTCACACCCCCTCACCCTCAACCCCCCACACCCTCACCCCCTCACCCTCACACCGTCACACACATACTCACCCTCACATCCCGTCACTCTCACACACCCTTACCCTTTCACCCCCTCACCCTCATACACTCTGACCCTCACACACCCTCACCCTCTCACACACCCTCGTACCCTCACATACCCCATCACCCTCACAACCCCTCACCCTCACACCCCCTCACCCCCTCACCCTCACACCTCCTCACCCTCACACACCACCTCACCTTCACACCCCCTCACCCTCACACCCCTCACCCTCACAGCCCCCTCACCCTCACACACCCCCTCACCCTCGCACCCCCTCACCCTCACACCACATCACACCCCCTCACCCTGGGCTCTTTCCTACATAACTTTTCATTCTTTCTCCTTTAATCCCATTTCCACCTTATCACAACCCCTTCGAGCATTGTTATCTTAACATTTGTATTTCTCTCTGTCTTATGATGTCTGCCCTGCCACCATTTACTTCGGACCCTCACATACCCCCATCCTCACAGCCTCTCACCCTCACACACCATTACTCACCCTCACACCCTCACCCTCACACACCCTCACACATCCTCACTCACACTCACACCCTAACCCTCCCTCACAACCCTCTCACCCTCACTCACCCTCACACCCTCACCCTCACACACCCTCACCCTCACACACCCTCACCCTCATACGCCCTCACCCTAACACCCCCTCACCCTCACATCCTCTAACCCACCCCCTCACTCTCACACCCCCTCACCCTGGGCTCTTTCCTACTTAACTTTTCATCCTTTCTCCTTTAATCCCATTTCCACCTTCTCACAACCCCTTCGAGCACTGTTATCTCACCCTCACACCCCCTCACTCTCACACCCCCTCACCCTCATACACCCTCTCACCCCCTCACCCTCACACCCCCTTACCCTCACATCCCCTAACCCTCCCACACCCCCTCACCCTCACGCACCCTCACACCCCCTCACCTCACACCCCCTCACCCTCACACCCCCCACAACCCCGCACCCTCACACACCCTCTTACATACCCTCTCACCCTCACCCTCACACCCCTCACCCTCACACACACCCTCACGCTCACACACCCTCTCACCCTCACATACCCTCTCACCCTCACCCTCACACACCCTCTCACCCACCCTCATCTTCACACCACCTCACCCTCACACACACCCTCTCACCCTCACAACCCCTCACACCCCTCACCCTCACACCCCCTCACCCTCACACACCCTCACCCTCACACACCCTCACCCTCACACACCCTCACACACACCCTCTCACCCTCACAAACCCTCACCCTCACACCCCTCACCCTCACACAACCTCACCCTCACACCCCTCACCCTCACATCCCCTCACCCTCACACACACCCTCACCCTCACACCCTCACATCCCCTAACCCTCCCACAACCCCTCACCCTCACATACCCTCACACACCCTCACACTCACACCCCCTCACCCACCTCACCCTCATACCCTCACACACACCCTCACCCACACATCCCCTCACTCTCACACACCCTCACCCTCATGCCCCCTCACCCTCACACACCCTCACCCTTTCACACACGCTCCCACCCTCACAACCCCTCACACTCACACCCCTCACCATCACACCCCCTAACCCTCACACCCCTTCACCCTCACACCCCCTCACCCTCACACCCCCTCACCCTCACACACCTCCTCACCCACACACCCCCTCACCCTCACACACCCTCACACCCCTCACTCCCCCTCACACACCCCCTCACCCTCACACCCCCTCACCCTCACACCCCCTCACCCTCACACCCCCTCTTACCCTCAAACACCCTCACACCCCCTCACCCCCTCACCCTCACACCCCCTCACCCTCACACCCCCTCTCACCCTCACCCCCCTCACCATCACACCCCCTCACCCTTCCTCATCCTCACCCCCTCACACCCCTCACCCTCACACCCTCACCCTCACACCCCCTCACCCTCACACCCCCCACCCTCATACACCTTCACCCTCACACACCCTCACACCCCTCACCCTCACACCCCCACACCATCACACCCCCTCACCATCACACACCCACTCACCCTCACCCCCTCACCCTCAAACCTCCTCACCCTCACCCTCACACCCCCTCACACACACTCACCCTGACACCCCCTACCCTCACACCCCCTCACCCTCACAACCCCTCACCCTCATACCCCCTCACCCTCACACCCCCTCACCCCCTCACCCTCACACCCCTTCACCCTCATCCTTACACCCCCTCACCCTCACACACCCTCACCCTCAAAACCCCTCACCCTCACACACCCTCTTACATACCCTCTCACCCTCACCCTCACACACCCTCTCACCCACCCTCACCCTCACACCCCCTCACCCTCACACCCCTCACCCTCACACACCCCCTCACGCTCACACACCCTCTCACCTTTACTCACCCTCTCACCCACCCTCACCCTCACACACCCTCTCATCCTCACACACCCTCTCACCCTCACATACCCTCTCACCCTCACTATCACACACCCTCTCACCCACCCTCACCTTCACACCACCTCACCCTCACACACACCCTCTTACCCTCACAACCCTTCACCCTCACACCCCTCACCCTCACCCCCCCCACCCTCACACCCCCTCACCCCCCCTCACCCACACACACCCTCACCTTCTCACACACCCTCTCACCCTCACAAACCCTCACCCTCACACCCCTCACCCTCACACACCCTCACCCTCACACCCGTCACCCTCACATCCTCTCACCCTCACACACCCCCTGACCCTCACACCCCCTCACCCTCACACCCCCTCACCCTCACATCCGCTAACCCTCACACAACCCCTCACCCTCACATACCCTCACACACCCTCACCCACACCCCCCCTCACCCCCCGCACCCTCATACCCTCACCCTCACACACCCCCTCACCCACACAGCCCCTCACTCTCACACACCCTCACCCTCATGCCCCCTAACCCTCACACACCCTCACCCTTTCACACATGCTCTCACCCTCACAACCCCTCACACCACATCCCTCACCCTCACACCCCCTAACCCTCACACCCCTTCACCCTCACCCCCTCACCCTCACACACCCCCTCACCCTCACACCTCCTCACCCTCACACCCCCTCACCCCCCCCTCACCCACATACCCCCTCACCCTCACCCCTCACACACCCTCACCCTCACACCCCTCACTCCCCCTCACACACCCCTCACCTTCACACCCCTCATCCTCACACCCCCTCTCACCCTCACACACCCTCACCCTCACCCTCACACCCCTCACTCCCCCTCACACACCCCCTCACCTTCACACCCCCTCATCCTCACCCCCTCTCACCCTCACACACCCTCACCCTCACCCTCACACCCCCTCACCCTCACACCCCTTCACCCTCACACCCCCTCACCCTCACACACCCCCTCACCCTCACACCTCCTCACCCTCACCCCCCCTCACCCTCACACCCCCTGACCCTCACACCCCCTCACCCTCACACCCCTCACCCTCACATCCCCTAACCCTCACACAACCCCTCACCCTCACATACCCTCACACACCCTCACCCACACCCCCCCTCACCCCCCGCACCCTCATACCCTCACCCTCACACACCCCCTCACCCACACAGCCCCTCACTCTCACACACCCTCACCCTCATGCCCCCTAACCCTCACACACCCTCACCCTTTCACACATGCTCTCACCCTCACAACCCCTCACACTCACATCCCTCACCCTCACACCCCCTAACCCTCACACCCCTTCACCCTCACACCCCCTCACCCTCACACACCCCCTCACCCTCACACCTCCTCACCCTCACACCCCCTCACACCCCCCCTCACCCACATACCCCCTCACCCTCACCCTCACACACCCTCACCCTCACACCCCTCACTCCCCCTCACACACCCCCTCACCTTCACACCCCCTCATCCTCACACCCCCTCTCACCCTCACACACCCTCACCCTCACCCTCACACCCCCTCACCCTCACACCCCTTCACCCTCACACCCCCTCACCCTCACACACCCCCTCACCCTCACACCTCCTCACCCTCACCCCCCCTCACCCTCACACCCCCTCACCCTCACATACCCCCTCACCCACGTACCCCCTCACCCTCACACACCCTCACCCTCACACCCCTCACTCCCCTCACACACACCCTCACCCTCACACCCCCTCACCCTCACACCCCCTCTCACCCTCACACCCCCTCACCCCCTCACCCTCACACCCCCTCACCCTCACACCCCCTCTCACCCTCACCCCCTCACCCTCACACCCCTTCACCCTCACACCCCTTCATCCTCACCCCTCACACCCCTCACCCTCACACCCTCACCCTCACACCCCCTTACCCTCGCACCCTCATACACCCTCACCCTCACACACCCTCACCCTCACACCCCTCACCCTCACACCCCCACACCTTCACACCCCCTCACCCTCACACCCCTCACCCTCACAGCCCCTCACCCTCACACACCCCCTTACCCTCGCACCCCCTCACCCTCACACCACATCACACCCCCTCACCCTGGGCTCTTTCCTACATAACTTTTCATTCTTTCTCCTTTAATCCCATTTCCACCTTATCACAACTCCTTCGAGCATTGTTATCTTAACATTTGTATTTCTCTCTGTCTTATGATGTCTGCCCTGCCACCATTTACTTCGGACCCTCACATACCCCCATCCTCACAGCCTCTCACCCTCACACACCATTACTCACCCTCACACCCTCACCCTCACACACCCTCACACATCCTCACTCACACTCACACCCTAACCCTCCCTCACAACCCTCTCACCCTCATTCACCCTCACACCCTCACCCTCACACACCCTCACCCTCACACACCCTCACCCTCATACACCCTCATACGCCCTCACCCTAACACCCCCTCACCCTCACATCCTCTAACCCACCCCCTCACTCTCACACCCCCTCACCCTGGGCTCTTTCCTACTTAACTTTTCATCCTTTCTCCTTTAATCCCATTTCCACCTTCTCACAACCCCTTCGAGCACTGTTATCTCACCCTCACACCCCCT